>NC_081420.1:29138035-29738035 GCF_949786415.1 Peromyscus eremicus
GAGAAGGAGACAAGGTGAGAGTGTGTTTACTGGTACACAGGTTATCTTATCTATCTTACAACAGTAAATACTTGAAAACAGTGCATCCCAGGTTGTTGGCAAGGGGACAGATGATAGGGTGTGCCAGCCACCCTCATGCCACCTGGATTCTTCCTAGTCTATTTTCTTTTCAGTGGGTCATGTTTTATGTGGTTTTGTTTTTGAGACAAGATCTCATCATGTAGGCCAGACTGGCCTTGAACTCACAGTGTAGCCCAGGCTGGTCTGAAACTCATGACGATCTTTCTGCCTCCATTCCTGAGGGCTGGGGTTACAAACATGAGCCACCATGCCTGGCCCCAGCCTATCATTTATTCCAGCCACAGCCGTGATGCTCAGTGTTTCCAGTGGGAGGCCTTTCCCCCAGAAGCCCAATCTCTGTCCTCTTGCTCAAAGAGCTTGTCAGTCGTTTTGAGCCACCCTGAAAGGGGATGAAGTCACATGCCTCTGATACCTGTGACTGCTAAGACTAAGGAGCTAGATAGATATGCTCTTTTACAAGAGCCTTCCCATGCCATTCCCTGGAATGGCTTCCCCGATAAAGGCTCTTGCAAACAAGCCTGGCCTCAGACTCTTCAGTCTGCTCCACAGATGTGCCCTAGTGCATTGATTCCAACTGAAATGCAGGCATGCATAACTCTTGATTTGCAGTTCCACCTGTGGAAGTTAATTCCACAGACGTATGCCCAGGGGCAAAGAAATCCATCAGCTCATCCGCACCAGTGAACCATTTATTCTATTTATTCTCCCTCTTCTGTTTGTCTTTTTATTACATTCTATTCCTGAGTGCATGGTAAAAAAGGCAGATAACACTGCCAGCCACCTTCAGCTAGGGGAAGGCAGTATAGTGACCAGAAAAGAAATAGGTAAACAGACAAATACACTAGAGTGTACTCAGTGGTCACGCTCTTGGTAAAGAAAAAAAAAAGAAAAAGTAGAAACACACAAAACCAAAGGAGTTAAATAACTGCAAAGATTAAATAAATTATATTACCAAATATTGGCATGGGGCCAATGAAAATAAGGTCTTCTCCAAGCACTGACATAGAAAAATGTGAAAAATTTATGCACTGCATAAAGCAAGTTGAAGAACTTTGTGTCTTCTTTTTAAATAGTTATACTTTTGAAAGTGTTATTTATTCTCTCTCTCTCTCTCTCTCTCTCTCTCTCTCTCTCTCTCTCTCTCACACACACACACACACACACACACATACAAACATATACATACACATACATACACACACAACATACTCTCTCACACACACATACACATACACCAAGACTGTATACCTCATATTATTTGCTGTGGTTTTGGAGAGTGTCCCAAAAGGTTCATGTGTTAAAAGTGTGGTCCCAGCCAGGTATGATGACACATACTTTAAATTTTAGAACCTGGGAGGCACAGGCAGGTGGATCTCTGAGTTTGAGGCCAGCCTGGTCTGCAGAGTGAGTTCCAGGACAGCCAGGGCTACACAGAGAGACTCTGTCTTGGAAATCAAACAAACAAAAAACAGAAGACTGTGGTCCCTAACTATAGCACTATTGCGAGATGCTAAGGACTTTTAAGATGTGAGGCCAAGTTGGAGCAAGCTAACTCACTGTGAGATATGGGGACCCTGGCCCCTTCTATGTACCCCAGGCGCTTCATTTCAACCGTGAAATGAACAAGGTCCCTTCGCCACAAGCTGTCACCATGACCTAAAACAAACTTCTCCTTAAAGTTTGGTATTTCTGACTTATTACAGTAACAGAAAGCTAACTCAGCATCAGTGAGTTCCTTACCTAAATACATGATCCACCCCACACGTATCTGATCAGTATCAGGTCTGCCTGGACAAGATTTGAGTTTGTTACAGAAAAAAGTAACAAGGGAAAAAATGGCAACAGTCAGTTCCGGCATGCAAAATAAGTGTATACTGTTGGATAACTTGCAAGCCGGGTTATCTCCTTGCAAGAACTCCTTCTAGAGGGGTTTAATCCCTTATGCCTTCTCTCCTGTCGTGGAGAGGGGCATCTTTCACTCAGTCCCTGTCATGATCAGGACCTGAGATTTATGGTTCAGTGGGAAAGGATGCTTGAAGATTGAGTGTTCAAGGGAGGGCAAGACAGAACTAGAAAGATGATGGGTCAGATGGGTAGGTCTATTCCCCCTGACTTGGGTTAGAACCAGGGAAGAAGTCCATTCACTGCAAGAAATTAGCCGCGCAAGTGTTGGCCTTTGCATCCACTCCTTGTCTAGGGCTTTAGAAGGGCCCACTCATCAGTTCTGCTGCCAAACTCAGCTGTGGCCACTTCAACCGGTAGCATAACCAACCGAGACAGAAACAACCCTAGCAATGTAGGGTAGGCAATGAGAGGACATGCACAGTCACAGCTTCACTGTGACTTAACAGCAGAGGCCTGCATAGGGACAGGACCATGCAGATAGTGGCCACAGGGAATGCCCCACTGTGACAGAGGCAGCCTGGGCTCTGCATGGACAAAGGGGGGAAGCCAGACCTTGAACGACAGCCTGTGGTTGAGAGGAGGAAGTGGGACCAAGGTGACAGCCAGGAACAGTCAGATCTTCTGCTGTGAGGTCATTAACTGACCCCTTTTCCACTTACTGTTTAGAAAGAGGAAAGAGAAGGCAATCAAAGCCAGAGCATATTTATTGTTTGTTTGTTTTTGCTGAGAGTAGAACTTACCTGAAGAAAGTGCTTACATTTTCAGATTGAAATTTGAATTCCATTGGACATTGAATTATTTAAAATTATGAATAAATACATGAAGATATTTCTTCCACGAACCCATAGGCAACATGCAAAAACCTGACCAAATTAGGTACTTCCTCTGCATATCTGAGTTGTGGTAAATTACAATAAGAACCCCAAATCTTTATTTATGTGAAGCAGGACTAACACGTGAGTTTCACACACACCTGATGTTTTTTTTTAAAAGGGTTTGCAAACCAGAATTGTAATCCTCACCATAGCAGGCTTTTTCTCTTTGTCCACCAACCAGCTCCTAAATCATGACTCGGAGACTTATTAGTTTTGAATGCTCAGCCTAGCTTAGGTTCATTTCTAGCTAGCTCTTTTCACTTAAATTAATTTGTTCCTCTTTATCTACCTTTTGCCTCAGGACTTTTTACTTTTCTTTCCTTCT
Source organism: Peromyscus eremicus (assembly GCF_949786415.1). Lineage (NCBI taxonomy): Eukaryota > Metazoa > Chordata > Mammalia > Rodentia > Cricetidae > Peromyscus > Peromyscus eremicus. Next base: position 29,141,222 of record NC_081420.1, read on the forward strand.
TTATCATACTTTCTCTGCTTCTCATGTCTGGCTGATGACGACTGCCTGGCTTCTTGCCCTGGGTGTCTTTTCCTTCCTCCCATTCCTAGATTCCTCCTCCTACTCATTCTCTCTGCCTGGCAGCCCTGCCTATCCCTCTCCTGCCTAGCTATTGGCCATTAAGCTCTTTATTAGACCAATCAGGTGCCTTAGGCAGGCAAGGTGAAACAGATGCAACACATCTTAACATAATTAAACACACATCCTTACATCATTTAAAAAAAATGCAGCACAAACAAAAGTAACACACCTTTACACAGTTAAAGTAATTTTCTGCAGCATAAATAAGTGTAACACATCTTCGCCTAGTTAAAATAATATTCCACAACACAGCACAGCGAGGCATCTCATTCACCTGATGTTTTGCTTCTGGGACCATACACTTTTAAAAATCACCTCTTTTAACAATATTTAGGATACAAAGACAGAAATAAATAGACTACCACACTCTCCCCCCTGCCTGTCCCCCTCATCCTCCCCTCAGCAGGCCTCATGGTTGGGCTGAATGTTAGAAAGTCTTCAAGACCTATTTGCTAGCTACTGCATGCTTCAGGGATTGCTAGGATTGTGCACAGGGAAGGGATCACACTTCATCTAGCCATGCTCCCAAGACACTAAGGTAATCCTGATTTCCTCCAGGAGAGGGAAGGCAGTGGATAACAGAAAGTGGGAAAAAAGACAAGGCACATAGTTGGCTCTAACTCTGAGGCATCAAAAAATGACACTAGGTTGGCACTGTCACACAATGCATTAATGTGAATTCTATTTTGTTTATTTTAATCACCGTATTGACATGATTAATTTTCACATCCCATCCACAGAGCACGTTGTACCTTCCTTGTTTGAACATCCTAATGAGGTTCAGAGAAGTCAAACAACTTCCTCGTGTCATACAGTTTGTGAACTGTAGAGCAGAGCTGTGCTGCAGACCTCTAGGTTTCTTGTCTCGCCACACCTGGCTGACTTCACTACATCTTTTAAAGCAAAGATAAAAGGGAATGAGCTTTGCTGGCTTGGATCTGAACTGCTTCTGAAACATAAACACAGAAACACCAGCAGAGCTAAGGTATGTTTTGCCTTCCTCTAACTTTAACCCTTGTCAAAGCATGTGACTTCCCTCCCACACCAGAGAGAAGATCTCTGCCTAGTCCCACTGCTCACACCTACAGCCCATGCCCATAGTCTACACACTTGCTCCCTGCAGATATTGCTTGCAATAGCAAAGATCGAACAATGCTCCATCCAGGCTGCAAGTGTTCATCAGAAACATACACTTCCTGGCAAACTTAACCCCATTCCATTAACCTCCTCTTACTTTCCAGCTTATACTTTGTGCACAGCTTATGTTTCTGGTTCTAAGCAGTTACCATGACTTTCTGTGAACAGTCATTAAACCCAGGGATCAATAGTAGATTCAAAGGAAACATCTAGTCTTAAACATCAAGTCTAGTCTTGTGGCATGATCTCTCCAGGTCATACCACAAGTAGATATAGCATTCAGAGAACAGAGGAAAGAAGAGGTGGCTGCCACTGTTACTATCAGCACAGTGCCAAGGTTAGTGTGATTCCTTTTGTGGTTTGAATGAGAGTGGTCCTCATAGGCTCATCTGTTTAAATACTTGGTCCCCAGTTAGTGGAACTGTTTGAGAAGGGTTAGGAGGTGTGGCCTTGTTGGAGAAGTTATATCACTGGGGGGGGGGGAAGGGTGGACTTTGAGGCTTCAAAAGACTCATGTCACATGCCATCCTCATTCTCTACCCCCCCCCCCCCCGTGTGTCTCTTTGTCTCTTCTTCTAGTTCAAGATGTGAGCTCACAGCTGTTTCTGCTACCATGTCTTTGCTCCACCATCATGGACTCTGTCTGGAGCCATAAGCCCCATTAAATACTTTCTTTTACAAGTTGCCTTGGACACAGTATTTCATCACAGCAATAGGAAAGTAACTAATACAGTCACCAAGGATGCTTTCCATCTGGTTCCAGGGGGAATTGAGGTGCAGCCTTACTGGAACTCTTTTGGGAGTTCCTGCTGGTCAGAGGTTTCACTCTATCATGGCCTGGCAGCTTTCTCTAAGCTTGCCAGCATAGAGGACTCCCTCCTGCCCAGCAAAGGCTTCCTGCTCTCTGCCCAGTCTTATCTGAAGGATGACTCTAGGCCAAGATTCCTGACTTATCTCAAGGATGACGCTTTACACAGTTTCCTGCAAACACTGTTCCCTTGCTGCCCACATAGTAATTAGGCAACTGTTGTAGCCATTTTCATAGGACCATGCTCCCACTAATCCAGCTATAAGATAGGAGTGTACCACTTAATGCAAATTAGAGTTTGTCCCCAGGCTTCCCAATCCTATACATTTCCTATACTCTGGAATAAAGTTGAGCTGATTCAAGGAAGTCATCTCATGGAGGGCTATCTCCATTATGTTCACCAGCTGGTCAAGGATCTCTGTCTTCGCTTCTTGCCCCTTTGTCCTCATGGACAGCAGACTGAGAAAATAAAGGGGACCCCACAGAACTCCATCTTCTGCCTTCTTGTGGACATGAGGGATGAACACTCAGTGTGTACCTCTGAACCTAAGTCTTCCACCCCAGCCTTGCTACATCCCAAGATCTTCCCCGAGGCTCAGGACTCCCAGACCGCCATCCGACAGGTACCTAGACATCATTATATGGAACAGGATATTGTTGCCCCTTTTCTGAGTTTATCATCAGTTGACCTAAGATCTCACAATTTTCAGGAGACAAAGCTTAACCCAGATTGTCAAGCATCAGAATTTGTGCTCCTCAAAGAAAGAAAAATAATAATCTCCAGCTTTCTGCTTCAGTGCACTGGCTAACCATCTCCTCTGAGTAAGGAGGTGTGTTTGACAGACTCCACTGCAGGCCAGTTTCTGGGGTTTGACTACAGCTCCTCTGCACATGGCTTGAATTCCACCCAAGAACTGCAGCAACAGCTACTCTCCCCCAGATTTACTTCTAAGCCTAAATGGGGCCAACTGCCTCTTCATATCCCAAATTGGATGGTGTATTCTGATTAGTAAATTCTCGTTCTCTAAATCACACAGCTTGAAGTCTCGCTTCATCCTCCCCACGCTGGAGAATGTGAAAGGGTCACTAACTACAGATTCCTTTGCATGCTTTGTGGGTCTCAGGAAGTCTGGGCAACTTCGGGGGACAATAATGACAGGCATGTGTTTCAGAATGTGAAAATAACGAGGAAGAACTGTTGGGAATTCTTTGATAACTGCTGTCAAGGCTGTCCTTCTTGTCTACTTTGAATTGATTTTGTCTGAGAAAGGAAAGGTGTTAGAGGTGGTAGGTCGAGGTGTGATTCTCCCAGATCAGAACCTTCTCAACCACAGGGCAGGCAGGGCCTCACACTGTAGAGCTGGCTTATTGTCAGGCTTCCCTCCCGCAACCCCACACATCAAGCTTCCCCCATCCGACAAACAAAGCTCCCCACGCACTGGGGACTAGTCGGGGAGTTGTGCTTCAAGTTTAATTCTTTTCATTAGAGACGGCAGCCTGGTTTTTCTTCCAGGGTTAAAATAATCATGAAAGCAGTGTTTTGCACTGAGCTCCACACTCATACTGGTGAAATCCCAATTGCAAAAGGCCTTTCTTTAAACTTGGTGTTTGCTCAGAAGGAATATGGCTGCCATCATTCCTGGATGACAGACAAGATTCAATCAAATGATTAAAGGTTAGTGAAGGGAGAGACTTCCTCCAGCCTTGTGCAGAGGGCTTGAATCACAGGACTGTAGTCAAAACCCCAGGAGCTGACTAAGTTCTACATTTCAGAAGAGAAGCCAACAGCACAAATCGAATTGCCTCAGTAAGTCCTCAGTGCAAGGAGCAATCAGAGCTGATGTTAGGAGAACCCGATGCTTTGAATAGAACGCAAGGAAGATCATAAATTGTATGTAAATACACATGGTGTCTGTGGATAGGATGGGAACTCAGTATAACAGAGAGCTCCAGGCCTACTTCATTTGTGGGAGCAGGATATAAACATGGTCCTTCTGGAATTGCCTTCTGTGCTTTCCCGGGATTTCCATCTCCCATAATCTTTATGATAAAATGAATTAACTCCCAGAGCCTCTCAAGCATCTTGTGATTTGGAGCCAGGCTTATGTCTGACAGCAGGAAGTGGTTTCCCGTGTCAGCCTAATCCCCTTGAGGACAGGGGATTCATTTTCTCAGCCACAGGAGTATTGTGGCAGATGGCACTCAGCTGAGTCTCTCTCAGGCTTGCCCTCTGCCAAAGACTGTGGCCTGACCTGAGGTCATACTTCTTCCTCTGGGAGGCCACACCCAGTGTCCTAGGGCTCTCTCTCCAAGTGCATTGGTTCCAAAGGGCCAACCTAGCTGCATAGTTCCCAGTGAGCATTAATTGTTTCTCCTAACACCCCCTAGTCAGCATCTGCCCAGTGGGCCTTCAGCCCTAGTCAGACCTGTTTAGCAGATGCTAGTGCCCAGAGCAGTTCCTAAATTCTTACACACCAATCACCTTCTCAGGAACTGGGAGGCCACATCTTCAAATATTTATAGATGGAAAAATAACGATTCCAGAGACAGGACTGTGGATGCTACAGGATCTAGAGGCCCAGGTAAGGAGGAGAAAGTAACTGAGGGACCAAGGAGGCTGAGAGGGAGAGTCAGTGAGGAGTGACTAGAATGGGCACAGGTGAGGAGAGGATGGGCCACTGTGTCAGATGGTACTGGTGAGTAAGCCCAGCAACTCAGCTCCTTGCTGACCATGACAATAACGATGATGATGGTGATGGATGGTGATGATGATAATGATGACTGCCATGGGACCAGCATTCGAGATTTCAGAGAAATTTCACTTAACCATAGAAAGAACCATGGGGAACTGGGATGATAGACATTTTCTTCTACTTATAAAAGTGGTGTATTAGTCAGGCTTCTCCAGACAAACGGAGGCAACAGGATGTATCTATATATAAAGAGATTTGTTACAAGGAATGGGATCATGTTATTATGAAGGCAGACAAATCCCAAGATTTGCAGGGTGAGTCAGTGAGCTAGAGGCCCAGGAGAGCAGATGGTATAAGTTCTAGTCCAAAGATCAGCAGGCTCCAGATCCAAGAAGAACCAAGATTTCAATTCAGTCTCCCAAGTAGGGAGATGCTGAGTTGGGCAGGAAGAACCCCACTATGGGCACAAGTGCCAGCCTTTGCATTCTACTTGGGCTTTTCGCAGATGGAGCTTACCAGCACGGGAGAGGGTTCAGTCAACCTACTCAAATATTAAGCCCCTCCAGAAATACAACCCATAGACATATAGACACGCCCAGATTAGCATTTCACCAGATGTCTGGGCAACCTATGGCCTGGTAAAGTTGCTCTGTTGTTTTATTTTGTTTTGGTTTTTGAGACAGAATCTCAGTATGTATCCTTGACATGCCTAGGACTCACTATATAGACTAAGCTGGCCTTGAACTGGTAGAGTTCTACTTGCCTCTGCCTCCCAAATGCTGGAACTAAAGGTAAGTGCACCACTCCCAGCCATGGCCCAGTGAAGTTAGCACATGAAATCAACAATCCTAGAGGGTAAAACAGACATTTAGGGACATGACATGATTTGGCTAACACTGAGACACCATAAGAGAACCAAACCATGGGTTTTAGATTCTTTGTACTCCCATTTCATATTACTGTGATCACCAGGGGGATGCAGCATAGAGAAGGGCTCAGTTACAGGCTGAATTATGACACACATCCCCCCCAAAACAAACATTCATACATGAAGCCTTTAAGAGGTGGAGCCTTGAGGAAGGACGTGTATCACTGGGCATGGGCTTTGAAGATATATGGCCTCACCCCAATTCTGGTCCTTTCTGCTTCATGTTTTTGGTTGAAGATAGAATATTCTCTTGCTACCCTGCCTCCCTTGACATCACAGGTTTTCCCTCTGAGACTGTAAGCCCAAATAAACTCTTCTCTAAGTTGCCTTGGTTGTGACACTTTATAACAGTGACAGAAGAGTGACACAATGCTACCGGGAGAAACTTTGAGACATTTGCACATCATACAAGGTTTGGCTCAGGTTAGCTGCCTCTACCTCTTTAAACACTTAGCATTGCTTTATGATGAGAGCATTCAAAATCCTTTCCTTTGGCTTTTTGAAATATACAGTACATGAATATTACCCATGGTCACCTTACTGTGCAATAGCACTCCAAAAATGCTTTCTGTCTGGTTGTCATTTAGCATTTGCCTATCAACTTCTCTCCATTCCTCCCAGCCATTCTTATTTTTCCAGTGGATTTTGATTCTCAGCGAATCAAACTATGAGGAGTGAGTACTAGGAAAATAAAGCGGGAATAAGGAATGATCTCAGCAGAAAGCACTGGATTGTTCTGAGTCAGATAGCAACTCAAAGGAACAAGCAGAACACTCATCTCTGATAACTAGCTTACTTTCAAAGTACCTGTGAGTGTCACAATGCCCCTGGGACGCAGAGAGGAAACTGAGGCACAGATAGCTCACCCACACAAACTCACGTTCCTAGGTAGGGCTCACTCCTGAGATAGGTTAGGGTACCAGTAGGTAATGTGGGAATTGATCATAGACATGGGAAGAAGGGTGTGGACAAGGAACATCAACATAAGGATATATAAAATACAAGCAGAATGCCCCCAACTATGCATCTGAAGACAGGTGTGTCTGCTCCAACTTCTGGCCTGGTATCACCTCTCAGGAGAGATAGCAAACTGTCCTGATGACCACTTTTAAAAAATATTTATTTTTATTTTAAGTGTATGAGTTTTGCCTGCATATATATACCCGAAGTAGTAGGCTATAGGACAGGAGGCCTTTGTCTGTCTTCCCTGGGCTTACCACTTACTTCGCTGGTCATGTTTTCAAGTGTGATGGGAATCACTGACCTATACATGTCCTCAACCAAACACAGCTTTCCCTCTTAGAAGAGGCAAGACTGCCTCCATGAAGGTAGCAGAAGATGCCCAGAGTCACAGGTCATGCCGACGGTCACTACTCTCTGCAGACAGTGTACTGTGGTAACCCAGTGTCCTCTGAGTAAGTAGTCCCTGCAGAGTCCTGCAACCAACAACCAAAGCCACTGTATCCAGTGGCCTGGACCCAGTACTTTGCCTGCCATATGTCTCCAAAACTGCGTTTCTCTTCAGATGCTCTGGACCATGTACTGTCTGATGAGTCTTCAGCATGTCCCTCCAGCATGTTTCTCCTCAGCCAGTGATGTATGTGGTCCCACTTGAGACCTCCTTAAATTCTAGTTTGTCCAGTAGTTTCCATTAGTTGTCAGGGCCAACTTACTGAGGTGTCATAAATTCCCCCTTCCTGTGCCATGTCCCATTGAGCAAACTGGGTTTGTCATCATTGGGAACACTCTGTTCATAAATGACCCATTCGATGACATTGGTGACGGCTTCAAGGCATCAACAGAATTCAAGGCCGCCGGGCCTTCTCCTTCAACCCCAGGTCCAAGACAAGAGACCACCTGCTTCCCTCGCTCCCTCAGAACACCAGAAGTGTGGTTTAGGATCACTTAGCGCTTATGAACTCCGCTCATGAGTTGTATACCTCCCAACCTTCCTCAGAGGCTATGGGAAAGGGAAATTGATTAATGTCGAAAACATCCCTGTGCATTCTCCTCTCCTGCAAAGTGTGTTCAGCTATCTACGAGGCCTCACCGGTGGGAAGCAAAATGGACTGTTAATGAAAGTCAACCCTACTGTCATCCACAGAAGCCTCTTCCTACACACAAATCATCTCACATATTTCCCAGTCTGTTCTAAAAACACTCAAAGTACCTGAGGATGCTCATTTGCTTGGGAGAGGACAGTCATTCATTCATTCTTCAAAGGTCAGGTAATGTCTTGCCACAAAGGTGAAGAAACATTATCCCTACCCTTAGGGGCTCACTCTTGACTGACAGGGTGGAGAACAAGTAATATGTAAGGGTTACAGCACAACGGGACTGGTATTCTAGGAGGGGAGAGTTGGGTGCACAATGGAATCATGGAAGAGGGGCCACACTTAATGAGTCACAGAGGGAAACACTTTTCCCTCTGTGCTGAGTATTGAACCCAGGACTTGTCTATGCTAGGCAATTGCCTCACCCCTACTCTAGGTCCTTTGAGACAGGATATTGCTATGTATCCCAGATTGGCCTCAAATGTGAATTCTCCTGTCTAGTACTGGAATTACAGTGGGTGTCACCACACCCACCACTTGGTTTACATTTTTATGAGCACTAGAGAAGCTTAACAGCATATCTGTCTGCCAACTCTAAGGTAATTGTCTGTGGTTCAGGATGAGGTCCCTGACCTGGAGGACAGGTGGAATAGGGGCCACGCTGAAAAGGTCAGGGTGTATAAAAGAGGGGACAGAATCCACACATCTCAATTTATCATTGCTAAGGCCTTTAATACAGGTTCCTACCCCACTTTGCTTGTCAGTCGCCCCTCCCCTCCATCCATGCATTCTAATCCAATAAACTATAGTTATCACTCAGTGTCTGTGGGGAGACTGGTTCTAGAATCCCCATTGATGCTAAAATCTGAGGATGCAAAAGCCCCTGTTGTACTTGTATATAGGATCTACACACATCCTCTTGTGAACTTGAAACCACGATTACATGACTTACACTTACTACAATGTAAATGCGAAATGCGGCCAGCAATAGTTGCTGAACTGTACTGTTGAGGGAATGATGGAGAAAACAGTCTGCACCTATTTGGTATAGATGCAGTCTTACCACTGACTGGGTATAGGTCAGTGGTAAGGTCCTGGCCTAGCCAATAAGAGACTCTAGGTTCAGTCCCTGGTACCAAAGGCAACTAAAACTATCTAAAACAAAACAAAAAGATGCAATTTCCCCCAAATATTTTCAACCCATACTTGATTGAATATACAAGTGAAGAGTGCTCAGGAGAGGAGGGCTCGAGTCCCTTACAGATCTCCATTTGCTTTACTGTTTCCCTCAGGGCCTTTCCCCATGCTACTTCCTTTGTAGATGATCCAGTATTAGCCCCTACCTCAGACTGATACACCTAGTAAGTTATTCTTGCCCTTTGGTTCCCATCCTTGCCTTTGAGAACATCCCTGTCACTCACATATTCCACCCTACGATGGCATCCTCACCCCACTCACTTGTTTACAGTCTTAATTCTATGCTTCTCTCTCCATATAGACCTTTAATTTAACATTGTGGGCAATGCCTTCAGCTTCTTTTTTTATCCCATGCATAGTCTATCATGGTTCTTGGTGCACTGCTATTTAATACCCTCTTAAACAATGAAATAAGTTGATATCCTCCCATCCCCCACTTACATATGCTGTTACTTTCCAAGGCTCCCAGCAGATGCCTGAAATCGTAGATAATATCAAACACTACATATACTGTGCCTTTCCTATACACACACACACCTAAGATGAAGTTTAATTTATAAATTAGGCACAGTAACAATAATAACTAATAATAAAATAGAGAAAGTATAATTAACTATAGGATAATATATGATCTTTCTCTCTATATATAAACACACACGTACACACACACACACACACACACACACACACACACACATCTCCTTCTGCCTACCTGATGAAATGTAGTGGGTGAACAGCATAGGTTACTGCACAGGGCTTTGGAATGCATTACTAATCCAACAGCGGTAGTCTGATAACTGAGATGGACAGCAAGAAAATGACAGGTGCACGGTTAGTTTATAGTGAGGGCACACTGGACAAGGGGCTGGTTCACCTCCCAGGTAGGACAGAGCAGGGTAACATAGAATGTCGCCATTCTCAATACCGCTCACAATTAAAACCCGTGGATTACAATTGGGGATTTTTACATTCAGAGCTTTTGGCCCAAGACTGACTTCTGGTAACTAAAACTTCCAAAAGCAAACTCTCAGATTAAGTGGATCTGCTACTGTGGCAGCAGAAGATCAAGCGTTGATAATCCACGTTGCCTTGGCAGGGACCTCTGTCAGGGATTACTGTGGCTGTTGCAGTGACAGAAACAGCCCAGACACAAGTCCCTGGGAAGCAAGCCAGTCTGAACCCCTTCACCCAGTGATGTACTGGCAAAATAAACCCCCATCATCTTAAGCCTTAATAACAGCCAGTTTTCATTATGTAATTTCCCTGATTAAAACAATCTCATTTTGGATGGCCTTTGAAATCCATTTGGAATATGCTCAGTGCCACCAAGCCACTACCATGCGTATATGAATGAGCTGATTCAAGTCAGTTCAACAAATATGTATTAAACACTTTGTGCAATCAAAGTAGAACACTAAAGCCTGGGAATGATATCAAGCCAAGTCTTTGCTCTCCACCACCTTACGGTATGACTCATACAACAGCACATCAGTGTGCCCAAGTAGAAGATGTGACTGCAAAGACACCAAGATAGGCTTGAGTTTAAAGTTATCAAAGCAATTTCTTTGGAAGCCATTGTGCATCAGAACAGCTGCTAGCCAGGACTCTGTTACATCTATGACATTTACGCAGCAGTGTGGAACACTCTCATTCTCTGCTTGAGATGTGCTATTGATGATTTGGGATGCTGTGGGGAGTGCCTCCTTTCCCCCACAAAAAACATGCCATATTCAGTAGAAAGTGATAAGCTTAGAATTGGGTGGATTGATCCCTTGATTGAGGTATTGAGATGTTGAGTGACTCTTGATAAAAAAAAAGGGGGGGGTGTCACTTTTGTACCTATTTCTTCATGTTTGATCCAAAGAAGAGGATTAATGACTTCATACCAGGCTATATAACAGCAGACATGTGTGAGACACACAGAGCTTTGGGGCTTAGGAGGCTTTGGAAATGAACAAAGTGTGGTGACTACTGGTGGTGGCAGGGCTCCCATGGAACTTGTCCAACTAAAGTTTCTTCCCACCCGAGAAGAAGAAAAAGATGGTAGAAAGGAGCAGCACACCCAGCGGAGAGAAGCAGAACTAGAGATGATAGGTATAAGCCAGCAGGCTGCAAACCTGCCATGACCACGCCCAGAATAATGGCAGGGCAGCCGGTGCCGAGGGCAAGGTGGTGTGCAGCAGCCTGGAGCTCTTACAGGTTATGCCCCCCAGACATGCTGTTCAACTGCACCACCACCCTGACTCTGAGCAACAACAAGATATCCAAGATGAAGAATGTTTCATTTTCTGGGTTAAGTTTCCTTGAAAGACTTCCATGATCTATGCTACCTCCAGAAACCAGATTGATGTCCATGATCCGTGCTGCCATGGGCAGCTATGGGCAGGGAAGCTTCTTTTGCAGTGATATTGGTGACTGAAGACTCATAACTGAGAATGAGAGACATTGAAGGCTTCTATGACAACCTCCTCTGTCCCCCACCCCAAAAAGAAAGAAACAGTCCCTAGACACAAAGCTATTGAAAGGAGTTCTTAAAAAATGTGATAAAGATGCTAAAGTGTAGCTCTTCACAGTTGGTGGCTTCTGGGGGTGAGGTGGGATGGGGAAGGACTCAGTCTTCTTTAAGGGGCTGGCCACTGGGAGTGTGACCATGTTTCAATGAGTATATGAACAACACAAATTGGCCTTTTGGACGGGTTTTTTTTTCTTTTTTTGGGGGGGGGTGTGCAAGGGTGGGAGGGTAGACCTGAGAGGAACAGTAAGCAAGTGTGATCAGGGTGCATTGTATGAAATTCCCAATAATTAATAAAACAATATTATGTTGGGAAAAAAGGAATATGTAATGCTAGCAGGACAGAGTCTTAATAAAAACACATTTAAAGGAAGAGGGAAAAAAATTCCTTCCCAAAGGGCATATTTGGTAGACAAAAGGATAAACTCTCTGGGGAAGGGGAAATGACATGAATGCTCCCCATGGGAGAAATAGACACATAGAGCAATCTGAGGATAAGGACCAGGGCCTCAGCAAACTCAGACCTGCACCAGACATTGTTCAGGCCATCAGCTGGCAGCTGGGTCCAGGTTCCATGCCTTGTCTGATTCTTTCTGCCAAGTCCACCCATGGACACAGTACACAGGCACCATTATCTAAGTCACTCTTCCTAGGCTCCTGTTCCATTTTCCTACAGAATCAGTTGTAGGCTGCAGAAGGATACTCTAGACAATGGCAGACCACGTATACAGAAAGTTGTCCCTGAAGATTACAAAGGAGCTGGAAAAACCCTATTGCTCAGGCTTCACGGCTACCCTAACACTGAACCATGCATTGGTCATATGACTGTAATTTTCTGGTATGAGCATACCTGCGCTCTCCCAGATGCCTGAAGGGGGAGCATGTACACACACAGCACTGAATGGTGGTGACTGGCAAAGTCATGGTTCCTGTACTACTTGTCATTATTTCTGGGTATCCACCTTCTACTAATGAGGTGATGGCAAACTCTGCAAAGGGCCCCTCATCACAGAATTACTGTGTCTCTTGGCTGCACCCAGAGGCCGTGTTAATAACTGACCTGGAGCGTACAGGTTTGGGATGTTCCTCTAGGATGTGTGCATTTAACAAATCCACCTTTTCAGGTCATGCCCCCACTGTTTAGCTATCATGACTATGTAGGATGAGGTGGATTCTAAGATAGCTTCCAGCTAATTCTAGTCACAAGGCTCACCTTGTCACTCTCTGTCACCTTTCATCTCCACAGCAGGTCCTATGGTAGTTCACTTTTCATTTCCATCTCATAGATGAACAAACTGTGACACAGAGGTTAAGTGACTTTCATTAAAGCCACACAGCATGTAAAGAGCTGGAATGAAGTTCAAGCCTGAATCTGACTCCAGGATCTAAATTTTTTACTGCCACACTAAATAACAATTATAGTCATTAATTTTATGTGTCATTTTGAATAGACCAAGAGGAGTTCAAATACGTTAAACATTATTCTGGACATTTCTGTGGAAATGTTTGCAGAAAACATCAGCCTTTGAATCGGTAGACTAAGCAAAGTGATTACCCCCCACCCCCCACCACAAGAGCACCCCCAGCCGTGGTGACTGGTACCATCCAACTGGCCTAGGGACCAAAGAAAATGAAAAAGCAGAGGAGGTGGGAATTCTCTTTTTCTGCCCAGCAACTGGAGCTGGAACATAGATCTTCTTCTGCTCTGGGTTTTAGGATGGCGTTATGCATCAGCTTGCCTAGCTAGGCTTCTGATTCAGTGAATCCTACACTTTCCCAGGTCCCAGAATAAATGAAAAGGGGAAAAGAAAAAAGCCATTAGAGAGTTGGCATCCTTTCTCTGACATGAACTGTCTCTCTTACTGCTGTGCTTACCCCACCATGGCAGATTGTATTCCCCTGAACTGTGAGCTGTAGTAGGACAGGCCCATGGGGTCAAGGAAATTGGCTCACACCAGTAGCCAAGGCATGCACATAATGTACTCCTTAAGAGCCAATCAGGAGTCTGCCTGAGGGCCTAGAACAGGAGCTGTTCGAGTTCCTGATCATGCTGAGTCTGCCTGAGGACCTAGCAACAATCATTGTCAAAGTTCCTGATCGTGCCCAGCCAATGAGAAACAACCACACAGACTGGGTTTTGGGAGGAGAGTATATAAGGCCTACCCTGTTATTAAATAAATGAGTTCATTATTTGCTTTCAACGGACTCCCAGTATCTGTGTTGTTGACACCCCACCTTCTCACCTCCTCCCTCGAGGGAGCTGTTAGAATCCAAGCAACAGTGAGCCACAGTAACTCCCCCACCCAAGCTGCTTTTGGTCTGTCCAGTGTTTGGTTACAGTTTTTCTCCACTTTTGAGACTGTCAGGCACTAGCTGAAGGCCTACTGCTCTCTGGTATGACCTGGTCTTAATCATTCCCTTCTGTAATGACTCACATGTAAAAGATGTTAGACCTTGAACATACTGGGGGGCAGGGGCACATTCAACAACCATAGTAATAATGTTACTAAAACTGAGAGAGGAAAAAAAGGGGGAATGGAGGCAGCTTGAGAACGACATCCTCCTTTGGGAGGAGACCTTGATAGGTTCTAAAATCAAGACACACAGAGATGTGTGCATCCAGACATAAAACTCCAACCTGCTAATGTTAGCTTAGAAAAACATGTCTTCTGAGAAAACATCTACCTCAAAGCATTTACTTAAGGCTTAACAGCTTTAGGTTTTGTTCTTTTATAAAATAGACAAAACTTAAATATAAAGATTGTCTATTCTTTCAGAGAGTACTATGGCTTCTTATGAGATTATTCAACTAGGCAATTATGATATAAACTTCCTCCCTGGAAATCCTTGAAAACATCAGAAAGGAGAAGTAATGAAGGAGGGAGGGTGAGAGGGTAGAGGAAGGGAGAAGAATGTAGGGGTGTGGAGGGAAAGGCATGAATATATGAGTGTCATTCACACTCACGGAAGCTAGCAGGAGCCTGGTTATAGTGGCCAGTTCACAAATGTTTGCTGAACTGCTGTACCAGTGTGGACACGTCCAGACCTCTCTCTCTCGAATCCTGCAGCCACTGGGATCTATGGTGTTCAGTACCCAAGGACTGCCTGTTTCATTTCTTTTACACCAAGCAGTCTAACTCTGCTTAATTCCAGACATAGCCAAGGAGGAGAGGCCAGCATTGTCCTCAGATGAGCTGACCCCATGGCAGAACAACACACAGAGCCCTTTCCTTCTGTCTAGAAGGTACTTGGTGCTTCTGACTCCTGAGTTATAGTCTCTGTGGCAAAATCGCAGTTCCCTCCTTGGACAAAGGAACCGGCTGGTAAAAACCAAGGTGGTGTTATCTGTAGCTGTCTGGTACAGCCACTTTCTCTGCAGGGGACACTGTGGCTGCTCATAAACACTGTCCAGCTCAGAAACAAGCAAATGCCACAGCTGCTGACGGATGCTCACAGCCTGTCACCAGCTCCACACCTCCCCATCCTCCCTGCCCCTCCCGTGCTGGCTCACCTCCAGTCGATTTCAAAGGCAACAGCAGTGACTCAGACTTCTATAAAGAACAGGGACTGGCTTCGCTCTCACCAGCAGGCTCCTGAGCAGGGACGTCAGAGCCAGACACCTCACGCCTCTGTCTCTGTGGTGCATGTCTCTCCTTCCACCAATCCCACACACACATTTGCACCAGCACAATCAATATTCTTGCTCAGTCACAGACTGAGGACCTGCAAGGCCCATTTACCATTCTCTGCTGACTCACCCACGAGCCCAGCACTCCCTCTGGCTGGACTAGGAGCATGGTGACTTTTTAAGTTAAGCTGGCGCAGTGCATTTCCCCTTTTCCTGTTTCCCCAGAAGTCATCTAGGTCCTTACCAATGCCTTGTCACCCTGAGAGTCACAGAGAGGCTTGGAAACTTACAGACGTCTATGGGAAGAAACATCAAGTGTTATTCCTTTTAAGTGTGAGGAAGTCACTAAAAGAAGCCAACTCTCAAAAGATAGAAATAAAATAAATTTTATTTAGCCAGTAAATACCTAAAAAATGCTCAACGCCTTTAGCCATCAGGGAACCACAGATGGATAACTGCATTGAGGTTGCAGCTCAGCCATGTTAGGAAGATAATCATCAAGAGAATAAACTGTAACAAACGGTGGTGAGAACACGGGGAAAGGGAACACTTTATACTGTTGGTGGGAATGTAAATTAGTGCAGACACTATAGAAATTAGTATGGAGACGCCACAAAAAACTAAAAGTGGAACTGCCCGGTTTATATACCCACTATACCACTCCTGACTATGTACCCAAGGGAACTGAGTTGGCAAACTACAGCACCGTTCACAAGAGCAAATTATAGAATCAGCCGAGAGGTCTGTCCATAGATGAACAGGTAAAGAGTGAGCATGTGGTGTATGTAGACAACAGCATTTTATTTAACCACAATGGAGAACACAATGATGTCATCTGCAGGACAGTGCATGGACCTGGAGATCGTCGTATTAAGAAAAGAAGACAGATTCAGGAAGACAAACATACATGCTCTCCATCATATGCAAAAATCTAGACTTTTTTTTTTAAAGGCATAAACACCAAAGGGGACAATTTAGCAGAGCAGGAGACCCATCAAGAAGAACAGAGGAACAACACGGGGTGATGAAAGGGTTAATCAGATCGAAGTACATAAGATGCATCTGTGAAAACCTCACAATGCAACCTGTTATTTGACGTGATGACTACACATTAATAAAAAGATTCAGGTCTGTAATCAATAAGCCAATAGCTGCCGCCCTGGGGCAGAATCTCCATGTCCAGGTATGGCAGATTCCCTAATTCTCTAACCGAACTGGGAAAGGCAGCAGTGTGGAAAGATAAAGTCATTTAAATTCTCCTCAGTCAGATAAGTGACAGAGGTGCTATAGCTAGGATCTGAAATGGACCCACAGGACAGTGTGTCAAATGTTTAGTCCTCAGAAATCCCCCTGGAAGATAGTGAGACCTTTAAGAGGTAGGGCCTAGTGGAATATCATCAGGTTATTTGGGAGTGTACCCTCAAAATACATTATGAGACACAGTATCTTCCTTTTCCTCTGCTGTTTCACCCAAGTTGGACGTGATGATTGAAGTCTTGAATCAGAGCAGGTGTGATCAGCACCCTGAAACCCTCAGGAGACCTAGCCTATTAACATTTCTACCGAGCGGGTAGGGAGGCTCATTAGGTCCCTCCCCTCCTGAGGTTAAAGGTTAGAAATTGCTGGAAGAGGAAAAGACCTTGTGGAGTAGCTGCTGGTAGCTGCTCAAACTCTTGTAGATGACTCCAGTAAGCGTATTGCTTCACCAAGATGGACTTGGGTAGAATCATTTCTCTGGTCTGATGTTGTCCTCTCTTTCTAGGGTGAATAGAAGTAGACAGCCTTGAAAATATTATGCATCACTCTTACACTTCACAGCTGTTAAATGTGTGGTGTGGTAGTCTGAATGTAATTGGCCCCCATAAGCACATAGGGAGTGGCACTATTAGGAAGTATGCCTTTGTTGGAATAAGTGTGGCCTTATTGGAAGAAATGTGTCACTGGGGGGCAGGGGGGCTTTGAGGTCTCCTATGCTCAAGCTATACCCAGTGAGACAGACCACTTCTTGTCGCCTGCAGGATCAAAATGTAGCTCCTTCTCCACTCTCAGCTCCTTCTCCAGCACCATGTCTGCCTGTATGCCATGTCCCACTGTGATGATAATGGACTGCAAGCCAGCCCCCATTAAATGTTTTCCTGTATAAGAGTTGCTGTGGTCATTGTGTCTCTTCACAGCAATAGAATCCCTCACTAAGATATGTGATTTGCTCTGATTCATGCTCTTGCCATGATCTGCTGCCTTATCATAGGTTCAAAGGCCCAATAATGGCATAAAACTTCTAAAAATACAAGCACTAAATAAGTCATTTCTCCTTAGACGTTCATTACCACAGGGATTTGTGCTAGTGATGGAAAACTAACTAACACACTGGATCCCAGAGAGCAATACAGCCCATCTCTTCTTTTCAAAGAGGAGCCAGAAAAATGCCTGAAGCAGGCTTTGCCTCACACCCAAAGGTCACACAGGTGAGCAGGCTCAGGGGCCCCCTGTTCAGGGTTATTTTCTTGCCTCTATTTTGTGTGCTACCATGTGGGTTTGCATGCTATCCTTACTTTGCTCAGCAAGGGGATGCTGTGGATCAGTGGTACTGATAGCCTGCTGTCTCAGTTAGGGTTTCTATTGCTGTGAAGAGACACCATAACCATGGCAACTCTTATAAAGGAAAGCATTTAATTGGGTGGCTTACAGTTCAGAGGTTTAGTCTATTATCATCATAGTGGAACATGGCAGTGTGTAGGCAGACATAGTGCTAGAGAAGGAGCTGAAAGTGCTACACCTTGTGCAGGCAGCAAGAAGTGCTCTGAGACACTGGGTGTGGCTTGAGCATATATGAGACCTCAAAGCCCGCCTCCACAGTGACACACTTCCTTTAACAAAGCCATATCTCTTAGTGCCATGTGCTTTGGAGGCCATTTACTTTCGAACCACCATACTTTCTTAGGAATGGAAACTGCTTCTGTGTAAGGGCAATAGAGGGGCACACACGGCTAGGCACTCTAGAAAAAGCCAGAAGCAGAGCAACAGAGGAGTCCAGAGTAGAGCTACTCTAGCCAGTCCCTGGAGATGATGTGAAGGTTGTTTCCCCTAATGTCTGTCTATTACAGTTCACTGGTCCAGGAAGGAGGAAAACGGCATGACCCTGGGAGAGTTTGAAGGATAAAGAGCAATATATACTCTGCACCTGAGGTTCACAGAAGCAGGATGGAGAGCCCTCCACCTGCCCCATGGAAATCCCTGCAGAGACTGTGCTGGCTCAGCATCTGTGCATTCTATTGCCCTGGATTGCAATGAAGGGCTGGGGTGGGGGGGACAAGGAGGTAGATAAGGAAGGAGACAACTAGAGCAGAGGCATGAAACTTCCCAAGGCATGCCTGCTGCAGAGAATGCTGTCCCACCAACAGGCGGGGAGGGCATAGCGTTGGGCTTAAACCACACTGCTACTCCAGGGTGGTAGTTTGGATGAGACCTTTGACAGAGAGCAAAACTTTGAAACAGGAAGGAGCTATCTAACGTCCCTTCTTTAGGGACCTAAAATCACAGGACAGTGGACTCTGAGCTGAGTGACCCAAGAGGCTATCGGGCTGTTTGTGTATCTTGGGTAGCAAATATTTGCACAATCAAGCTGCTTTGAACAATGGCCAAGGAGGCAGCATATCCCCTCCACAGCCCACTCTTCCACTTAGAGAGCTTTAAACCCAAAGGTCAGAGCAAGCCCCGTGATGCCTCTGATCATTGCCCTAACCCTTCCCAGGATTCTCTGAAGACAACTTACTGCAGCTTCTCAACATGTTTTAGAGACTGTGTACATGTGTGTACATATGTGGGGGAGAACACAGGAGAGAGGATGGGTGAGGAGAACTCATGCATTATTTAAATTAATAATCTTGCCAGTTACCAACAATTAGCAAGCCAGTGGTTTCTTTATTTGATGGTTATCATGACAAATTCCAAAATCCTGATTTATTTTTCAGAACTCTGTTCGAGTTTGCAGTTCTTAAATCTTATACCAAGGAAACAAGCTCAAGTAACTTTCAAATGAGAGCAGTGAGACTATCAAACAAAAGCCAGCCGTTCCCCGGGATACATGCCCTGTTTAGTGCTAATGACTATCTTCCCTGTCCCTAAGCCCAGAAGCTGGCAGTCACTGGTGCCTGGTTCTCTCTTGTACCCCCTCCTGTCACGTGTGCTGCACCCTCTGCCTCAGCACATCGCCCTCCTTCCACTCACAACTGCACCCCTCAGTCTCCTGCTCCAAGCTCCCTGTGCCCACAAGGTTCCATCCCAACCACCCGTTACTCAAGACCTTCCAAGGACACAGCCAGTTTGGGTCACCAGCATGGTACACCCACCACCTCGCTTCTGTGTTGGCAGCACATGCTTGCATTTGAACTTGGTGTTGGGACTCCTGGCTTATGTTTCTCTCATCTACATATCCTTCCATTCCTGCAGCCCGGTCTTACCACCTCCCTCTGTTGCCCAGGCCCATGTCCAGCTGTTCATTCTTTAGCCCTTCCAGTGATAGGCCCTTTTCCTTGCACCATGACATGAACCACTATCTTCTCTGAAGTGTTCTTGCTTGTGCCCATCCACAAGAGGGGAAATGTGACTTCTTCTACAGCAAGAAGGCACGTTCCATGTCACCTAGGGAAAACACTACACCCTGAAATGGCTCAGCCTTAGCTGCAGCTTCCTTGGGTTTGACATTGAAGGTAGATCCACAGATCTGGCAAGCTCGGGGATGACATGTAGCTACCTCTTTCGAACTTGTCTTTGGTTTTGTTGTGTTTTAGCATGACAGTTTTGTGGTCAGTGGATTTTCTGGAACTACTTAGAAGTTACTTATAAGAACATGGGTAACTTATAGCAATGAAGCCTCTCTTTTCTTGACAGTTGTTAAGCACTTACATATCCTCAGGCAAAGAGGAGCTCTCAGGAGCCTTGCAAGCCTTCCCCTTCTTCCAGGAGGAATTGTTATGGGCCTAATCTGTGATAGTGTGATTCAAGACAGTAACCATCATAGCCAACTTAGAGGAAAAAGCCACACGACATGAATCAAGGAGAAGATTGCTATCATTGTAGAAAGTGGTTGTCGCCTAAGACCCTCCCAGTGTGATCCTGAGATTCCTACACACTCCTCTTCCTCATGCCACATCAACAAGTCTACACACCTACTAGCTATCAGCTAAGAGCTCTTCTCTCTCCAAAGGTCTAGATTATTCCCACCACCCTCATTCAGGGTAATATGACTGTACATTATTCACAGTATTTATTATATTACATAATAATATACAATTTAACAATTTAACAATACATACACAACTTTATAATTTATACAACTTAACATACTAACATACATATGTTTTAACTTAATATGTAAAGTTCTATAATATTTAATATGACATAGTAAATAAGAAATTAGAGAATTTTGCTGAACTATATATACATAAAGAATTATAATTCTATAATATTGATATTTAATAACATACCACAATAATATACTTATATATTAAATTAATGCATAAATTTGATAACATTTAATATTCATTTAATAAGGAAAAATTGACAGTATGTGAATGAATATACACACATTTATAATTACATATACTATATTGATATAATATATAGATGCACTAACATACTCAGGTTAATTTTATGTAAAAGTTTGATGATATTTAACAAGTGCTTAGTAATAAAAATATTGGACAATGTATTAATATATGATTAGAACATTATTAAAAATAATGCTTTAATATCTTACATATATTATATGGCAATATATTATAGTCTAATATCATTACTTATTACTAAATTATATAATGATTACAGTAGCATGTAATTATGTATATGTGTATACAATCATGGTTCATAATTTTTTTCTGAACTGGTACTTTGTACTGACGTCTAATGTATCATTTATTGTCTTTCACATGCTTTGAATTCTCTTATTTAATTTTCACAACAACACTCTGATGTAAGTATTTTTTTTTACTCCAATACTAAAAAACACTGTATGTTTTGACAATCTCTGTCCTTTGAGCTCCTGTTAAAAGTCTTTTCACATACCCTCACGGCTCAGCAGGAGTGGCTCTCGTTCTCCTACCCCCACCACGCCTTCTTAAGTCTCCTTGATGTTGAAGGCAGCCATCTGAATCTGTCTTCGAAGTTCCTATCTCCTGCGTCTATGAAAAGGCCAGGAAGGAGCAGGTCAGACCTTGTTCCTTCCATTTGACAGGAACCTCAGCGCTTGGCCTAATTGGTTAAATTGGATTACACACATCTGCAAACATACTCATTTAGTCTTGCGAACTGGCTTCTCCACAGATGAGTGAGTCCTACATTTGGTAATTACCTCTGCCACATCCTTCAAATGTTTGTTAGACTCCCTAACTGGATATAGTATATCCTGCTCTTTGCTCATGACACACAAGACAGATTTCAAACACAGCATTAATAAATGGCTAGGGTGGAAGGGGCTGACTCCTGAGTCGAAGGTTCCCAAGCTCCTCAACTCCACAGAGGAAAGATGGCTGCCTACATTTGTCCCTGAGGTACAACTGTCAATCATACAGGCAGGAGAGGGAGCAACAACGCCCTGATACCGTACCATCTCCTCCATCAAAGACATCCGAGAGGCTTTCAGAGGCACCACATCCATCTTGGTTGCTTGTGTCTTTCCTAGGTTCTATAGGAGGATCCAGGTAACTATGTTCTCTCTTGCTAGGAGGCAGGCGGTGCTGGAAACAGGACCCCGAGAAGCTGGTGTTCTCGTTAAATTTAACTCTATTCAGTACCTCGTCAGAGGAGGGGCTGAAACTACAGCACGCTCTCCTCATTCCTCCTGCACCAAGGCTAGAACCCCATCGCTGTCCAAAGCTCTTCTGCTCAAGGCCCCATTTGTACATCTTGACCAGAAAACAAAAGAGCTCGTAGTAAGTACATATACATTCTTTAGATTAGGGTGTCTTAAACTCTTTTCACAAGCCCTCTCCACCCAATGCATTTTGGTGTCATCCTAGGTACGTAAGTACAGAAAATGGTCTACAAATCAAACATTCACTGGTAATAAATCATTAAGAATTTTATTTCTAAAAAAGTATTAAGTATGCATACAATTATACCATTTGTTAAAGATGAGAATATATTTTCTAATGAGATTAAATCTTGGATGAATATGGATGGAGAGCATATTCAACATTTCCTAGAGTTGGTCAATATTTTGATTTTATACTCATTAATGCTGAAAATGGTACTTTGTATAGATACATAGTACAAAATTACAGAAGTGTGTTTCGGACCATTTCAGAAGTCACTGGAATTCTTTCCTAACCCCAAGCAAAAATTAATGTTCTATTTATTTATTTAATGTGTGTGTGCCTGAGTACATATGTGCACTACATGTGTGCAGGAGCCTGTGAATGTCAGGAGATGACATTGAATCTCCTGGAGCTGGAGTTACAGGCAGTTGTAAGCTACCATGCAGGTGCAGGGAACTTAACCCAGGTCCTCTGCAAGAGCAGTAAGTACTCTTGTCTACTGAGCCATCTTTCTAGTCTCTCACTTTATTATTATAAAACTATAGTCAACAATTTAAATAGCAATTCTAAACATTCAAGGATTATAAGACTGAGAATGTATCTCAGTTGATAGAATGCTTGTCTAGCATCCAGAAGCCCTGAATTCAATCCCCAGTTATACATAAACCAAGTGTGGTGATACACCCCTGATATTTCAGCACTTGGGGTATGGATGCAGGCCATCAAAACTGAATCACAACAATTCTGGAGCATGGTGCTGTCTTAATCTTTTCTACTGCTAAAACAAAAAAACCTAAGACTGGGAAAAATAGTTTTTTTGGGGGGTGGGAGTGGGCGGCTCATGGCTTTGAAAAGAGAAAAATATATTTGCTAAAAAATATATTTGCTAAATCCTGACCTGACCTAGGGCTAAAGCTAAGGTCAGCCTGGCCTTCAGGCATGTATGGTGCTTAAAGGAACTTTTGCTAAACTGCATTGTTCTGCTTTCGTAACCTTGATCAAATAGAAACGCCATGGTGACACAATCGTGCCCTATTCTTACTAAGAATTCCTATCCGGTCAAGCTTGCTACAGCCATCACAGCTACATCAACAGGAGATACCAAACTTGTGGTCTTTACCATTATAGACCCCCTGCTCACTCAGCTCAGGGCACCTCTAGACTTGTAGTCACAAGAGTGTATGCTCCTGGCCAAATCTGTGTGGCTCAATAAAACCTTCAAATCCATAAAGAGCTCATCCTGGTCCCCTCCTTCAGGGCTAAAGCAGCCCGGCTACAACAGTTTGGAGGCTGGAAAATCCAAGACAGAATGGCTGTATGTGGCAAAGGCAGCATGCTCACCGCACGGTGGAAAGAGACTGTGGTCACATGAAGAGGAGCATTCGTGCGTCATGGTGACAGAAGTGCCTGACTCACTTTATAACAATCTGTTCTTGAAGTAACTAATCCAGCCGTCCGAGAATTAGCCCAGTTCTCCCAGGAAAGACAATCTATTTGTGAAGGCAGTGTCCCAGGGCCCCTTAAACGTCCTACAACTCCCCAAAGCCATTAAATTGAAATTCTAATGTCAATGTGGGTTTTGGAGGGGACAAGTCACATTTATACTGTGAGGTGCAGTTACCAAAAGGGGTGGGGGCTGCACCTGTGTTAAAGAGTCTGTAAGGCCTAATGACTAAAGTTCAAGACTATGGAGAGTCATTGTGAATGCCGTCATTTATTACCTCAAACACACAGCAGAGCTTTTCCTGTCTGTGACAGCCTGCTTACCTGTGGCTCCCACCTATGTAGTTGGTAAACACTCTGGTTGTTGAGTTTCTTTGTTCTGCAACTAATACAGTCTCATGTGACTGCGGAACATGGTATTTGGGGACACCTGCCTGTGTTCCTGAGCCATGTCCCCTCATATTTAGCTCCAGAATAAACCATCTCCTATTCCCTTTGAGGTGAGAACTGCCCTTGCATTGACAAGAACCACAGCAGGCAGGCAGAAACCAGAACGGGCAGATGCCATAAGCTGGGTGAAGCACCAATTATACTGCTGAATCATGCTGAGTAGCACTTGAGCAGCCACTGCCCAGAAGAGCCATTCTCTTACGTGTCTCTGCTAAGAACTGGGGATTAATAACCGAGAAAAATCTTCCATTTCACTATCAGTAAGGTGAACTTCAATTCTCTTTCTCTCTTCCTCCCTCCCTCCCCCCTCTCTCTTACACACACACACACACACACACACACACACACACACACGGGGGGTGGGTAGGGGGAGGCCACAGCAGAAGGTCAGGAACTCAGGGTCCCATTCATCAACAGTATGGGAGGCTGGTATAGAAGCCCTTCCTCTCAGCCACTGGGGTCAGGATCATCCTGCAGCACCACTGCCTTCCTGCTGAGCCTTCCTGTTTCCATCTCTTAGAGGTTCTGTTTGTTTGAAGCCCAGCATCTGTTTCCTTTTGTCATGGTTCCTGTGGCTTCCTCTGCATGCACAGGATTTGTTTGTGAATCCTTTCCTGGAGCATGCACACTTTTTGAGCAAACCCTTCTCCAGACTTCTGGAGATGGAATTCATTGCCACCTGGAGACCAGTTCTCTGGATCTTTGGTCCATGTTTTGTAAGGCAAAGAGCATTAAGTCCCTAGGATTGTGGGAGTGACTCACAGCTTGTAGCTAGGATCTTGACATCCTGATGGAAGCAAGCTACCTCATGGCCCAGCTTCCAAGGTGCACTTGAGTGTTCAGTACAGTAGGAACCAGGCAGAGCATACAAAGAGGCATGCTGCCTACTGCTTGCCAGGGAATGGTTTTACTCACTTCCTCCAGATCAGATGGAGAACATACAAAGTTGTCTGAGTAAACACATCAAGCATGTGAGTCACACAATATCAGCCTGATATTCTGTGAGCAACTATTTATGGATGTTGTGGGCTTACCCCTCAAGAAATGTTGGGGGAATTTCATAAAGGCTTTGAAATCCAAAGTCAAATATCATTTTCTGATCACCGACCCTAGGAAAGCCCAACTCCCAGGAGCAAGCTCTACTCTGTCACATGTTTTGTGGCTCTTTGTTCAGAACGTGATAGGCACCCAGGAGGGATGAGCTGTCTTGATGTCAGATAGATGTTGCTGGAGGCAGAGAGGGGGTGGGAGTGGTGGGCAGATATACACACGTGTATGTGAATTTTAATCAAAGTGGCAAAGATTAATTGAAGGGATTAAAAATTAGGTCTATAGGTATGAATTGATTGTTTCTGAACAATATCAGAAAAGTCAAAATCAAATTCGGATTGACTAAAAGCAAGTTTATTCTTTTAAACATTCTCTTAACACCGTCTATTCACTTGAACTTACCTTTATCTTCTTTACTTTTGAATAATTTTACATTAATCAAAATTGCAAGAATTTTCATAGCCTTCACGCGATTACCAATCCTGTTCATGTGTATGCATATGCATGTGTGTGACCATACATGTGGATATATGTACATGAGTAGAGAACAAAGATCAGTGTCAGATGTCTTCCTATACCACTCTCCACCTTATTTTTTCTGCATGTATATGTGTTAAGTGTGCATTACGCATGTATGCTTGAATGTGCCTTTATGTGTATGAGTGCATGTGCGTGTGCATGCACATCTGTGAGAAGGCCAGAATTGATGTTGGGTTTCTTCTTTGATTACTCCCTACTTTGTGTATTGAGGCGGGGTCTCTTGTTAGAACCCGGGGCCCACCTGTCCAGATAGTCTAGGTAGTCAACTTGCTCCACTTGGATTACAGGCAGACCACACACACACACACACACACACACACAGAGAGAGAGAGAGAGAGAGAGAGAGAGAGAGAGAGAGAGAGAGAGAGAGAGAGGAGAGAGAGAGGCACCAGCATTTATGTAGGTGCTGAGGATCCAAACTCTTCTCCTCATGATTATGCAGCAAGCACTGAACCATTTCCTCAGCCCCCAGATTAGCAATTATTAATGTGTTGCCTCCTTTGATTTAACCCTTCCCGCTCAATACATAGATTATTATCTTTACTGAACAATTTAAAAACTAATAACAAGCATTGTGTGACTTACTCCCAAATATTTCAGAATGGACTTTGTAAGACAGTCTCTCTCTAACCACACTACAATGACCAAGTTCGGGTAAATTAAATGGATACAAGAGTATGGTCTAACCCACAATACAAATTCAAGCTTCACCAATTGTTCCACTAACATCCTTTATAGGTATTTCTTCCTTGAACCGGAATCCAAACAGGACCACACACTGCAGGCAACTGTTGTTTCCTCCCTCTACTTTAGTCTGCAGTAGCGCCTCAACCTATCATTACCCTTAAAATATTGACTTTCTTTTTTCTGACCGGCCTTGCTGTAAATTCCAGGCTGGCTGGAGTACTGACATTTCTTGCAGAAATCCCCTGATTTGATTTTATATAATGTGCTGGTGTGTCCTTCTCAGTTTCTGCTCCTCTCAAGAGGCATCTAAAGCCAATTAGTCCCACTGTTTCAGATGGTAGCTTGTCTCATCTGTTAAGACATTGTTTACCAAGTTTCCTCACAATTGTTGCCTGCAAGGAGAAATCCAGGACCTTTCGAAGGATTTGCATCTTCTATAAATAAATTTAGGGATTTAACAGTCTCAAAATTTCCCAGCAAGTTTCTGACCTTCAGAACTAAATAAGCAGATGCTGCCTTCAAAATAATCAAGCAAGCATATCTCAAGATAACTCTAAGACAAAAGAGTAAGGAGGAGTCTGGTATAAAGGCTCACATTTATGGTCCCAGAGCTTTGGGGGAGGGGGAGTTAAGGCAAAAGGATCTGAGAGTTCAATGCTAAACTAGCCTGGCTGCAGAGTAAGACTCTATCGGAAAGGAGAAGGAGGGGGAGGAAGATTGCTGTTCTCCCAGTTGTTAAGAAAAGCACCCGAAAACATTGGTGATGAATACCTAATGGCACATGAATTGATAGACAGTCCAGTGAAGCAGAAGAGTGCAAACACAGAGGAAGATTATATCCCAAATGTATGCATGAACATGAGTAATCCAATCAGTGACCATAGACTGTACAAACAACACAGGGACAGGGAGACGACCGTCATAGAGAAAGTGAACTGGAAACCATATCACACACCATGCATCGAGATCACACTCAAGAATCTAAGTTTTCAATGGCAAAAAGTAAAAGCCTACACGTACTGCCAGAAAACAGGGAAGCAAGCTCCCCGTCTCTACAGGGCTCTGCGCCACTCTTCCTCACTCTCAGCCAGGAAAGCCACCCACATGAAAGAGCCATGGGCCTTACAAGACAGAGAAGAAGAGAAGGAGATGAAGGGGTAGCCTCTGTTTCCAGGATCTCTGCCTGCAGGTTGCTGTTCCTACAGAAGAGGCAGGGTCTGCTTTAGAAGAATGTTCTTACAGAGCTGTCTCCTTCTAGGTTATAGTAACTCTGCTGTCCCTCATCCCTTGAGCCTTAGGGGTGATGACATCTTTATTGCCTCTGGGCTCTGATTCTTGTACCATCTCTTAGGAACCCCCTAAATTTGATTAGCACCCTTACAATAAACCCTTGTGGGGAGCAGGTAGTAAGCAGTACATAAAACCCTCTTGTATTATCCTAATTTAAGTATACCATCTGTTTCCTATTGGGGCTCTGATTGATGGGATAACCTTGGAGTGGATTGACACATCTAACTCTGTCTCAAGATCTAAAAGCCAAAAATAAAATACTTTTTAAGATTACAGAGGAAACAAAACCAAAGCCCAAGATAAAGAAAAAAAAACTGGGAGAAATATTTGTGGCTCACAACACAGAAAAGTGCTTTTCTCCAAAGCATGAGAAAAGCACCCAGAGATGAAAAATAGAAAGACCACAAGATCAATAAGAAAGTGGACAAAGGGTCATGGGGTGGTTCACAGAATCAGAAATATAAATGGACTGAAATACAAGCATCCATAATCAGGGACATGAAAAATTAAAGCTATATTAGGATACAATTTTCCCTTGATCAGATTGGTAAAATTCCAAAACTCTGAAAAATGCTCTATTGGCAACTGGCCAGAAATGTAGACGATGTCATTTTTCTGTTGGTTGGACAGCAAGATAATACAGGCCCTACCAGGACAGTAGTCATCAGCATTTCACATCAACTCCAGTTGGTCAGCAACCTCACTGCTGGGACTCTATTTGACAAATGTAAACTGATGTGACAAGTTTACTCACCCCAGCATTGTTTGTGATACTGAAACTGTAGAAATCACTCTGGTGACCGTGTCAAAGGAACAGAAGAAAGAAACCTATGATTCACTCACAGGGTGGAATACTCTGGGAGTAAGAATGAACAAGCTCCTTGAGCCCTAAAGTCAAGATAGCTAAATACAAAAAAGGAAAAGCTATGAAATGATTTGATGTGTCCACAAGAAAGTAGGAAATACACATATATTATATTTACTTGTTTTGCATAAAGAAATCCTAAAAGAATGGAAACAAAGTAAGACGAGATAGCTGACGTGGGAGCAGACAGTAGAGGAAGGGGGAACAGCATGATTGCATGTTCGTGTCTTCTCCATTGGCTGGGTTTTTGACTAAATACAGAGGCTAAACATCCTTAATGTGAAAATCCAAAGTCCCGAGTGGTCTAAAATCCAAAACATTTTGAGAATTAGCATGACACCTTAAATGAAAAATTGTACATCGGACATCATGTGGCAGGTGGCAGTCAAAATGCAGATGTCTTTAGAATACTATATAAAAGGATCTCCCAGATATGTGCATGAAACACAGCTCACGTTGGTGTTTATATCTGAGTCTCACTTCGCCTCATTGTGCAAATACTCTAAAGTTAGACGGGGAGCATCCTAAACCCCAAACACATCTTCCCAAGTATTTCAGGTAAAGGATACTCAACTGGTACCTATTCCAAAAGATGTGAAAGACTGAAGAGAGAAGAGAAGATGGAGAGGACCAAGAAGGAGAAGATGAAAAGGAACCACGAAGAAGACAAAGATATCACCCGTGCTGCTGTGTCACAGGCTTGGTGAACACTGCTTTAACTGCATTTCCTGTTATCACAGACATGGACCAGGATATCACAGGGAAAGAATGTGGGCTGTGGATGAAAGCAGACCTTTGCTTGTGTCTTGGCATTTCTGCTTTGGCTGGGCAAAGGAGTTAACCTCTCCTAGCCATTACGTACATCATCAGTGACAGGGGATTTCAGTACTTATTACAAGGCACTGCTGTAGGGACTGAATTAGGGAACATATGCCCTCAGAAAGTGCTGGCTCCTTGGAAATATGAGACATCATCCCTATTTTTACAGCCTTTAGGCAGACATGTTGAAAGGTAAGAGTTTAATTGCCCATGTAAACTCTTTGGACTGAAAATTCTCCCTGGAAAATGAAATTAGTTCTCCGAATAAATACTGAGGCTTCTATCTTTGAGATGGCTGCTGAAGGTTCTCCACTCAGCTGAAGTCCCGTCATTTAATAAGCCTCCTGATGCACGAATCCTAAATAGGTCTTATAATAAAAAACCTGAAGCCAGATATTAGGGTAAATGCTGAAAGATCAGAGAGACAAAAGAGCAAGCCACGGCTAATTCTCACCTCACCAACCCCACGAATCCTCTGACTGAAGGGCTCTGAGTCCTCAGCCGAAAGGGGTCCAGCTGAAAAGGACTTTAGTTCCTGTCTCCTCATGCCTTATATACCTTTCTCCGCCTCGCCATATTACTTCCTTCTTAGCGCTGGGATTAAAGGTGTGTGTGCTTCCCAAATACTGGCAGCAAAGGTTCGAGGTCTCAAGCGCTAGAATTAAAGACGTGTGACTCCCAAGTACTGGGATTAAAGGTGTGTGCCACCACTGCCTGGTTCTGTTTCTCTCCTACAACAAATCAATCTCATGTAGTCTAGGGTAGTTTTGAACTCACAAAGATCCGAACAGATCTCTGCCTGCAGAGTGCTAGGTGTGTGCCACCACAGCCTGGCATCTATGCTTAAACTAGTGGCTTGTTCTGTTCTCTGATCTTCAGGCAAATTTTATTAGGGTACACAATATATCACCACAGCCTCCAATAAGAACATACAGGGGTAAGGCATAGACTTGTTCTCAACAAACATGATGGCAGATTTTCTCCTCTCTTCCCATATGCCTTGTCTTGTCCTCCTGAGTTTATTCTCTACTGTTCCTTTTCCATTTATTCTTTCCTTTTTTGTGCCTGCCTTTCCTTTGGCCTCTGCAGTCAACAATGACCAGAATATTAAAAGCAGATGTAACCTTGGTAGATCATGTGTCTAACCCACACATGGTTGCAGATGAGCAATCAAGATCCAGAAATGAGCAGCCTCAGGCCAGGCCATCCCTGCATGGCAACACACAGTACCAAAGCCAGCCTCCCCCAAAGTGCCCTTACCTTCCATCTTCCAAGGTCATCTTCTACCAACATTTCCCACAATCTATACTGAAAGGTGACACACTATTTCTCAATACCTTGTTCTGTTTGGAGCACACACAGCATAATCTCTTTTGCCCCCCTCTCTCTTTAAACAGTTTGAGATCAAATACACAGTACCTCTGGAACTTCGTTTGGAGAGGGGCTTGTAAGAATGCAGGAAAGCAAAGTGTTGTGCTATGGGGAACCTCCTTGGACTAAGGATATAGATGGTGGTCACTCACAGAACAGAGTTCTTCAATATGTCCAGATACTCCCTCATTGAGGCCTGGTTATTCTGTCTTGAGTCTTTGGCCTGGGAGCTGTGGAACATTTAACCCAGTTTAGAATGGGGGAACAACACCAAGAATCACAAAGATCTAGTGGCTAGCTGCTCCCTGCCTGGCAAGGCACTGGAGATTCACACCTACAGCAGATACTGATGTCATGGTGTTTAAAGACCAGGACGCAAGGACAGTTGCTATTGTAGAATATTATTTTAAGGTGTGTTACTTTTGTTTATGTTGTATTTGTTTAACTCTGTGAAGCTGTGTTACTGTGCCTGTCTAAAACACTCGATGGTCTAATAAAGAACTGAAAGGTCAATAGCAAGACAGGAGAAAGGATAGGCAGGGCTGGCAGGCAGAGAGAATATGTGAAAGGATAAATCTGGGAAAAAGAAGAAGCAGCAAGAGAAGGAGGAGGACATCAGGGGCCAGCCACCCAGCTACACAACCAGCAACGAAGTAAGAAAGAAAGGTATACAAAAATAGAGAAAGATAGAAGCCTAGAGAAAAAAGACAGGTTAATTTAAAGTTAAGAAAAGCTGGCAAGAAACAAGCCAAGCTAAGGCCAGGCATTCATAATTAAGAATAAGCCTCCACAAGTGATGTATTTGGGAGCTGGATGGTGGGCCCACCCCCATAAAGAGTTAAAAAACCCAACAACAACAAGTTTCATTTTTGTGTATCCCTAACTTGCCACTTAGAGGCAAAAATCCTATTGTAAATGTGCTCGGGGTTTCTCTATCATTTCCTTTGAAAAATCTTCACTTCACTGTTGCCTCCTTCTGCCCAGCGTGCTTTAGTGGTGAGTTAAACACACAACGTTAGGTTGTTGGGAGGAAAGTCTGACTTGGGTCATCTCTTACCCTGTTCACACTCACGTGGAAGTATGGCTTCTTCTGGTCATCCCTAAGGGCCTCTTGCCATCTCACACAGAGGCCTAGGCATCATTTCCTCCCTTCTGCTTTGCTTCCTTTCCCCTGGTTTGAATTCCAGAGGCTTCACCAAACTCTGAGTTTCTCCTTTGGGTAGGTGATGTGGTGAGAATGTACTTACCATCCCTTGAGGTTAAGTGGCCTTATGACATGCTTTGGCTGGTGAACCATGAGCTGAAGAGCTGTGTGTCACTTCCAAGTAGAACCTTCTAAGAGCCAGGGATTAGCTCCAGCTAATCCCCAGCTTCTCCCCTGCCTCTCCCATCAGGATTGCTTCATATGGAACCATCATCCTAGGTCTTTGAGCGATGTCAGTGCAAAGCAGACAAACGGTGAGAGCAAGAAATAAATCATCATTTAACCCATTGAGATCGGGGCAGGGGCATTTGCCACCATCCATCATGGGGAAAGGTGACGTTTTTAAGATATTCTCTTGTTTGGGGCCATTGTGGGTAGGAGAGTTCTCTGGTCCTGTGAACCCAGGCTATATGGCCATTATGGAATTTTTGCTCCCACATCAGGATGGGCAAGGATCTTCTCTGCAAGCTTGACTGGGATTTCTATCTTCCCCAGGGAGTGCGGCATATGACCCCACTCAGATTCTCAATTGTTTTTTTAAAGGAACCTATTTTCCTTTCCCACTAGATGCTTATTCTACAAAGTAGAGAGTATCCCCAGCCCAGAACCTGTCTTTGTCAACCCCTCTCTGACACTGTAGTCTCAGACTTGATCTAGTTCTAAGGTGGTGTTCTGTTGGCTGTTGATTCTCTTCCTAATCATCGTTTGTGCCATTACCTTATGATGGTGCCCTCAGGTAGCACCATTTTAGAACCTCAAACTCACACTCTGGCATGTCAAAAGTTTTCCCTCTCAAGGCAGCCCTCCCACAGTTTCCATTCGCTTTGAAGTTTCTTTTTCAAAAACTAAGAAATACATGTGTGCCATTAAAATCAAATAGCACTGTAACCCTGGTAATTAAAAAAGCACCTTTTAATTCTTTTCACTCTGCCAATTAATAGCTATAACGTAAGTAATGTCATTAGATCATTATTTTTTAAGATTTATTTTTATTATTCTCTCTCTCTCTCTCTCTCTCTCTCTCTCTCTCTCTCTCTCGCTCTCTCTCAGTGTGTGTGTGTGTGTGTGTGTGTGTGTGTGTGTGTGTGTGTGTATACAAGTGCCCAGAAGGCCAGAGGCATTAAACCCCCTGGAGATGGAGTTATAGGTGCATGTAAACCTGCCATGGGTGCTGGGAACTGAACTCAGGTCCTTTTGCAAGAACAGTACATGTTCATAACCCCTTGGTCATTTCTCTAGGCCCTAGAACACTATTTTTCACTTGTCTATTTTAAACAAAACCTACCTACTGATTTTCTGTAATAGAAAATGGTCGTGTAGTACCTTGAATTAGCACAGCCCCTTTGTCTGTACTTCCTTTTCTCCCATCAATTCAATAGTGACAACATTAATAGTTTATGTTTACCTTATGTCCAGGAACTGTGACTGAATCTGCCCATTATACATCTTTTTCATTTTTCTTCTTTGGATGGTTAATCTTAATTGCCACACTCGGATTGAAAAATGCCGTGGGACATTGGTGAAACACACATCTGGATGGGTCTGGAGAGCGTTTCTAGAGCTGATCAAATCTTGGGATTCTGACCTAGTGTAGGGATTCATCCTTGGATGGATTAATGTAATAGCATCATTAGGAAATGGGGAAAGTAGGCAGGAGCCCAGCTGGAGAAAGTAGGTCACTGAGGGCACGTCCTCGAGAACTATATTTTGCCCTGTCACTTCCTTCATTTCCTTCCGGCTTTCTGTCTGCCATGATGTGGGCTGCTCTGATCAACCACACTTTCCCTGACATGAAGGACAGAATCATTTGAAACTGTCAGTTGAAAGCATTCTTCCTTCCCTAGAGTTGTTTCTGTCATGTGTTTTTGTTGCTATGATAAGAAAAGTAAAGAACCTTTGGATCTAATAGTTTTTGAAGCTAATAATTCATATTTTGGCTTGTTTATTTCTTCCATGAATTTTCAACAGAATTATAAAAAAAACTCTAAAGTGGTGGTATATCTGTAAGATCAAACATATCAAGTAATCTATCTATTAATTTCATCCTTTTAAAGATATATGTCTCCAAATCATCAGTCCTTCTGCCAGAAGCAGGCTAGTCCTTGTCCTCTCCCATCCTGACCCCTTGCTTCTGTGGTTTCAGATGCTCTGTTCCCTAGAGTTCCTTCCTTCCTCCTTAGTTATGGATCCCTTTATTCTGAAGGCCTGATCTCTTGTAACTTCCAAGAAAGGATGGATGGGATATAGCTGTGTGTTTTAAGCCATTCAGTCTTTATTCTATCCTTCCTCTGGTTCAGTCATTCAGTAGGTGGACAATCACTGTCATCTTGATCTCAGGCTTCCATCCCAGCTTTTGGGAAGACTATACATTTGAATTCTCTTGCCTTTTGTGTGTGACCTTTCTCTCCTCCTTTGAAGACCTTGGGACTATGTCTTGTTATGAGAATTTTAATGTTTCAGCCAGGGGCCTTCCTCATTCATTGTATCTGGGCATTTTGTAAACCCGTAAGTTCAGAAATTTATATATTTTGTTGTATACCTAAGACCTGTGTGCTTTATTTATACATCTCAACATGAACCTTGTGAACAGCTCCAGAGTGGGGATGCTCACCCTCCCACGTCTGTGCTTCCTTTCTTAAGATCACATATGTTTACAAAAGTAGCTTGTGTGTGGAGATTTGCCTAATAGAACAGACTTAACTCTTGTCACCCTTCTCAGGGTTATTTATGCCTTACAGTTGCTTTGTAAAGTAGATATTATGAGGCCCATTTTACTGAGAAAAACTCAATTGTCTCCAAGTTTAAGTAACTTCCACGTAAGTCTACTGCAAACTCAGCTTTGAACCTGATTTATAGTCTTGCTGATCCCAAATACAACTTTTTTTAAGTTTATACTATTTCAATTGTTATACAAATTATATATCCATACATCAAAACACTGAGTCAATGGTCTAGGTACATAGTATAGTCACACAGGCAGGGCCAGCCTATGGTTTGAATAACCATCCCTCAAAGTGTCATATATTAAAGCTGGGTCATCAGCCTGTGAACTCCTGAGGGGTAGTGAAACCTTTAGAAGGTGGGTCCTTGTGAGAGGAAGATAGTAAATTGAGGGGTGTACCTTTGAAGGGGCTATTGGGCTCATGGCCCCTTCCTCTCTCTCTTTCATTTCCAACATGAAGTGAGCAGCTTCCTGTGTTACGTAACTCCTGCTATGATTTACTGCCTCATCACAGGTCTAAAAGCAACAAGCCAAGTGACTATAGACCGAAACTTCAAAAGCTGAGAGCCAAATAAACCTTTTCTTTTCATAACTTGATGGCCTTGGGTATTTTTATCACAGTATCAGAAAGCTAACACGATACCTTATCATCAAATTGCTGAAAACCAGTGACAAAGAGAACCCTAAAGGGGAGCCAGAATATATTATGTTTGAGGAGGTAGGTGAGCTCCGCTAGATTTGAACATCACACATGGGAATACATATTGAAATATCTCATGGTGGGCTGGAGAGATGGTTTGGTGGTTAAGAGCACTTGATGCCCTTCCTGAAGACCCCAGTTTGATCCCCAGCACTCACATCAAGTTGCTCCCAACTACCTGTAACTCCAGCTCCAAAGGATCTGTTGCTCTTTTCTGCCTTCTAGGAACACTCATGTGATTGTGCACACATATGCACATAAATAAAAATTTAAAAAGGAAATCTTTAAAAAAAGAAACACCATATGGTACCCCATAAATGCATACAATATTTATATATCAGCTTATTAAAATAAATAATATAAAAGAGCCGAGGAGGAAAAAGATAGACAGAGGAACAAACACACAAACCAACAGAGTTCTTACCAGAAACAAGGCAGCCCAGAGGGAAAAGAAAGTGCTTTGTCTGCAATTGTTTTCAGCTTTATTTCTTCACTATACAATGTTCGGTTCTGGGGGTTGGGCCCAGGGCCTTGGTGTGTTAAACATGCAGCCTGCCACCGAGCTGCGGCCTGTCCCTGAAGCTCCAGTTCCTAATCACATTTCCCAAGTGCTTCCTGGGAACTATAAAAGGGCACAGGAAGGAAGGAAGACAGAACAGGCACGGGCTGCAAGACGTCTGTGTACAGTGCGTGTCAAACCCCATGGAGACAAGCTGCTTCTGATGCTCTCTTTCTTGTCCTTTAGGAAACACAGACTCTTCCAGAGAAATGCAAATGAAATCAAAGTCCCCTGAAGCTCGAGAAGAATATTTGAAGACTGTTTCCTCCATAGAATGGGTGAAAACTACTGCTCTGTGGAAACACTGGGTTGCCAGAGGCCCTGACTCTCTTGCCCTTTTTGATGCCCTCTAAGATGATGTTGTGTGGACACTGGCATCTCCACCCCTCAGGAGCAATGGAGAATGCCCACTGGACCGCTTTCCCTTTCAAACCAGGTTTCTTTAGGGGGTCACTTGGGACGCCTTCATATAAACGTGAAGCATGAAAGACAGCCAGCTTGACCCTAGTGAGTGTCCTCAGTGGGTTGGTGAGACCCTCCCAGTTAATCTGTGTCCCTTCCAACTCAATAATACAGAAATAAAGTGACCATTCTGGCCCCTGTGATGGGAAGGTCTTGCAGAAGTAAGACTACTCATTGCTATAATGAAATCTTGAGAAAATAAAGATAAACATTTCCCTAGGAAATGAAATCTCCAATTAGGGTTCTTTTCCCACAATTAGATTTGTTAGGCTCGTGTCCTGGTTTTGCCACCTGGTGATTAATACATTACACCAATTAAACTCTGAGTAACTCTTTACATTTGCTCGCCTATTTTTCAGAGGCATGCACACAGAATTAGTCTGAACCAAAGGTGTAATTTATTTGTCTGTAGTCTGAGTCACTGAGTTCCCTCGGGCTATCTTTCCACTGCTCCTTTTTAATCTCCATGGAGTTTTTTTTTTTTTAAAAAAACATGATTTATTTAGAAACAACGAACTCTCCAGCCCAGAACCCAACCTGTTGTGTGTCTTCTGTTTCAGAATTTTCTGACATGACTGAAGACATTTAAAACCCAGAATTTTACATGTTCTCAAGCTCTGAATTGGCACGTAGCACAGAAAATTGAGGGAGGGAGGGAGGGAGGGAGGGAGGAAGGGAGGGAGGGAGGGAGGGAGGGACAGAGGGAGAGAGGGACAGAGGGATGTCCTATGCCCTACCCCCACCCCAGCTACTTAATATTTTGCCACTACAGCATGAGAAAGCATTATACTATTAAGAAGTTGTCCTTCTCTGCTCTTGGCCTTATGCTGAAAGCACCATGAGTCATGTGTCATGCTCTGAGAAGTATGGGCCATGTGTATGATGGGGATCCCATAAGATGAGACTAGGACTAAACATGTACAGTGTCTACCAGTGGCATAGTGTGATGCCTCCCTCACTTGTGTGTCTGTGTGGTGCTGGTGGAAATAAATACACTGCACTGTCAGTCGTAGACTAGTACAGCACACGTACTAACTCACAGGACATGGTACTTGGTGACAGTAAACAACTAGGTGGCTGGCTTATACATTTTCTACACTACAATTATTATTTTAGAATGTGCTCCTTTAAAAAAAAAAGTTAACTGGAGAGCAGCCTGAGGTAGGTCGTTTCTGGAGACTCCAGAGGCCTTGTTGACATAGATGACAGCTCTGTGCATGCTGTTCCCGAAGACCTCTCAGTGGGACAAGGGGTGAGGGTGGGGGATAGTGACATTAGTCATGACCTAGACTATGGCTTAGGCTGTATGTGTGTGTTTGGGGGATTTTTTAGGAGGAGAGGATTTTGAGACAGGGCTTCTCTGTGTATCTCTGGCTGTCCTGAAACTCTCTCTGCAGACAAGACTGCCCTCAAACTTAAAGACCCGCCTGCCTCTGCCTCCCAAGTGTTGGGATTAAAGGTGTGCACTGCCTTTATTTTTAATTGTGCAAGGATGTGTGTGTGTGTGTGAGTGCAGTAGTGTGTTCTGTGGTGTGTGTATAGGTGTGCCTATGTACATGTGAGTTTGGGTGACTATAGAGAGCAGAAGAAGATATTCAGTGTGCTGGAGCTGGAGCTGGAGCTGGAGCTTGTGAGCCACTTGTGGGTGCTGAAACTCATTCTCCCGTCTCCTGGAAGAGCAATAACTATTCTTAACTCCTAATCCATCTCTCCAAGCCCCCAAAAGACAGGGTCTCATTATGTAGACCTGGCTGGCCTTGAACTCTCAGAGATTCTCCTGCCCCTGACTCTCAACTGCTGGTATTAAAGACATTTGCCACACCTAGCCAACAGAAGTTTTGTTTTGCTTTTTTAAATAATACAGATTATACTACATAATCTAAGTACTAACTCACAGGACATGGTACTTGGTGACAGTAAACATGTAAGTTATCCACCCCGTGTAAGTGCCCTCTACGATATTTATACAACAAAATTGCTTAATGACAATTCCCAGGATGCTTGACCATCATCATTCTGCAACATGACTTTGCAAGTATAAGAGCCCAGGCACTAAACCACAGTTTTCTACCATACTCTCTGTCTTAATTAGGGTGACTATTGCTATGATGAAACACCATTACCAAAACAATCTAGGGAAAAAGGGTTTATTTGGCTTACACTTCGACATCACAGTTCATCATGGTAGGAAGTCAGGATAGGAACTCAAACAGGGCAGGAACCTGACTGCAGGAGCTGATGCAGAGACCATGGAGGGATGCTCCTTACTGGCTTGCTCTCCATGGCTTGCTTAGCCTACTTTCTTATAGAACCCAGTACCACCAAGCCAGGGGCAACACACACACACACACACACACACACACACACACACACACACTGGCTGGTTACACCCACATCAATAACTAATTAAGGAAATGCACTACAGTTTTGCATACAGCTGGATCTTAAGGAGGCATTTCCTCAGTTGAAACTCCCTCTTCCCTGTGACTTCAGCTTGTGTCAAGTTGCCATAAAACTAGCCAGGACACTCTACTAAAATTTTGTGTAACTCTATGGTGTATCATCAAAAACTACCAGAATTCAAGTTGTAGGACCTTTCTTAGCTAAACCATGTGACAACTGTATGAGTGACTCCCCCACCCCACCCTCATCCCACCATCACCCTGGACCTCAGAGTCCTTGTGTAGCAATGAGAAGAATATGTGGTAGGTTCAGTTGGTGAATCTGTAAGTCCAAATGCTTTAATGACTGCAGAAGCCCTTTGCAGTGTATGAGACTGTCCTGGTACAAAGCATTTATGTGCAGCTTTTTTGCTCTTAAACAGTGAAATCCACACAGGGGCCCTCAGAGGGATCCATTGCTGAGCAGTAAGAAAATACCAGAATGCCTAGAATGTTTACTTTTGACCTTTTATTTCTGTGTGTGCACTTGTGGAGAGTGGGAGTTGGGTGTGTTTCAGTGTAGATTGGTTTGTTCCACAGTGATTCCAATTTCCTTCTGGTTTGACTTACGAGGCTGCAGAGGCTGGAAAGCCAAAGAGCCTTGCTTCCCAGACTGTCTCAGCCAAGGAACAAAGATGTGGTTTAGTTTTATGCATTCACCAATTCCTAGAACCTCAACCCTGGCAGTTTAACATCTGTCCTGCATGCATATTCTGGGTCTGCCTTACCCCAAACAGCCCAAGAACCTCCCTCATCCTGGCTCCTCCCTAACCAGCTCTTCCTGCCAGGGGCCTGATTTTCAAATACAGACCATCTGATCCAGAGTTCCTACTCTCAATGTCTTCTTCACTGGGCTCTTGCCTTCTGGGTCTCCTAGCCTGGGTCACTATCTGCCTCTCCCAGCCCTGGAGACTGCTGAAATGAATTCAAATTGACTGGTCCTGAGCGTGCTCACCCGACCTCTTCTTTCACACAGGAAAACACAACCTTTCTCTTCTACCTCATAGGGACCTGGAGCTTCTCCCCACCCACAACACTCACACACCATGATGTGCTCATGGCAACTGTGAGTTATAAACTGTCTTTTCAGTGCTAGTCTCCTGGTTTTTTGTCCTCTTCAGAAGGCCTAAAGCAAGCTGAGCTACGATTCCATTTCAGATTTTGCTGCCTCCCAGCCTCAGCCGAGACAGGCTCAGAAACTGCAGTGGGAAGTGAGGGTAGAGATGGGCTTGGCCATTTCTCTGCCTTAATCTGTGTTCTATGCTTTCCCACCTGCTGAGTAATGAGGGAAAGGGAGGGGGTTAAAGGTACAAGAAACTGTACATCTTCTCTTTGGTGGCCTCTGGGTCCTCACCTGACCTCCTTCATCAGCACAGAAAAGCCAAGCACACAGACCATCATCCCACCCCCACCCCGACCCCAGTGGATCCTGGGAAGTCTGTTCCCAGCTCTTCTATCCCCTGTATGTGGCAGGAAGTGTATAGATGGGGGAGGGGAGGCAAGATTCAGGAATAGAAAAGCCATCCTTTCTGTG
This sequence comes from Peromyscus eremicus, assembly GCF_949786415.1. NCBI lineage: Eukaryota > Metazoa > Chordata > Mammalia > Rodentia > Cricetidae > Peromyscus > Peromyscus eremicus. Next base: position 29,181,470 of record NC_081420.1, read on the forward strand.
ACTGGTTTCCAAAAGCATGTTCTCTGTTTGTAAATGAGTATGTGGGAGGGCCGGCCACTGGGCATGTATACTGCCTTCGGTTGTATTTGTCTTTATTTTTTTGGGTTTAGGGCCATAAAAATTAGAAGATAGGAAAAGATACCGTTCTTTTATTTTTAATTTACTTTTCAACTTATTTTGTTGTCCAAGTCTTACTTTGTAACCCAGGCTAGCTTGTAATCATCCTACCTGCTGGACTCCAGGCATGCACCATCATACCCACCACAGAGTAGCCGAGTAGCATTTCCACATTAGGATGCAATCTTTCTAAGAATGCTTCCATGTTCTTTCACAGCTGCATTTTTCTGATAATTTCTTGTAGGTAGGAGTGCTCATGTTAGTATTGCTCTTATTTTTCCATTAAGAGATGAAGGGTTGGGGCCATGCTGAGCTGGGTAGCCTAAGCTTCCACCAGGGCCATGATGATGTCTAGGCCTGATCTGCTACTGAGAGCCACACCTAGGTCTGTGGCCCTATAGTAGTCAGGGTCTGTGTTTATATCCATGGCTTCTGTTATCATTGACGGCCATGTGGATGCCCAAGGTCTGGGCTACCACCTGGGGACATGTTGGTGTCTGAGGGCCACACTGCCATTGAGGCCATGCCAATCTGAGTGGCCTGCACTGCCACCTGGGGCCATGCTGATATTCTGACCTAGGCTGTTGCTGAGAATCCATGGTCCTGCTGAAGCTGGGGTCGGTGCTGATCTCTGTGGCCCATGTTACCAAAGGGGGCCACAGGAACCATGTGTGTTGAAATCCAAGGGCTGTGCTGACCCTGCACCACCATTTGCTGACCCTGGGAGAGCTGACTCTGACCTTAGCTGGCCACTGCAAAAGAAGAGCTGGCCCCACACTCATAGGAGAGATGGTCCCATCTCCCCTCATCATGGGCATAACAGAGCTGGCCCTGATGGCATGAGCATAGAAGAGCTGGCTACACCTCTCACCTGAGAGGGGTAGTCCCAGTGGCCTGGACTGACCAAATCAGCTACCACCCAGACCTACATCCAGGGCTTTGAGCTGCAAGAGTGTGTGAAGGGACTGGTTCTGTGGAACCATAGTCACAGGATTTCCATGACTCAGAGCAGCAGCAGGATATTGGAGAGGAGTCTTAGTGAAGTTTCAGTATTGATGGTGTGCCAGCAGCCAGAGGCCTTGAACCAGATCAACAACTAATAAGTGGACACGCCAATCCCAAAGCCATTAAGATGAATGAAGAGGCGTTGGAGAGGTGGGAAAGATAAAGGAGCAAAGTGGGGTTTTTGTTTCTTTGTTTTGTTTTGTTTTTAATTAATTTTTTTTTTACATTTTCTTTTGGGGAGGATGCTACAGGGGTGAGGGACTGATATGGAGGAACTGGGAAATGAGAGGGGTTGGGGTGCATGATGTGAAGTTCTAAAAAAAAGAAATCAATAAAAAATTATGTTTAAAGAAGGAGGTGAAGAGAACCTAAGAGACTAGTTAGAGGTCACCTTGAGATTTATTGTCTAAAAGAGAAGGGAGGGCAGGGGCAGGGACGGGCAAAGAGAGGGGTAGGGGAGGGCAGAGAGCCGGGCAGCACTGAACAGACCCAGCCAGTACTTCCCCAGATCATCCTCCAGAACCGCTTTCCCAGGATCACAGGAAACATCTCCATCAGGGATTTTTTGCTCTCAGGCAAGCTTTCTGTGGAAAAGAAGTCATGTAAGGACAGCATAAAAGGTTATTGATTATCATTGGTCCATTTTGTGCTAGGTACTTAGATAAAAGAGAAAGAGAAAAACATAAATAATCTCTAAATTTACTTCTGCAGAAAGAAATGGACCAAATACCAATATGGCACCTTCCCAGCATAGACCGGTCCTGGCACTCATTAAAATTCAAAACAGTGATCTGAGCATGTCCTGGAAGGAACTGCCCAGAGTCTCACTAATGGATCTTGCCAGGCTCCTTTTCCAACTCTAGCAGAGGTTCTCTGCGGGAAGAGGAAGAAAGTGTATACCAGAACCATTTACAAGGCTTGTTAACCTAGTTCCTTGGGCCATCCCAACAGGTCTGGGCCAAACCAATGATGTGCATTGTTAGCAAGTCCCCAGGTGTTTGAGCACTCCCCAGATGCAGCTATATTAAAATAGCACAGGCTGATAATTTATAAACAATGGGAACTCATTTCTCACTGTTCTAGATCAGATCTAGTCCAAGTCCAGATTAAGTCCAAGATCAAGATTGGATCCTGCACAACTTGAAGAGTTCTGTAGAGCTCATTATGCTTAGACTTCATCCTGAGTGGTCCTGCTTTCCCAAAAGTAGTTCCCACCTCCTGGATAGTTTTGGAGGCCAGAGAGGGAAGTGAGGAGAGCTGAGTATTATCCAAGCATTTCCAATATTCCTTAGGCAGCACTCTGGGGCAGGTAGCATTGCTCCATTGTCAACATGATGAAACTGAACTTAGGAAAGCTGTTACCTACCCAAAAATTGGCCAGCTGTCATGTGATAAAATAGGTCTGGCTAGGCATGTGGTGCATGCCTTTAATTCCAGCACTCAGGAGGCAGAAGCAGACAGATCTCTGAGAACTCAAGGACAGCCTGGTATATATAATGAGTTCCAGGACAGTCAGGACTATGTAGAGAGCCCCTGTCTCAAATAAATAAATAATTAAGACCTGAGGTTTGACCCCCATGAAAGGAATCCAGGGTGGAAAGTTAGGTCTCCAAACAGACACAAACAGGCCAGAGTACCCCAGAGGGTTCATGAAGCAGAGGGGTACACTCATGGAGTGACTGACATTTATTTGACATACCCCTGAAGCTAGAGTTTGCCTGCCTGACCCACGGTCAGGGCAAATCTCTCTCACCTGCCAGTCCCACAGCCACTCAGACCCAACCAAGTAAACACAGAGACTTATATTGGTTACAAACTGTATGGCCGTGGCAGGCTTCTTGCTAACTGTTCTTATAGCTTAAATTAATCCATTTCTATTAATCTATACCTTGCCACATGGCTCGTGGCTTACCGGCATCTTCACATGCTGTTTGTCATCGTGGCGGCTGGCAGTGTCTCTCTGACTCAGCCTTCTGCTTCCCAGCTTTATTCTCCTCCTTGTCCCACCTATACTTCCTGCCTGGCCACTGACCAATCAGTGATTTATTTATTGACCAATCAGCAACACACTTGACATACAGACCATCCCACAGCACATCCCTCCCAAAATGCACCATCAACATCTTATTTTCTTTCCTCATGATCTAGGAAAGGATGTTCTTAGATGCTAGTCTACAGGCACAGCCTGCAGAGAAAGCAGTATCGGGGCAGAGAAAGCCTGGAAATATATTTGCCACCCTCCTTTTGTGGGGCTATCTTCATGGAGAACACTATTAGAAGTCTAAGATGAACAAAAGCAAGGCCATTGCACCACCCACAACAGAAATACACCCCAAACTCTCTTTTGGCTAAAATGAGTAACAGCTACATTACCAATTACAGCCCCATCCATTCCTTCTCCCCTGTTGTGGTCATCTCTTGAGATGCCCAATTACAGAATCACTCCAGCTTTCTCACACTAGCCAATCTACAGCCCATCCAATATCCCCGAATCGTCCAAGCAAACTCCCAATTTTCTGTCCCTCCTAACAACTGTCCACTAAGATTCCCCATGATTCCCCATGCCCTGTGTTCTCTACCACTGAAACAGATGGACCCCAACTTGCTCAACAGGAGAGTGATTCTGGTAGTCTCAACAGGGGACACGGGACACTGGCAGTGCCCATTCTGTCGGCTCTGTTTGAAGGGGTAGGGCAAGCCTACTGCCTTTTGGAGAAGCGTGTCAGGAAGAGGACCAGGGAAGGCACTGCAGATTGTGAAGGAGGATTTCAAAAGGAGAGACACTGGTAGGGTATGCTAGGATGGGTGTTCTGCCCAGACACTTATTCCATCTTCCAACATAGTTGGCTGCCAAGAACATACAGGGCACTGTTGGCACTGGCTTTGGGTTTGAGGCAATAACTAGGTGAGGAAAAAAAAAAACACAACAAAACAACTCTATGCCAATACAGCGAAGAGTAGATGACACCAGCAGCCCCTGTACTGAGCTACCAAGATTGCCTCTTCACCAATCAGTCTACAAATGTAGCTGAGTGTACATACAACCTTAATCTTGAGTGTAGGGGCTCAGGACAGACTGAGGGACTGTGTGGCTATCCAGGAAACCCTCTGCTTTCCAGAGAAAACTGGTCAGCACCCTGCTATCATTGGCAGAAGTAGCTCTGAGCTTCTAACCCAAGACAGCACATCTCTAGGCTGGCTGCCAGTGTCTCTGCGGATCAGGGATGACAGGGTGTGATGCATCTATTCTGGTTCTTTCTTGGGGCACTTGGCAGCAAAATAGATGAAAGGCAGTATAAGCATATTTGTTCCCTGTGGCTGTTGTAATGAACTACCCCAAGCTGAGTGCTTTGAACACTATAAATTTATTGTCTCGCAGTTGTAGAAGATAGAAATTGGAGGTAGAGCTATTAATATTAACTAGTTTCTTGTTACTACAATGAAACACCTGGGCAGGCTACTTCACAGTGGAAAGATGTTCACTCAACCCGCAAGTCTGTAGACCAGAAGTCCAAGCAGCATGACCCAGGCTCTGGCAAGGAATCACACACACACACACACACACACACACACACACACACACACACACGGTCACATTTTTATCACCTCATAGCAGGACCATGTTATATATCTCTAGAACTCTCCTTTTCATGATAAAGTCACCAGGGAGTAAGGTAACCCAGATCCAGAAAGACAAACATCCCAGGTTCTCACTCATATGTGGATCCTAGCACAGACTCTTTGGTTAGTAAGTTTGATTTGGAGTACCCCTAGCATCTAGAAAACTCGAAAAGGACCATGAGTGGAAAGAAGAAGAAATAGTGTAAGAAAAGGGGGATAGTACCAGGCAGCAGTGGCACATGCCTTTAATCTCAGCACTCAGTAGGCAGAGACAGGCGGATCTCTGTGAGTTTGAGGCCAGCCTGGGCTACAGAGTGAGTTCCAGGAAAGGCACAAAGCTACATAGAGAAACCCTGTCTTGAAAACAACACCAACAACAAAAGATGCATTATAGGCACTGTAAGTCAGAAGACATTCTCATCCTTTTAACACCATTAGCATAAAACTGTGGGCGTTAAACTCCTCCCTGGACTGGAAGGAAAGATAAATCCTACTCAAACAATAGCAACATTTACAGACAGGTTCCCTCTGAGGAATCTCAGGGAAGGATCCATTCCAGGCTTCTCTCCTCAGTGTGTAGCTAGCTAGCTATCATGACATGACATTTCTCTGTATGCCTACCTCAGTGTCTAAATTTCCCATTTTTATAAATTCACCAGTCATGTTGAATCATGGTCTGCCTCTCTGCAGAGACCCCATTTCTAAGGAGATTACACTCTAAAGTCAGCTGGAGAGAGGACTTCCACATATGACTTTGGGAATGGAAGAAATACAGTTCAACCTGTCACAGTGAGAAAACAGAGAATCCAAGAAGACATTCAAGGCACCATCTTGGAAAGTCCTATTCCAGCCTCATGTGCCCATGAGCCCCCTAGAGACCTACAGAATGCAACTTTACTAAGAAGGTCTGAGGTGGGGCCCAAAGTCTGTTTCCAAGACTCATGAGTTTGGATGCTGACATACCTGGGACAGAAAACATATATAGAGCTCTGAGGCAGAAAGGCATGTCTTAGGGTGTCCAGTGTCCCCTAAAGAGGATTATAGCAAACAGAAGGACTGAATGGCTCCCTTAGATTCTTAAGGTAAGTGTTGTGAATCCTCACTATACTTGGAAACTTGAAAACCTTGGTCATCCTCTCTCCTCCTAGAATTCTGTTTGCCTGGTCTGGAGTAGACTTCAGGGTTTTAAAAAGCTCCCTAGGTAACTATCTTTGTTTTTGGAGATCCCTCTCACAGCCCATAGCTTTATATTCTAACAACTTTACCTGCTAATAAGTGACTCTTAATTCCATGGATGTTAACCATTGATTTCAATGGTGGGAAAGTGTCTTTGAACAGACAAGTCTTTTGTTCTTCAAATAACAATAGCATGTAGTCATTCCATGATTTGTAAGAGTATCATTGCCAAGCAGTTTGGAGTTGAGGCAAGGGCTACAGTGCCACATCCTTTACAAGAGTAGAGAAACGTCCCCTGTATCTAGGGAAGCACTGAGCACTACTTAAGGCAAGAACAGCTCCCACCCTACGCACACAGCACTGTGATACCCTGTAGATGGTGCTTTAACAGAAGGTAGACAGCTGCATCAGAAGGGCCTTCTGCCAGTAGTTCTGGGGCAATGGGACCCAATAGGCCACTACCAAGAGCAGGTGCTTGCAAACCATCAGATGTGCTGGGAATTCCCCAAGTGCAAGGTTATTGTGTTGGCAGCAAAGGGAAAAAATTAGGAACAGGTAAAATAAGAGAGTGGTTTTTTTTGGATGGTGGTATAAAGAAGAAAGTTTTTGTTTAAATCTCATAAGCTTAGTATGGTGACCTATATCTATAATCACAGCACTCAGAAGGCAGAAATGGCAGGGGGAGGGGGGAGTGACTTCCACACCAACCTAGGCTACATAATAATATCCAAAAAAATCAAGCCAAAACAACCACCACAAAAAGAGTGTGACCATCTGAAAGAACACCACCAAAAGGTACTTTCTTAAGGATGCTGACTTCCAGTTTGTCTGAGTAGATGATATTCACTATGGTTTGAAAAGGTCTCTCAAAGTTTCTATACTGGAAATGTAATCCCCACTTCAACAATACTGAGAGGGGCCTAATGTGAGGAGATTCAGCGTCTAGGGAAGGGCTGAGGAGGCCGTTGTTGCAGGAATGGTCTAGCTCTCTCCACACTGCCTTTTTATAAAAGCATCCCCCTCTTGTCCTTTCAGCCTTCATACGCAAGTTCTTCCCTCTTCCCACCTTCCTCTAAGCAGGACAGACTTGGTACCATTGAAGGAGATGTCCATGCATCCATCCCAATGCCCAGTCTGGTGATTGCTCACCAAGCAGCACAGGAAGTACTTGGTGAGTGAGCATCAAGTCTCCAGGTCTTGAAGGTCAAGTTCTTACCATGGGGAATGTGCCCTTGATTTACTTCCTGCCCCATTGGGTACCACAGTGCTGTGTGCACAGTGTGACAGCTGTTCTTGCCTTGAGCAGGCTCTGGTAATTATACTTTGCAGGTTGTGCTTTATAACAGAAGGATGGGTGGGAAGGGTGAGAGTAGTGACTATGGGGACCAGGAGGAGCAGTCATCTTTGACCTTGACTCTTCTCCCTTGGAAACAGTCTAGGTTCCAGCAGTGCAGCCACCTACGTCCCTGGCCACCACTGAGCTCAGAGCTGCAAGCTGCCTTTGCAGAGTGGAGTCTTCCCGAGAAGCCTGAAGTATCCTCGTCGACACCTCCTCTGTCTCACACATTTAGCTGCACATTCCCACGCAGCACTACCCCCTAGGCACCCAGCTTTGCCCTCAGATGACCCTGGAAAGTGTTGCTTCCTACCAAGAGAAGTAGGGCATACTTTTACCCCAGGCAGGCACCCTCAGGCCAGGCCTGCACATCCCAAATAGATTTCAAGAGCACAGCAGATGTGTGGAGAGTGATTAGTAACTAGATGTTGGCACAGCTCAGCTGCCAAAGTTGAAATCTATTCATAATAATCAGCTAGTCCTTGTTGAGTATTCACAGGGAGCCGGGGCTTTGCTAGATCCCACTGCCAGAGGCACAAGAGACACATGAGGTGGTTTCCAGACTGGGGTACAGTTTCTTCTTACCTGAGGTGACAAGAGTAGTACTAAGGACAACATGCACGAATTACATCATACAACAATCTATCTGCACGCTAAAGATACAACAGAATAGGAACAGGAAAATGATGCGGAACAGGGCTAGGTAGAGAAGATAAGCAGAAGCCTGGCCAGGTGGATAACAGAAAGAGGGGTTGCATCACTATCAAAGTTACTGTTGGAGCAAAGGTACAGGGATGCAAACAAGCATATTGTCTAATTGGACCACAAGGAGCTTGGCTGGCTCACAAACGAGTGTGCTGGAGCTGAGCAACAGAGTCACTGGCTTGTTTGGGCCTCACTGACGGTGAAGTTGGAAAACTTTGATGTATCGGGCTTTAGGCTGGAGTCTGAGTGATCAACTTACTCAGCAAACCAGACAGGCCAGATGCTGCAGGGGCAGCAGCAACCAGAGAAGAGCATGGCAGGCACATGGAACACTGCTGCAGGACCAGGCTGAAGAAAGAATAGCTCCTAAGAGAATGGTAGGATATGGTAAACAGAGGCTGGGGCCAGAAAGCAGCTCACTGGATGAGAACAGGCTTAGCTTGTATGGGGGAGAAAGCTACTGGAGACTGTCCTTCGCCCCAGGCAGTACCACTCTACAGAGTTTCCTTCTGCCTACAAGGCAGAGAAGTCAAGGAGGTGGAAGCTGGGACTCCTGCTCTGTCTGGTTCAAGGCCTGCCTCTACAGCCCCTTGAGCGGCCTCCACAAATCTTTGAGCAGCCATGCAGCTCGGTTTGGGCTTGCTTTAGTCTCTGCCTCTGTGACAAGGGGTTGGTGAGAATACCTCTTAGGATCAATCTGAAAAGTGGCTGAAAGCTTAGAGCACATTATAAGAACACAGCTCTAACCTACCATTAGCATTCCTCCTGGGTAGTATTCCTTTCCATATGAACAAAGGAGTGCTGGAGAGATGTCAGAAACTGTTAATAGAAAGCAAGAGAATAACTTTTCAATAAACAGACTTTTAAATAGAACTTTTTCACTTGGGTTTTGAACCCTCTATATCTGTTCATTTTGTTGGGGGTTGAACCCAGGACCTCATGCAAGCTAGGCCAATGTTTTCTCACCAAACTACATTCTTAGACCCTTATCAGGCTATGAGCCAGAGTCTTACTATGTTGCTCAGACCAGCCTCAGACTCTTGTATTCAAATGATCTTCCTGCCTTCGCCTCTTGAATAGCTGGGATTAAATGTGCCATTATAGTTTGAATCTTCAACGTTCCCCCAAAGATTTCTGTGCTAAAGGTGTGTGAACAAGCCTATGGCACAATTAGGAGTTGGTAGAACCTTTAGAAGTGGGGCCAACTGAGAGAAAGCTGGGTTACTGAGGCATGCCCTTGAAGTGATACTGGGAACCCAGGCACTTCTCTTTGCTTCCTGACTGCCATGAGGTGAGCAACTGTGTCCCACACATGCTCCCTGCCATGCCATTCCACCTTGCCATAGCTCCCATAGCCAAGCAGCCATGGATTGCAATCTCTGAAACTGGATCAAAATAAACCTCTCCTTTTTTTTTTTTTTTAAGGCGGTTGCTATTACATACTCTATTACAGTATCAGAAAGCTAAGAATAGTACATACCACTGAACCGGGTTTTCCATGTGTATTTCAAAAGCACTTTTTGTCTGTCATGTCTGAAAGATTTTGAAATCTCCCTTTTATAGATATATACAGTTATCTAAGGCTTGTACATACATATGCACATGTTCTCTCTGTGTCTCTTTTCTCTCTCTCCTCCCCTCCCTCCCTGCTTCCCTGACTTTTGTCCTTGCTTGCAACACGTGGTATATGTGCCATGTTAACATAAGCATTTCCAGGGACTTTCGTTATGACTCCATTGCTCATTTGCATTGAGCTAGATAAGCATTTGAATTAATGTGTAAGTTAACCTTAAATCAGGGTGCAGTGCAACCCATCAGCAATGTTATATTTATATGAACTTATATTTCCATCAATGGTGACGATAAAAAACAATCTCAAGGCAAGCCCAGACTTGAAATGCTTTGAATATATTGTAATACATTAATTCTGTGGAGGCTTTCGAGGCGGCCTCATCAGACGTTTGGAAATCATTTATCTTAAATGAGGCTCTGTAATGTATGAGGGCATTAAGAGCGGCAGTCAATTATGCCGACTTCATGTTTTACATTAAAAAATAGGAAGCATCGTAATTCCTGTTGGGGGTGAGGGCATTTTTCTAATCCCATAATTAGCTCTCCAGGCATCCAAAAAGAACATTTCATTCTGGTCTTTGGAATAGCCACCTCTTTTTAAAGTCGGATAATGTATGCGTTGGCAGACACAAAGACCAAAATAGACCAAGTGGTGCCTTCCCTGGTACCTTTAGGTGATGAGATATGGGGGAAAGGAGCAAAAACAAGGAAGATGTGGATGGCATTTATGGCAGTGAAAATTTGTCAGCAGCCCCCACCCCCAGCCCTGCATGGTGCACGCACACACACACACACACACACACACACACACACACACACACACACAGAGTTAAGTCATTCCACCTCCTCCTACATAACCCAAACTATGTGAGGGATTCTGTGCCAGGCTTTGGCAGCACAGAGAATAATCAAAGGTCCTCTCTATCCTCAAGAACTTCATTGTCTAGTGAAAGGGATAGCACAATCATGTAATTATGATGCAATGCCAGATGTAGATTTCAGAAAGGAAAACGTGCTCTTAGGACATGCCCACACACAATGCTGCAATGCAGGAGTGTCCAGCAGAAACCCTTAGCCAGCCGTAAGCTTGCCTCAGCTTTTTTTGTATCTAAGATGAGGCATGGAGGTCTCTGTTCTCTGTGACTCAAGCTATGATGTTGGAGACTCACCAGCTGGTAATAGTTTCTTGGCAAAGCATTTGTGTGCACCTGAGGGCACTCATTCATTCATCAAACACCCCTTTAGTGTAAGTCACCGGTGTTAGTTCCCACAAACATACAAGATTGACAGCATGGTAGTTTGGGGTCTAGTTATTTAACTGTGCTATGGCATCTAGAGTTATGATTCCAAACTGATGGACAGCAAATAAGCATTCTACATGGAAATGGAAAAATAAGAGCCTAACAGTTGACTACCAGAGCTCTGAGAGTCTGGGATAAGATCATCTAGTCCATAATTTAGTTTCTGATGCTGTGATAAAAACACTAACCGTGGTAAAACTCTTTACAACTCATGGTCACAGTTCATCATTGAGGGATGTCAGGACAGGAAGTCAAGCAGGAAGGTAGAATCAGGAACTGGAGAAGATACTATAAAAAAACACTGTTTATTGACTAGCTCTCCATGGCTTGCTCAGCCTGCTTTATTATATAATCCAGGACCACCTGCCTAGGGATCAAATAGACTGTTGTTCCTGGTTCTAGAAGAGAGGCCAAAGAGGTACGTGCAGTGTGAAAGGAAAGAAAAGAAAAGAACAAGTGCACCCCAGAGTCAGAAGAGGATCAGTTCATCCTACAGATGTCTAATTCTATGATAGGGACCTTGCTGAGCTCTGAGGTATGTCCTAGGTAAGGCAGAAATGAAGCTCCCTCCCAATGGCCCTTCCATCTACTCCATAATGAAGTCCAAGCTCTCCAGTATGGTGTAGGTGGCCCACAAGGGTGTCAGGACCTAGCAGATATGGTAGCATTTTGCTCTTTTTATGTTCAACACCTAGAGCAGTCTCTCCCTTGTGGGTTGCTGGATACATGTATGGCCAGAATATACTGACCACTGTCTTGGTTTATTTTCTCTTGCTGTAACAGAATAAGTGGGACTAAATAATTTATGAACTTATTTCAACTCACTGCTCTGGAAGTCCATGAGCACAGCTTCTGGAAAGAGCCTTATGCTGCCCGGAGTCATGGTAGAATGTGGAAGGGCAAGTGAGCAAGCAGATTCAGAAGAGAGGACTTATAAGGACAGATCACTTTCAGACAGAGACATGGGCAGCTTACCACTCTTTGGTATGGAGAACTCATTGTCATGACTTGACATTAGGGCTCTGTTCCATGACCCCGACTCTTGCCACGAGGTCCCATTGAGTAAGTTTCATTAAGGGAGTAAGTTTCAATATGACTTTTGATGGAGGTGAACCATTCAAGGCACAGCATCTATTTTAAAATTCTCAGCAATCATATGAGGGTTGTGTCTACAGGTGACTCCATAAAGACTCTAAAAGGTGAGTCTCAGAAGTACAGTGTTTGCCTACCACATTCACATGTAAGGCCCTGATTCTGTCCCCAGCATTGCTGTAAGTAAACAAACAAAATTATACTGGGCTATAATGCTTGGTAATAAAGGGCTGCAAGCAGTATGTTTTTGTAGAAGGAGTCCCTGATACTGTGGAAACACAAGTTGTGATGCAGTGATATCAAGTTGGCAATGATGGTGCATGCACATGGGATTGGGAGAAGGTCACTCTATCTGCCAGGATCTCTGCAAGAGATGTTTCACTGAAACAACCCTTGTGCAAATAGGTGTGGGCAGGGTTGGGAAAACAACTAGAGGGTATGGTATAATAAAATGTACTTCCCAGGTTCCAGACACAGAGTTTCTAATGCCTTTGGAATTTCCTGAGTGATGGGAAAACCATGTTATTCACAGCAAGTCCTCATAGCAATTCATATGCTAATGAATTGAGTGTTGGTGAACCCCTAGGTGACTTCAGGGTGGGGAGAGCAGCCCACAACATAACAGCTGGAACTTTAGCACCCCCATCCCCAACCACTGGGGATATGCCAGGGGCCAATGAGCCAACCAATAGTTGATTCCATTAAAAGTCTGGGAATGAAGCTCAAGAGAACTTCCTGTTCGGTGAACATGTTGATATACCAAGTAAGTGATGCACCCTGACCCCATGCAGACAGTGGAAACTCCACTTGAGACCTCTATAGAACTTGTCTCCTGCAGCTCTTTATTTGGCAGGTCCTGGCTTGCATGCTTCCTAGTAAAAATGAATTTGTAAGCTTAGCACATTCCTGAATGCTTTGAGTCACTCCAGTGAACCACAGAACCAGTGGAAGGGGCATAGAAACTTCAGTTTGTTTCCCTCACCAAAGAGTGGGTTTGGTGTAGAAAGAGCAGGTAATGATGATGTAACTCTCCTTGTATCCCCCTTCTCTTCTGCCTGTGCTTGCTCACTTACCTTTCCACATTCTACCATGACTCGGCAGCATAAGACTCTCATCAGAAGCCATGCTTGTGGGCCAAAGTGGTTTATCTGGGGACTCATGACTGACAGTTGAAATGGAGGTGGCCTCAGTAGACAGAGTCCCTTGCATTGTGTGGTCTATGCTGCCTTTAAGAAGTGTTGGGATTGAATGGAAGTGTAGGACACCCAGTTAAGTTCTCACAAGCAGAGAACGTTGGGGGAGGAACATAGCGGTGCTTAAGACCCACAGATTCTGGCAACAACAAAAGCTGTTACCACTTCCAGAGGTAGACGGACAAGAAGGGGAGACAAGGAGGAAAACTTCTGCAACCAGGAGAAACAGAAATCTGAGGGAGACTAACCCCACATGGGCCCTCACCAAGTGTAGAACTAGCAGGAGCTGTGTTCCCTGGTGACATGCAAAAGGGAAATGATTGGCAGTCCATACTACAGAGAAAAGAAATGCTTCAGGGCTTTGTAATCACTTGACTGGATTTGGAATCAACTAGGGGATACAACTCTGCGTATGTCTGTGAGGGTATTTCCAGGGAGGTTGGTTTGTTTTTTGTTTGTTTGTTGTTGTTGTTTTTAGATTCATTTATATATGTATTGTATGTATATGGGTGCTTTGTCTGTATGTACACCAGAAGAGGACATCTGACCCCATCATAGGATAGTTGTGAGCTACCATGTGAGTGATGAGAATTAAACTCAAGATCTCTGGAAGGGCAGTCACTGTCCTAAATCACTGAGCCAGCTCTCCAGCCCCCTCCAGTGAGTTTTTACTGAGCAGGGAAGACCAATCCTGAAGCTCAGCACCAGTATTTATCTATCTCTGCTTCGTGACTGTGACAAGCTGCCTCCTATCCTGATGTCAGACCCTCTCTGCCATGATGGACATTGGAAGCCAAAATACATTATTGGCACTGAACCTTCCAACTGAGGAGCCAAGATAAACCTGTCCTTCCTTTCTTAAGTTGCTCTTGTCAGGCATGCTGTCACAACAGTGAGAAAAGTAACCAATGCAGGGCTGGACAACAGCTTGGGGAAATGGTTAAACCACAGAAGTAACTGATGTTATAAGCATATATTTGGCCAAAACAAGTCTTGAGCTATTTATAAACAAAGCAGCCACATGACATGTTTGTAAAATGTGCACAACACATCATGACCCAACTCCTGCTAACCCTGACAGTATGATGATGAGGGATGCTAGATGGTAAATGAGGGCTGTCAGATTGGGCAACAGAAGGATGACAGGCACATGAGTGAGATAGCAGACAGTGGGCACTCTAAAAATGTTAGCACCTGCAGATGGGAGCATGTAAACCCCACAGAAAGGGTCAGAAGGCTGGCTCAGGAGAGCAGGCCAGTAATGAAATGTGATAGACCATAGGGAACATCTATAGCCTCTGAAAATTTTAAAATATTTTCCAGAATGTTCTTTTATAAAAGACTATGGACAATACATACACACAAAGTACACACATGACTTATGCGGCCAAAAGAGACTCTCACCAGGGCCTGCACAATGCTGCTTAGAAGTCTGCCTTTAAAATTGTGAGATAAATTTTCTTTCTCAGAGAGAGGTAAAGAGAGAAAGAATAAATTTAAAAGAAATTTCCAAAGAAGATGCTTGAGGAAGTGATGGTATTTCTGAAAGTGGGATAGGAATACCCTTCAGAGGTGATTTAGATAAATCAGAAAGTAGAAACAAAAGAAACAACACAGGATAGTAGTAAATGGCCACAACCTATTACACCAGACCAGAGCACAGCCCAACAACTAGGAAGAAGGGTATTATGTTCCATTGCTTAACATATTACCATGTTTGTCCTTGAGAAAATTTCAAGGACATTAGTGAGCATCCCCCCTCCCCCAAAAAACTATCAGAGACTAGTGTTGTGGAATATTCCTTTACATTGTGTGAAGATGTGTCACTGTGATTGGTTTAATAAAGAGCTGAATGGCCATTAGATAGACAGGAAGAGGTTTGGTGGGACTTCTGGAAACAGAGAGCTCTGGGAAAAAGAAAGAAAAGGTCTTGAGCCAGATGTAGAGGGAACAGGATATGCAGGAGGAGAGTTAAAAACCATGAGTCACATGGCAACACGTAGATGAATAGAAATGGGTTAATTTAAGTTATAAGGGCTAGTGGGACAAGCTTAAGCTATAGGCAAACTTTTATAACTAATAATAAGTCTCCATGTCATTTTTGTGAGCTGGCAGCCCAAAGAAAAATCTGTTTACAAATGGCACCCAATGTGGGGCTGTTTAACAACCTTTGTGGAAGAATTTTCCACTGATACCTTTCAATGGGCTTGGAATTGTAAGTAGGCACCATAAAGGCAAATTTTTCTCTATTCTGGTCTTGTAAAGGTATAGTAAAAAAATCAGTCTTTTAAATTAATTACTATAATAGACCATTTTTTAGGTAATAGAGAAGGCAAGGGAATTCCAGGCTGTAAAGAGTCCATTGCCTGAATCACCTTATTTATGGCTCTTAAATCTGTTAAGATTTCTTTTTAATGACAAATACAGGAGAATTCCAAGGACTGGTCAATTCTTCAATATGTTGAGCATTTAACTGCTCCTGTACCATCTGTTCTAGTGCCTCTAATTTTTCTGATGTCAAAGGCCACTGTTCCACCCAGACAGGTTTGTCAATTAACCATTTTAAAGGTCAGGCTGTTGGTACTTTTGAAAGATCATCAGCTGTTGTGCCCTGCATACATACAACCTGAACAATCTGTGACCGTTCTTAATAATCTTTTAATATTTCTCTCAGAAGCATTTTTCATTTTGTGGTTTGTTTCTGAGGTTTGAGGAATGTTAATCTGTGTTTTCTATTGCTTCAACAAATCACAATTTAGATGCCAAGATCTCAGTGAAATTATTGTTACATCTGTCCCTGTGTCTACCAGACCCTCAGTTTCCACTGTCATTTATTTGCATTTTAAGCTTTGTTCTCTGATCATTTACAGCAGTCTGCTATAAAATACTTGTTTTATAGTCTCTCCTGAAAATTTTGTTTTATCTATTGAAGCTGTTCTGTCATCCATAGCTGTATGATTTTTAACAGCAGGCATTAGGCCCTTTAATTGCCCTGTGGAGGAGTTTCCCCCAAGCAAACAAGAAAGAATTCAACCAAATTTGACATTGGGGCTACAAGAGGCCCCCCTTCAATATGTTTCCCAATGGCAAAGGGTTATCTTGCCTGTCCCTTGTTGATCTGCATTCATTATTCCAATGTTGGCCTTTGGCATACCTTCTGTATACTTCAGAAGGCTAGGGCCTTCTATTTGCATTATCTCTAGAAAAAAAATTTTTCTAGGAATGCATTGCCAACAATCCCTTTTCAGATGACCTTATTTACCACAATAAAACATCTGAAATTCTGATTTTTTTCTTAAAATTTCTAGAAATTACTTCTATCAAAGCAGCATCATAAGCATGAGATCTAATAACAGCCATATTTCTAATCTATTTATCTATGGATGCTGGTCTTCCCTTTAAATACCTAATCACCTTTTCCATTCTGAATTAGCATTTTCAAAAGCCAAGAATTCAATTAATATTTGTCTAACTTCTGGATCTGATATCATTCTATTTACAGCTGAAGTTAATCTTTGCGAAAAATCAGTGAGGGTTTCTTTTGAGTCCTGTATAACTTTAATAAATGACTCAGCTCTCTCTCCTGATTCTTCAACCCTTTCCCAAGCATTTAAATCTACTGTACAGCATAGGACCAATGTGTGATCATCAAATGTAGATGGTCTTTGCAAATCAGCATATTGGTATTCACCAAGAAGTTGATCTTGGGAAATTTCAATACCTCTAGCCCTACTTCATTGTCCTATGACTCTAGCTTCCTCTCTCCACCATGTTTTTCATTGTAACTGAGGACCAGCTTCCAATATTACTGTGACTAAATTTTTCCAGTCTTGTGGAATAATCCTGTTTCAAGTTGCTCATGAATTTAACATCTGCTTCACAAAGGATGAATGCATACCATATGAAACAACTGCTTCCTTAAATTTTCTCAAATATAACATTTCTATAGGATCCAAATTAACTTCTGTATAGCCTTGGAGGTATCTATCATCTGGTGGTAATTCTTGTATGGTAACTGGATAAATTAAGGTTGTTTTTTAAATAACCTTATGCAACTCCTCTTCAGTTTCATAATGCAATGGAACAATAGGTTGTGCTCTAAATTCCTCTGTCTCTGTCTGAGTATTTTTCTTATTTTCATTAGTAGGTATTTTTAAGGCTTGTACCTTATCAGTAGTAAATTTTTTCTAAAGCTTGTATCTTATCAATAGTAGGTTCTTCTGAGTCTTGTATTTCATCAGTCAAATTTTTCTTATTTTCATTAGTAATGAAAGTAATAAAAGTCTTTTAAGGTTTATATCTCATCAGTTAAATTATCATATTTGACACAGTTATCAGACCATTTTAGGATAAAGTATGAATTACCAAACTGATAATAATTATGATTGACATTATGTCAATCCCAGCTGTATATTCTCTCATTTATTTTTTTCATTTGCAACCTATTCATTGTAGCAATAAACAGGACCCTGCATTGTGTTCTTCCTGAATCTTAACATGGGAAAGATCCTCCCCCTTTTTTTTTTTAATATCCTAATTACCCATTTAAAAATTCCCAAGTTTCTTACCACATCTGATGATGCTGACAGTGTAGGTGAAGATGTTCTTGAAAGCTATTTAGGACAATAAAAAAATACAGGCTAATGGTTAGTCATCTATAACAAACTTATAGTCATGTTAGGTATGCTTTCAAGGTCATACAAAGATATATTTTAGATACATAGGTGATCTTCAAACACTTCAGAGACCTACAAAATATCGCATTTAAAATGTTATAATAATATAAGGCTTTTTATGACAGTGAGATATATCTACTCCTGACAGTACCAAATTACTTCAAAAAAGAATGATGGGCATCAAAGAAACTCCAATTGGAGTTTACTTCCTTTGTAGCAAAATCTAGCCACTGGATAAGAAACTGCCCTTGCCTCAACTGCTTGACAGTATGCTGTCCAAACTGGACAAGCAGTACACAAAAGGGTGGATAGTCCTTCAGAATTCCTGCTTGATAGAAAAGTCTGCCAGATCTTCTAGGCCTGTAGGCCAAAGATGGATGTCCCTATATTGCAGAGGAAACTGTCCAGGTGGCCAGATATCTCTGATATTTTGGAAGTGGTTTGCACTGCACTTCCTGTTTACTCAGGAAATAGTATATCTTTCTGGGGTCTTTGATGGAGTTGAAGACTAGGTAGTTATAGTTGCCATTTTCCTTAGTTATGATAGAAAGTAAATTAGGTACAGAGCTTTGGACTCGTCAAGATAGAATAAATAATGGAGTATTTTCTCTGAATATGTCAAATACAAATGGACTGGACATTATTAATGTGATTACCTGATAATTGTTTTTATTGTTTATAATTTTATTATATTAGAGTTAAAATCTTTCTTTTCATTTAGACAAAAAGGGGGAAATGTTGTGGAATATTCCTTTACACTGTGTGAAGATGTGTCACTGACTGGTTTAATAAAGAGCTGAATAGCCACTGGCTAGGCAGGAAGAGGTTAGGCGGGACTTCTGGAGACAGAGAGCTCTGAGAAGAGGAAAGGAGGAGTTGAGAGCTGGAAGCAGGGAGACTGAGACATGCAAGAGGAGAGGTAAAAGCCATATGTCACATGGCAACACATAGATGAATAGAAATGAGTTAATTTAAGTTATAAGAGCTAGTAGGACAAGCCTAAAATATAGGCCAAGCTTTCATTAATAGTAAGTCTCCGTGTCATTTTTTTATGAGCTGGTGGCACAAAGAAAAAATTTTCTACAGCCTAACAATCCAAGACCCCAGAAGTGGACAGTGAACTTGGGAACCAGAAGATTACATACTCAAAAAGGACTAAGCTCAGTGGTAAAACGCAAAGTCATTAGTTCGTTCTGGAGGGTGGGGATAATGGATGGAATAAGCAATGCTGAGTTTATAAGAATTTTCCAGGCCTTTGAGTAACAGCAGAAGAAGAAGACCACATCTATTAAGAGTCCTGTTTGTTCTAATAGGGACAATGCAGTTACAAGGACCCATAATATATTCATTCTTCTCTATTTGTCCTATTATTTGCAAAGCCCTGAGTTACAGAGTGTATCTTTAAGATTTCTTAACATAATATAACCATAATAAAGTGATTGATAAATGATCTACATTCAATTTATTATCTCTGTTTAACAGATGAGACTTGAAATAAAGCTAAAGCAGTACCAACAGTAACAAAACAAGCTAACGTCTTGGACAATCTAGTTACAACACATGTAAAGGATACAGGATGAGGATTAAGAATATAAAAAAAAACCCTACAAATTATTGTATTTTTAAATTAACAATTGAAAACAACAAACAGTTGACCATCACACAAAATGACCTTGACCCCTTTCTAGGTGCCCTGAACTATTTAGAGGTCTCTAGACAGTCTGATGACCACCCTCCCTCCATTGCTCACAGTTGAACCTGTAGCAGTTTCATCACAAGAAGGATTCTTGACCTTGAAGGTCCTCAAGGCCTGCCTAGGCCTGCAAAATCACTGAGTGTCTTGGTGAGCCCCAAACCACTCCTGCATGCCCTCAAATCTAAACATGTTCCATACAACTGCTCCTGATGCTTCTATCATTCCTACCCACTAAACCTTTTACCTAGATAATACTTACATCTCTGTCTGGATATAGTGCAAATACTGTCTGCTCTCAGATTGCCCTGCACCAGATCAGGAGTCATCTGTGTGTGCCTATCCTAGTTACTTTTCTATTGCTGTGATAAGGTACCATGACCAAAGCAACTTATGGAAAACAGAGTTTCCTTGGGGCTTACAGTTTCAGAGAGTTAAACTCCATGACCACCACAGCAAAGAGTATAGGTGCAAGCAGACAGGCATAGCGCTGGAGCAGTAGCTGAGAGCTCATTTCTTTCTTTCTTTCTTTCTTTCTTTCTTTCTTTCTTTCTTTCTTTCTTTCTTTCTTTCTTGTTTGGTTTATTTTGTTTTGTTTTTTGAGCAGAGTTTCTCTGTAGCTTTGGAGCTTGTCCTGGAACTCACTCTGTAGACCAGGCTGGCCTTGAACTCACAGAGATCTGCCTGTCTCTGCCTCTGGAGTGCTGGGATTAAAGGCATGCACCACCACCGCCCAGTGAGAGCTTACTTCTTAGTTCACAAAAACAAAGCAGAGAAAGCTAACTGGGAATGGTGTGGGGTTTGGGAACCTCAAAGCCCATCCCCAGTGATGCATCTCTGCCAACAAGGCCACACTTCTAAATCTGTCCAAACAGTTCCACTCACTCAGAATCAAGTATTCAAATATATGAGCCTATGTGGGCCAGTCTCATTCAAACTATCCAAGTGGCATATACTTGCTTGTATTAAAAATGCAGCATTATCGTCAGTTACTAAGTAGACTAGGACTGCTTGTTCAATCCATTGACCTTGAACACAGGGTTGTCATGCCACCCCAATCCGTGGTACCTGGCACGAGTTCAATCAGTGCTTTGGGAATGAATCTGAATCCAGTTTTAGGACAGTGGTCAGGCCATCAGCCGCACTACAAATATTCTCCTAGAGAATGGTCTCTGGTTGTGGAGCACTTTCCCACATGGAACTGATTAAGTCCTCATTGTCTTTTTAAGTTCTAAATCGAAAATAAATTGAATTGGTTTTTAAATTATGGGCATTAAAAGAAATGTGCATGTTTAAAATTTTGTACCAAAGTGCTATCCAAGATTTTGGCAGTTCTTAGTAAAGTGGTACCAAAACTGTCTCCCTTTGAGAGACTCCCCTTATTTGGAGTGGCCTTAGCCCTGTTGGAAGGCTCAATGGAAGGTTCAGAACACCTTAGACAAATACACATAATCTATACATCACTTCAAAGCTGTGAACATAAAATAGCAAATCTAGTTGAAAGGAAATAGAAAAATTGTTTATCCTGGACCAAATATGAGCGACACATTCAAGTTACTCAAAATGGATATGTTCCACTATGAACAAGTTTATGCGAACTGCTAAGTCACTAAACAAAAGAAAGCTATGAAACAATACATTTACCAAGGGGCTCCAGCAAACCCTCCTCCCAGGTTTTAGATGCTATCTTAGAGCATTCTTAACTTTAGAATTGATGGAGGCTAGAAGTCTGCTGAGATTAATGATATGTTCCCAAGAAGTTTACCTATTAATTAGAAAATGTTAGATTACATATAAAAGTTAAACGAGTTGGCTATTAAGAGGCCTAAGATAACCCAAGATAATTTGGGCACTTTTATATAATAATATAGAGAATGATAATAATAAACACTTTCATCATTTCTAGCTTGGCAAGCTCTTTCACTCTGAGTTAGTCTAGCATTTTAATTATGTTGTCAGAAAGAGAAAAGGGGCTGAAAAGTCTTCCTCATAGCCCCACAGCCCATCCCTAGTGAAGTCATTAACAAGCATTTACAGAAACCACCAACTTGGGCGAAGGTGAATTAGTGCTGAGTCATCGCGGCAGCTGGGGCTGTTCATTGCCTTGTTTGTGTCGGATATGTATGAAATGACCCCCCAAGGAACATACATAAGCTCTTCCAAGACTCTGAGTGCTAAAGGAGATTGAAAAACCTAGAAAATGTTAAAGGTTTAGCTAATCCAAGTAGAAGGGAGCTCCTGGAGAAGCTGGCCTTCTAGAAGAATCACCTCTCCTTATAGGACATCTGTCACTAGGAGTCTGGAGGCAGAGAGAAAACTTGGATGAGTTACATTTTTATTTTGGATTTTGATTTAAATGTTGCTTTAGGCTAGGGATGTAGCATGGTGGTAGAGTGCTTGCCTAGCCCTGAAAGGAGGTGCTTGTGTGCCTGTGAACGGGGGAGAGGAGAGAGAGATTCGCAGGCTTGGAAGTTGCTGAGAATGGTCCCTTTGTCCCTTTGTCCCTTTGTCCCTGGTAACATCCTAATTTTAAGGACAGAGACACATCACAATAATCCCACCTTATGATTTAAAATGTTATATGAAAGGGAGGAAGGTGGAGCTTTGTTGAAACCCTTCAAAAGGCGACTATTTCTTCTCAATGAAACATGGTTAGTGTGCTAGCTAGTTTTGTGTCAACCTGACACAAGCTACAGTTATCTGAAAGGAGGGAACCTCAACTGAGAAAATGCATCCATAAGATCCACCTGTAAGACATTTTCTTGATCAGTGATTGATGGGGGATGAAGGCATAGTGGGGGGGGGGGCTTCCTCCCAGTCCCCAGATTAGGCACAAACCACAACCAAACACCTGTTTTCAGAGAGATCCTTTATTTAAAAAGTTTCTGACTCAGGCAGGAAACAACAGCAAATGACCTTGCAGCTATCGTTTTAAGAGAAGGAGAGGTCTGTGTTAGAATGGTCTAGGATGAAATGTTGAAGGAGATGAGGGAGAAGGAGAAAAGGACGAGGGAAAGAGGGAAGGAGTATTTGTCCCCAAGGGACAAAGGACTGCCTCTGAATAGAGAGGAGACAGACATGGCACATAGACAAATGGCGGTTTATAAAGGTTAAAGGGGAACTCCGTGTTAGGATGAGGTGTTTCATTTTAATTGGGTGTGGTAATGAGGTGAGCCAAAGGGGGCTTTTGATTACTGGACTTTGGTGGTCAGCCTCAGGAGGAGGAAGTGACCAAATAAGGGAATAGACCTTGGTGGCTAGCTTTAGGAATGTAATCTAATGGTTTTTCGTAAGGCTGAGGGAATGGGGGAGAAGGGCAAGGTCTGCCACAGTCACATGCTCAAGTGGGCTAGTGTCCCTTTAGGGTAGGTCCTAGCCCATTGTGGATGATGCCATCCCTGGACTTGTGTCCTGGGTTCTATAAGAAAGCAGGATGAGCTAGCCTATGGGCAGTAAGCCAGTAAGCAACATTGCTCCATGGCCTCTGCATCAGCTCCTGCTTCCAGGTTTCTACAGTTTAAGTGCCTGCCCTTACTACTTTTGATGATGAACTGTAATATGGAACTGTGAGTGAAATAAACCCTGTCCTTCCCAAATTACTTTTGGTCATGGTGTTTCATCACCATAGTAACCCTAACTAAGACAAATTGGTACCAGGATCATGGAGTATTGCTGTGACAGACCTGACCATGTTGTTTTGGGGAGGACTGTTAAAAGACTTTGGAACTTTGGCTCCAAAAGCTATTGAGTGTTGAGAGTTCAATGAGCTATTCTGTATGAACTTGGAAGGTAAGAATGTTGACAGCAGTGTAGACAAAGGAGTCCTGGCTTGTGAAATTTCAGAGAGAAGCAAAGCCTTCCCTGGGCAATTTGTATGAATAATCTGTGGTGTCTGGTCAGCTGGAGCTAAAAAATTGGCTGTGATTAACAAGAGACCAGAGCCACTAAAGTAAAACCTTTGCTTTGCTGGGACAATCAGTGCTGGTCAGCAGGGGCTGAAGAATCAGCTATGATTTGCTGGGGATTATCTTTCTGTATGCTGTGAATATATGTTGTTCCCATTGGTTAATAAATAAGCTGCTCTAGCCTATGGCAAGGCAGCTTAGAGGCAGGCAGGAAATCCAAGGAGAGAGACAGGAAAGAGAAAGGCAGAGTGGGTGAGATGCTAGACTGCCATCCTAGGAGCAACATGTAATGGGATGCAGGTAAAGCCACGGAACATGTGGCGGTATATAGATTAATAGTTATGGGTTGAGTTAAACCGTGAGAGCTAGCTAGCAAGAGACCTGCCATAGGCCATACAGTTTGTAAATAATATTAAGCCTCTGAGTGATTATTTCATAAGTCGCTGTGAGACTGAGGGGCCAGGTGGGACCACAGGGCCTGGCAGGATCGGAGAAACCCTCTGGCTACAATGATTAAGAAAAGATAAAGATCATTGAGGTGAAGTCTTGGTCAGCACACAGAAGTTGTGTTCCAGAGGTGGTCAAAGTTGTACCTCATGCTGACAGCTGAACTTGGTAGTGTGAAGGTTGCCCAGGTGGTACCGGTTTTGAAGATGTGAGGGGGCTACGGAGAGCAGCTGAAGCTTGGACACTGTGTGACAAGGCTGGAGTCCCTGAAGAGAGCCCAGGAGAAACTACTGGTGAACATGCAGCCCAGTTTCAGTAAGGGATCCTAGCAATTTTGGAGATGCCAGTACCATGGGACAGCCACCAAGAACAGCAGCAGAAGTGGAGTGGAGCCAGAGACATAACATTCTAAATTGCCCAAAAGATTATTATTACAAAAACACATTATTGTTCCTACCCTTGAGAATCCATCCAAACCGGCCTGTCAATCACCCAGACAGGAAACTATCCCTCAAGAACCAATCTGTTCCAGAAACTTCAGAGAAACATGATACACTCAAAACAATAGGTGGTAGGAGGAACAGCCTCACTCTTATTGAGATATTATATACCCCAGAGGTATTTATATGTGTTTATATTTTATATCTATTTATATGATGCAGTTGCTTTTTCCAGAGTTCTAAATCAGAAAGTGTAACTTTTTGTTTTTCTCTCTTTCTGGGGGACTAGGAGTTAGATTCCCTGCTAGGCAGACAGATAGGGAGAGGGTCATGGCTAGGTACTAAAGACAGCGAACTTCCAAGATGGTCGTCTTCTTCCTCACTCTCCTGATCTGAGACAAAAGCCTGGCAGCTTAAAATAAAGGCCTCGCAGGCTTTTCTCCCCTCCCAGCAGGCCTCCTGGTGATGGACTGACTCAATAAGTTCAAGGCTAGATCAGGACACGTTACACAACAGTTATGGACCAATCCGCCATCCTATCGATTTTCAAACTGACCAACTCTGAATTAGGAGAGGAAAACTCTTCAGAGACTCTAAACACATCACCCCTCCAGAAGATCCTGGATTTCTGGCTTCTGGAGTGGCTCCTCTGCTTCTCAGAGGGTCCTTTTCTACATGTCTGCTCTATGTGTGCTTCCTCACCCCAGTAGATGCTTGTCTTCGACTGCTGCCTCCGTCGTCTCCTGTTTGCTGTGTTAGAGATATCTCCAAGGCTACATATGGAGTTCAAGATTATTCCTGCCTTTTAAATTTTTAGCTGACAGAGAGAACAAACCCAATCAAGACCCCTAAATGGTAACATTTGTATCTCTCTAAGCCTGCTTGCCTGACACCTTGGGCATTCTTGCTCTTTCTCTCTGGGGAGCCTCCATCTCCACCGAGCTGCCTCAGACTTCCACAGCTGAGCATGCTTGCTCTCCTGACCTCTAATTCAGCACGCATAAAGACAACTGTCCTCCCCCCCAGCTCGCTCTTCCTGGCAGCCACTGAGGGCTTCAGTTTGCCCACCTAGTTGCTTATCCCCCCCCTCTCAATCTCTAATAAAATTGTCTAAGGGTTACCTTCCGGGTCTCCTTTTAAACTATTACCTATACAACTAAGAATCTGCAAAGCAGCCCCAGTGTTCTTTGGCTAATGCTTTAAAAATGAAATTAACTTCAAAAAATTAAATTATACAAAATAATAGTGTCTGATTAACCGAATCACTTAGTTAGCTAACAAGCAGGTCCCTTTGGCCCTTGGTAAGATGGCTGATTCTGCCTCACTTCACTTTCTTCATTCTCCATCAGTTGGGTCTTTCTCGGGGCTAAAGGAGTGTGGTCTGCGTTGAGTCTTCAGGGAGCTTAATCTCTTATAGAAAGACTCAGAGGGAGCCATCTTAATATAGTTAAGCTATAAGCTTCCAGGAAGATGAAATTGGAGAATGGCTATATAATAAGCCATTGGTTGTTTCCATAATTTCATTGTTGATTATTGACTATGCACGGGGTCCAGGTTTAAGGGATAACATGGAGGAGTTAGATCCTGGGAACCACAGAGACTGAGCTCTGCCACCAGGCTGCTGTCTAATGAATGCCTCAATTTGGTTTAAAAGCTTCTTCTTCTCAAAGAAAATGCAAGGCATACAGTAAAAGGCTGGTGGCTCTCTTTAGTTTATCTCTTAAAAGTTAGACTTCCCTGCCCAAGAAGGGAGACCCTCAGAGTTTCCTGTTGTCTTAGAAGCAACCCACTCCCACCCCCACCCCTAGCTGCAGTCTTCTCTTAGAGCTTGAGTAATCCCCCTTTGTTTAAGCAATGGAAAGACACCTCCACCAGAGGTGCCCAGAAGTGCAGGAGGCTATTTGCAAAGCTACATACAGGCTTTAATTAGTGTGAGTTCACACTGGGTTTAATGCAAACAGTCTCATTTTTATCAACCTGGACGGTGATTCTCAGTCTTCCTAATGCTGCAACCTTTTAATACAGTTCCTCATGTTGTGGTGACCTCAACCATAAAATTACTTTCGTTGCTACTTCATAACTGTAATTTTGCTACTGTTATGAATCATAATTAAAATATCTGATATGCAGGATATCTGGTATGTGGTCCCTGTGAAAGGGTCCTCAAACCCCCAGGGGTCACAACCCACAGGTTGAGAGCCACTGGCCTAGAACTTCAGCTAGTGAGGCTGAATTTCAATGATTCCATGGAAGCAAGGAATCAGGGTCAAAGGGGAAAATGAGAGACCAAGGAAGAGTCCTAAATCAGTGGTTGACTGGAGGAAGGAGATAGTCTTCAATTTCCTGAAATAGCCTAAGTGGGTGATGGGCAGCAGAGGTAACTGGCATCTCACAGCCTTGGGCTACAGTTTACTTAACATGTTCCCAGCCTGGGTTCCCTGGGTCCTCTCCCAGCACCACAAACAAAGACAGCAAAACATTAAAAGAGTTGCGGTTGTGCAGAAATGTGCCAAATTGGCCTAAGAGCTAATCCTGAGAGGAACAGAACTGCATTCAGACATATTTTCCCCCCTTTGAAGTCAGGGAGGGAAATTATAAAAGCAGGGCCTTGAGGACTAGGAAGGCTGCCTTTTGACACCATTTTCTAACCTTTTCATCTTAACCACTGTTAGAAAAGCAGCCTATCAGAACAAAGGAAATATGAAAATGTACCTTCTCAGACTGGGGGCAAAGAAGACTCTATGTCTACCCTTGTGGTTGCTCTCAAGAAATGACAATGTAAAGGACAGTGTTCTTCAGGGAGAGGGGTAGCTTAAAGGAGAGATGAGTAAAGCCCTTCTTCAAAGGCTGGGGCTTCTGTATCCACCCACACACCACTTCCCTGGAGAAAATAATGACCACCAAGCTACTTCAAGAGCAGCGGAAGAGCAAGGAGAGGAGGGTCACCATGAGTTGGAAGCCAGCCTGGGCTACATAACGAGTTCCAAGCTGGTCTGAACTAGAATGTGAGAACCTGTCTCAAAAACACAAACAAAATAAGAACAAGAAAAGAAAGTCTTATTTTATGATTATAGGTTCTTTGGAACCCCAAATAACATTTCTGTTTAACCACTGACCTTGGCTGGCTTCCGTGAACTCTGTCACTTTCCTGAATTTTCCAAAATTGAGAATGTCAGAAGGATATGTTGCTGACTCTAAACAGAATGTCAAGGAAAGAAGGATGGGAAAGTGAACAATCACAATGCCAGTAACTTTCTCATCAGCCCATGACTAGAAATTTGTACAAATGTGTCCAGGCTTGCTTGTTTAAAAATATGGATGGCTTTATATAGAAGTCCCATCCAAGAGGAGGTGGAATAATAATTTTAAAGTAACCGAGTGGGAGAGTGGGGATATATCTCAGTGGTAATCATCTACCATGCATGAGGCCCTAGGTTCAATTTAAAAAGAAATTTTTAAAAAAATGAGTGAAGAATAAAGGCAAAGCCATGAAATAATCTGCACAGGGATTAGACTGTCTACTGGATTCTCTGCCAAATGGTGCCAGGACCTCCAAGGCTCTATCCTGGCTGCTGCAGTGCCTCTTGCTCCCCAAGGATGGTTGTAGTTGGTTTGTTTTTTTTTTTAATCTGTGGGGGCCCACCACCCAGCTCCCATATAAATACATGAAGACTTATTCTTACTTATAAATGCCCGGCCTTAGTTTGGCTTGTTTCTAGCCAGTTTTTCTTAAATTATCCCGTTTATCTTTTACTACATTTTGCCTCTAGGCTTTTACCTTTCTTTACTCTATATGTCTTTCTTTCCTTCTTACTCCATGGCTGACTGTATGGCTAGGTGCCTGGCCCCTGGTGTCTTCCTCTCCTCCTTTTCTCACTCCTTGCTCTTCTTTAGATTTCTCCTCTTATTTATTCTCTCTGCCCACTAGCCCTGCCTATTTCTCTCTCTTGCTTAGCTATTGGATGTTCAGCTCTTTATTAGAAGAACCAGGTATTTTAGACAGGCAAAGTAACACAGCTTTACGGAATTAAACAAATGCAACATAAAAGAATGCAACACATCTTTGCATCATTAAACAAATATTCCACAGTATAAATGAATGTAACACATCTTCAACTAATATTCCACAACAGATGGTTGATCCCCAAGGGCTACAAATGAAACATGGGATGAATGAAGGTGGAGAACATCTGGGTCCATAGTGAATTATCTTCCCACAATGGGAACTTCCTAAACATCCCTCAGACTCAAGACAAAGAGGGGGATGTAGGATTCTAGTCTCCACAGCCTCTGTACCAGGGAAATACATCTCAAACTAACCCAAAGGAAAACCAGTTATCAGGAACTTTCACTGTTCAGAGCTCTGTCTGGTTCTCCAAATAAAAATCAATGCTAAAATGCTCATAGTTAGGTACATGATTGTTGAAAAGTATAAGAACATGTGCAACAAAGTCTCAGGAGACATGTGAACGGCAGCATGGGGACCAGAAGTAGACATTTTCCTAGAGGGAAAGCGTGTTGGAGCAGTGTTAACTAACACAATGTTAGCCAGTGTCCCCATCACTGTGACTAACTACCTGACAGAAGAATTTGAAGAGGAAGGGTAGGTTGACTTAGGCTCACAGTCTCCAAGAGGTTTCAATCCATGGCCTCTTGGCTCAGTGTTTCCAGGCCTGTGGTCAGGCAAAACATCATGGTGGAAAACCATGATGGAGGAAAGCCACTCACTTAATGGCAACTAGGAAAGAAAGAGGAAGTAAAAGAGAGGGAAACAGAAAGGGAGAGAGGGAAAGTGAGACCAGGAAAGGCCTGAGGACAAGATGTACCCTTCATGGCCCCTACTAGTCACTTACTTCTTCCAGCTCCTTAGTTTCCATCACCTCTGAGTCATGCCATCAAAATGTCCATCCATCCATAAGTGCAGAGTTGACCCAATCGCTTCCCCAAAGCCCCATCCGCTGGCAAACAAGCCTTAACACATGAGCCTTCAGGAGAGGCTTCACACTCAATTCCTAACAGGCAGAGGGAAAGAAGTCAGTTTCAGAGCATAACACAGGTCAGGGACGCCTTGTGGGTCCACATTTCTGCAGAGAGAGGGGGTGCGACAACCCGTAGAAGATCTGCCTGTCAGATCTCGACAAGGGCTCCCTGTCCAGTTCTTGGCTGCCAGGACAGATGGCAAAGGGTACTGTGTGAGAATCCTGAGTGCTGTTTGAGACAGATCTGCATTTCTGTTTTGAATCTGGTTCTGAAGCTGTATGGCCTTGGGCTCACTATTAACTATTCTTTATTTTTTATTTAGTTTTTATACATTATTATAGACTTAATTCTGAAATTCAGCTAGACTTGGAGGGGAATAAGGAAAATAGGGACCCCAAGGAACTGCATTGAGATTACAATAGTTATAGGATGTTCGAGCAGACAAGGTCGAGATTTTTATCTCCTAGGTTCCAGAAGGCATGGACTGGTGATAAAGATGCACACAAGTCACAAGTGCCAGTCTTGTCCACAGTCAGCAACAGTGACCTTCTTTCGGGTCTTGCCATCCCTGGACCCAAAACACTCCATGGCTTACACAACGTTCAAACCTTCTTCTCACCTTCCCAAAAGTGATGTTTGCCATCCAACCATTTAGTCCTGGCAGTGAGATGAAAACTTGGGAACTGTTTGTATTTGATCTAGCATTGATCATGGCCAAGATGCCAGGACCTGCACACTTCAAGATGAAGTTCTCATTCTCAAATATCTTCTCTATGGGGTGTGAGGACACCATCCTGGCATGTAAATCCTGGCATGATTCTGTGGAAGGAGAAACCCTTGTAACCAAGTCCTCTCTCTCCATGCTCAGAGTAGGAAAGGTTCCCACTGTCTTTGGAGCTGTGTCTACAAACAGCTTGAAGAAGATTCAGCCCAGTGGCTCACGACTGACCACAGGGTGGAGATGACTATGGTTGCCAATAAGCAGCTACCAGGGACAGTCACATCTGCAAAACCTATGCTGTTCTTCAGAGCTGGTGCCCTCATCTCCAGAGCAGAGCTTAGTGTTCTCTTCATGATTGCATAGAGGACTTTAAGTGAGACAGTCTCTACAGAAAGGGAGTCAACTGCTCAAGCAGCCATAGCCATGTGGATTATTAAGATTATTCGGCTGGGGAAAGATTGATCAATAGCAATGAATTAGAGTTGGACATAGGTCAGAAGTTCTGGTATATTATTGCTGCACAGTAGGGTAGCTGTAGATAATACTTTAAGAAGCTAGAAGGATTTTATGGTGGCATAATTATATGATAAATGTTTGATAAGATGGGTATACATAATACCCCACAAAGCGTGTATGTGTGTGTGTGTGTAAATGTAACATGGTATCTCATAAATATGTATCCTTTTTTTAATGTGTCAGTTAAGAAATACATTGAATTGGCTGACCTAATGACACAGCCTGAAATCCCAGACAAAGGCTGGAAGATAAAATTCAAGACCTACTTCCAGTACAGTATGAATTCATGACCAGCCTAAGTAATTTAATGAATAAAACCTTGTTCCAAAAAGCAACAAAGTGCTAGAGATTTCACTCAGTATACAGAAATTACCTAGCATCTTCCAGACTGTGTATTTAGGATGGTTTTAAGGGCCCATGCCTTTAATCCCAGCACTTGGAGGCAGAGGCAGGTAGATCGCTGTGAGTTTGAGCCCAGCCTGGTCTACATATCGAGTTCCAGGACAGCCAGAGCTACATAGTGAGGCAGGGGGGAAAAAGGACTGGATTTAGTTCACATTTTACATTAATCAACTTAAATTTTGGGGTGTGTATGTGCATATGCATGTGTCTATGTGTTCAAATATGTGTGGGCATGTGTGTGGGTACACATGCATGTGTATAGAGGCCATGGATTGGCATCAGGTATCACTGTGGAGTGATTCTGTTTGGGGGGATTCACTTTCTTTTATTAGTTGTTGGAGATGCTTTCTACCAGTAAGCTGTCCCCTGTCTCCAGCCTTCCACTCTTGATACCATTTAACCAGGGGACAACACACAAGAGGGTCCTATCTCCTTCTGGGGACCAGAAAAACACAGTGGTCTGGACCAGCAAAACTTTGCTACCAGGAAGTCTGACCTCAGGCAGCAAACTCAAGTTCTCTGCCTATCTAACTTAACTGTAGAATTATTTAGCAGAGCTAATGGAATGAAATGTCCTCTGGGGACTCCATCCTCTTCTCTATTTGATTGTTGTTAGAATCTGACCCTAGGTTTGTCATGATGAAGAATCAGATACGATCAATACATGTACTTTGAACACTTCTGATAATGCCTCAATATTAAGGAGTGTTTATATATTATCTGAACATTCCTAAACCAAAATATTAAACCCCAAATTTGTGAGCATCAACACAATGTCAAAATCATGTTTGCTATATAAAATTATTTAAAATAATATATTCAGGCTAAAAAGTGTATATGAAACATATTATTTTTAATTAATATTTATTTATGTATTTAATGTGTATGTATGTACATGTGTGGTATGTTTGTGCTATGCCCACCAAGTGTGGAATGCTTGTGCTATGCCCACCAAGGAGCATATGCAAAAGGTCAGAGACAACTCTTGGGAGCTGGTTTTCTCCTTCCATCTTGTGGGTCTCAGGGATTAAACACAGGATGTCAGGCTTGGCAGCAAGTGCCTTTACCTGCTGAGGCATTGAAAAACCAGTCTGCCTCCATCTTAGGCTTAAAAGCCATCTTGTAATAAAGACAAACTGCTTTCATGCCTATTTATGATTAAACTTCTTGTTTCTCAAAGTTTGGGCTACACCCCACCTGTAAGCTTAACTACAAATGGTTCTGTACTCCTGTTCTAGAAATGGCAATCATATCTTTGTTTAAAAAGTTATTAACCACATTGCAACCCTACATTTGTTTCAAAAGGGTTGTTATGGCTACCTTGTTATGACTACCTGTTGTTATGACCACCTTGCAATCATGTCTTTGCTTCAGGAGGTCATTATGACTAACTTCTTATTCTTACATTCTGCTCCTGTAACCCCACCTATTTTGCCTGCCAAATCCTGCATTTGGAAAGCCCCTAACCCCGAGTTATAAAAACCTTGTCTTCCTCACATCCATGTTGACCTCTCAAACACCATCTTAGGGGGAGGTAGCCCATGTACATGAATAAAAAAGCTTGCTTTAATTAATTTGGCCCTGATGATTTGAGTCGGTGGCCTTTCTTCTCCTATCTTTGGGATTAATATCATCTTACTAGCCCAAAATAAATTTTAGACTTAGGTCTCATCACTCAAATATATATATGCAAGTGTTGTGTGATTTTTGCTGGGGAGACAAAAAAAAAGGTCTATTCATCTTAGATAGGACACTGAGGATATATTAAAACAAACAACTCCACTCTAACAGGCTAATAACCCTCAAACCTCAGGTGAGCTCAGAAACCTGGGTAGGAAAGTGAACATGTAGACAATAACTTCTGTGGGAAGTTAGGAGCTGGGAAGCTCCTGACAAGATCAACATATTAACTTCCATTGGTGTTTACAGCTTTAGCAGGGGAACAGATATGCAAATGGAATGCCATCCTCCAAACTCCCTTTTCTGCCCCCTAAAACCTCCGAGGCCCCTGTGCCTGGGAACACAGTCTCCACTCCTGTGGAGAAACTGCTGCCCATCATTGTTCTGATTAAAGGACAACCTGCTTCTGTAGAGATCAGTCTCCTCTTTCTTTGATTTTCACATCACCCTAGTCAATCCACATCCAATACCCTCAAGTTTAGCTTAATGAGTCAAAGTGTATTGGGGTTATTGCAAGAGTATGAGTGACGACGGGTTCCTTGGAGGAACATGGATGGCTCAAGGGCAGCTGAATCATCAAGAAACCCACTCCAGCAGGGGCATCCACGCACAAAAGCTCCACCTCTGTACTTCCCAACATAATTTGCAGACAGCTCAGCCCCTGCCTGTCCCTATCTCATCTCCCCAGCAACCATTACTGTTTATATTACCTTGGGGATTGGCCTTGTCAACCTTGTGACTTTCAAGAGACTCCTGGTATTTGTAAATTTCATATATTTTCTGAGTCTCACAAGGAGCCTCTCTGCAGGAGGGAATGTTTCACTTTGAAGGGAATAGCTAAATAACAATTTTTTTTCCCAAAGTCTTTTGATCCCAGGCATTTAGGACAAGGGATAGTAACTTGTAGCTGCTTATGGCTGCAATCTTCTTTCACATGATCTCACCATGCCTATGGAAGGGGTAGCAGAGCAGGTGCCATGATTATTCCCAGTATACAGGTGAGAAGTGCAAGACTCTCCAAAGTCGCAGGATTTTAAGCAGAAGGCTGTGCCACCTGGCCAAAAGTCTAGAAGGTCTCTTTCTTCCCACTGGACCAGCTGTCCTTTAGAATTTGAAACTTGTATCCACCCGGCTCAGGCTTCGCTCCTTAGGAAGAGATACTGAACTTGTGTTTCTAGTACATCACAGAAGAATTTTCTGTTGCTGTACACTCGGGTTATGGGTATTCCTTGGTCTTTTTTTTTTTTTTTTTCCAAATCAACTTCAATAATCCAACAGCCATGCATTGAAAAAAAATACTTAAACGGGGGGACAAGGGAAATCAAAGCCCCCTGAGGCCAACCTCTTTCCCTCCATTCCCAGACTCTAGACAAAAACAATGAAAAGGTTTCTCAGGGGATCTTTGCAAAGCCTGGCTCCAACCCTTGCTTTGGCCTAGAAGACTCATGGTTCTCAGTTCCATGAGTGTGGCTGGGTCTCCAGTGTCCCTGTCCATGCCATAAGTGAAAGATGGCACAGGAGCAGCATGAGATCATCTGTGTTTGGTTCACTCTAATTTATTTGCTGAGTTATCCTGGCAAGTAGAGTATTTGTTCCTGGTACAGTTGTTAGGATTTAGTGGCGGGAGTACTTTGGCCGGTTAGAAACAAGGAATGGTGAAGCAGAGATCACATCATGCAACAGATCTCATGCAAGAGATTTATTGGAAGGAGGAGCGAAAGGCTGCCTTGGAGTGGGGAATGTGAGAGAGAGACAGAGAGACAGAGAAATAGAGTGAGAGACCAAAAGAGAGAGAGACAGAACAAGACAGCAAGCCCTGTTATGGGGGAGGGTGGCTTTTAAAGGGCATTGGCGACTGGTGATGATGTCACACTGCTGATGCTGCTGAGTTGCTAAAGGCAGACTGTGGGAGTGCCTGAAAAAGGGAGGAATGTTAGAAATCAGGTGTTCCTGCAGCCTGCCTTCAGTGACTCAGCACCAGCAGCCCTGTCATTAGGAGCTGCCAAATGCGACATGCATACCCTTTAAAAGGTCCCCACCAACAGAGACTGCTTTCTCAAGTTCTCTCGCTCTCTCTGCTTGTCTCTGTTCCTTTCTGTCTCTCTGTCTCTGTCTCTCTCTCTCTCATGTCTCCACTCTGAGAAGGCCTTTTGTCTCCCCCACTGTGACCCTTGCCTCAATAAATCTCTTGCATGAGATTTGTTGCATGGTGTGATCTCTGTTGTGGCATTCCTTGGCTTCGACCTGGTGCCTGTGACTTGGTAGGCTCTCCAGGTGCAGGGGCTCCCCCTCAGGGTCTGAGCCACACCAGGACCCTACTTGCCCATTCCACACACAACTGGTCCACCTTCTGGCCCACAGATCACTTGGCCATTCAATCCATCACCTGAAATTGCTGAGTGATCCCTTTCAGTCAGTGTAAATGTTTCCCCGAGTCTCTGGTACTCTTGGAAGCAGAAGTACCCACCTCTGACCACTTCTCTTGGGTGACGCTTTACTTCTGAGCCTTTTGGCTTCATTCCAAAGTCCTGGTACCAGGCAGTGAGAGATAGACAGATAGAGTAAGGGAGCAAGATAGAAAGAGCAAGAGAGTGAGTCTTGATGGGGGCACTTTTATGAGCATTTGGTGACTGGTGATGACCTAGAGGCTAGTGCTGCTGAGTCACTGAAGGCAGGCTGTGGGAGCTCCTGATTTTTAACATTCCTCCCTTTTGTTTATTATAAAAGGTGAGGAAATAGGAAGGGGTGATGGTGAGGCAGGAAGGGGGTTGTTTTGCTCTTTAGAATGCTTTCTGCTGTCTGGGGGCATTGACATCTTTGGGAACTCAGGAAAGCTGAGATTGTTGGCCAAGTCCTGGAAGAGCAGGCTGTTTCACTCATTGTCCAGACTCTGCAGGACCATCTGGGGTGGCTACCTGGGCAATCACCCTAGGTTCCTCCATGGTCATT
The DNA here is from genome assembly GCF_949786415.1 of Peromyscus eremicus. Lineage (NCBI taxonomy): Eukaryota > Metazoa > Chordata > Mammalia > Rodentia > Cricetidae > Peromyscus > Peromyscus eremicus. Next base: position 29,216,997 of record NC_081420.1, read on the forward strand.
GTGGACAGAGGTCCCAGGGCAGCGTCAGTCTTCAGCTGCCAGACCCAGAAGATCCAACAGACTTTCCTTAGGAAAGTTAGATTAGCAGCTTGGTTCTGTCTCTTTCTGTCTCTGTCTTTCTCATGTCCCTGCTCAGAGACACCCACCCTGAATAAATCTCTTATGTGAGATATGTTGTATAGTATGACCTTTGTGGCATACCTTGGCCCTGACTTGCTCAGGTACCCTTAATCCTAGCAACAGTATCTTGCCAACCTTCATCTATCTTCTGTTTTATATTAGGGGCACTGAGTGACAGCTATATATTTAAAAGCTTGAATTTGTGCATCATTTATAACAAGAACAGCTGAGTAGGCATCGTTCTTTTGCCTTTTGGAGTTGTTGTGATTTCCTAAAAGAAACTGCTACTCTACTTCCAGTAACCATAGTTCAGATTAGGCCAAGGGGGCTTTCCTAACTTATGACTCGGACCTGGCCCAAAGTCTGGGCACCATAGTTATAAATTCCAAACCCTACCTGGAGCAAACAATGGCCTCAGAGCCAATAGACTCCAGGGTGATCTGTCTGGAGTCTGTAGACACATCCTCTCTGCTGGACCAGCCAGGAGAGCTGGGGAAACACCCCCACTGAAACGTGAGAAAGAGGGTAGTGGGAAAGAAAGCACACTCTGAGATGGAGAGGGACAGGATCCCACCATGACAAAAGCCATGCAAATTGCAGCTTCTGGGCCACTGAGCTAATCAGTCCCCTTCTCCCCACAGCCACTTTGCCTTGGGTTTTCTGCGGTGTGCATGTAAGAACAATATTGATGCATACAGTGTAGACAGGATGCCTACAGACTGATGTCCATTTAAACAAGTAAGGAAACTGACCTAAAACAAATTTGTTTTTAGACACTGACATGTAAAGTACTCCCTTTTGCTTCAGATTTGATAATCAACACATGGTGCCATCTTCCCATTGCTACTTGTGTCCTGAAAGACTGTGAACATTTTTCTCATTTCATAGGAAAACAAGCTGTTCCATGCCTGCTCAGATGATGCTTTTTTCAGCCCTAAGTTCTTTTTCTAACAGCAACCCAAGGACATTCTTTTTAGATGGGTGACCTAGAGCCCGGGAACCACAGTGCTAGGTTCCAAAATAGTACCTGGCTCAGCCACTGGCAGTCAGAGCCAACAGACTTGGCTGTGCAGAAGTCACATTCTTGATGACACCTAGAAAGGTGTCATTTTCAAAAAGTGAGATATGGCCTCCTATGCAACCACCAGTCCTGCTTGTTCTGGAAAAACGCCAGTCCCTGGGTTTGTGAACTGACATCTGGGTGCTTTAAGAGTGAAGAAAGAAACGAACAGATCCATCATCATAGAGCACAGTCCACAGGGGACTTGCTGACAAAAACACCCTTAGGAGCATCTAGCCCATGGACCCTGTGATTTGGGTCAGAAGAAGGGGGAATCAAGTTAGGAGCCTACTCAGGTGGTTTATCTCAAGTCAAGGTCAAAGACATCAGTCATGTTCCTGGTGTACCAGAGTCTGGCTAGAAACCTCCATACCCTACACAAACGTATTTGTGTATTAGTTATTTTTCTGTTGCTATCATAAAACACCATGACCAAAGCACCTTGCAGAAGGAGTTTGTTTTGGCTTTATGGTTCCAGAAGGATAAGAGTCTACCATGGCCAGGAAGCAAGGCAGCAAGCAGCAGAAATGGTGTCAGGAGTGGGAAGCTGAGAGATCACATCTTCATCCTCAAGAATGAAGCAGAGAGTAAACGGGAAGTGGGGGTGAAGGTTTCAACTCTCATGACCACTCCTTCCTCCCGTGAGGCTGCACCTCCTACACCTCCCCAAACAATGCCACCAACGGGGAACCAAGTGTTCAAATGCCAAGACTACGGAGGACATTTCTCACTCAAACCACCACAGATTGGTTTTGTTTTTTTGGTTTTTTTTGTTGTTGTTGTTGTTGTTGTTTTCAGATTCTGTGCATTCATTCTTTTTTTTTTAATTTATGTATTGGCAGTGCTGAGGACTGAATCCAGGACCTTGCACATGATAGGCAAGTGTTCCACTGTTGGTCTACACTCCCAGATCTTGCCTTTGTTTATTTATTGCTTTCCGGGAAAATTATGGGCAAAACTGACTAGGGTTACTCAAGTCATGTCAAGCGGACCCAACTATACCTTGATTATATACTCAAGAGAAATGAATTGTATTGGTGCAAAGAACTCTCCCTAAAGGTTCACAGTAGTTCCATAGCTGGAAATAACCAACATGCCCACAAACAGAAGAACAGATAACAACACGTGACATATTCATAAATCAAATATTATTTAGCAGCAAAAAGGGATGAAACCCTGTTACAGGCAACAACCACACAGTAGTAATCTCACAAGCTGTGTGCAAAGTGAGAGGAGACAGGAAAAAGAACATGTAGCTCGGTTCCACTTCTTCAGGATTCTAGACCAGGAAAATACAATCTGTAGTTTGAGAAAGCTGACCAACCATTGCCTAGAGGGGATTGGTTGCAAAGAACACGACAGACCATTCTGCAGGTGAATGAAATGTTTTGTTCTTATTTGAACTTAAAGGTGCACACACATCATCAAACTGGGCATTTGAATCATGTATGTGAATCCTCCCTCAATTAATTTGAGTGATTAAATGTGCTGTTTCCCTACAGTCTTACCCCTTTTCTTTCAGATTTATTTTATTTGATGTATAGAAGTGTTTTGCCTACATGTACGTCTGTGTACCACATGCATGCTTGGTGCCTGCAGAGGTCAGAAGACAGTGTCAGATCCCCTGGAACTGGAGTTATAGATGGTTGTGAACCATCCACCACATATATGCTAGAAACTGAGTCTAGATTCTGCGCAAGAACAGTCATGCTCTTAACCACGGAACCATCTCTGAAGCCATTAGATTTTTCCTTTTGAAAACTTGTGCTATCTGTAAGATAATGAACATCAGATTCAGCTCACACTGTCAGAGGTTTCAGGCTGTGGCCATTTGCCATTGTCCCCTCTGCATCTGTGCAAAGCAGCAAATCCTGGTGGGGAAGGGTGAAAGAAAAGGTCGCTCACCTGACAGTGCCCAATAAACAGGGAGATGGACAGGAGGAGGCTGAAGAAAAACCTGCAAAGGCCATTCAGCTAGAAGCTCTTATCATGTTACCCAGTGTTTCTTTCAAGGGGAGGCCCCAGCAATCCCACTTCTTTTCACTATGTTCTACCCTCTCAAGGTTCACAACATTCCAAAAGTGCCATGGGCTGGGGATGAAGCCTTTTACATTAGCCTTGGGGAACATTCCAGATCCAAATTACAGCAATTACTGGAAGTAGATCACCTTGTGAAAAAGCCATCCACCATCCAGACACATAGATCTTGCACATTCTTTCCCATGCCTTTGTCTTTACTGCCTCTCAGCTTTCACTCCTAATGTTCCTCTGGACGTGGAAGGTACTGTTTCACCCCCGCCCCCCTGCAAAAAATACTGTCATTCCATTCTTCCTTCCTTCCATCATTGAGCAAATACTACTGAGTGTCAGGCCCTGTGACATGCAATAGGACTACAGAGGAAGATAAATCAGGGGCTCTGTCCTTTAGGGGCATATAGCAGAAAATGGAGTTTTACTTGAATGTAGATAGATTTATAGTCACAGGGTTTTTGTGGCTGATGAAAAGACTCTAGGGTTCACCTGGAGGCTACAACCTGCTTTGCCACACTACCTAGAAAATGGGCTGGTTCTTCTGTACCCGTGAATTTTGCAGCTTCCCCAGAGGTTAACTTTAAAGAAATGGAATCACTGAGGAGCTTGAAAAGGCAGGGGAAGCTCCAATAAACAAAAGAAAACCTTGGTTTTGGTGTACATTCAGAGCCGAGTGTGGTGATACACACTTGTAATTCTGGCACTCTAGAAGCTGAGACAGGAGGATAAAGAGCTCAAGGTCAACCTCAGAGCTACATAGTGAGTGCCAGGTCAGCCTGGGCTACAGGAGACCTGAGACCTGACTCAAAAAAGCCAACAAATGAATACATAAACCAACAAAACAGGTGCACACCTAAGTCTGCGGTAAAAATGTGATAGAATGTGGAAACACAAAGGCAAATGGAACCACACAGACTTGACAGTGAAATCTCCAGCTTAGGAACCAACTGGGGAGGTGTTTGCAGGGTTTTCTCCTCTATCCTGGATCTTTGTTGTTCTCCTCCCCTTGTTCCCACGGTGTCCTTGGCAGAGGTCACTCCACGTAGCCCACCTAATGACAGCAGAGCATCGTCATAAGGTATAATTCTTACTCATTAGAGATCAGTTCTTCCATCTCTATTAGGTCATTAATTTCACTATTTTGAAGTGAGCATACAAGGTAACATTTGATTCTGTACTTTCATACATGTATGCTATTATACTTTCTTCTTACTCATCTTCTCTGCGCCTCCTCTTGCTGACGGACCCTTTCCCCCTCTCCCCAATGAGTTCCCTCCCCTTCTGCTTCCATGCTGCTTGTATATCATCATCCTTTCTTCCTTTCTCCCATCCTCCACTTAAGATCCCTCCCCCCCCATAGTCATCTTTCTACTTTCATGACCTGCACACACACACACACACACACACACACAGAGAGAGAGAGAGAGAGAGAGAGAGAGAGAGAGAGAGAGAGAGAGAGAGAGAGAGAGAGAGAGAGAGAATAATTCTAAAACTAGACTATGGGTTTGGGAGAAAAGGTGGTACTTGTCTTTCTGAGTCTGGCTTGTTTCACCGAACATAATGATGTCCAGTTCTACCCATTTTCCTGCAAATGTTGTGATTTCACTTGTCTTAACGAAGGAATAAGATAATTTTGTGTATATGGATTAAGAAATCCATTTATCTATTGATGGACATGTGGGCTGTCTCCATTTCTTAGCTGTTGTGACTAGTACAGCTGTAAACATGAGTGTGCAAATACCTCTGTGGTATGTTGTCGGTCATTTATTTATGATATGTATTTATTTGATCACTTATTGACATACATTCACAGCTCTGCTCTGCTGTAGGTTGTCAGCCTATGGTATGACAGAGCTCAAGTACTCCTTTTTCAGCTGTCAGTCAGTGCCTGTATCTCTATGATTTACTTCTGGGAGTATATGTGGTAAGTGTGGAGAATATGCACAATTTCTCTACTTCCTGACACTCTATGATGCCCCAGAATCATCTTGTATATTTCCTATAGCAGTCCCAGAATCAAACATTCCACCAAGGAGCCCTGGCTCCTTCAATGGAGAATGGTATTAGACACTTACACTCTGAATGCTAGGTGACCTTGTTGGTACTATTGGAGTGAATTGCTTTATCAATAGAGAAAGTGTTCTCAGAGTTCAAAGCTTTTAAATTCAGTTTCACTTAAACACACACACACACACACACACACACACACACACACACACACACACCCCGCCACCACCACCACCACCACCACCACCTTTATTAACAGGGCCTACAGAGATGGCTTGGCAGTTAAGAGCACTGGCTGTTCTTGCAAAGGACCTGTATTTGGTTCCCACCACCCACATGGCAGCTCACAAGCAACTGTAACTCCAGTTCCAGGAGATCTGATGCTTTGTGAACTCTATGGAGACTGCACATACATGCAGGCAAAATGTACATACACATAATATATAGTAATAATAAAATTTAAAAATTCATTAAAATATCTTAATGACTCTACACATCTATAATTTTTTGCTCCAGAAACAATAAAATTTAATTCGTAACCCTGTAAGAAGGTCCATGGTTTAGGCTGGAAACAGTAAGCAGATACTGTGTGATAGTCAGATTTCTGTTGCTCCTTCAAAACAGCCGAGAGAAATCAGCTAAGGGGAGGAAAGCTTTGCGCAAGCTTGCCACTCAGAGGTTTTGGTCCATGATTACTTGGTCCCATTGTTTCTGAGTCTGGTGTGAACTAGTCCATTATGATAGAAGTGTGTGGGGGAGAAAACCTGTCACCTCATGGCTTCCAGGAAGACAGAGAGAAGAAATTCTGACTTATACTTTGATACTTCCATACTTTTCCAGGGCCACCCCAGGAACCTCCTTCCTCCACCTAAGACCCAATGCCTGAAGTTTCCACCACATTCCAATGGTCCTTCAAGTTATGAATCCATAAATGGGTTAATTCACGATCATTCACCTCCTAAGGTCCTGCCTCTGAGCACAGATGCCCTGGGAATGAAGCCTTCAATACTCGAGCTTCAGGGGGACATTTACTAAACATACATAGCTTATTTTTCAACCCAAGAGAAGTCCTTTATGATTACCCAAGTTGTGTAATCGGCACCATTGAGTGCAAACGAAGTGCCTCGATGGTAGTGGACTCACCTACCTGCTCCAGGCCCTAGGCACCACCTCTAGCATTTCAAAGAAAGAAAAATTTATTTTTTGCCTAGTGCCACGCATATTAGTTTCAGTCTAAACTGTGGGCCATCTTAGAGGGTTGTATTTATTTAGTTATTTAGTTAGTTCATTCATTCATTTTTTTGAGATGTGGTTTTTTTTGTAGCCCTGGCTTTCCTGGAACTTGTTCTACATACCAGGCTGGCCTTGTACTCAGAAATCCACCTGCCTCTACCTCCCAAGTGCTCTTAGAGGGTTTTAAATTAAATGTTATTATTTCTATAGCAAAAACTACAAGTATAAATGTGTAAATCCACTAAGATGGCATGCTCTTACAGTTGAAATTACTCAGGAGGCTGAAAAAAAAAAGATTATGAGTTCAATGCTAACCTGGGTTACATGGTCTCTGTTTCTAAAATGAATAAACAAATACATAAAGTTTATCTTAAAAACAATAAAATAAATACATTGGGTAAAGCATGTAGTTTCATAAGGTATATACTGTGTCTTTTAGGGGTGCTGATTATCTTTCTGTAAGTTCTAGTCATTGAAAGAAATGTATTTACTGACTTTAGATTTGTCCAGGAAAAGTCCAGATCATCTGCTGGGGTTTTCTTCATCCCTATTCCAGTAGGGAGAGATAAATACAAAAGGCTGTTTAAGGAACGTCCTTTACTCATCTTAGGAAGTGAAAATTTCTTGCCCTACATCTCTGTTCCTTTAACTGTTCTTCCCCAAAGCCTGCATGGCAATGGTGATCAACACATTGCTCACCCACACCAAACCCAGTCTTGACCCCAGAAGCCAAGTGCAGGGTGAGTCTCATCAAACAGAAGGAGGCTGTTCTGGTGCTGGGACAAAGCATTTCAAGCTTACCTATAAGGCCCAGCCTGGCAGTCCCTTTCATATTTTCACCTCCTCCCCATAAAAGCAACAGATTTCTTACCAAAAAAATAAATAAATAAATAAAAATAAACAAACAAAACCCATCAAGTTCTACATACATTTGATAGATTTTTTTAACTCAATAAATAAGTTTGAAATTAAGGGGTTTTTGTTTGTTTGTTTGTTTGTTTTTGGAGACAGGGTTTCTCTGTATAGCCTTAGCTGTCCTGAAACTTGCTCTGTGGCCCAGGCTTGCTTCAAACTCACAAAGCTCTGCCTGCCTCTGCCTCCTGAGTGCTGGGAATAAAGGTGTGCACCACCACCACCCACCCGGTTTGAAATGAAGTTTTCGCCAAGATTTTTAAAGCACTTGGGCCCTGCTGATCCCACTGGCAGTGGAGTGGCTTTTTTGCATGGAAGACTTTGTTATTTTCCTGTGATTTGGGATCAGGAAGGATGAATTTGGTTTGTCATAGACAAGCAGGTGGCTTCTTCTCCAGGTATTACCTACAGCTTTCCTTGGGAGAGATTGTGTGACATTTTTATTACTTCTGCTGCCAGAGAATGAAAGTAGCTTTTTCATTTTGATTTATGATAGGTTTTGTAAATGTCAAGTTCCCTGTTAAAGAGTAAGAGTTGACATTCCAGAAGCCAAAGGATGATAAAAAATAGTGTTTGAATACTGTATGCACAGCCACAGCTGGGAGGTGCTTCCCATCACCAGAAGGGAACACTGTTGGGAAGCAAGGTAACCTGTCTTTCAAGCAAGCCTCTGAAGGGAAGAAATTAAGCTGCCATAAAACAAAAGAATGATGCAGTATGTGATCTACTCACCTGTAATTCAAACAGAAAGAAAATGAACAGATGCGTGGAAACAATCTGAAATCTGTTTAGTATGACATGGTTTCTGATACAAGTTAGTTAACTCTGACACCAATTCCTTGGGAATAACTTTTAAAAATTGGGTGTCCCTCAATTTTAGAGGTAAGCCAAAAATCACTTTTGTTCTCCTGCTATCTCAAAGTGGGGGGAAATCATCCTAGTATATTGCTAACTAGGTTGTGTCATGTTTTCATTTTCTCAGTTTTGGGGAATTGCAAAGTGGTAGATTACTTAACAGAATGTCAGAGGAAGAGAGGATGACTCAGCTTCTTCGTGGCAATAGTGCACTCAGGATGCTAATATGAATTAGGGTCATGAACTCACATGTAGACGCTTCCAGAGGCTGGATGATGACGCGCATGTGTACCAGGCAGGGATAAAGACAAGCTGGGGAACACTTGCCTGCTATTTCAAGGGAGGATGGCCCTAAAAATACAGGGCAAGGAACGAGCCAGACTTCTGCTGTGTCGGGAGAATTCTCAAACACATTTTAAAAACACGTTCAGTCCTTCCATTTTGAAATGCTGGTAGTGATGTTTTTGGAAACCTTGCATGTAGTGTGTGAACTGCTCTTCATCTTCAAGCCAAAGACAACTTTATATCAGGAGCTAATCCATTAGCCACAATAGCTCACAAGGCATACAATTGTCACGTGCATCTGAATTCTTGTGTTGGCTCAGCTGAGCACTACGTTTGAGAGATTAAACAAATATGAAAAGCTTGCTTAATGACTCGAGAATCAAAGTAAAGCCAGTTGTAGATCTGAATAGATGGGCTCATCAGATGATCACAGCTGGGTGCACTCAGTCATTCGACAAGTATGTACTGAGAATCTCACATGTGCCAGGTACTGTTATTGCTCCCAGGAATACAACTGAGCAAAGGGACCACAAGGGGCTTCCATTCTGGAGGAGGGAGGTAGCAAAATCAGTAGGTAAGCAAAACAAACAGCAGGTAATAGCAAAGGCCATGGAGAAAATTAGGGGCGGGGTTGCTGCTGGCAGGTGTCTTTTGGGCTTCTCTGTACCAGCAGGCTGGCCTTTAAATACTCACCTTGGAGGCCTTCTTCCGTTCTGGAATGTCAGTCCTGCTTTACTCCTTTTGTTCTAGGGCTCATCAAGTGGTCATTTGTAGTGTGTTTTAATAAATAGAAGGCCAGTTTATTTTAAATTAGTTACATTTTAATCTTCTTGACTAGATTTGGGAGAAATGTTGATCCAAGAGGGATTTGGGGAAACCCCTAATCTAATCAGTAACTTAATTACAATGCCTGGGTCGAGGCTGCTGCTTCTGCTGCTGAATTCCAAACATTTGGTGGTGGTTTCCTTCTGCTTCAGCTTGAGAGGGCACTATTTTTCAGCTTGTCTCCAAAATCTCAGAGTGCACCCTTTGAGGGTTGTTGCTACCCATTGGAATAAGAACAAAGACCCTCAAAATGAAGGCCCTTCAGGACCAGGGATGCACCCACCTAAAAGCATACATTAATAAACAGCTTTTCTTTAAAAGGCAAACAGACTTTGTTTTATAGTCCTTACTTTTTGTAAGGATATAAACTTTATTTCATTGTATACATTTAATGTGTATAGGATGTTTTGATATATACATATGCAGCAAAGCGATTACTAGTCAGAGCGTCTGCCCCTCCTTTGGAACAGACGTCTTGGTAAACGCCCCTGTCCCTGCATGTTGAAATGAAAGAACACTGGGAACGAGATGACTGAGGCTCTAAAACCAGGGGATAGTTAGGCATCCGACTCTCACTTCATCTCAGCCCTGGATCTGAGGTTCAAATGACCGTGGATCTGGAGGCAAATCCCTCCAAAGTTCCCTATGATTTGTATTTCAATTAGACAAGCCATTGTTGAGACCAATGGCTGTGTTTTGCAATAAGTTACAAAACATCAGCTAGTGTCCCAGTGAGCAGATGGGTAAAGGAGGCAAAACCAGACATCAAGAGGGCTTCCTTTCAAAGAATCAGCACTGAAGGGGAACAAAAGAAAGCCTGGCCTGTCATGTTTCAGTTCAGATAAGAACATGTAGGTTGTGTGTCATGGGTGGAGCCAATAATAAAAGTCTAACATTCATCAAGTGCTAACTCTGTCCTGGTGAGGGGGTCAGTACTTCCTAAGTATTAGCTCTTCCAGTGAGGAGGAAGGGGAGAAAAGTTAAACTAACCAATAAGGTAAAATTGGGGAGGGGAAAAAAAAAAGAACATTATCATATGTATTTTGGCAGGATGCACTGTCACTCCCAACTGATCTTTTAAAATAACACTTTATTAGATTATAATCAAAGTGATGGGTCTCACAATGACGTTCTCATTCAAATATGTCATTAAATATGCTTACGTTTCCAGACTGGGTTTCCCAGACCTTTAGTGTCTTTCTGAAGCCCGTCTCTTCCGCCTATTGTTATCTCCCCTATCCAGTCACTCAGGAGAGTTCCCAGTCGGGTCTCCCAAGGTCCAACCCCCTCTGGCAGTCTTCAGAAATAGTTCTCTTCGCGTGCCAGAATTTCAGCAGTAAGTACATGTTGCCTGGAACGTTGAGCAGCACGTTTGTTTTTTTTTTTTTTAATGTCTCCCACTAAATTATACAACATGCAGCTGAGCAAATAATGGAGATGCTTAAAGAATGCATTCCATACGTGTTCTCGAAGGATATGCTTTTAGTAAGCGAATGCTTGCTTCCTTCCCCATGCTAAATACGACTGGAGATAGATTGCTCCATTTAAGATTTCCATTAATTACATTAATAAACTTCTCAGGATATGAAATGTCTCCAGAATGTAGTGAAGCTGGGATGAAAGCCGCATAATTCTCACTGGTGTCAGGCCCCGCACGCAGGAGGAAATATGCTAATGCGGCCGTTTGCCGCAGGGCTGGTGTTATTTATATAGTGCTGGCTGGGCAAGGCTGGCGCTGGGCTGGAGTCCGGAGCGCCAAGAGCATTTGGATCTCCTTTGAGGTGTAGATGTGTGCGCCTGTGCACACAGCGTTGGAATTGTGAATCCGAGACCTTGGGGAGGGGGTGGGGCAGGCCGCCCTCATTCACGTCTGTATCGTGTGTGTGGGTCCTGTTGAAGGTATAACCTTCCAGCATTGTGTTTATTTGACGTTCATTCTGGAGCACGGAAAGAAATGGCGATTTGGGGTGGGTGCTGCAGTGGGTCGAATGTGACCCAGCGTTGTGAGGGACTGGTAACCTAAAATTGGCAAATACGCCTCCTTGCCACTGCTTGGTGGCCATAAAAAGCAGCCTTATTTGAATCTGGGGAAAGCGCAGAGGGTTGTTCTGGAAGGCAGGCCACCCTCCGGCTCAGGACCAGGAGTGGGGTGCGGGACGCCGGGCACCTCGAAAACGAACAGAGGTCACGGAGAGCCAGTGTGCCCGGGGTGGGGTCCCTTGTGTCTGTGGGACTCGAGACTGGAAGACGACCTTGTCCCCTCGCTCCTCGCCAGAGCCGACTCCGTGGGGACCCCCGCCCGTCGCGCCGAAAAGCCGCCGGAGATCCTGCGGCGGCCGGGGTGTCCCTCTCCCCGCCCCTGCGTCTGCCCGGGCGGCGGCGGCGCGACTGGGCTGGAGGGGGCGCTCGTGCGCAGGAGCGGCGCAGCAGGTGCCGCGGTTACCTCCACCTCGGCGGGGGGAGAGGGGGCGGGCCGGGGCGGGAGGCGGAGGCCGGTTCGGTGAGCCGAGAGCGCGGCCGGCTCCGCAGGCTGGCTGCGAGCTCGCGGCTTCCGGGAGCGCCCCAAGTCCGTAGAGGACCTTCCAGCCCGCAGCCGCCGGCGGCCCCAGGACAACGCGCACCGGCGTCCGCAGGGCCGCGAATCGCGACAAGGGCGCGGGTCCGGCGCGGCGCCGGCTCCTCCTCTTCTCCAGCCGGCTTGCAGCAGCGGAGAGCTTCGGAGCTCGGCGGGCGCCCGGGCCGCGGTGCGGATGAACCGCAGCGGCTGAGGACTCGACCGGCCTCTGCCGGGCGCCCGAGCGGGGCCGCAGCGCCCAGGGCGCGGGTGTGCGCGGGTGACATGGGGGCGGCCTGACTCGCCGGGCCCGGAGCGCTCTCTCCGGCCGCGGGCCCTCCTCGGCGGCGGCGGCAGCTGCGGGCGCCCGGCCCGGCGCGCTGTGCCCGGGCGCCCGCCGAGCTCCGCCGCGCTCTATGCGCCTCTGCGGGCGCCGCGGGCCCTGGCCATGGCGATAGACCGGCGGCGCGAGGCGGCGGGTAGCGGTGCCGGACGGCAGCCGGCTCCGGCCGAGGAGAACGGATCCCTGCCGCCCGGGGACGCGGCGGCCTCCGCGCCCCTCGGGGGACGCGCGGGCTCCGGCGGCAGCGCGGAGATCCAGCCGCTGCCTGCGCTGCACCCAAGCGGCGGCCCGCACTCGAGCTGCTGCGCGGCGGCAGCCGCCCCGAGCCTCCTGTTGCTGGACTATGACGGCTCGGTGCTGCCTTTCCTCGGGGGCCTGGGCGGCGGCTACCAGAAGACCCTGGTGGTGCTCACCTGGATCCCGGCGCTGTTCATCGGCTTCAGCCAGTTCTCGGACTCCTTCCTCCTGGACCAGCCCAACTTCTGGTGCCGCGGGGCCGGCAAAGGTACCGAGCTGGCAGGTGCCACTGTCACCGGCCGGTGGGGCGACATGGGCAACTGGACCAGCCCCCCGGCCACCCCCTTCTCCACTGCTGCCTGGGGGACCGCGAGCAACCGAAGCAACAGCAGCGACACGCCACCCCTTCCGTCCCCTCCGGGCAAGGGGAACAACGACTCAAATTGCGACTGCCACGCTTGGGACTACGGCATCCGCACTGGCCTCGTCCAGAACGTGGTCAGCAAGGTAAGGGCCACGATCGCTGCGTCCCCGCGTTCTTCTCCTGAACCCTTTTCTTCCGATCTCGGTTGCCTCTGCTCTGCGCTCCATCTCTCTCTGCAGATCTAGGTCCGAGCCTACCCTGCTGGGGAGCCCGAAATGCTAGCCTGTGTACTCACAATCCCGCATTGACTGGGCTCCCTGCTGTCCCCCAAAGGAGATGCTCTTGGATATGAAGCCAAGGCGGTTTGCCGCCCTCTGCGGTGCCCGTGACGCTGCATCCGCTTCTAAGGCACCGATTTAGCCTTTTCTAATTTCCACCCAAACTCCTGTCCCAGTGCACATATGGAAAGGGTGCCCTTCCCCCAAAAGTTCAAATGCTCTCCTTTATCTTGCTAGGTGTCAGACTCACTGATGGCTCAGCAGCGGTCCTGGAAGACTCAATTCCTCTTCTAGGTCTGCTCCTTGGAGCCAGGCCATAGCTATGTTCTTTCCACAGGCCGCCTGTCCCTGTGTTTCCCACCAGGAACTAACTATCCATGAAAAATAGTGTTCTACTCTCAGATGTTCTTTCTGGCAGACCTCAGCCATCCCACACATGCCTTGATCACATTAAAGCCAATTAAAGAATTGAAGTTATAGACAAAGAAGCAGAGCCCTTAGAAAAGTTCCCTTGCTGCCTAACCCCCATCCCAACTATGCGCTGTCCTTCCCAGAGATCTGTCTGGCTGTAGAGTTCAATGTCAGAGTGTCCCCTCAAATGTTTTCTCAGGACTTCAGTCAATAGCGCCATAGCATAGGAAGGATGTGGGAAGCTTGCAGAGTGTCATCGCAGCTCTCGTCCAGCAGCTGCTCTGGTCTGAGGCATTGAGACCTGGTGAGCTGGTCCCTAGTACCCACTTTGTCCTCCCTGTCCCTTGCAGAGGTTCTGCATCCTGTGTAATGTAGTAGGAGTATTCTGTGAGAGATGTATGTCACCCTAAAAATGGACAGTTGGTAGTGTTAGACCGTTATGACCCTAGATATGCATAAATTTCAATTGTCTTGACGTGTAGGAAATACTGGATGCCACCTTGTCAAGCGCTTTGTGAAGCATTTGCAGTTTCTGCCCCCTTTGCATTTTAAACAGTGCATTTAGAACTAGGGTGGTTCTGAGCAGTTTGAAAACACTTTGTCTAAAGGTGAGAATGGATCTGGACAGTTTATAATTGTCTGCATGGAGTCCATCCCCACAACCAGTGTGTGTTAGTAAACAGTTGTAGTTCATGGATGAGTAAGATGAAACTCTTACATCATCATAATCATTGTTTTAATCTTGAACCGACCTGGGCAGAAACGCTGTGTCCTGTGGGAACTGTCTGGCATAGTGATCCCTCTGCTCTGTGAGATAATTGGGAAGATCCTCCTAGCTTGTCTTATCTTGACTCACCCCCCACAGCACAGCCTCTCCCTTCCAAAGGTGCTCCTGGAACTGATTCCCATTCATGGAGGGCAATATTGCTTTTTTCCTTCTCTCTCTCTCTCTCTCTCTCTCTCTCTCTCTCTCTCTCTCTCTCTCTGTCTCTCTCTCACTCTGTCTCTCTCTCTCTCCCCCCCCCTTTTTTTTTTTGCTTAGCGACAGAAACAATTTTAAAAACAGCGCCTATTTAAATTGCCGTGTAGGCCTGTCAGAAGAAGGATTTGGCAACATTGCCGAGTATTTTAAGCCCCTTTCTGGAATAAAGGAAGAATAATGGTTTGAAAGAGTATGTGTGAAGAGTGCTTTGCTTGTGCGAGAGTCAAGTGGGAAGTGAGGAGACAGAGACAGCAGACCAGTACTCCAGGCGTGGGGACCAGGAGACGGCACTCTTCCTGCCAGGCCTGGTGTGAAGCAAGACCCAAAATAGTTCCCGAAAACAGACTATATAGAGGCATATTGGAAAGCTGGGCAAGTTTTCAAAATTAACACTCAGGAGGGGGCTCCGCCATGGGGGGAAGGAGGGTACCTGACAACACATGGCAGTCACGTGTTACGGACAAGATGACACTAAGGAACGAAGGCCTGGGTAATTAGAGGCATCCTTTCTCATACTGTGAAGGCTGGGAAGGACATCTTGATTTCCACAGACCAATATGCTGAGATAGAGGACTGCCCTGCCACTGTGTTCTGATCTGTAACAATGCCTGAAAGAGCCTTTCCAGTCCAGTTTGGCATGAGGAGTGGACTTCTCCCTTTGCTAAGTGTGCTCACTGGATGCTGTGTCCACGCACCAGTGTAGAATTTGTACCATGATGCTGCTGGCATTTTAGCAGTTAAGTGTCTGCCTACCCTGTACACAGTAGGCAGAAATAAAAGAATCCTTCACCTTTTGTCCATGGATACAAGTTCAAGTTCGGAGAAGTTGCCCTTTGCCCCTTTCCCTGCTGTATCAGCCACAGGCTGTCTTCAGTGTTCAGCATGGCTCCTTCAACAGGCATGCTCCTGAAACACAGCCTTGTCCCTTCTAGCCCTGGTGGTTGGTTGGGAAGAGGTAACACAATTGTTGCCTTCATACCTGGGTGTTGGAAGAAAACAGTTAGGGCCAGGATATGGAATGAAGTGGGTCCCCTGGACTCTGTGCGTCTTTCCCCTCCAAGTTACACCCGTGACATGCACTTACTTCTTCAGTTTAAAATTCCACAAGTGGGGCTCTGTCCCAAGCAGGCCCACCTGCCCTTTCTTGTAAAGAAGCCTGAACTTCGGTGAGTTACACTGAAGTTCTCTCATGCTTGTCTGCAGCTCAATTCCCGAGAATGCCTTTTTCCACCATAGAACGCATATTTGGTCCGTCCTTCTTTCTTTCTTTCCTTCCTTCCTTCCTTCCTTCCTTCCTTCCTTCCTTCCTTCCTCCCTCCCTCCCTCCCTCCCTCCCTTCCTTCCTTCCTTCCTTCCCTTGTTCCTTCCTTCTTGTTGTTGTTTGTTTTGTTTTCAGACAGGGACTCACTACGTAGCCCTGGCTGTCCTACAACTCACTCTGTAGACCAGGCTGACCTTGAACTCAGAGAGATTCACCTTCCTCTGTCTCCCAGTGCTGGGATTAAAGGCATGCACCAGTATGCCTGGCTTTATTTAGTAGTTTCTTACCTGCCTGAAAAATGTCCACCTCCTTCAGCTGTTACATTCATAACAAGGTTAGCCATATTTACTGTGGCACAGAAAATATGCCTCTTAAACATGGTACCATGGCACAACCAAGCAGGCACTGCATGATCTACCCCAAAAGAGAGATGGACAAATGCCATGCCAATGGAGCCTATGACAGATGCACCATCACCTTTAGCAGATAGGACATACTTCTGTCTAAGGACTGTGGCCCCCAGCCCACCTTGCTTTATCTATTAGATTGCATTCAGTGAGGACTTCTCTGCCTGGTAGCAATGAAATACAGCCCCAGTTTCTTCTAAGTAGTCCTGAAACTTGCTCTGTAGACCAGGCTGGCCTCGAACTCAGAGATCCACCGGCCGCCTCTGCCTCCTGAGTGCCTGGATTAAAGGCATGCAGCACCAGGCCCAGTTATCTTTACTGTTTTCATCTTCGGACTTGATCCTTGCATTTGTTATACACACACCGGAATTCTCACCATAGACCCTCCAGTTCTTTCAAAATGATGGTGATATTGGCACCACCTTTATTTTGTGCATCTCTTTCTAGTTTCTGGAACATTTCACATGAATTGTTCCCTTTGATTAAGAATAGTAACCCAAGGCCGATCTTAACATAGCCATAGCTCTGATTACAGAAAATGAACACATATTTGCATGGTTCCTCGTTGGAAGCAGGTATTCAATCGACTTCCTTATCTCTGTCCTAGCATTCTGTGCTTTATGCCCCTGCTCTGCTGGGCAGAACTGGCAGTGCCTTCAGGATGAATCAAACAAAACCCTTTCCCAGCACAGCAGGTGAGGGGTTCTGAAGGTAGGCAGCTCTGGAGTGGGCTCCCTTTCCCATTCTCTGTGCTGTGGTTCAAAGTTTCTCATGCTGCTGAGATTTTAATACTTTTTTTAATTAAAAGAGAAAATGGATCCCCGTGAATATAAAAGTGTTGTTCTTAATGGCTCACGCAGCTCATCCTGTGTAGTTCTTCATGAGTATTGCTGGTTGCTAAGGCTCACTACCTTCTGGAGCATTCTCTAGAATCTGGTCAGCAAACAATGCCAGCTAACCACCCCAAGCCTCTTTTTTCCCCGTAGTTGTAGTTTTAATTGTTCATTCATCTCCTGCCTTCTCATGAATTTGCAAAGATTTCTGACCTTTGTCTCAAAGGCTGTTTAATATCCTGGAAGTAATTTGTATCTTTTTTCTAGAAGTTATTTAAAATGACTTCAGTACAGTGTAATTAAGACTAAAACTAATTTTACTATCATTGCAATGGTAATATTTTTAAAGTAGTCCACAGTGTTATCCTAAACTAGTAACTAGTTTCCATTTTTGAAATGCTTAACACTTCTGCATATTTCACTCTTCCAGTGTTTATTTAATGGAATCTGCCACTATTCTGTATCATATCAAAAGTATTTGTCAATCTTTAGAAACATTTTGTTAAGATTTAATTTTGTTTTTATGTGCATCTTTGTGCCACCCACCCGTGTGTGTGTGTGTGTGTGTGTGTGTGTGTGTGTATGTATGTGTGTGTGTGCACCATGTGTGTGCAGATGCCTATGGAGGCCAGAAGGGGGCGTCAGATCCATTGGAGCTGAAGTTACAGTTGGTTTCAAGCTGTCTGACATGCTGAGAGTTGAACGCAAGTCCTCTGCAAGAGCAGTAAGAGCTCTTAAGCAACCAGCCATCTCTCCAGCCCCTCAGAAACATTTTAAATTTCATATTCTTGCTGATGTACTAAAATTTCTTGTTTCCTAGTATCATTTGGTCATCCCAGTAGTGTGTATATATATATATATATATATATATATATATATATATATATATATATATATATATATATATATATATGGCTATAGTATAAGTCACACTGTTTGCTCTCTTTGCTCCTCAGTATAGTTGCCAGATTTTATGTATCCTTACAAAAATATTCTATTTTCATTTATATATTTACCTCTTGTTTATATCAGAGTTAAGTGCACATCAGTCTATAGAGAATTCCTCCTTCTTTTTATGTCTGCATAGTATTCTGTTGTCTGACTGGGACATAATTTATTCAACTGGTTATTTACTAAGAAGGCATTGGGGTCATTTCTCATCTTTACTGTTTTAAATATGTATATATACAATAAGTAATGACATTCTTACACACAAATATTTGCATACATGCAAGATATAAGAAGCCAGGTATTTAAACCACCTACACTGTTATTTTGGTAAGTGTTCCTCAGTGTTCCTTATAAAGAACTTAGCCATTTATATGCTCACCAGTAGTTTGTGTGGTCCTGTTCCCCACACCTTCCATGATTTGTGGAGTTACCAGACGTTTAAGTGTTTGCTACTCTGATAAGTGGAAAATAAAATTTGACTACTGCTGCGGCACTTGTGTTCGCCTCAGTCTGCGGCTTTGCCATCTTGTGCATTCTCCTTCCTCGGAATGGTCTCCCATCTCTTTGCCTTCATGTGCATGCATGCTCAAGGGTTATTTCCACTGACTGACAGCAGCACTTGTGGCTCTGAGACTGCCTCCCCCAGGGTAATTACCCAAGCTTCTGGTTCTGCTTATGGTGCTTGAGTTGTACACATAGCTTGGTTTGCATAGAGTCAAGTGACTTAGTCTTTCCTTCCATGGCTTCTGAGTTTTGTATTGTTAGGTTTATGATTTCCATAGTCCTAGATGATTCGGGTGGGCGGGGGCGTGGAATCCCATGTTTTCTTCTAATAGTTTTATGATTTCATTTCCTCTTCAATTTGGCATTGCAACTGTTTTGTTTTTATGGTGCTGTGAAAGTGGATTTCTAGAACTGCTAACACAGGGGTAGAACCCACATTTTGTACAGACTTGCGTCTAACCTTTAATTCAGCAGCGAAGAGGCCAGGACTGAGAGGCTGTGGAGAGGTCTGACACCCTCCCTTAGGGAACACAACACTCTCCAGGGCTGTAGGGCAGTTTTTCCTCTTCCATCATCTTGTTCTGAATGGTTTGGGGTGCTGTTATTGTTAGAAGCCGCCACTTCAAGCTCTTTTTCTGTCCTTGGCAGTTTTTGCAAGTAGTGATTCCTTTTGACCTTTGATCCAAGGAGAGCTGAGTCAAAGAGTTGGTGTCATGTATAAGGACATTGGCTTTTCTGAATGTTGTCTGGGCATTGCCAGTGGCTGGTATACCAGAGCCACTGTGGGCATCTCTGCCCATCTTTATATTCAGTAACATAATGTTGGTGGCTCCCAATGGGTCATCCAGGGGTGTTTAGGGGTTTCCACCATGGAAACCGGCAAGCATCACAGACCGGGGATTGCGGTTTTCTTCAGAAAGCCAGACATTAAGCATTTGTCACAGAAATAAGTGCAAGCTCGCCCCCACCCCCCAGTCTTTCATCTTTCCCTCCTTTACATGCATGTTCTGAACCTGGCACTGGAAGAAAAGAGCTCGACCGTTCTAGGCCTGGCAGGCTAATAAGGGAAGCACAGACTAACGGGTCGAGTCATGGTCTTTTAATTTCAAACTGAGATGAGTGTATGGAAAGAAAGGGGAATGAAAAGCCAGAACAAAGAAACCTGACCTGCAGGGGCTGGTGTATCTGAGATGTACTAAGGGTTGTGTATGGGGAGAGAGGCAAAATCAAACAGTATGAGTTTCCCAGAGGGCAGACAGTACTTGCAAGGGCCATGTGGTGTGCAGGAACGAAGATCGCCCGTCATTGGTAGGGGAATAGGACAAGGGCCAGGGCTCATAACCCACGTTAAGAACGTTTTCTGTAATTTCAGAGCAAAGGGAAAACTATCGGTGTACTGATCAGAGTTGGTGACACGAGGGGGTAAGAGTTCAGGTTTTTAAAAAGTTCTCTGTCACCGCAGCATCAAGGTTGGATGGTGAGATATGCAGGGTGGACTGGCTGTGCCAGCTGGGTCTGCTGCAGATATCCCAGTTTACCAGGCATGTGAATTCAATTAGAGAGGTGACGACATGGGGGGTGAGAAAGAGACAGACAGACAGACAGACAGGAAGGTGGGCTGAAGAGGGCCTGGGCCCGAGAATTGCAGCTGCTATGGACTCTCGTGAGGAAGGCAGCCTGTAGGGTAGCTGGGGGACCTGGTTTGTGTGTGCTACTGAAAGGTGCTTGGTGGAAGGAGGGGCCTGAGATGGAGTAGTGGGACATCACACTGGAGCTCTAAGTTCAAGCCAGACATTGGCAGCCGTAGTCAGACAGGAAGACCTGACCCCTGCCCCTCGCCCTGGGCGTCAAGGAATGCTGGTCCTGAGGTGCATTCTAAAATTTCATTTACTCTCCTGCTAAAAATGGGAGAGTGCTAATTACATTTCTACAAGGCTGAAAGAGCAGATTTGGGAAACCTTAGGGTCAGAATGTACATCCGCTGCCCGCTTTCCCGGTATCCCTAGGCTAGACAGAGGTCACATTGGGTGTGGGGTGTCATATCAGTAGGACCTTCTTGTCCAGAGTCTCTAGTTTACATAAAATGGGGCTGAGGGGCAATTGGCATGTCCAGTTCTTACCCTCTGCCTTTTGTGACCGAGCAGATGGTCTTTTGTGCTCTAAGAATGCCCCTAAGCATACGTTTGGATTACTGAAGTTGAGGTGTGTCATTCTGTGGCTCTGTGGGGCAGGTTTTTGCCTCTGTACAAATTTCTCTAGCCTGTGCCCCCTTGGCCTTTGTAGACCCCTACCTGGCTTCATCTTGCTGCCTTTGAAACCACAGAGACCCTAAGATGCAAACTTGTCATGTGGTTCTGCTTGCAGCCTTTTAGGGCTCCCTGTCGTGGCTCCCTAAACTGCCTGGCTTTGGCCTGAGCTTTATCTACCGTTCCACTCCTCCTCGATACCTCTTTTGTTGGAGGGGACCTCTCTAGCTCCCAGCTGGCCTCTCCTCCTCCTCCTCAACATTTGAGTTAAGCTCTTCCACTAACCTGGAACACCCTTCCCTTCATTCTTCAGCCCACCGGTTCCTGTTCATCCCTTGAGTCAGCTCAGCCATCATCTGACTGACTCCTCCCAGCGATGGTAACACTTACTCAGAATGCAGTCAGTCTGCCTCCCCACTAGAGGTCTTTGACCCACAAACCCCTGCCATACAAGCCTGAGCCCCTTGAACATGGCGTGCTGAAATGTGACGGAGCGTTCTTCAGTTGGCGGGTGTGGTTGGCACTGTCAGAGCTCCAGCTTGGAACCAGCTTATCAAATCTATATTATTCTTTCCAGCTTCCTCATTGGCAGGGTGGGGTACCTGCTGCCTTCCCTCCAGGTGGTGGGAGGACAGAGCACCTGGGAATCATTACCTCACCTCTCCACCTGGCAAACAGGAGGTTCCTGGCTGGTGGGGTGAGGGCTGCCGTATGAGAAGCCCTGAGATGGAGGTGATAGGGTCATACCTGAAAGGGTAATTTATCTCACTGGTGCATAGAGGTGGAGGTATCTCTCCCTGGAGAGCTGGGTGTGCCCTGTACACAGGGATCCTGCACCCAGAGTCAGGCCACCAAGGATCCTCTTGTGGTTGGTTGGCTGGTGGGGAGAATTCTCATCTGAGAACTAAACAGGTCACTGGCCACAGGGCCTGGGGCTCACAGGATGTGGATCAGAGAAGGAAGACATGTGAGATGAATGCCATGTGGTGGAGAGTGACTTTGGTACACTCTGATATCTAACTGAGCTGCACTGGGGGACAGTATGGTCAAGAATGGAATTTGAGAGGTGTCCATGGTGACCGTTGTCCACTGCAGGGCTTAGGTGGAAAGCAGAGTGAGTTTCTGAACAGGACGCTTCTACCTAGAGTCGTACCCTGGGTATTTTTTTTTTTTAAGGCCATTGGCTTTGGCCACAGTAATCATTGAACTTCTTCCTGGGTGATGGGAGTTAGTCATTCTGTTATTTTCTTTGCTCATCTGACTCAAGGCTGGCCATTCCCAATGGCATAGCTCCCTGCACAGAAGTGACCAGATACTGCCAGGCCCTGTGCTTCTGTGAAGGGTGGTTATAGAATGAAGGGACTAGGTTTGCAGCGGACTCCATCACTGCTGGGTAGACTCTCCAGCCTCCTGTTTGCACAGCGTTCTATTCCATCAGACCTCTCATGACACTTGCTTTACAAGTAACTGAGCAACATTGCAGATCATGCTAACACACA
Source organism: Peromyscus eremicus (assembly GCF_949786415.1). Taxonomy (NCBI): domain Eukaryota; kingdom Metazoa; phylum Chordata; class Mammalia; order Rodentia; family Cricetidae; genus Peromyscus; species Peromyscus eremicus. The sequence continues at coordinate 29,239,195 of NC_081420.1, forward strand.
GGAAAGGGGTTTGTTGCAAAGATGCACATGGTGGGTGCAATGGGATCCAGGGACAGCCAACCCAGACAGGGGACTTTCGGGAGCCCTAAGGTCACTGTCATCGCCCTTTCCTCACGTCACAGTTATTGTCCTTGACTTACTGTCCTCTTGCAAGCCATGTTTGCTCCCATCCTTGCCTCCATAAGTTGGCTCCTTTTCCTTCCATGCCTGGAGTGGGGGGTGGCAGGTTCTAGACCAGGCATGCAGTCACCTGAGCTGGGGAACTCTCTGGAATCATGTGACTCGGTGTAGGACTGGTTCTTCTCTGGCTGGGGTAAAGGATTGGAAGAAGACCTGTTTAGTTGTTCAATGCTTTAAGCAAAGTATCCCCTTCCTTCCCAGACACTCAACCTGTGACTTACCTGGCCATTCAGCCCCAGTGTGCTACTGGCAGGGACCTCCTGAGGGCCTCTTTTGACTCTAGACATTAGTTCTATGTCATCCAAGGACCTTGGAAAATGCCCCTGGACATCAGAAACTGGAAACGTGTTGCAAATTCTCACCTATACCTCTGCTACCATATTTGAACCAGCTCCATAATTTGTAGAACCCCTGTGCAGAGTCAAAGTACATTCCATGTAGTAAAAATACCTGACTGTAGAACAGGAAGCTAAGTATGGATACTTCTGAAAGTGGACATATGTGGGCCTGGGCCTGCTTCTAGTAGCCCTAGGCTGTCATTTCCAAGAAACACACACACAGACATACACACACAGATACACACACACACACACACACACACACACACACATGTCAGATGTCACTGCTGCAAAGCTAAGCAGGCCCTGTGCCCTGAGCCTCTCCTAGTCTGTCTGCCTCACTTTTACCTATTTGTTCCTATTCAATCATTCTCTCCCCCCCCCCCCGACCTTCCTTTGTTGTATTTCACATCTTTTTCTACATTCCTTGTGGTAAAAAGCCAAACTCTTTTTGGGAGAGGCCCCACTTTTGCCAAGAAGCAGCGTCCCAAAGCCTTGAGCAGGTCTGTTTCTGGTCTTCACTGGCCTTAGGTGTGTTTTATGACATGGTGGAGCCAGGGAGCCACTCACACAGCAGAGTGCGGCTCCGGGAGCCAGGCTGTTGTTGGGTCACTTATCTGGACTGAAAACCAAAGCGCTGAGTCATAGGGATGTGTGGTAGAGAATGTTAAGTCATAGCAGTACGAGTGGAGTGTTTATCAGACCTCTGGTTTTGAACTGGAGAAGAGTCAGCCCTTTGTATGATCCTACTCGCTAGCAGTCATACTTGACTGCGTGGTGTCATTTGAAAAAGGAGAGCATGTCAGAGAGGCTCCCAGAGGTCATGCTGAATTATGGTTTATGCTTCCAGCCTCACAATTTGCACTTCATAGTGTTTCCTCTCAGATTAGATTACACGCTGCCTCTCTGTGTTCAAAAGACACTTTACAAATTGAGCACCCTTGATAGTCACATACTGTGGAAGTCCCCAGGGGCAACTGTGTGTACATAACATGTAGAATGAACACAAAGTTACTGTCTCGTGTTTTTCAAAAATTGTTTCAATCATTTTTAATGTTGATAACATACGTCACAAAATTGACCCCTGTTAAGAACGTTGAGTGTCACTGTGTCTGTTCACACACTGGTGTGGCCTCACCCAGTCTATCTTTTCATCTTCCCAGCGGTAGCTTAGTCCCTGTTTAGACAGTCATCTCCCATCCTTCAACCTCCAGCTCCCAGTGGCCACTGTTCTATTTTCTTTTTCTGTGATTTTGACTGTTCTGGGTATTTCATATAAATGGAGATATATATATGTGCCCATGCAACTGTCATGTTGCTGAAGATGTCCCCGAGGTTCATCTGTGTTGTAGCATGTGTCAGAATCTTTCTTAAGGTGAATTATGCTGTATTTATGAATACACCCTTTTTTGTTTCGCCTTTCATCCATGATTGACACTTGGGCTACCCGCTCCCCCCATTGGGTCGTGGCAAACAACATGGCTGTGAACTTGAGTGTGTCCTCTTGAAGACAGCTAGTGAAATCCCTCTCATTTTCCCTCTCAGAGGCAATTTCTGGTCCGGTATAGGGCCTGCTTCTGGTCCTTGTCTCAGAATATCACCATGGGCAGGTGACATAGATGGTGACATAGGCCTGGAGAAGGAGCGTATGCAGAGGTCAACACATCTGTAATGTGAGGATCCAGATGGAGAGTGGAGCCAGGAGCTGAGGGTTAGAGGTGCAGAGGTGGGCACAGCTCGGAGGGTGGGCGTGGTGCCCAGGTAGAAGGACATATTGGAGAATAGGTGCCCAGAGGTGCAAAGAGGCAGGAAGGCCCTGGCATGATGTGCCATATCAGCTGCCCAGGAGAAGGACGTGTGTTTTGATAAGTAGAGAATGGAGACAGAACTTCCTCTGCCAAGGAGCTGGTGATAGCTGAGGGGGGACATGTACAGGGTGTGGAGGCTCCCAGCCTGGATGTAGATAGACATGAGACTCCACCCTCCTTGGCCCTGGAGTTTGTCTCTAGGTAGGAATTCAGTTCCCCCTCCTGCAGTAAACAACAAGTCTCTTGAAATTTGTAAACAGGAAAATGACAGAAGAGGGAGATTTTGTAACACGGGGGACCCAGAGGAGAGAAGCCAGCCTCGTCCCAGCCTCAGGCTCCTGTCTCTCCCAGGATACTGCCCACAGTCCCCTTGGTGCTGTTCCCATCACACAGTCACATTAGTCTCTACCTTTCGAAACCCCTTCAGCGAGCTCTTGTCTTCCATGTGGCTGTGTCCCTGCCTATGTGTTGTTTTTTTTGTTGTTGTGCATGTATGCCCCACTGGGAGGTGGCGGTTCAGTCCAGTGTACCCACTGGCCACGGTGTGGTCTCTGCAGCTGTCAGGCTAGCCAAATGACAGCTCTCACAGGACTGCTGAGAGGCTCCGGTTGGCCTCCCTGGATTAGCTCAGATAGCTGCTGTCACAAACAACACAGACCGGGCAGTTTAAAACGGGGGAGGGGGGCGTGCATTTTCTCAGTTGTGCCTGCTGAAATCCACGCAGATCACAGCAAAACAGGCATGGTTTCTCCTGACCCACGCCTCCACTTGCAAGTGGTTGCCTTTCCTTTCTACTCACCGTCTAACGCCTGCGTGTCCCTGTCCTCATCCCTTCCTCTTTTTCTGTGCTGGCATGGAAGCCAGAGCTTCCAGCATACCAAGCCTGTACTCTATCACCGAGTCACCTCCCCCTGCCCCTCCTCTTGCAGAGGTACCAGTCATATTGGATGAAGGACCACCTACATAACTTCATTTTCCTCACCTCATTGAAGGCCCTGTCCCTAAACATTGTCCCATTCTGAACACACGGGTTCTAGGGGTACAGTGTCTAGCACAACCCTGGAGTACCAGCACAGCCCTGCCTAGATCATTCCCATAGGGATCAGATCTGCAGTGTGGATGTTTCTCGAAGCCCTGGACTTGTTGCTTGCTTGATAGGACTCTTTGGGGGCCTGTGATCTTATCTCCTCTTTTACCCCAGATCTCATCACTTGGTGCTCACGTTGTAGCTGAGCCACTCTTGCCGCCGGCTGGACTTTGACAGTCCCTGGCTGGCTTTCCTGCGTCCGTCCCCACCCAAACTTGTGTAAGCTGCTAATCTGTTTCCAAGATAATACCACGTCTTTGCAACCCAGAACCTACCCCTCCATGCCATCCATCCCCTCACCTCCTTCAGCTCTTCTTGCCTCCCTAGTCCCACAGTCCCATCCCATACCCCTGCCATGCTGGCCAATGTGTGGACCTCAGCTGTTGGACATGCTGAATGGCACCAGTAAGGAGGTCAGGAAGGGGAAATGGCTCCCATCGGAGTGAGATCACATGATCTAATCCTAGCATAACCCACATACAGGCCATCTCAAACCCCAAGTGTGAATCCGTGGAACTATTGATGATGAAAATAAGTTTGACTCATCTGAAAATGCCACTGGATATTTGAAGCCATGCTGGTCTGGGGTCTGAATGGTGTCATCATTGTGAGCTGAAGATTTTCAGGATTTGGTGTCCTGGTGCCTTTTCTTAGAATGAACAGGTCTCTGAGTCGAAAGTGGGTCGGTCCAGAGCACTTAGGCTTACTGGAAAGCTTTGGGAAATTCCCGAGACATCTGTGGTTTAAAGATGCTCCCTGGATGATGCTATGTGGGATGATTCCTCTAGGGACATGTATTCTCTTTATTTGGTTGTCACACCTATGTGGATGGGGGAGGTATGGCTGCTATTGGCATCTAGCTGGTAGAGGCCAAGACTGCTGCTCATCTTGGAGATCTGGGTCCAGCCCTGATGCCCCAAGTGTAGAAAGTCTGGCTTGGGCTAATAGTAGGGTAGGTGATTATTTTCTGACCGCACCCAGCAGAAGTCCCTGCTGTGGAGAATCAGCTCTGTGACCTGGGCTCTTCTGCTGTGCAAGTGAGAATGTAGGGAGGAAAGAGCGATCACACTGTCCAGGATAGCCTAGGGCAGTCATCTCCAGCTCCTCAGTGGTAGCAAAGGTTAGTCATGTTTACAGACACAGCATACCTGGGAACACAGCCTTTACATGTTTCTGCACAAATGGATGTTACAAATGACCAAGACTCTATTTTTGGTGTGCATGAGGGATTGAGAATCAATCCCAGGGTTTTATGCATGCCAGATGCACACCACTTTTTTCTTTCTACTTCTTTTAAAAAGTAATTTTTTGAAATTATTATTTCTTGTTCTCTGCATTTTGTTGGGTTGTAGTTTTCTGTGATGGTCTTCATCTGTTGCAAAGACCTGTTTCTTTGATGAGGGTTAAGGACCACATTCATCTGTGGGTGTAAGGATAAGTATTTAGAATGCAGTTAGGGACCATTTCCAGACCCTCTTGAAAGGTGGAGCTTTACCCTTCTCCTTACCAGAAAAGGAAACATTTATTTGGAAATAAATGGTATTTGTGTGCAAAATGTCTCTAATTCAGACATACCTTCTCCATAATTGATTCCTAGGGAGGTGGTTTCCTGGTGTTTCAGGCAGTAGGAAAAGAGAGCTCTCCCATGGGGCACAGACATGGAACACTGGAGGCCAGGGCTATTCATTAGCATTGGTGACATTTGCTCAGTAATGGCCAGGGGCCCACTCTCTTCCTCAGTGCCGGGCAGTAAGCCTTAGTGGCCCTAGCATAACACCTCTTACCTGGGCTGAGGATGGACAACCACACACTTGTCACCTCCTCAAGGAAGTGTGTTGTCTCTGCTCTAGAGGTGGTGGGGACCAAAAACTAAGGACTAAAATCTCATGCGATAGCAAACTTTATTCAGAGCATCAGACAGTTTCTACTCTGAGTGTTAAGAAGAGTCACATGACTAAAGTATTCAATCATAAGGGCAAGCAGCACGTGGTGGATAAGCTGCATGTGACAAAAACATGTTTTTTCCTTAGAGGCATTTAAACAAATAACAAAAACTTGTTGTAATGAATAATTTGGACTAAACTCACTCCTATCTGCTGTACCTGGGAGGAGGACACTAACACGTTCCAAGAACAATTCTGTGTTTGGAAGAAACTGAGGTCCCAAGACACTTGTCTTGTTTTCTTGGAGTTTTCTCATAAGCACTCAAAATTCTCCTCACATGACTCCATTCTTGGACCATGTTATGACAGTATATGAGCTGTTAACCAGGACTGATGTCTAGTGACCTTTGTGCCCTTCATCCAGGATCCCAGCCCCAAGCTCCTCAGCAGGACCTGCATCTCCTAGGCTGCTCACTGTACTTTCTGTCCACTCCGCTTATGGTCCTGTGAGTGGGTAGTGTATCTTTTTCTGAGTGTGCTTGGCATTCTTGGTGCCTCTAGCAAAGCCAGTCAGTGGCTTTACTACTACAGTGAGACCTGGCCATGTGCTGGCATGTGACACCGGTCTGGGTGATCCTCAGAAGCTGTTGTCAGCCACCAGAAGGGATCCTCACCTAGGTGGGCCCAGTGAAAGCAGATGACACACAAAAAGGGATGTGCTTTTTGCAGAGGTCCATCTACAGTTTGGCGGTCTCTGCAGCTCAACTTCATGGTGAGCCTTCACCCTGTGCTCCAGGTTAGGGAGTTTTTGTTTGTTTTAATTATTACTTCATTTTCATCGAAGATTTATTTTTAATAATTTTCTGAGAAGTCCAATAAGGTTCTTGCCTATGTAATTGATTTCTCACTCGCCTTCTTATTCCATTTATAACCCTAGTTCCTTTTAGGCAGAATCTTAGATAAGCAGTCAAAGGGAGGGGTTAGTGAAGAAGGCAGGACTCTAACTCTGGTGATGAATTTTGTTTTCAGAAGTAGTTTTGGAGGAAGCCAAAATGAATCACACTTAATAGGTGAAGGTGTGTCAGCCAAACTTCCATAAGTGAAACAAAACACCTGAGCTAATCAACTTAAGAAGAAAGGTGTAGCCAGTCAGTGGTGGCGCATGCCTTTAATCACAGCACTGGGAGGCAGAGGCAGGCGGATCTCTGTGAGTTTGAGGTCAGCCTGGTCTACAGAGTGAGTTCCAAGACAGCCAGAACTGCTTCACAGAGAAACCCTGTCTCGAAAAACCAAACAAAAAAGAAAGGTGTGCTTTGATTTACCATTTTAGAGGTGTCCTTCCATAGTCAGGTGACCCTCTGCCTCTGGGCCTCAATAAGGCAGCATATCATGATGGAGTGTGTGGTAGAGGAAGACGTTCTTTTTATGGGGCTTGGAAGCAGGATCAGAAGAAGAGAAAGAGCTGGGGCCCTTATATCCCCTTCAAGGTTCACCTCTAGTGGGCTCATTATCTCCCTGCAACACCACAGATAGAGACCAGGTCTTTAATACATTGTCTTTGAGGGACCCATTTCCAAACTAAGGCAGAGGTTGCCAGAGACTTTCAAGACTCATAGTTTATCATCCTGAATGAGGTTTTTCAAGTCCCCAAAGGAATTTTCCCCTTAACTACAGTGATAGTACATGACAGTCTTTCTTTCCTGATCTCTTTAAACTTATTTAGCAAACATAATAGCTGACTCTCACAACTTAAAATATATGAGATTTTGAAAGACCACACGCAAGGAGATCCAGAAGTGATGGACATAACAGGCTTTGGGTAGGAGATTCTTTATTCTTCATCTTTCTTCTCCTGCACGAACATCTTTTGCAAAATGAATTCCCACTTACGTGCACGCACGCGCGCGCGCACGCGCACACACACACACTCACACACACACTCAGTCCTTATAGCCTCCATTACCTTTTGAAAGTTCGCTTACTTTACCTTCATCTGCACTCATTAGTGATGCATAATAATGGATTTTATTATGATATTGTCATTCACATAGAGAATGTATTTTGATCATATTCACCCTCCACCACCACCTCCGTCTCCTCCTATGCCTGCTGCTCCCGTTCCTCTTCCCAATACCCCACTCCCCAGTTCCCTTGTCCCCCTTCTATTTTCATGCTTTGTTTTGGTTTTGATGAGCCAATTAGTTTTATTAGGGTTGTTTACATGAATGTGGGTCAGGGGTTATTTATAGAAGTGAGGGCAGCGTACCAGTGGTACACTACCGAAGAACACATCTCTTCCTTCCTCCAGCGACTGTTAGCTGCCAATAGATCCTCAGACAGTGGTGGGGTCTTGTGAGCGCCACCCTCCTCCATGAAGGAACGTCACGTTCATTGTGAGTTCATGAGTGCAGGAAACACGCGTGAAGCCCAGAAGTCAGAGTTCTGTAGCACTCCACCCCTTCCTCTGGCTCTCGAGTTCTTTCTGTCCTCCCTTCTGTGATGTCCCTTGAATTTTTGAGGGGGATCTGGTTAGGGCTGAGCATACAACTGTCACTTACTCTCAGTGCCTTGACTAGTTATGAATCACTGCAGGAGTTGCTGCTCACTGCGAAATGAAGCTTCTCTTACCAATGTTGACAGTAGTGCTAACCTACAGGCCCAAATGTAACGTAAATATTTAGAAGGCAATTTGACAGATACAACATATCTATCAACAATAGCTTCCCTACTAAGGCCTGTGATCTCCCCAGCCAGAGACTTTTGTATGGGCTTATAACATCAGTTACCCCTGTACAGCCATACCACTGTTGTGCCAATGGGTACGTTTTGCCTGGCAGGTTGCTATTGTCGCTCACAGTGTTCAGAGATGAGTAAAATTATTATGATTTTTTTACCTAGTAGCCTGTGTAACCCATTCTGACACTATGAAAGCTAGCTAACAGGGAGGGAGCGTCTAGTTCAGTTCCAGTATGATTTCTCTATGTCCCGGAACTATGGTATAGGGTGTTTTCAACAGCGGGAGCCTCCCTTACCACCAACTCATAGAAAGGCTTGTGGATTTTCACTAGATAACCTATGGCTTCTGGAAATAGTTTTATCCATCCACACAGGATACCTCCTTTCAAACAAGATTTTATTTTATTTTTCAAATTTTGCATGTATAGCAGGTTTTCCCATAGAGTTTTCATATACCAAGTTTTGGCTGACTCTCCCCCTCTTTCCCATCTCCTTGCCTCACTTCCATCCCTACTCAAACCTTTCCATGGCCGACATTGCCACTTCCTCTTTCATATCACATTTGCTCTGTGCACTGCTGCCCTTAAAGCCCCTATTTCCCCTCTCCTGGGCCCCTTTCTGGTTTCCTGAGAGTCCATGTTCTTTATTTGTTGTTTTGTTTCAATATTCCTGACTCAAGAGTATGGGACTCTGCCAAAGACCTGCCAGCCCTGCTATACCTGTCTTCCATATTGTGCATTTCTCTCTACCTCTCATGTACATTGGGTTGTTCAGTACCACAGACTTCTGTGAATATTCGTCATACTCATTTCCATTCCTCCTGTCTATTGTTCCTCTTATTCTTCAGTTCCAATAGGTACAAGCTGACCGGCAGAATCAGGCCAGTGATGTAACACCTTGACTTCCTTATGAGCCAGGCAAACTTCCTTCTTGGTCTCTTCTTTTCGGAGGACACTGAAGTGATGAGAAGGGGCTGTGGGAGAGGGGGCTGTCACCTCCAAGAGATGTGGGTCCTTGGCCCTGACTGTTGTGATCCTACTTCTTCCAGGCCTCAACCCCCAGGGCTGATGGAGAGGCCCTGAGAACGGATGGTGTCCTGTCGGTGGGGAAAGGTCACATGTAGAAGTGATGCTGCCAGGCAGCAGCTCTGTGCACCCTCGGGGTTACTCAGGAGCTGATTGGGTTGAGTTTCATCCTATGTTGGTGGCATGTGAGAGAGGTACCCCTTCTCTCCATAGCTTCTTCATCCTCCCTTCTGTGAAAATGACCCTGTGAGGGCAAGCACCTGGGGGCTGAATAATTTTTAGGCAAAACCCCAGACAACACAGCAGATGCCAGGAGTCCTGTTTGTGGGGTAATTCCAGTAAGCAAGAGACTAGACTTCTTTGGTGAACCTGCCCTGCAGGAATCCACTTGCTCCTTTTACTAAGTTCAAGAGGGACCAAGGAAGTACTCCCCAGGCATGAGTTGATGAGAGAAGCCAGCGGCCTTTCCAGTTCACCTCCCGCCTAATATCCTTGAGGAGAGCAGTGAGGGTAGGTGGGCATCCAGTTTGGCTGGAATATCCAAGAAGCTAGGTTGTTCTGCAGGCTGAGCCCGTGTGCGTGTTGTCAGGAAGCTCGTTTGTGCTTGTGTAAGTATGTCAACCCTGACTGGGGCTGTGCTCCTTACAAGGCAGGTTAAGCAACTGACGACACTCCTCCAAGAAGATAACCATTTAGAGGTGGAGCCCCCAAATATTCTGAGTAAGTGATGCTCTCAGCCTAGTGGCTGTTGAAATGATGGTGCCCAAGAGGAAAGACAGATGACGGGTGACCTACTACAAGTTCTGCCTTGCTTAGGTCCAAGGTGACCAAAGAGCAGCCCTGCTAACAGCATGAAAGGGAGGATATTTGGAGGAGCAGGGGCCAGGAATTTGGTCCTCTTCCAAAAGGCTGGAATCCTTGATTGGGATATTGCTAACCTTAGCAGCATCTATCAGAAGATCGAAATAAGATGGTTTATCTTGTCTTCTTTTTGTGATGTGAAATATGCCCAGGGCCTTGAGCATGCTGAACACAGGCTGGGGTTTGAGTTGCAGACAGCCTAAGTTCTGAGCTGCAGTGATTTGAGGAGCCTTTGCTGACACAGCAGGGAGAAAGGCAGGTGTGTACTCATTGATGCCTGGGCGGAGGAAGACAAGGGGCACTGAGCCCAGTGCTGAAGGACCAAGTTTTCGCCTGGGCTACTAACTTCTCACCGAACAGCCATAGCATTGCTCAGGATCGGAACATGCTCTCCAAAGTGGGGAAGACATGTTTCATGAGGCTTTGTGGGGATTCCTACAGAGACACGTGTGGAAGAGGCCCCCTCGGCAGAGTATGTGCTGGAGACTGACCTCTAACCCCAGGCCTTTCTGCAAGGACGTTACAGTGGGCCTCCTAATACAGTCACCCAGTTACCTGCTTCAGGGTGAGAGTCTCTAATTCAAAAATACGAAGTCCATAAATTTAAATACAAAATGCTCTAAGACCTGAAACTTTTTGAATAGCAAAATGAAGCCACAAGTAGAAAATTTAAGTCATTAAACTCTTGTTTCATGCATAAAATTATGAAAATGTTGTATAACATTACCTTCAGGCCTTGCATTGCAAGGTACATATGAGACACAAATGAATTTTATGTTTAGCATTGAGTCTTCTCCAATATCTCATTTCCTCCAATATCCTCTTCTAATATCTCATTTCAAAATCTGGAAAAAAAAATCATAAACTTGAAGAACCTCTGGTCCCAAAAATTTCAGATAAGGAAACTCAGTCTGAATAATATCTTATATAGTTGTTCCATTTCCCTTAACTTTAAAAAATATTTTTTTTATTTTTAGTTATGTGTGTTTGTATGACTGTATTGAGATATATGCATGTAAAGTTAGGTGACCTTGGAAGTCAGAAGAAGGCATTGGATCCCTTGGGTCTGGAGTGTTATAGGCAATTATAAGTGGCATGTCATGGTTACTGGAACCCATTTTAGGTCCTCTATGAGAGAAGCAAGTGCTCTTAACCAACTGAGCCATGTCTCTGGCCCTTGCTGTTAACTTTCCACCTTAAAGCAGTACGTATGATGGGCTAGGACACATAAATGAGATCGACTTTAGCAAAGGGCCACTGTACCCTGGAACATACCTGGCCACTCTGCACCCTCACATCCAGGACCTTCTTCCTTTGGCTCAATTTGTCCCCAGGCTATTTGACATCTCAACTTAGGACTGATCCCTAGGTCCTCTTAAATGCCTTCTATTTTAGAATCTCCTTTCTATCCCTACTTTTCACATCTAAAACATTGGGGCTACTAACCTTAGCTAAGCCATTAAAGGTAGGACTGTAATCTAGGGCTGACCCCATTCCTTTCTGTATTTATCTTGTCTCAAACCCTTTCATCAGAGAATGGGCAATAGCTTATAAGCCTCATGTCCACACATAGATGGCACATTCTGAAAGGCTGACCCTTAGACTAATATCCTTGATTAGGACTTGTTTTGTTTTATGTAAGGTCTCATTGTATCGCCCTGGCTGACATAGTACTCTTTATGTAGACCAGGCTGGCTTTGAACTCACAGAGATCTGCCTGCTTCTGCTTCCCAAGTGCTGTGATTAAAGTCATATGCTGCCATACCCAACTCCTACATATTTTAAACAGTTAACAGTGTCCATCAAAAGCCCAAAGTTAATTGGAAGGGCTCTGCCACTGAATTACCCTTGGATTGAGGATAGATTTTAATAGCCATTGAATGCTACCCTTGATAAAGGTTCAACTCTGTAGCACCAACATGCCAGAGGTTACCCAAGGATCTGGCCCTGAATTCTGGCCCATTCTTTCTAGCTCAGTGACCAGCCCATGTGTGGGCCTCTTTCCCAGCCTCACCTCCCCTGACTCTTATTTCTTAACCCTTACACATACTGATGGCTCTGAGCAGGGTTGCCTGGACCCTGGCCCTGGGCAGTGAAGCAGAGACAAGCTGTTTATGTGAGGACAGAGCTGAGATCTGGGATAGCCTGCCTTGGGTGTTGGGAGAGGCTGGGAGGAGAGGGTAGCCATGCAAGGTGGGATAGGCTGGCCACCCGTTCTACAGGTGGGCAGGGCATCTCTACTTTCTCATCCATGGGCAAGCTTCGGGGAAAAGGATGGTTGCTGACAGCAAATGGCTTTCTGGTGGCCTGCCGGTGATGGAAAATGCTGGACTTCAAGGGCTAGATCTCAAACGTTTCTCAGGAAGGTGGCAAATGAGACTAAAGACAGGTTTGAAGGCAGGGGCTGCTCCAGGGCTGTCTGCAAAGGCCTTGACTTGGGTTCTCAGAGTACTATGCATCTGTATTTAATATATATAATGTAACTTTTTTCCCATCTTAGCTGTTTTTCAATTGCATGCTTCATTGATGTAAAATACGTTCACATTGTACAAAAGTTGCCACTCTCTAACTCCAGGGCCTCTTCATCTCTCTAGACTAGTCATCTGCACCCTTCTACTTCTGATTTCCTGTGTCTCTATCCCAGCCCAGGCCAGCCCATATGCTCTGTCTTTATGCATTGGGTCCTCTGGGGACCTTGTGTAAGTCAAATCATACAGTATACATCCTTCCGAGACAGCTAACTACACTGAGCACAGTCTCCTCAGGGTCCCCTGTGTTATAGCCTGTGTCAGGTTCTCCTTCCTTTTAAAGGATGAATGGTAATTAGATCTCATGTGTAGATCACACTTTACCCATGATTCCAGGGATAGGCACTTGAGCTATTGAGACTTGAGCTATTGACACATGAGCAGGTAGCACTTGGTGCCACTCTGGTTTTTTTTTGGGGGGGGGAGGGTAGCAAGATGAGTTTGGAGAGGCTGAGGTCATGTAAGAAATTGCTTGCACAGCATGGAGCCACTACTGAACCTTAGCAAGCTGAATGGTTGTCCTATCAGAGAGGCACATGTGCCGAGTAGTTAGACTTTTTCAGAAAGTGGACTTTTAACAGTTGACTGCTTTCTGCTGTGGATGACCTTTTGCAGGTCACATCCTAAGGGTATTTAATATTTGCCCATGTCCTAACTGGTTAGTAGTAATAACCCCCTAAGAAGACAGAGCAATACCATTTGTATTTCTCTGCTGGAAGGTGTGAAGCATTCCTTGCTTAGTGAACATGCTTCAGCACACACAAACTCCCCTCCCCCGACACCAGGTGGACTGTGAGGGGCAACAGGATTGCTGAACCCCAGCCTTACAGGTAGCATTTCCATGTGTTATAATTTGCATTGTGTTCATAGACAGAATTAGGTCATGAAAGGCAAGCAGAATATACATATAAGCATCTCTCATGTTCTGTAGTCCAACCGTCAACCCTTGAAAGTGTGGATAGGGTGGGTTTCTAAATAAGTTTAGAAAGCATGTCACACAGAACATAAATCCCCTTTCAGGATTCACGTTGGCATTTTAGAAGCGATGAGAAGGTCCTGCAAAGGAGACATCAGCTTAGCTTTCTTTAACTGAACACTTCTGAACATTATTTCAGAAATGATTATTATCAGCCATTGATCCCTCTCTCCACCTTTCTTTAAATTTTTTTTTATTATGTTGCCAGGGTCTTGCCTATGAGCTTCATGCCCAGCCTCATCCCCTTACTTAGATGACCACCTATTGATGCCCTCTGAGGATTGATGTCTCCAGCAACGTCATCTGTTAATGTAGCAGTGACTGTAAATACAAAGAGTTCCCTTCATGGATCATTCACTTCCAAAATTATTTATTTATTATTGTTGGTGGTAGTGGTGGTGCATGCGTGTGTGTGTGTGTGTGTGTGTGTGTGTGTGTGTGTGTGTGTGTGTGTGTAGCTAGAGTTTTCCTGCCTGGCCCACAGTCAGGACAAATCTCTCTCACCTGCCAGTCCCACAGCCGCTCAGACCCGACCAAGTAAACACAGAGACTTATATTGCTTACAAACTGTATGGCCGTGGCAGGCTTCTTGCTGACTGTTCTTACAGCTTAAATTAATCCATTTCTATAAATCTATACCTTGCCACGTGGCTCGTGGCTTACCGGCATCTTCACATGCTGTTTGTCATTGTGGCGGCTGGCAGTGTCTCTCTGACTCAGCCTTCCACTTCCCAGCTTTATTCTCCTCCTTGTCCCGCCTATACTTCCTACCTAGCCAATGGCCAATCAGTGTTTTATTTACTGACCAATCAGCAACACATTTGCCATACAGAACATCCCACAGCATGTGTGTGTGTGTGTGTGTGTGTGTGTGTGTGTGTGTGTGTGTGTGTGAAGTATATGTGTGAGTGTGCACCTGCAGACACAGAGCAGTTCTGTCCTTCCACCTTTACATGAGTTCTGTGGATCAAATTCAAATCGTGAGGTTCTTACAGTAAGGACTTTTCCCCACTGAGCCATTTTACCAGCCCCATGGATCATTCAGTTTTATCTGTTCATCCCGTCTTTTGCTTCTGATTTGATTTGGGGGAATATTACATGGGCCAGCTCGATTGTCCCTTGCCAAGCTTTGGCAGGGCTGCACTCTGTTGACTAATCCCTAGGGGATAGAGAATCTTACTTTGGAAAGGCTGGGAAGGAAGGAACTCCAGTGACCTGGTTTGTTAAGTCCAACCATGCCACAAACCGCACTCACTAAATACAGTATCACAGCTATCTCCAGAGTGTTGCTAAAATCCCAGCCCCAGTGCCAACAGACGATCCCTGCTGGACCCCTCATCCCAGGTCTGTTACAGACTTCACCTGTGGCAGGTGGGGGGGGGGCTGAAACCTCCCAAGAGTCCAGGTTGCATGATTATGGTGAAGGGCCATGTGTGGGCAACTCCGCAAGAACCTTGGCTTATGAAGGACTCTCTGACAAGATGTGAGTTTTCTTTTGCATATTCCATTTCCACAACCCATGCCCATCCATCACAGAACTGATCACCTGTGGCCGGCAGCACTCTTCAGGAAGGCTTCCTGCCTTCAGCTTGCCAATGCTTTCGGCTTTGATTTGAGACCTCATCTTGAACACCCACTTCTTAGTCAGCTTGTCCCCAGAATGCCAGAGGCACCCACATGGCCAGGAGCCCGTTCTCACCAGTGTCTGCATGGAGGGCAGCCATGCCTCTGCCTCTCTGGACCCAAGGGCTGTATCTGAAGAGTTGAGCCCCAGCTGGATGAAGCCTGGCCAGCCCAGGAAGAGCCAAACTGCTTGGTCACCTTCTGCTGTCACACTGCCAATTCATAGTGTTTGTAGGAGATTCATAGTTCAAGATGGGGGGAGGAGGGACTGAGCACCCACTGGAGACTAATGCGTCAGCTTTTTAGAGCCATCTTAGCACCCTTTGCTCAAGGTCAGAGAGATGAGGTATTTAAGGGCTGATTGCAGGAAGTGTCAAGGAAGGCTGAGTTGCAGTTCCTAGGATGCCGCTCAGAAGGTCAAAGTAAAGGGCACCATACTCTGAAATCTAGGAAGGCTTGAAAACTATGGAGACTACCATGTAACATTGTGCAGCTTGGAGCACAATTACTCACACATGGCCTTTTCTGTCCTCATCTCTCTCCGCTTGCAGCCAGTGCTGGCTACGCAGACATGCTGTAGAACAGTAAAGCACCCCCGAATCGGACCAGCTCAATGTGACTTGATGAGTAAATCAAGACCTTTTCGGCAGTCACTCCATTGCTTTCAGACTCAAGTGTTCCTCACCAACAGTCAGCAAAGCCCGAGGGCTGCCCAGCAGGCTGACAAAACGATAGAAGAAAGCATCAGCATGTGCCAGTCTCTGCCCTGGCACACTCCCAACACTGCCCTTGACCCTCACAACAACCATGCATTGTAGGGTATGTGCCTCCCACATCACAGATTTTGAAACGGAGCTTGCACAGGGGTCAGTTCCTTGACCAGGGTCACACAAGCTGTCATGGGGCAGAACTGGAATGGAGATGCCTATTCATCAGACTCAAAAATCTATACTGTCACTGTGAGTCCCTGCTAGACTCCTGATAGTCACATTCAAGCGCCATTCTCCACCCCCATGGATGACAGTGCCTGTGAAGGAGGTCTGTGGCAATGAGTGAGTGACAGCCTTGTCAAAGTAGCTGGCAGAGTGCCTAGGAAGATGCTTGATTTGTGAAATAGATTTGTTCTTTTAAGAGGGAATTCTCTATTTTTAAAAATAAATTTTCCATGCACCTATTTCTCAATCAATTTTAATAATAAAGCCATAATATCTTTCCCTGGGGGAATACCACTCATAGTAAACAATTGAGTACAACATTTCAAAACTTCTTTCTGGCATAAATTTTGCATACTATCATATATTATTTAAATAAAGTATGTTTGAAGAAACCATGACGAAGCAGAGGATTAGGGAAATAAACACCCGTGGGGACTCTGGGAGTAGGAGTCCTCCAGGGCAATGCCTCCTTCCTCCCTTGTTCACGTCCTCAGCTTAATTAGTCAGCATAGAGAAATAAGACAAAATGGCACCTTACACTTATAATACAGGAGGCCGTGACAAGACTGGAATTAGAGGCCTGTGTAGGCCACATGCAGAGACCCAGTCTCAAAAAAGGAAAAGACATTTCTGCATTAGTTACTTTTCTACTTGCTGTGACAAAATACTGACAAGGAGCCACTCAAGGGAGGCAAGGTTTATTGTGGCTTCTGTTCAAAGTTGTGCTCTGTCATGGCAGGAACATGCGGTGACTGGTCACGTGGTACCCACATCCAGGAAGCAGAGAGAGAAAGATGCATGCTGGTGCTAAGCTCACTTTCTCCTTTTTTTTTTTTCTCCAGTCTGGTACCCCCAGTCCATAGGATGATGCCACCCACAGTCTAGCTGAATCTTCCTTCTTCAGTTAAAACTTTTGGAAAACAGCCACAAAGACACCCAAACTTAAGCTTTGATGGTGATGCTATAAAGATCGAATAGTAAACATTTTTATTTGTGGGCATGGGGAGTATGCTGCCATCTTTACAACTGCTCAAATTGCTATTGTAATGTATATGTGGGCATAGTAAATACATAGGTGAAGTGTGGCCATGTGCTAACAAAATTATTTACAAAAACAGGTGCAGAGGTATATTGGCCTCCTAGGCTGTAATTTTCCAGCTCCTGAGCTAGTGAAAGGACTTGTCAACAGGCACTTACAGTGTATTTTAGTCACCTGGGTATTTAATCATGAATGCAGAATGTTTTGGGAGCACAGAGGAGGGCTCTTGATCTAGCCTGGGAGGGAGACCTTCAGCTGAGTTGATTGCCTTGATAGGAATGTGGAACTGTATTCATCTATGCATTTGTGTTTGACACCTTTTCCTCTTAGTCTTCTGTTTGCAAAGGTGTCATCAACTCTCTGAGAGAAGAAAGGATAAACAGTGGGGAAGGTCTAGCATACTTTGACTGGTTGTGGTGAGCATAGGTTTTGGTTGGAGGGGCCTTTTTATGGTGCTGGGAAGGAAACCCAGGATCTAACACACTGAAAAGCATTCTGCCATTGAGCCATGCCTCTAGCCCCTGGTAAGGAGAAGTGTCTTAGTCTTTCATGCTGAGCCATGCATGTCATGGGCAGAAGGAGTGGGGTAGTACACAGGAGAGCAGTTCTATGAAGAACCCTGAGGCTTTGGGGAGCTGGTGAGGTATAAAATACGACTCAGTAACAGGAGTTGGAGTTCAGGCTTGCGAATAGGAGGTGTGGTGAGTCGATTATAGAGAGAATTCACGGAGCCATGTTATGCCTGGCCTTCTCCCCCTAAGTCCTCACCAGGCTGAGAGTTTTCTGATCTCAGTCCCAAGTTTTCCACACTTGGCTCTTTTCCCAAATGAGTGGGTGTGCTTAAATATTAATGTGACAGACCAGTTTTGTTCATACACTGTGTCGCACTAGGAGTGGCCTTCTAAGCTATGCAGGACAGTAGTTAGAGTTTCTCAAGTGAGCAGTGTTTGTTAGCTGGGATAAATTAGTGTGCACATCTTGATTTGTCTTGATGCTTACAGCTGGGTTCTTCCCCTCCCCCTCCTTCTCTGGTCTCTTTACACAATTGGCTCTTAATTCCCTTTCTTTCTTAGCAGTGATGATCATTGATGAAATATACATCAAAGGTCAGGGCAAGATTCCTCAAAGTTGGGTTAATAGAAGGCATTGCTTATTAGCAATTTCCGCTGCCTTGTGGATAGCTGTTGAACTCCCTGCAAATGACAGGGATTTCTATCAAGACACTAGGACCATTTCACAGTGTAGACCTCCACTTAGGGCTGCCACACAGCGTTTCTATGGAAAAGATAAAGGGGCTCGCTGGATTGCTTTCCCAGAAATAATCCTGCATCAGTTGAAGTGAGAGCACAGCCAGGTGATCATTTTTCTGTTTCCCTTGTAAACCTTGATGGGAAGCAGTTCTCCATCTCTAGCACTATGAAAAAAAAATGATTCAGTTCGGTGAAAACCAAGGAAGCCTCAGCTTTGGCAAATGAGGCATCACAGTCAGCTCTTCTCCTGCACCAGAGGGCTGCTGTAAAAGCAGAGAAGCATATCCCTAGGAATACCATTTAGAAAAAGAGATGAAGCGTTGTCTGGGGTTTGGATGAATTGAAAATCACACTGTTAGTCATGAAACGGGGCTGCGGAATGTTTAAGAACCCTAACCAGCTCTAATGCTGTGGCTTTGGTGTGGGTCTCCTGAAAAAAAAAAAAAAAAAAAAAAGAGTGCCGGTTTTCTAGGAGGGGTACATTCTCTCTTTAGCCCAGACAAGCTTACTAGCCATTTTTTCCTATTGTTTCCTCCAACAAGCTATAGTTATTTATTTATTTGTTTGTTTATTTTGACAGTAGGTGGAAGAGAGAAAATAAAGATGAAGAGAAATTGCAGTAGCAATGAACAAAAACCAGAGACAAAACTTAAAAAAAAAAAATTCCCCAGAGTACCTGGCAAGGATGTTGATGATGTCATTTAAGGAAGCTCACTAGCATGCCAACTCTAATTGGCACTTGTGTTGGCTACTGTTGACAGCCGGCCTCCTGAAACCGGAGGATGAGCTTAGAGGCAAAAATGAAGAGAGAGTTTGAGGGTTTTTCAAATTAGACAGTATATCTTGAATTTTGATGAAGTCTTTTAAGAAAAAAAAGAGACTCTATATACTGCTAGAATAGATATACTAAAAATGATGCTCTTGGCTGCCTACATGTGGAGAGGCTAATTGTAGCTCACACACTCCTTCAGTCTGGCTTGTGGAGACTATTTCTTCTGTCCTTATGTGACTAATCTTCACATGTATGAGTATGCTTTCTTTAAAATGTTTTTTTTTTGTTTTTTTTTTTTGTTTTTTTTTTTTTGTTTTTCGAGACAGGGTTTCTCTGTGTAGCTTTGCGCCTTTCCTGGAACTCGCTTTGGAGACCAGGCTGGCCTTGAACTCACAGAGATCCGCCTGCCTCTGCCTCCCGAGTGCTGGGATTAAAGGCGTGCGCCACCACCGCCCGGCTTTTTTTAAAAAAAAAATTTTTTATGTGTATGCTTTCTTGTGTGCACATATGTACACGTGTGTCTGTTCTTTTCATCCCTATGGTTTCTAGTTTAACAGCAGTAGAGCAGAGCACATCCATAGTGCCTGGGAGACTCTGAAATGCTGTTTTGGAGAGGAAAGTGATGACCTCATATTTCTCTACATTCCTGCAACCCAGTTGGGGATTTTGTTTCACTTAAATCATTGGAATTTGAAGCCATTTTGTCTTCTTTGTGGTATTACCCTGAAGTATTTCCTTGTATCTTAATTGACTGTGCTCAGGCATGGACCCGGCAGCTGGCACAGTGGTTGGCAAAACCCAGTGGTCTGCTAATGACAACAAGCTCACATGTGGATCTCCACTCTAAGAGATGAAACTTTGGGAAAACTCACATTCATGAAAAAACAAAACAAAACACAGAATTAAATTTCATGGCTTGACAACAGGCTGTGAAGTTTGTTGCTGCTTCTTTTACAAGAAAAAAACAATAAATTTATTTTCTGTGCATGAGTGTTGTGCCTGCACGTATGTCTGTGTACCGTGTGTGTGTGCCTGGTGTCTGTGGAAGTCAGAAGCGGGTGTCAGAGCTCCTGAAACTAGAGTTACAGATTGTTGTGAGCTGCCCCGTAAGGGATTGGAATGGAACCTGTGTCCTCTAAAACAGCAGCCAGTGCTCTTTACAGCTGAGCCATTTCTCCAGCTCCCAAACCCTGTTTTGAGACAAGGTCTTACTTGTAGCCCTGACTAGCCTGGAACTCACAGAGATTCTCTTGTTTGTGCCACAGGGATTAAAGGAATGCACCACCATGTCCAGCTACAAAGCTTCTTTTAAAATGTTTGCTTGTGGGGCTGGAGAGATGGCTCAGAAGTTAAGAGTACTCGCTGCTCTTCCAGAGGCCCTGAGTTCAATTCCCAGCAACCACATGGTGGCTCACAACCATCTGTAATGAGATCTGGTGTCCTTTTCTGGCCTTCAGGCAGACATACAGGCAGAACACTATACACATAATAAGTAAATAAATATTTTTTAAAATGTTTGCTTGCTTTGAAACAACAGTGTGGTGTGTTAGCCCAGGCTAGCCTTGAACTCTTAGGTTCATGAAAACCCTCATCCTCAGCCACTAGGTAGCTGGGACTTGGGGCATGTTCCACTATACCCAAGTTTATTTTCTCTATTTTTTAAAAATTCCAGTTGACAGCCAAACATTTTCAAAACAAATATCTTCTAAACGTATTATTTGTTCATTTACTTATTGACTGGGATAGGGTCTCATATATTCTAGGCTGGTCTTAAACTCCATGTGTAGCTGAGGATAACCCTGAACTTCTGATTCCCCTGACTTCACCTGAGATGACAGACGTGTCCCACCACACCTGGTGTTCTGCCATGTTGAGATAGAACATAGAGCTTTGTGCACACCAGGCAAGCACTCTGCCAACTGAACTTCATCCTCAGCCTCCAGTTTTAGATTGCACGAAAATATATATCCCTGAAAAGGTGAAAGGAATGTGTATTCTTGTTTTGTTTTGTTTTTTTTTTTTAATGATTTTTGTCTTACCCTTATCATCACTTTTTATTCCCATTTCATAAGTTCACAGTTAATCATGAGAAGTTTAGGGAACATAAGAATATTATAAACTAGAAAATAAAACTCAGTTTCCCTATTCTCATATCTTTTTTCTTTTTAATTTCATGTGTGTGGTGTATGCATGTGTGGTGTGCCTGCATGTGCGCGCGCGCGTGCGTGTGCGTGTGTGTGTGTGTGTGTGTGTGTGTGTGTGTGTGTGTGTGTGTGTGTTGTGTGTACATCTGTGCTCAGTGCATGTGCAACAGCAGGCCTTTGGAGATCAGAGGAAAATGTGTGGGAGTCAGTTCTCTTTCCACCATATGAGCTCTGGGAGTCAAGTTCAGGTAGTCAGGCTTGGCAGTAAGCAGCTTCTCCTGCTGAGCGGCTTCCAGGGCCCTGCTCCGGCCTTGATGCATGGGGACGCCTCCTTCTCCCTGTGCACACCACCTTTTGTCCTCACGCTTCTCATTCTGACACTGTAACACACAATGAAAGGCTTTGTCAGTCATTAGATTTTGAAAGCAGAATTTTGGCCACATGGTTCCCCGGGACCTTTTCTCAAGAACTCATGTCTTGCCCTTGTAAGTTACAATGGGTGATGTCATTGCATAGGGACCTCTGTGGGCATCTCTGATAATTTCCTTGGGAAAAAGTTACCCCAAAGTGGGGTTTGCTGGGTCAAAGAGTAGATACTGCTTAAAGGAATGGGCTGTATGTTGTCAAATTTCTTCCTGAAAAAAAAAAAAAAGATACCTACTGCCACACCTTGTACCTCTTTGTCTCTCTTTCATCTTTAGAAAGTTAAAAATATACATATTGTTTAGATTTTCATTAGCAGAATCAAGCATTTCCTGAGTATTTTCCAACCCATCCATACTCCATATTTTGTCAACTGTCTGGATGTTCACACACATTTCTATTTAGAATGTTGGGCTATATTGCTAAGAAAATAAAACCAGAGGAAAATAGCTGACAGTTAAATGTGAGACCTGTGGATGTAATTTTACAAATGCGGATAGCTATAATTTTGTTTATGACATTTCTGGTGTATAGAAATTTTAACTACTTGAAGTTAGTAATGAAGTAGTAACAATTAAACTCAAAACATATACTAGTCTTTAAAAAAGATTCATTTTATTTTGTATATGAATGTTTGCTTTCATGTACGTATGTATGTGTACCACATGCATGTCTGGTGCCTGTGGAGGTCAGAAGAGGCAATGGATCCCATGGAACTGAAGTTATAGACCATTGTGAGCTGTCATGTGGGTGCCGGGAACTGAACCCTGATCCTCTGCAGGAGCAGCCAGTGCTTGTACCCACTGAGCCATCTCCCCAGCCCCATCCTATCATTTCTCTGGGTGATTTCTCTCATTAGTTTTTATGGCAGATATTCACTCTCCACAGTCAGATAGTAACCTGTCTTCCAGTTTTTCAGAGATTCTTTTTTTTTTTTTTAATAAATTTCATAGATTTTCTTATTACTAAAAATTGTTTTCTCTGTCCCATTTTCTTCCATCTTCTTCAGAAATGTGATTAGTTTTCTTGATGATGATTCTCCACTCTAATAAGTCGAGAGAGTTGATAATTGACAACTTCTTTTTCTTGTAGTCTGTCCTTTAAATCTATTGAGTACAAAAGCGGCCTACCAGATCTTTCCTCTTTTAAACTTTTTAATTAAGCTTTTGAACAGAACACATAGCAACTAACATGTAGTATGAGATGTGTAAAATCATTCACCTTGCCCTGAAGTCTGGGCCAGAGTCTCCTGTGGTCTTGAAGGATGCTTCTGAAGTGAGTACGTGGCAGAGGAGGCAAGAGTAGGATGGTTGAATGGGCTGTGGCTTGAAGCTTTTATGATCTTGTTAAACCTGCTGATGGAGTGTTAACTTGCTTCATTAGAGGGCTGTTCCCATTGGTCCCTAGGGGATGATTTCCAGGAGGTGGAGTCAATGACAGGCTGTACTGTTTCTGGAGAGTAGGGGTTCCACCCACACCTTCCTTGGGAACTCTATTTCAAGGAAACCCAATCAAAAAAGGGGCTCAGTTTGCAAGTATCAGGCACTTCTGTGAGTATTGCAGAGACAAGGATGGAATGCAGGCCAACAGTGTCTCCTAAGTTTCTAGAGCACAGGCCAGAGCTCCAGAAGGATTCTCAGCAGAGCACCTGATAGCCAGCCTGCCCAATGTTTCATTTGGAAGCCTAGGAATTTAGCAAGTCACTGTCCCAGCCACTGACTCCAGGCTCACACTCTTGTAAAGCTATCATCATAGTTGTAGGCCGCAAGACCACCCAATCCCTACCAGATCTGATCAGCATTGCAGGACTTCCCCCAACACACCCCAACCCCTTTGCTCTCCTTCAAGTCAAGTGAGCCCTGAGATCAGAACTAGGTAGCGTGGACAGTTCTTTGTTGTGTGGACCTGATTAGCAGACCCGAAATCATATTTGAAACCTCTGTAAGGGTCCAGAAGTAGTGTTTTTAGCCTTGTAGCCTGCACTATAAGAACATAAACCAGAAGGAAGTTCCTGCCACTTTGGCTGTCCAGTGAGCATCTCCCTCACCCCTAGAAATTAGGATGGCATGGCCACAGTGGAACACGGGAGACATTCGGGATGTGTTTGACATGTTTCTACGGTTGTGCTGGTATTGGTGAGTGACTGATGGGGGGAGGGGACAGGGAGAAGGGGAGGTAGCCAAGCTCATTAAGTCCTACCTAGTCTTAGACTTTTTACCACACTGCTCTAGGCAGACATTTTTATTTTTAAGTCTTAAAAACTTAGTTTAACTTCCTGAGCAGCCAATTGCCATAATCTTATCTATAGCAATGAGAACCAATTTGAGAGTCAGGCGACCACAAAGCTTCCTCATACTTCTGAAATTCTTTGGTGGATTTTTTTTCAAAGATAACAGTGTGTGAGGACGCACTTCATGTGCCCGGTACATTTTTTTTTTTTTGGTAGAAGTTAAACAAGGGAGCCAACGCCACAGATTACCCCCCTCTCCATCCCTCACCCCACCCCCACTCTACCCGCCACCTTCCTCCCCACCCCCTAAGCCCAGTGGAATGTGCCTCAAGGGTGGGCCCCAGGATGGCAAGGGTGGGGGTGTGGGTGGATCCCCAGGCATGAGTAACCCTTATCTTGCTGAACCTGCTGGGTGTTCTCAGGTGCTGCGCTTGCTGACTCAGATATGTATCCAACTGAGGAAGCTGTAGGGCATGGGTGGCTGTCTTGCCCTGGATTCCCTGGCCCACCAACCCAGGGAGAGTGAGTCCCCACACAGGCCGAGCTCACTGATGCCAACTAAACTTCTTTTCCTTATTGAGTGCTTCAGTCTTCTTGCATGTCCTAATAATTTTCCACTCTGGCATTGTTAATTGATAGGGGTCATGTTGAGGCGACTACTGAACAACTTATTAGGTGGCAGCTAAATTGGGTCATGGCTGCCCCAGGCAGGGTGTAGTAATTGCTCAGGTGACTGGGCTGGCAACAGTGCCAGCCATTTTCTCCACTTCCCTGGTTGTTTTTATTAAAATCTCCCGTCTCCTGGCCATTCGGTATAAGTGTAATGTACTCTTTTGCATCATTTAACCTTGAGTAAACTCATCAATGGGGAGTCTTGGTGACGATGTGAAAGTCGTTAGAAGTGGAGTGAATGAAAGAGACGGCAGCTGGTGTGTTTCTCCCAGGCAGTAACCTGGGTCAGGGCAGCTTAGTGCTTGCCAAGAATATGCCAGGCCAAAGTCTATGCAGGTGTGGTGTAGCTGGGAGATGAACAGGTACAGGTGATGCCTCTCCCAGAAATGTTTACATGGAGCTGGGAAAACAGAATGCACCCACATTGTTCACGACAAAGCTGTTAACTAGTGTTTTAAGACCAAATCTGCCTTCCTGGCATTAGAAAGTTATTTATTATCAAATTTTTCTTCTAGAAACATCAGGCTGTCTCCAAGAACCCACTTAAGCTGTTTTGGAGCTTCACAGTCAGTTTCGAAGTGGACAAAGGTGTAGTGATGTATGTTTCATATGGAGTGTTAGTCTCTTCCTTCTTGCGAAGCCATTGAAGCCTGAGGTGGTGAAGCTCATGGGTTGCCTCCACTGTGGCATGGGAAGGCAGGATAGGATCTTATGGCTCTTCTCAGAAGCAGGACAGTTGGTCCATGTGGCTCAGGCTTACCTGGACAGCTTGTCAGCCCCCACTGCTCGGCTTTCCTGCAGAAGTTTTCACTCAGAGCATTGGGGATGGGGCCCCCTAATCTGTACTTGCTGCTCATTCCCAGGTGATGGAGTCCCTGTGGTTCTGTAGCATTTTGAGATCTCCTTTAAGGAATGCCTGCATCTGACTGCCTAAGTGATATCTGAAGCAGTCAGCAGCCCTCCTCCCCAGACACATGAATACATCTAGACAACTAGCCTCAAACCATCCTTCTTGGCCTTTGTGGGGCTTGTGCCTGATCTTTTTGCCTTCCCTCCTAAGCTCTGATTCAGACCATCTGGAGCCAGCTCAGTAGAGGATGGAGTGAGTTACTCTCTCCAAGTCTCTGGATCCTGCCATGGAGCATGGGCATCAAGTATCCCAAGAAGTTCTGGGCAGATGTCAGAGCAGTGACTGGTAGCCCTTTCCTTCTCTGTCCAGACCAGGTTCTTTCCTGGGCAACTGCTGCTACAGATAGTCTTTTCCAAATTCCACTGAAGCTGAGACCTAAAGCTGTCATCCTCGGCCTCCACTGGACTCCCCAGAAGTTCAGAGACTTCAAACCTGAGGCTACCAGAACACTTGGCATTACATTCTGCATCTCCCTATAGGTAGAGGCTCAAAGAAGAGACATCTAAGAAGGCAGCACTTAGTTCAGGTTGCAGCCGCATAGCTTCTATCCCTTACCCTCACCTTTCCTGATGGTCTCCAGCATACCTCTTGTTCTAATATTCCTAAATTTTCCCATGGTGGGGCATGTCTCCAGCTGCAATCAATACCCCACCACCCTTGTACCTCCTTTGACCTGGGGTCAAAAGCTCCAAGCTGTAACATTCGCCAGAAGGGCTTCTACCACTGAGAGTGGATGGCAACACTAAACAGCAAGGATGGGTGATACAGTCCTCATGGAGCCAGCCAGCCACTCCCTGTTCATGTGCCCTCTGACCTAGAGGTAGACTGTGTGTGAGCCTCGGTCCTTTTCCACTTTGGTAAATAGGAAAGATAATAATTGAGGATCTCGCTCTCTCTCGCTCCTCTCTCCCTTTGTATGTGCATGAATGTTTGCGTGTGAGTAGGCATACATACATGCTGTAACACATGTGAAGGTCAGAGAACAGCCTCAGGTGCCAGTCCCCACCTTCTAGCCTGTTTGAGACAGGGTCTCTTGGTTCTTCACCCTCGTGTATGCCAGTCTATCTGGTCCACAAATCTCCCGTCTTGCTGTAGGAGCTCTGGGATTCCATTACCATAGGCAGCCTTATGTGGGTTCTGGAAATTCAAACTCAGATCCTCACATTTGTATGACAAGTACTTTATGGACTGAGTGATCTCCCCAGCCTTGAGGATCGTTTTCATTTTTCCAATTAAATAAAACTTTACTGCACAAAATTGACTAAGTCTGAGACTCCGGTGGTGCAGTTAGCCCTATAACACATTTCACAAGAGCATTTACAAGAGAAAAAATGAGAATATAGTAAGTTCAGAGCTTAGCATTCACTATTAACTCCATTTCTTTTCGAGACTGCAGTTTAGACAGTATAATGGAGTGAAAAAGCCAATGTTGCCTTTCATTTCCTCGTGTTGTTACAGCACCCCATAAGGACACTTGGCCAGGCCTTCCCATCATCTAGATTATAGCAACTCTGTGGGGTGTGAAGGACTCTGGTCACCAGGGTACCACTGATTTCTCTGGCCATCCTCCTCTCCCTTGGTTTCCTGTGGTCTTTTGGGACAGAGGCACACATGTCCCCCAGATTTCATACATCACTCCTCCCAGATGTAGGTAATCTGTTTAGATTAAAGCACCACATTTAATTTTGTGGGCAAATTAGAGTTCCCATTGGGTTTTCAGCAGCCTAATGATGATACTCTTAGTGTCACATGTGATATGGCCCCAGTAACAATGCCCAGACCCTTGTAGGGTTACTGTATTGTGCTTGTGATAGAGCACGACTAGTTGTGTGTATGCGTCTCTCTGATTTACCTTCTGTTTGCCCCTCTCTAGTGGGATCTTGTGTGTGATAATGCCTGGAAGGTCCATATCGCTAAATTCTCCTTGCTGGTTGGATTAATCTTTGGCTACCTAATAACTGGATGCATTGCTGACTGGTGAGTACCAACACACCCGACCCATGGACCTTTGGAAGGCACAGCACACCTTTGCTAGCTAAAGAGGAGTGGTCATTGTTAACACAGGGTCACCGTGCCTTTGCTCTGCTTGCCAGTGAGGCCAGAATAGAAGCTGCCACTTGGAGAATGCAGAGGCAAAAGAGAATTGATCACTATACATGATAGAACAGGGGGAAGGAGGGTCTAAATTCATTCAAGGTCAGCCTGCAGCCCCATTTATTGATAATTCTGATAACTTATGCTTAGTTGGGAGGAGCATGGAGATGCCCAGCTAGGTGCCAAGTGGGTAGATGCACAAAATACATAAAAAAAAAAAGGAGAGCTGGGTGAAGTGGCATGTACCTGCAGTCTCTGCTACTGGGGGCTGAATTCACTGCTTGAACTCAGTGAGGCCAGCCTGAGCAACATATTGAAACTCCATCTCCAAAAACCTAAAACGTTGGTGAAGAAGTTGCAGACCCTTCGCCTTATGAATGGAGATAGATATCAGTCCGGAGTAACACCTTAAAATATCATGCACATTTTAGAGACAGTTATTGGCTTAGCCAGGAGCTGCCTCTGTGGTGCCGATGGTGAGGAAGACGGTAGAACATAATGGCATTTGGTAATGGATAGGCATTGTGGACAAGGGAAGGGTAGCAATCAGAAGTGAGACAGAACGTGTTTTAGGTGGTTAAGGAGGGGTGGATTTCCAGATCAAAGTGTGTGGTTCGGGAGGAAATAAGTGATGAAAAGGACCAGGAGGAGACAGACACTGAGTTAGAACCTGCTGCTTAGGGGCTGGAGAGATGGCTCAGTGGTAAAGAGCACTTGCTGCTTTCCCAGAGGACCCAGGTTCCATTCCTAGCACCCACATGGTGAGCCTCTTCTCCACTCTGAGGGCAGCAGGCACAGACATGCATGCAACACAAAACACCTAAAATAAAATAAATCAAAACAAATAATTTTTAAAAAGACCCCATTGCTACTGATCACTGTGTACCAGGCAAGTATCAGATAATCCCATGCCTTAATGGTTTATTGTTGAAAAACTAGAGCCTAGCAGTTGAAGCCCATCCCCAAGTCCACTCAGCTATAAGCTGCATTGGGACTTGACACCACACCAGAACTACTTCACTGACGGCCTGCCACGGCACTTTTGTTTTAGGCATCCTAGGGTCACAAGAATACTGTGGTGCTGCCTGTGTTCAAGAGGGAAGAAATTGTATAATGTCAGGGACTGCCCAAGGACAGAGATGTGGGGTGGCTGCTTCCTAGCCCACTCTCTTCACAATAATCTGTTTTGTATGTGAATCAGCCTGTCTTGGGCTTGTTGACATAGGAATGTCAGGAATGCTAAGGGACAGACTCTGTGTGTG
This sequence comes from Peromyscus eremicus, assembly GCF_949786415.1. Taxonomy (NCBI): domain Eukaryota; kingdom Metazoa; phylum Chordata; class Mammalia; order Rodentia; family Cricetidae; genus Peromyscus; species Peromyscus eremicus. The sequence continues at coordinate 29,267,971 of NC_081420.1, forward strand.
TGTGTGTGTGTGTGTGTGTGTGTGTGTGTGTGTGTGTGTGCGTTTTCCTGGTACCCTCTGTATCCTGGTCAACTGAGAAAGCTAGCCAGGGCAGTGGGAATGGCTATAGAGAGTTCTGTGGTGGAAATTTCCTTCCTCAAACTAATGTCTATTTGTGTGCACATACAATGTGATTTCCTGTGAGCCCAGAATCTGCTAACTCACCATTTCTAGGGCTTCATATGGACACATTTCTTGTGTTCAGCAATGAAACTGTCAGTGACCTGTGCAGTCTTGTTCTAGGAGCTGTCTAGTTTTTGAGGGTGGAAAGTAAGATTTTATTTAACCAGATGCTTGGCTTGCTAGCTTTTTAGCATGAGCTGTTCTCATCTGGCAGACACTGCTTCCCAGAGAACTGACAGAAATTAGAAATGTATACCGATATGATCCATGGCCCTCCTTTCTAAGAAATGCAGACTTGATAGCGCTTATAGTGTCCTTATAGTGACTTACTACAATAGGAAATGCAGGGTTTTGTTAAACAATCTGTCTGTGGAAGCAGAAGTTACGTCAGGCTTTTTCTTGCACACGCATACCCAGTGGCCTCCCTGATCACACTCCAGGCCTGGGCATGGGGACAAAAGACTTAAGAGTCTGTCTGGATCTTTCTCAGAGCGCCTAGAGTCTGATGGCACAAACCCAGTTCTCTGCAGTGGCTTCCTGGGGGGCTCGGTTGGACAAGCAAGCAGGGATGTCCTAGGGAGTCATCATACATGTTTGAGCACTAGCTTTGGGAGAGTTTGAATGGCCTTCCGTTTCAGGGAAATTTTGTTCTTCACAACTCCCCTACCTTTTAGGTTTTTTTGGGGGGGTGTATTTACTCTCTGCTTAAGCCTTGCCTTAAAAGAAATCACCCCATTTGAGGGAACTCCACATCTCACAGCAGGGTCAGGGCTGCATGAGGAAGCTGATCAAGTCATAGAGTAAGCTTTCTAAAATTACAGTCAGCATCTCCAGACATTTAGGTGCTTTCCTTAGAGAGTCGTAGAGCTGCAGACGTGGCTCAGTCAGTAAGAGCACTTGCTGCACAAGCGTGAGGACCTGAGTTTGAGTCCCCAGCTCCCAGGGGAAAAGCTGGGCATGGCTACATGCACCTCATCCCAGAGCTATTGAAACAGACACAGGAGGACTTGGTTGGCTTGCTGGCTTCTGGCCTATTCGCAAGTTAAGAGAGTATACTGGCTAGGTTTATGTCAACTTGACACAAGCTGGAGTCATCGGAGAGGAGGGAGCCTCCGTTGAGAAAATGCCTCTATAAGATTGGGCTGTCAGCAAGCCTATAGAACATTTTTTAAATTAGTGATTACTGTTGGAGGGTCCTTCCTATTGTGGGTGATACCATCCCTGGGCTGGAGCTCCTGGGTTCTATAAGAAAGCAAGCCAGTAAGTAGCATTCCTCCAAGGCTTCTGCATCAGCTCCTGCCTCCAGGTCCCTGCCCTGCTTAAGTTCCTGTCCTGACCTCCTTCCATGATGAACAATGATGGAGAAGCATAAACTGAAAAAAACTCTTTCCTCCCCGAGTTTCTTTGGTCATGGTGTTTCATCACAGCTACAGAAACTCCAAGACATCGAAGGACCCTGTTACAAGGGAATACAGCAGAGAATGGTAGAGGAGAGTATCTGACATCCTCCTCTGACCCCAACAAATCACACTACATACACCTACACCACACACACACACACACACACACACACACACACACACACACACACACCTCAAACACACATACAAATGTTTGAAGTAATAAAATATTTTTTTTTTTAAAGAAAAAATGAGCTTCATTTTCAACCCAGATTTTTGTTTAGAGAATAGGTTAGTTGAGCTGTGTGTGAGACACTCAGGACAGGGCTCAGCTAAAGGATGGCCTGTGTTTATAACAGCAATGGGTGGAATGAAAGCATAGTGGGGATATAGAAGAGCTGAAATAAGGGACAGCTCAGGCATTGGTCTCTGCAGAGCTGCGAGGGGCACCAACCGAGTCCCCTCTACATAGTGCCTCTCTCTCTCACATGCCTGACTATCTGGTTCCAGCGTCCCAGCCTCCCAGCCCCGCTGATAGAAACTTCAAAGTGGATATGTCCTACAGGTTCTCTGCCAGCTTGCCCCATCTTTTGTAAACAATCCCCGATTTTAATTCAAAATCTCCTCCAGTCACTTCATTGGCGAGGGATGTCTGTTTGGAGACCCTGTATCAGTTCCCTGTGACTGCTGTCACTAAGACATGCTCGGTGGCTTCAACACAAATTAATCACCTTACAGTTCACAAGCCCGACATGGGTGTCACTGGGATGAAACCAGGACACCACCAGGGCAGAGCTCCTTCCTGGACAGAAGAGCTCAGGGGACAGTTGTTTCCTTGTCTTTTCTAGCCCTTAGTAGCCACCTGTGTTCTGGGTTCATGACCCCACCCTCCATCTTCAGAACCAGTAAAATGGAGTCAAGTTCTTTCATGCTACCCTCCTTGGAAAATCACTTCATTTGAGGTCCTTAGCTGCAATCCCATTTTCAGAGTCCCTCTTGCCCTAAAAGTTAAAAAAAAAAAAAAAAAAAAAAAAAAAAAAGATAGATTCTGAGAATTTAGATAGGTACATCTTTGAAGATCCAAAAAGATAAAGGCCTCTGCTGTCCCTCACCTGTGCTCCCACTCTGGGGAACCAGCTCACATGAGGCTTATAACTCGCATGTAGTGATGTAGTGAACGGTCATTGAGTGGTTGGCACATTTCTATACAAACTCCCTAGAAGACACCAGTGGAGAAAGTATGGACTTTCCCAAGATCACAGCTCAGGGATGATGTGCTACCAGCCTGGATGCAAAGCCAAGGTGTTTGTTCTGACTTCAGAGACTACTCGTGCCCCCACAGCCCTTAAGGATTGATAGGTGTGATTTACTGATTTAAGTAACCATTTGGGAGGGAAGTACGTAGAATATGTTTTACAAGATTGAAAATTAAAAAATCAAGCATCATTTCTAAGACAAAATCAAAACAGGAAAACACAGGTTCGAACATCAGAAAGAAGTAGGCATGGCTGCATACACCTGAGATCGGAAGACTTGGGGAGGTTGGAGGTAGGAGGATTGCCAGTTTGAGGCTGACCTGGGCTACACAGAGAGTTCTAGGTTAGCCAGACTGGGCTACATAGGAAGACACTATCAAGCAACAGCAGGAAGTGCAGAAAGGCTGAAAGTTGAAACGTTTAGCTGAGGATTCAGGCCAGGCTCATCATGCCCCTCTAAGAAGTGAAACAGAACCCATATCCCCATTCAAGGGTAAGGTAGGTACCGCAAACTAAAAATAGATATTAGAGACTTGTATACTCTCCTCCCTTTTAAGAGGACAAGTGAGCCATGCTTTAAATGTACTTCTGCAAGTGAGTTGGGTACAGACAAAGACGTCTGGTAAGATCTTTCCTGGAAGAGCTTTGTGACCCCAGTGCAAACACAAAGGCTTTTCATTGTTATAAACTCATAGCCTTGGCCACGTATCCTCAAATCAAAAAGAAATGGGTAGACCCTGAGAAAGTACTTTGCATTTATCGTATATATATACACATATATATATAAATGTTATATTTTATATATTTATATTTAAAACTATTATATATATTACTGTGTTATATTTTTTATATTTTTACATATTATGTTTATTTTATATAAATTAAAATTATAGAAGGAATAGGCCTTGCAGCAGTACTTTAATCTTTAAAACGAGCTTTAAGTGGGAAAGCATTTACACATATATAAACCTGCCCTTTAATGTGCACAATGCAATGATTTTGAAGTGTTTACAGAGTTACTTCGGTCCTTTGCCCATTCTGCGTTTAAGTCACTTCCATTGTCCTTACAGAGACTGTGAAATGTGCTCATAAACATTCTCTAGCCTCACCCAGCCCCAGGCAGCCACCATTCTGCTGTCTGTTTCTTTGGCTCTTTTTCTCCCCTTTTTACTTGTATGTCAGTGCCTTGTCATAAATGTCCAGGACAGCCAATGCCGTTTGGCTGCCCTGTGTGGTGCTGAGGGCACCAGGCCTGCATTTCCTTCCTTCCCTCTCCCCCACCTTCTCTGTGAACTATCCTTCTAGTCCAAGCCAGTTGTGTTAAATATTAATTTGTTTCCTGCAGCTCTGTTGCCACAGTTTTACTTGTAATAAGTAGAGAGAGGCGAATGGTTAGTATGGGGACAAGGGAACTCATGGTTTTTCAGTTTCCATGAACTACCCCATCTGCCCTCTGATTGCCCCCAAGTACATTGTCCCATAGTGGCCACTGATCATGCACCGATCAGCTCTGTGTATGGTTTGTGGACTCAGTATGCCACTGCCCTTTCCTGCAGGTTCTACTTTAAGACATCAGAGCATTTATTTACAGTCCAAAGTGTCTAGGCTTAACGTGTGATCCCTGTGGTCCCTTTAGAATTACATGTTGTCATGTAGCTGAAGCAAATTGCAGCTGGCCCAACCCTGGACCTATAGGCTGCCTATGAAACAAGATAGCCCTCCCTCCACCAAGGTAACAACTGGAGAATAGAAGTAAAGCCTTCCCTTCATGGCTATGTTGACTTTTGGGCCAGTTCCAAAGGTCAACAGTTTTTCGAGACATTTTATGCTGGGTGTGTCGAGGTTTGTGTTTGGGGAATTATTATTGATTTTGTTCTCTTGCCTTGAGCTGTCCCTATTTATATACAGAGATAGACTCAGCAGCAGTAATCAGGGCCACATCATAATTCTCTCTCCTAGTAGCTGTTTGAGCAATGCCCTCTCAGTTCCAGAGAGGATGGGGCTTAATGTCTTACAAGAGGCCTGTATCCCAAGGGAGGAAGCCATGATCTAGGAAGTGGATATAAGTAGTATGAAGACACTTAGCTCTGACTCCTTCAACATGTATTGAGTGCACACTGGATGCTGGATTTCAGCACTGAGCACTGCCCTCTTGTTTAACATAGATGCCTGACTTCTCCCCTCTTCCTCACAGGGTTGGTCGGCGGCCTGTGCTGCTGGTTTCCATCATCTTCATCCTGATCTTTGGACTGACTGTGGCACTGTCAGTGAATGTGACGATGTTCAGCACACTCAGGTTCTTTGAAGGATTTTGCCTGGCCGGAATCATCCTCACCTTATATGCATTACGTAAGTAGGAACTGTCATGACGAGTCGCTACAAAAATCAGCCCGAGTATTGCTGCCTGCCAGGTTCTGGGCTAGTTGTTGGGGTGGTGGCACTTGAGACACACACACTTTGAAGCCTTTGTGGTTACAAAAAGGCTTCCAGCTTGGGCTCAGTGCCCGCATCAAGGAGAATGGAAGTTTGTGTAATGATTTGGAAATGTGGGGATCAGCTCAAGCTGACTTGGGGGCTGCTGATTTCTCGGGAAGTTTCTGTGCACTTCAGAATGCACCATTGGGTATCCCGGTCCTGGATCTAGCAGTGCATACTGAAGAACTGTTCTATGTGGACTGCACTTGGCTATCCTGGACTCCTTGAGATCTTTTCTTCTTTTCTTCTACTTTGAGGTCATACAAAACCCACATTTTTAACATCCTTTTGATGTGACCGTAGGTGGTCTGGATTTGAACTGTCAAGCTTTAGTACTAGAACATTAGGTGGCAAGACTTGGTAGTGTTTGCTCTTTTGAAACAGGATAGAGCTGACATGCTGTCCCCTAAGTGGGTGACATTAAAGGACTATGGCCTCTTAGGTTGCTGCTTCCTCCAAGGCTGTAGGGTTTTCCCATTCACTCAGCCTCTGCTCTTGGGGCTCGAAGCACCTGGGGCTGGGCTTGTGCATGCTTCCTGTGCTTGAAATAGGGTAGAGAAAGCATTCAGGGGCTCTGCCATATTTGTTCCCATATGATCTCTGCTGTCACATATGGGTAAGTTTTACTTATCTGTATTCACTTCTCTGGAAGACAACCACACACCCACAAGAGGAGGAGAAGCTGTAGACATTTTACTTGTTAGTTTTGGGCTTCTGGCCACCCTGTGGCAAGACCTGTTGGATCACTGGGCAGATAAGGTTCTGGCTTTCTTGATCTTTGATAACAGGGAGGAGTCAGGTCTTGATTAGCTAGTAATTTCTAGAGTAAAAATTGCAAATAGTTGTAATTCTCTTCAGTTTGCATTTTCTTTCTTTCTTTCTTTCTTTCTTTCTTTCTTTCTTTCTTTCTTTCTTTTTTTTTTTTTCTTTGAGACAAGGTTTCTTTGTGTAGCCCTGGCTGTCCTGTCCTGGAAGTAACTGTGTAGACCAGGCTGGCCTCAACCTCACAGAGATCCAACTGCCTCTGCCTGCCAAGTGATGGGATTAAAGGTGTGAGCCACTACTACCACCTGGCTCAATTTGCATATGAAAGCCTTCTTTAGATAAACCTAAATTTCTGTCCCACTGGAAACACAATCAGTGCATGACAGCGTTTCAACCATAAGAAAGGAGTGGAAATGGGAAAGGCCACAGTATATTCTTCTATCTCCTCCTAGCAGTGAGCTGAATCATAGCTTCTTATAGGCCACCTTTTATAGTGTTGGTCTTTATGTTGGAGCACTTGTCGTACAGAGTTCTTTGGAGATGTGTGACAAGGCAGTGGGTTTAGCTGACCGCATCTGGAGTTTTCTTTCTTTGAAGAGACAGTATGGGCACTGGGCTTTAACACCTTCAGAGTGGCCATGGTGTCCCCAAGGCCCTGACCCACCATTGGTCTGTGTAGTATGTCAGGTCCGAGGCATGTTTCCTGAAGTGACTCCAAGCAATGCTTGAAGTCATCAACGCGCTCTTGTCTCCAGGCAGCTGTCTTTTCCAGGCTCTAGTTATCACAGGGGCCTGGCAACCTGGTCCTTCCCATGGACTACCTCTGAAGGAGATGGCTACCTGTAGACTAAACACGGTGGCTGAACCGTAAGAAGGTGGCACACAATACATCCTCAATCTCACACTCTAGTCAACAGAGTTCAGAAGAAATTGCCATATAGTAAAGATGGCCTCTCCTTTTATCTTGCCTAATAAGTGCTAATAATTTGCTGAGGATACTTGGGTCTCAGCAGAAGAAAACACCAGATCATTAGCCCCATCAGCCAAGGCTGAGGAAGGAGGGCAGGGAAAAACTACGTGTGTGCCTGTTCCTGAGTCTGTTCCTGGATTAAGCTGGCCCATGTGTGGATGGTACCCGAACTGTGTTGTTGTTCAGCCTTACTGACTTGTACTGACATACATCATTGTGCCGTTGACACTGTGAAAGTCACTGATGTATTTTTACTGAATTTGAGAGAAGCAAGTTTCATGGGAATATGTGTTTGGTGGACCTCTTTCTCACCCTGCCCCCTTCATCTCTGATGGCTGGGCCTTCCTGTAGTACAAGGCCTCTGGGCTGTCATCCCAGGTCCTTGTGGACCATCTTTTCTAGTCGGGCCTTTCCTACTAAGTGTATAGTCAGAGTTTACCACAGGCTTCTGACAAACCATTTTATGTTTGTTTATGTGTTTACTAAGCTTGAAAAGAATTTGGGGAGCTGGGATGATGGCACTTGCTATATACAAGGACCGTACTTAGTCTAGGAAGTAGGTTTGCTTCTCTCTCCTTGGTAGAGAATCATATAACCTGGCTGTCTGCAAATTGTTCTGAAGAGAGCCAGATAGTAAAAATTTTAGGCATTGTGGGCCAGATGGTCTCCGCTGCAGCTCCTAAGCTCTGCCACTGTAACATGAAAGTAGCCAAGCATATGCGCAATATGTAAATGAATAGCTGTGGCTGTGTTGCCCTACAACTTTATCCACTGAAGCAGACTGTGGACCATATTGGGCTAGTAGTTCAGAACCTTCCAAGCAGTGGTGGAAGTGGCTCCTTCTTGGACTGACAACACAAGCTTTAAGTCCTGTCCTCTCTCTTAGCTTCATCTTACTATCCCTAGTTTAGTTCCCCCTTTGTGCAGTTTTCTGGCTTCAGCATTTATCTTATTGTATAGATGTGTATAAGCAGCCTGCCAATTTTTTTTTTCCCGAAGGAGAATAAGCTATTGAAAACGATTGTGTTCAGAGCTGGAGAGCTGGCTCAGTGGTTAAGAGTACTTACTGCTCTTCAGAAGACTGAAGTTTAGTTTCCAGCACTCATGTTGGGCAGTCTCCAGCCACCTGCAGCTGCATCTCTAGGGGATCCAGCACCCTCTTCTAGCCTCCACAGTTACCTGCATACACAGACACGTACCCACAAATAAATAATTAAATCAATCTTTTTTTAATGAGTCACTTTTTTTTAAAGTTGAGGATAACATCCAAACAGCATGGCACATGTAATGAAAACATCCAAATATTACACATTAGCCTCCTGTAGGAGCTAATAGATTATTCCAGATAGCACAATTAAAATGAAGCAAAAGGATGTGAACAATGGCTTGAGAACCCATGTAAATGGTGAAAAGGAGGAGGATTTTGTAAAGAAATGACAAGCAAGCCACCTTTGACAATGGAGAATTGAAAAAAAAGGAACCAAAGTCATGATTGGCAGATGAGGTTGGGGTGGACATGGGTAGCTGGGCTGAGGTAGTCCAGCTCTCCAAATCCTTGGGCCAGCTTGAGGAAATACGTGAGCTGGTGCCAAGACATGAAGGAGTGCTATCAGTCAACAGGGCAGGGAGCTGCGTCTCTCCAGTTATGAGCTTGCTCGCTTTTTATACACAGAAGCATAGTTGTAAAACCTGTGAATTGAGCTTAGAGAAGTTACTGATAAGTTAGGCCCTGGGCTAAGTAGTTCTTAGCTCCAAAGATAAGTATAACACTTCTGGACATTAGTTATTTGCAAGTGACATTTTTAGTGGTCCCCAGATTTTCTCCTCCTTCATCTGGAAGCTTTTTATATCCCTTCTAGCCTCTGTTGGGAAAGCCTGGCCTTTATCAAAACAGACCTGGGCTTTCTTCTGTTTTGATGTTGCAGGTGCTTGGCAATGGAACTAGCAAAGCAATGATTTTTGCCATTTTGATTTCTTGTGTAGTTCGTCATGAGGGTAGGCTATTCATTGCAAGAAGTGCTACCACTGGGTAGTGGTGGCACATGCCTTTAATCCTAGGCAGAGGCTGGTGGATCTCTGAGTTGGAAACCAGTCTGGTCTACAGAGTGAGTTCCAAGACAGCCAGGGCTACACAGAGAAACCCTATCTGGAAAAAAAAAAAGAAAGAAGAAAGAAGAAATGCTGCTGACTTATGGATATTTCCTGCTTTATTCGCAAGACTGCTTAAGGTTTTTGTTTTTTTTCTGCTTTGGATCTTGTTCTAAGGTACACCATGGTTAAATACTCTACCTTTTAAACTTTTGTTTTTTTTTAAGTTGCCAACCGGATAAGTGGTTGTATAACTGAGACATCAAATAGAGATTATCTTGGTCTTCTGGAGGATTTGAACAGCAGCAATTGAACAGGCCAGGTCTGCGCAGGACCAGAGCAGCGGTGCCTGCCTGCCATTGAGACCATTGTGAGGCACCCAGGCACTTAAACACCAGGGCTACATTGGAGGGTGGATTTTCTTTTTTTTAAACCTGTGAATATGAATGTGTTTGCATTCACACATACCCACTCACACATGGTGGAACACTAGATTTAGTTGTGAGAGACAGAGACAAGAGCTATAAATCACATCTCCCCATCTCTTTATGAACATCGTCTTATCAAAGGCTAAAGAGATGGTTATATAAGTAGCTGTGACTGATTGTGGTCTGACCCTCATTCCCAACTAAGACCATAGTGTTGCAGGCCAGGTGATCAGCACTGTTTAAGATGCATCTGTCTTCAAAGCAAGGCTCTTTACTGTGGCACTCACTTGTAGTCCCAGATACTCAGGAAGCTGAGTTAAGAGGTTAGCTAGTAACCAGAGGTTTGAGGCCAGCCTAGGCAGCATAGTGGGACAGGTCCCCTTTTAAATGAGATAATAATAATAATAATAATAATAATAATAATAGCCAAGATTATTGCTTTGTTTTACATTCTTAGTTGACTGGATGTTGGATGTTGTAGGGTTTTTTGTTTTTGTTTATTTGTTGGTTTGCTTGTTTTTTGCAGTGCCAGGGATGGGATTCAGGACCCTGCACCTTCAGGCAAAATGGGCTACTACTGAGCGACACCCCTGGCCCATTTTTAAAAACACTGTCCCCAACTTATTTATTTCTGTGTTTTAACTTTTTTATTGTCTTTTATTTCTCCCTTCCCTTTCTTCTCATTTCCCTTCTCCCCTCCCCACTTCCCTTTCCTTCCTCCAAACCCTCATATCTTTCCTTGCTATTTTTCAAATTCTTGGCCTCTGTTTTCATTAATTGTTGTTATATGCATATGTGTGTATGTGTGTGTGTGTGTGTGTGTGTGTGTGTGTGTATTCCCTTACATAACTTGACCAGTCTGTATAATGTTAATTGTATATAATTTTTCAGGGCTGACCATTTGGTCATATTACCATAAATACCTTTTTTTAGTATCTCTGGTCATTAAAGCTTCCCCTTCCCACAATTCTGCTTTTCTGATTTGAAACAATGAGTTTGTTACCTTTTGCTAGGAGAGACCTTTCCTGAAGATGGTCAAGTGAATGTTAACAAGTAACTTTTTTTTTTTTGACTAACAATGATAATTTTTTTTGAGAAATTCTTTCACAGGGATTCTCATTATAATAACTCTCCTTAAGCCTAGGCAGCCTAACCAATTGAATGCATTTACACATCATCAAAGAGTGACCGGAAACTGTAAGGTGCCTAAGATACTGATGACATTGCAAAATTAGAGTCTGAGTCTTGATTTAATTGCCAAATAGACGAGAAAGGAATCTGGGGTTTGCTCTAGGTGGGTGTTGCTCTTTTGCCCTGATATGACCCTAAAGAGTTTAAACTCTCAAGGAAAGGTTGAATACTTTCTAATCCATGGGGCAGAATGATACTTGTACTCTTACTATACTATGAATTTTTATGCTTGTGTATTCTTCAGAAGTCCTGTAATTTGTATTATTTTCTGTATTTGTGTTGCTGAAAATGTAGGGACTTACTTCACTCAACAGGATTGCTGTACTTTTTTTTTTTTTTTTTTTTTTTTTTTTGTCTTTTTACTTGAATGACTGCACCAAATGGCTCCATGTAGTGAGCGGCAGACATGTGGAATGAAGAGAATGGAGATGGTTGAGCTGTGGAATGAAGAGATGGAGATGTTTGAGCTGTGGAATGAAGAGATGGAGATGGCCTGTTGAGAAAGTAGTTGACTGCATCTGGAGTGCAAACATTTGCCTTGCATTTGGGGGAGGCAAGTTCCGTGAGAATATGTGTTTGGTGGGTCTCTTTTTTTGCCCTATCCTCTTCCATCTCAGATGCCTGGTTTTTCCTGTAGTACATCTTTCTGGGCTGTAATCCTGGTCCCCTGTGGACCAGCTCTGCTAACAGGGACTTTTCCACCAAGGAATGAATCAGAGTTTACCATAGGACTTTGACAAGCCATATTATTTTAACTGGACTTTTTTTCTTGAGTAAGAAAGCCTATACAAGCATGAGGACCCATGTTCAAATCCCCAGCACCCATATAAAACGTTGGAGGAGGTGCTGGAGCAATGGCTCAGAGGTTAAGAGCACTTATTCCTCTTGCAGAGGACCTGAATTTGGTTTCCAAAACCCACATGGCAGCTCACAACTGTCTGCAAATCCACTCTCAGCAGACCCAAAGCCTCTGGCCTCCGCAAGCACTAGACACACATGTGGTATACACACACACACACACACACACACACACACACACACACACTCACACACACACGTAGTCAAATACTCATACATATAAAATAAAGCATAAATAATCTTTTAAAAGTCAGGCATAGCTTTACGTGGTTGTAATCTCAGAGCCATAGAGAATAGAGACAAGAGGGTCTCTGAGACTTGCTGGCCAGCAGCCTAGGATAGGTTCTTTGAGAGACCATGTCTTAAGGGAAGAGATAATGGGTGATAGTGCAAGACATCAAGCCTCTTCCTGTGCTTTCCACATATGCAAAGGCATAATGTACCTCAATACCACACACATATGCATTTTTATTTTTTTCTCTAATTCAACTTGGCATGATCAGAGAATCCACAGATTAAAGGCCCTCCACCAGTTATTTATTAATCCTGCAGATTCATTGTGAAAAGCAAAGCAATGCAATAAATTTATAAGCAAAAAAAGAATGGAGGTGGGTATGGTGGGTACTGCCTGTAATCCCAGTATTCATAGGAGGTTGAGATAGGAGGATTGCCAAGAGTTCAAGGCTAACCTGAACTGCAGAGTGAATTCGTGGCTACCCTGGGCTATAAAAATGTCTCAAAAAACTAAAAAAAGAAATTAAACAGGAGTACTTGCCTTAAATCTTCCCTCTGACCTGTCTCTGAGCATCAGAGCTCCTCATGTCACCCTGGGGTGGCAAGAGGGAATAGAAATGGCTGGTGATGAAGTCCCTGTGTGGACAGGATGCTGTGGGGACCAGTCAGAGGGGAATGGGGATGAGCTGTCTAGCAGGGAGCCATACTTTGCCACCCAGGACTACTTTTTCTTAAAGTATATCAGTCCTTCAAACGAAAATTATTAGTGAATGCCTGTAGAGCGTGTACAGATGTGATATGTCTTCTGCATGCTAAAAATGGAAACACAAAACCTCCGTAAGAACCAAACACCTCATCTTTGCAGAAGTTAGGAGACAAAAACACACACCAGCTGCTTAAATGTGTAGATAGATTTTAAAGTGCTTGTTTATTAGGAGCTTTTGAATTTGGTAAGGATAGACATATCTCAAAAATCAGAGGGAAAAAAGAAGCAAATATTTTGAGCTTTGAAATGATAGGGCTTAGCTGTATTCGCCACAGAGTAAAAAGAGATTATTAGATTCTGTGCTTCCTCATGGGCTAGGTTTGTCATGCTGGAAATCTAATGCTGCCTGCATACTTGGAAGCAAAACTGTCTATACAGCAGAAGAATCCTTAGAATGATCTGGAAATTAAGAGATCTGAGCTGTGGCTTGAGTCCCTCAGATGACTATGACCACGATACATAGCTTAAATTCATCAGCTTCCAATTCCTTTCTCTAGAGTTAGGGGATGGGTTTTCAAATGTGTCCAAAATATGGATCCATTCCTGGGAATAAATGAAAAAAAAAAAAAAAAAACAAAACAAGGAAGAACAAAAACACAGAGAAATCCTTCCAGTTTTAGAATTTCACAACCTTAGAATCCTAAACTCAATCATTAACATTGGTGGAATTCCATCCTACCCTGGTGGATGTCACATGGAGTGGCTACAAAGGCCAGGCCGGCTAGGAAGAGGTGAAGTGATAGGGTAGGATTAATGGTTAACAGTTTGCCTTTCCTATGGCCTAAGCGCTTGCCTCCCTGCCCACAGCTTGACCTCACTTGCCCCACCTGCACTTCCTTTCTCACTCCATATTTACTGGTTCAGCTTGACAGAAAATCCTGGGAATCCTGTTAGAACCTCCAGGATTCCCTGTTTCCACCTGGGAAGACAGGGTGGGACACAGAGCTGAAAGCTGGAATTCCTAGAAGGAGTTCAGGATTTTAAGAAAGCAGTGTGCAATGGGGTCCCTTCCTACCCCCCATCCTTTTTTCTCCACTCTTGAATGAAAATAAAGTAATGAAATCAATCAATCACGTTGAAAGCAAATAAAAAGTTCCAGGCTCCTTGAAAACCTTCAAACGTATATGGGGGAAGTGAGACCATGTCTGGTTTGCCAAGGTCCACTGCTAATGAAAAGAAAGTCATAGGCTTACCAGAGAACAGAGAGGAAAATATGCCTTAAGTTATATAGAGCCGTAGAACTCTGCTACCAGTGACTCCTGTCCAAACCACTGTGCCATGCCAGGTTTGTTCCGTTTCAAACAATACTTTTTTATTTTTATTCTTTATTTTTTGGTGGCTCACATAAGAACTACATCTTCCTTTATTCATTCACTTGTTAAACATTTGAGGGTCAGGAAAGCAGTGATTTGTCAATTGGGGTATGTGTTAAACCCTGGGCACCATCAGGCTCTGAAGTTGCAGAGGCACACATCTTCCTGCCTCCCAGGACACTGAGAGTTCCAGAAGTGAGGATCGGGGTGCACTCTGATAGGACTGACGTCATTAGCATCAGAAAGAAGTTCATTATCTGATGAGGGTTCTCATGGGCCAGAGGAGCCTAGTGCCTTCTGGGTACTGTGGGTCATTAGGATTTAGCTGGAGTCCACTGCATTTTGGATGAGATCCTTAGGACCTGTCTGGAATTTGGATCATGACCAGTAGAACCTGAGAAGGAGGCTGGGCCAGAACACAAAAGTTCTGTCCCCCGTAACCTTAGGATAGTAGCGAGCCAATGAAGGAGCCCAAGCCAGAGAGGGAAGCTTTTTACATGTTTGTTTTGGAGGGAAACACTCAGGCTGCAGTTGTAAACACGCCAACCTGGCAGGCCACGCTGGGAGCTGGGAGGCTGGTGCTGCATCTATGTAAGGAAGAAGAGCCTGAATAAAGGCCAGGGCTGTGGGCAAAGGAGGACCACAGCCAATTCACTGAAGATGAGGAGAACACAGAAAGATGACCAGGCAACTGCTTGCACCTGGATAGATGCGATTTTTCCCCCCTTCCAAATGTAAGTGAGGGATTCAGCCAGTGCTTTTGATCCCAAGTCCTCCAGATTTGAAGCTATGGACCACTCCTTTCCTCCATGGGGTGTGGGAGGGGAAGATGGTGACTTCTGTTTTAGGAAGCTGAGTCAGTGGTCCCTTAAGGGCATCTTCCAGCTTTGCTTTAGTGATCCACAGTTCAGAGTCTTGTGGAATCAGGTCTGTGGGTCCTCAGCATAAAGTAGCCACTGACAGAGGCTACTGAGATAGCTGAGATCAGAGGGATCAGTGTGGAAGAGTAATGGGTGCAGGCGGAAGAACCAGTTGAGCAAGACAGGAAGGAATGGCCTAAATGGTTACTGGCCACTGAGATAAGCTGGTAAACAGGGAGCCAAGGGGGGGCAACATGTTGTCAAATGATGCAAGACATGGAACGGTGTCCTTTGGATGAAGCAATAACTGCCTAGTAGATCGGAGGTAATTGTGGCAAAGGCAGCTTTAATTCAATTTAGTGATTAATATGAAATACCTCCAACTTAGGTTTTAATTCATGTTAGTCTCAAAATACTATCTTGTTCTTATGTTATATATCTTGCTAAATAGCTTAAAATAATTTTCAGCTGTTTGAAAACATATATAACAATAGTTTTACCATTCCAACCGTTCTTAAACATCATAATTTATATTTAATATGACTCATCCATATCTTTGTACAGAAGAAAAATTTTTTACATTAGCAGTTGTTTGTTACTATTGGGTAGAAAAACTAGATCATAAGGCATGTCAATAGTGATTTTTCCTTTGAGTCCCTGTAGCACATTCCCAGGTTTTAATGCAGAGAATTCAGATACATAATCGAGGTGCACTTTGCAGTCACATGTCGTGTTGTGTTGTCCACACTGAAAGGCAATATGTGACAAATTGCCACACTCATCACCTGCTTCTGTCCAACATGCATGTAAATGTGCACACAGGTGCGTGACCACAGGTAAGCAGCTCGTAAAGAGCTGGATCCAGCCAGCAGTGGACTGTAAACTGAGCCCACTACTTTCTAGTTGTCTTGAATGAGTTTCTCCTGTACGACTTTGAGTCAGTTTTCCCACCTCCAAGAGATTATACAGATGGCAGGAAGGATAAATGCAGTCATCATCCTTAAGCCACAAAGTTCCAGAGAGATGTTTGTGGGCCTTGGCTTGTGTATGTGTGTGTGTGTGTGTGTGTGTGTGTGTGTGTGTGTGTGTGTGTGTGTGTGTATGTGCCCCCTGTGACAAGATGGAATGTGACAGTCACCCTTCTGCTGAAGGCATGATTCCTCAGTGGAGAAATCCAGCCCCTCGGCTTCTACCAGGACCTCTGGGTGGGAGTTTCTTTGGTTCACAGCAGGCTTGGTCTAAGGATGGTTCCCAGCTTAGCAATGCAAAGTAGGCTGACTGAGGTGTGCAGAGAGAGGGAGCCAAGAATCTGCTTTGTAATTGCTCTCCTGGGCCTCAGGCAGAGTTCTGTGTCCTTTTGTACTAACCATTTAAAAGTCTAGAAAAATTCTCCTGGACCAATCATCCTGGAAGACCTGGGCTCTCTCTTCTCTCTTCTCTCTTCTCTCTTCTCTCTTCTCTCTTCTCTCAAAACACCATAATAGAGCAACCCATAAAAAGTACTGAAGAAAGAGTGAAAGTAGCCACGTTTAAGTTTACCTAGACTCAGAGCAGCCTCTAAATTACTAGTGGTGTAAATATGTCAGTCATCCATTTTCTCCGTATTTTTATTGTATTTTTTGTGATACTAGGGATGGAACCCAGGGCTTTAGGCGTACCAGACCAGTGCTGTACCACTGGGCTATATCCCTAGCCTCCTTCCAACCCCCACCAGTGTGTGTGTGTGTGTGTGTGTGTGTGTGTGTGTGTGTGTGTGTGTGTGTGTTGTGTACACTTCTAGAGACAGGGTCTTGCTCGGTAGCCCAGGATGGGTAGTACTCCTCCAGCCTCAACCTCTGCAGGGCTGGGATGACGGGCATGCACCACCATGCCCACTTCCTTTTCTATATTTTTAAAATATTAACTCATAAAAAAGTGTGCCTTATTTTTAAGGCAACTGTTGGCTATACTTTGACCTCAAGTGTTCTTTGTCTGACTTGTTGAAGGCATGATAGTGGGTACTGCCTGTAAAGTGGCCAATGTGAGTGTTGCTCCCTGCTCTGGAAAAGCTGCTGAGATCCCTGCTCTGGAAAAGCTGCTGAAGGGAGTCTTCATTAAGCAGCACCAGGCTTGCTCTGTATTTTCAAAGTATTGCTTCAGGGGAAAGCTGTTCAGAAGCCACCCTCCATTCGCTGGTCCAAGAGCATGCCAGATCCAACAAACATCTGGAATGAAATGACATGAAATGTGTGCTGTCCCCTCTGCAGGAACAAGTCTCAGCCCAGCATCCCAGCCTGTAAGGGCCACGTGTGCCAAGGCTGAGCAGGGACGATTTTCTGCTTCTTGCCTGGGTTGTGGGAACAGAATCAGCCCTTCTTGCTAGAGTTCTCCCAGCTCCCTAGTAGGCAGGCCGGCTTTCCTTGGGTTGTTCGTACCTCCTGCTGGCCCAGGCTCCAGCACCTATACCTTTCTGGTGAATCTCTTTACTGGAGCATCAGACCTGGGCTATGGTCAGTTTTAAAGTCACACCAACCAACCTCCATCACAGCAGCATCGAGGCATCTGAGAAGGAAGGAAAGGGATGCATCTGGCTCCTGATGCTCCATGTTGTCAGTGGTAGAGGAAATACCCACAACTCCAACCACCACCCTCAGCAACTTGAAGTTCTAGGAAGGTTAATTCAGACTAAATCAAGATTGTTAACTTTGATGCCAAAAAGAATTTCAGAACTAGCCAGTTTATAAAGCAGAGTTGGAGATTTTATTAAAGATATCTTCATATAGGCTCAAGCCCTAGCATAAGCAAAAGAGAGGCACTCAGAAGAAGGAAAGCCATATCCAAGGGTTTGGGGGTCGACTTCTAGGAGAGTTCAGCTCCTTGTTTTATCAATAGCCAAATATAAGATCTGGGTTAGGTCTGAAGTTCCTACCCTATCACTGGGTTCCTGTGGGGGCGCCCAGTGGGATTACAGTTGATAGGGATGCAGGAAGGTAGGAGGAACTCCTTGTAAACAGTTCTGTTTGAGGTCCGTAGACTTCTCAGGAAAGGAATGAGGCTCTACTCAAGCTCATATGCACTCAGGCCGTAATCTTGGTTCACCGTTACTTTAACTTTTCTTATCTATATGTGAAAGTAATATTAACTATGTCAGCAACCTTTGCAGTACATTTTGTTAATTTTGCTGGACTTCTCAACTGGAAAAAAAAAAAGGTTTAATCAGATTTTGAGAAGAGGAGTCCCTTTCCCTTCCCACATATGTCCCCATAAATTCCTTTTTTATCCTGCCTCAGTGTGATGGGGTGAACCGCTCAGAGGCCCAGGCGGGCAGGGCCTTTGAACTGCCTTCGTGGAACACAAGGGCAGGAAAATCGGAGCTCTGTGTTTGGAGCTGTGTTTTCATTTCCCCTCCGCAGAGCCTTTGATGATTCCTGTAGCAAAGGGTGCTTTTGTGACCAAGGGAAGCTTACTCTGGTGTTGTTTGAGAGACCAACAGTGCTGTGTTTCTCCAACCTGGGCCTTTTGAAATCCTGTCATTCTTGGTATTTGCTTTGTGTTGGTTCTGGGAAAGGGCTCAGAACTCCTTCCAAACAGAAGGCAGGTTGTTGGGGTGGGGCATGGGTGAACTAAGGGCCCTTTAACTCCAGCCCAGCTCCACACTCATCTGTTTTACATAATAGAGGGTAACTGTGCAGAAGCCCTACTGTGATTTGGAGTTTCTGACCCTGTCTTCCCTGACTCCATTTAAGAAGGCTGTAAGCGGCCTGGGCTCTTGAGGTAGATGGAATCCAGGGAAAGTGAGACTTGGCTCACTTTGGTAAATAAGGTTGGCATCTTTATGTTAGAGTGAGAGGTCTACTCCATCTCAGGAAAGGCCGTTAGATTTGTAACTTAAAGGACTCACTAAGTAGACGTTTAAATCATGTATGGCTGTAATAGAACCTGGGGACATTATTATTGCCCATTCCCTGTTATTCTTCCTGCTAACGAAGATGTCCTTAATGGAGGTAGATGGGTGGAGTACTTGTATCAGTCCTTGACCTGACATCTGGGTGCAGTGGTGTTCCTCGGGCCTGTGCCATCCTGCACGTGTGTGGTCTAAGTTCCCATGTGACTTTTATCACACCTCCGTCTAACCTGCAGTTGTGGAGCCAGTCATGATGACATTTGGCCTTTGGTGAGCATAGGTTCAAATGGCACGCATAAGTGGCCTCAGAATTTTTGTTTTGTTCTTTTGTTTTTGCTGTTGTTGTTGCTTTTTCTTTTTTTCTTTTTTAAAAGTTCATTTAATTTTATTTTATGTGCATTGGTGTTTAGTCTGAATTCATGTCTCCCTGAGGGTGTTGGATCCCCTGGAAGTGTAGTTTCAGACAGTCGTGAGCTGCCATGTGGATGCTGGGAATTGAACCCGGGTCGTCTGGAAGAGCAACTGGTGCTCTCACCCACTGAACCAGCCCCTGTTGTTGTTTTCTTACTTACTTGTTTTTTGTTTGTTCCTTTGTTTGTTTTTGAGACATGGTATCAAACCGGCTGTTTCTGAAATGCTGTTCAACATTGAACTTCAGGCATCTCATCTGGAGAACCTTGAACACACCTTTGTTAACCTAGTCTAAGATTTTCACTAACATGAGAGTACAATTTAAGAACTCTTGTTCAAGAACATACCCACAGTGGCATGCATTTATAATTTCAGCATTCTGAAGGCTGAGGCAAGAGGGCTGTGAGCTCAAGCCAACTTGGGTTGCATAGTGAAACCGTATCTCAAAACGAACAAACAAAAATCACCCACAGATGGCCCTAGTCCTCTCCCGACTCCAGAGCCAGCATCCTGGTATCCAGCCCACCTCAGGGACCCTCTCCTGGATCCTGCCTCCCTCAGCCTCATTAGTCATCACATGACTTGGCCAGCACCCACTCCCTTCTCTCCTTCATCCTCCAGTTACTCCATGATTCTCAGGCCTCAGTACCAATAAGGACATAGGCCTATATACAGATGTAGCAGGGAGTGGGTCTAGGTTAGGAAGGAATGTGGCTGGCACAAGACATTTGGTCTTTACTCTGCAGGCAGTAGAAAGCTGCTGTCAGCTTTTTGAAGGGGAAAAATCCTGTGCTCCAGTCTGTGTTTAAGGAGATAAACCTTCCTGTCTCATGGGCTGCTGTGAAGCAGTTGGCATTTGTGCATCTTAACAAGTTCAGTCCAGTAATTCATCTTCAGAGCAGGTGATAGCCCTGGCCGATATTTTGCCTAAACGACACTTACCAAAGCCATTATCCTCTTGGCATTTTATCGCCAACAAGTTGGTCTTCTTTGGAATCACCACTTAATTTTTTTCATGTATCTGTGAGTTTCATATATATTTGTGCTCTGTGTGTGTGTGTGTGTGTGTGTGTGTGTGTGTGTGTGTGTGTGTGTGTGTAGATATCCACAGAGGCGTTGTGAACTACCTAATAGTGAGTGCTGGGAAACTAAGCTAAGGCATCTGGAAGAGCAGTAAGTGCTCTTTTGTTTTGTTTTTTCGAGACAGGGTTTCTCTGTGTAGTTTTGGTGTCTGTCCTGGATCTCACTCTGTAGACCAGGCTGGCTTCCAACTCACAGAGATCCACCTGGCTCTGCCTCCCAAGTGCTGGGATTAAAGGCGTGTGCCACCACCGCCTGGCCAGAAAGTGCTCTTAACCACTGAGCCATCTCTCCAGCCCTCTGATGGCTTTCTTGAGTCTCATGCATATGGTATCTACCAACCACACATAGAAGTTATTGAGAGAACCTTGATTTGAACTTGGAGTTGCTAAGGGGAGTTTCAGCTTACTCTCTGATAAATGAATGTTGTCCTTGAAAGAAGGTCTGAGTGAATTACAGAATGCACTGCCCAGCATGTCCACTCTGCAGCCCTGGGACATCACAACATTCATTTCATGGCCTGTTTTTTTCTTTGTAGCTCTTACCCCCAAACTCAGTGGTGTTCTCTGACCCATTCATGGTTGGTTCTTATTTTCCATTTCCTTTGTCAGGTCACTGTGGGGTGTTATTTCATGTTCTCCTTGGGGGGTGATTGCTCTTTGCTATTTTTCCAAGATCTCCTTTTTGGCAATTTTCCTTTCTACCTTGTGACCATGGAAGTG
Source organism: Peromyscus eremicus (assembly GCF_949786415.1). Taxonomy (NCBI): domain Eukaryota; kingdom Metazoa; phylum Chordata; class Mammalia; order Rodentia; family Cricetidae; genus Peromyscus; species Peromyscus eremicus. The sequence continues at coordinate 29,288,833 of NC_081420.1, forward strand.
AATGTTTGTACAGTTGGCTTTTTCCTTCAGTTGCTGCTGCTGTTGCATCTCTGTGGAGCTCCAGGAGAGGAGGAGAGTGCAGAGGGTGAGACAAGCCATCTCCCAGTAACTCAAAGGCTCGCTCCCAGCCCTCCTCCCACAGGGTTGGAGGAAGAAAAGTTTCGAGTCTGTGGACAAATACATTCTGGAAAGTGATGCACACCTCTGATCTCCTCAAAAGGAAGAAGTATGAACAGTTTGCAGATATGAGCCTAAAGCCTGCAGAGGAGTAAAAAACACGCTTGCTATGTGTCTGAGTGATTTCTGGGTCCACAAAATACCTGTAACTGGGTATTTATAAAGAAAAGGCTTATTTTGGCTCATGGTTCTAGAAGTCCAAGAGCACAGAGTTGGTACCTGCTTGGTCTTTGGTGAGGGCCTCATGACAGAAAAGCAGAATGGAGAGCAGGTGTGTGCAGAAGGAACACATGAGCTCGAGAGTGGTGAGGCACCAAGCTTGCTTTATAACAAGCACTCTTTAATCCAGTCCCACGAGTGTAAGAACTTCCTCAAGACCCCACCAGTGCCTCCATGAGGATGGAGTACCCATGGCCTTACTGCTTCCCAAAGGCTCATCTCCCAATATAGCTATGTTGGGAATCAGATATCACCACGAGTTTTTTATGGGAACAAACTGTACCCAAACCATAGCATCACTCAATTGAGAAAGCATGGACCCATTTGCTCTATTCTTCTCTCTCAGAGTTTGAGGGTTCAAGGTAAAGGAAGCATCATCCATGATTCTTAAACAAGAAGTGAGGAGAGTGTTAAGGCCAGACTCATCCAAGGAAACTCACTGTGCTGTCCAATCCCACAACTACTAGGAGCATGTGGTACTTGAGATGTGGCCAAGGGACCATATGTGTTATTTTTGTTCATCTTAATTGAGGTAACTGAAACCAGCTAGTGTCTCCCACGCTAGACAGAACAAGAACAGAATTAGAGAATTAGAGACAATGGCTTCATTTCTGCCCTCTCATAGAAACAGTCACCTCAACCTGAGCTCCATGTCATATCATCATACACCATTTCCAGTCCTCTCTCTCCACTCGGGAAACACCATCCTGCCTTTAGGGGGGTCAAGCCCCTTCTTTGGTGTTAACCCTAACCATTATGGACCTATGTTAGCTAGCCTCCTACCGAAACTGCTCAGGAATCCTACCTTTGCTTCTTTTATCCATTGGCCAAAACTTAGTAACCTATCCACATCGATAACACGGGAGGCTGGCGAACAGTCTTATCTGAGGTAGGGCATGAGCTTTTAGGAGGGATGAAGAGTCCTAGGTGCTGACTAAGTAGTCTGCTTTCACCTTCAGTGAGCACCACTGCACATTCTAAGCTCTTTGCTGTGGCTGTGGGATCCTGTGTGTTCATGCCCTGCAGATTCACAAGATGTCCTAGTCAAACAGGCCTTTCAGCTTGCTCTTATTCCTATGGGTCACTTGTACCCACTCTCCTTCTACCTGAATGTTCTACCCCACATCCCTTTGCACCTGGCTGTGTCTTGTAACTGTGATCTCTGCTCACATGACCCCTGTGGAGCTTTTTTAGGCCACTTATCTTCTAACTAATCTCTCTAGAGCCACCCTGCCTTTGTTTTCTTGCACACTAGTGTCCCCATGCATACCACCACCCTAAAGAAGACACCCTGAAAGCAGGGAGTCTACCTGTTCTCTTTACCATATCTCTAGGACTAGATCTATCCCTTGGATGTGGAAAACTAGTTGGGTGAATCAATGACTTCATGGAACATGATGAAAGTCTATGCACCAGGATTATGGAGCAGTTGGACCTGTGTGGTTGCAGAATGTTGAATTTGGGAGAGACCAGACCTCCAGCTTATCAACACACTATCCTACCCTATTACCACATCATATTAGCATTGAAGAAACAAGACCACTGATGTTGTCACATGGATGGTTTTGAGGAGTGGAGGAAACGTGCTGAGATTTCTCATGAATGCTTCCTGACCTAGATAGGTTTGAGCTAAATGCAAAACAGTTGGTTAGATTTCAATCTGATTGCTCAACCCTCTTGCGACTATTGACTAATGACAGCGGTCAGAATAAGTCTCAGTGAGACGGTGGGAATATCTGTGTGCAGATCCCACTGTAGTGAGCACAGAGAGAGGAAAAACTGGTGATAACCTCTCTTCCTTAACACTTTTGGTAGATTTCCCATGAGTCACTGCTGCTGTCTTCATTGCAGCTCGCTGAGAGGAGGGTCACAGCTGAATGTGGCTTCTGAGCACACAGCACAGTGCAAGAGTCAGCCAACCTTCCCTCCCTCCTTCCTCCCTTCCTCCCTTCCCTCCTTCCTTCCTTCCCTCCTTCCTTCCTTCCCTCCTCCCTTCCTTCCTTCCTTCCTTCCTTCCTTCCTTCCTTCCTTCCTTCCTCCCTTCCTCCCTCTCTTCCTCCCTCCCTCCCTCCCTCTCTCTTTCTTTCTTTCTTTTCCACCTTCCTGGGATTTTTTTTTTTTTGTAATTCAGGCCTTGTTCACATGAAGCAAGTGCTCTGTCTGCTACTGAGTTGTACCCGAGTCCTGGAATTCTTGGTGCATGAATCACTAAGAGAAGTGGGGGAAAGTCTCCTCAGGGTAGTTTGGCTAAGACTGAGAAACGTGTTGTCAGGGTGAAGAATCAGGATATGATTTCTCTGCATTCCTTCTATGCAGTTCACCAGCATCACCGAATGGCAGAGCATCCTGGTGGCACAGCCGAGTAGCCTGTCAGGTGGGATTTCAACTTTAGCGGCTGACTCGGAGCCTTTCTATAAGACGATGCTTTGGTGGGTGTGCTGCACATTATTTAAGCCCCAGAAGCTGAAACTAATGTTTGGAAAAGAGAAGGGGGAGTCCTGTGCATTTGCTATTCTCACTGCAGGTCTGCTTATGCATACCAGGTTCGAGAATGCTGTGTTACCTAGCTTTGGGGATATAGCACAGATGGAATATGACATGGAGCCAAAGTGGTTCACCATGCATTAGGCTGTTGTTTATAGCAATCTCAGGTGTGTACTAAATACGCCTGAGAACTCTGGGGCCCCAGGAGCACTAAGTGTGCTTCAGCCTTGGGCACTTCTCCTGAGACATTCTTGGCCTTAGACGCACTGGGTTAATACTCAGACTTTGCCAGACTTTGGAGTGTGAGAAGAGAGGGAAGGGAACCGCAGGGTACACCCCAATCTCTGCGTTCTTATGGAGGGTCAAATTGTCTTTTCTAATCTGATCTGACATTTTCTGTGATTTGAGCCTTGTTGGGATGGCTGAGTACGTACTGGATTTCCAGGCACTGCTTCTCTTTCTTCTTAGGTATCTTTCCCTCCTTGGTGTTGCTGGCTGTGAGATTTGTGATAGGCCCAGATGTGGTGATATCACCACACCCAGATGTTCAAGAGAGAGCCCAGTTCCTTTGCCTAGACCATGGCTCACAGTTGGCCACTGTTCTCCAGGAGCCAACAGACAGATGGTAATGCTGTGCCAGGAGAACCCTGCTGTGTTATCCAAAACAGGAACCTTGTCTGAAACATTGACATAGTGGCACTATTTCCACATTTTTAGCCTGTTCTTTGAGTGGTGGCATATCATTCTAAAAAGTGGGTATAACTTTGCAAAGTTAGCACAAGTTAAGGACCTGGGAAGCAAGCCCTCACTCGTTCCAGCAAGGTCGTTCCTAGGAGCAGGCATCCTATACCTGTTATTCCCTTCCTGCTCTATGTAGTCAGTGAGTCCCCTCCTTACTTTTATTGAAGGGATCCCCATAAATGAGAATATGAATGGCAGGTGCGTGCTCTTGAATAGCTATGTCTCTTTTAAACTCACACATTTTTTACAAAAATATTGATAGGGATTTTAAGGAAAACTAAGATTGGAAAAAAAAAACTGCATAAGTTTAGGAAAGAGCTGTGGGTTTATTTTGTTTGTTTGACTGTTTGAGACAGGGTCTCACTATATATCCCTGGCTGGCCTAGTACTCTCTATGTACACCAGGCTGGCCTTGAACTCACGAAAATCCGCGTGCCTTTGCCTCCCAAATGCTGAGATTAAAGGAGAGTGCCACTGTACCCAGTGAGCTGGGTTGTTTGAAAAGACTAGCTTGGTGACTTAAATGATATATCAGAGGAAGTCTGAGCTCTGACACCCCTGGGGTACCCAGCCTTGTTCTTCATGTCTGCTTGTGATGAACAGCAGATGAAAAGAAGAGCATGCACAACTCCCCAAGTGCCCAGATACTGCCCTGGATAAGAGAAGCTTACCTAGGACCAGAGATCTGGTCCTGTTGCTGCTGCTTCCAGAACCAGCAGAGTGGGTGGCCCTTGGGCAGGTCACAGGTAGTCCAGTATTCACTTCTTCATCAGTAAAGTAAAAGAATTGCAAGAGGGCCACTCCGCTGTCCCCAACCATGTTTAAACATTGCTGCCGCTGAGCAGTGGCTCAGAGCTCGCAGGCTGTGGGATGGCCGTGAGCAGGCTGTGCCAGCCTCTGCCGCACTAAGGACAAGGCTGCCTTAGAAGAAGTAGGAGCCTCCTGCTGGCTGCTTTGTACGGAGTTCCTCCCCCCACTCTACGAACAAGGCAAGTTGTTGAAGTGACAAAGAAGAAATGAGTTACTGGTGCCCACTTGACTGAATCCCTGGCTGTTGGTTTCGTATATAGAATATGTCAAACAATGAGGCTTTCTTTGCCCCCCTCTCCTTCAATGCTGAGGCTTGTCTGCCTTCCTTCAATGCCTGTGTGAGCCCTCAGTACCTCCGCACCTCCTGTCCTGCCTCCCTCTCTTCCCTCTCCTCTCTGGTGTTACTAAACTCCTAGTGGTTCGCCGTCTGAGCCAAGGGGCTTCCATGGGATAATTCCAGCTCATGTTGAGCTGGATCATTTAATAAATCTCTGCCTTGCCAGGTAATCGCAGACCTGGGAGGCGGATGGGAAGGCGATCTTTTTAAAGTGAAGTCTTCTCTTTGTGGACTAGCAGAGATGAGTTTTTGCCGGAGAATTTGATGGAGCACAAGATCGTTTTGAGTAAGATGTGTTTCATCGTCAGCTTCCTTCATGTTGCATGTCTTGGCAGCTGAGTAGATGATTCTGTGGCTGTTCTTTGTGAGAAGATGAACTGAAAACAAGGAGCATTCCAGCTTTGGGACATGCCTCATCCTGGCAACAGAATGCACTCTGAGGAATGCTGTTTGTGTTGAAGACAGGAAGCTCTTGTTGTCTACATGGGTCAGCTGCAGGCCCATGTGTTAGCCACATCACTAGGTGAACAAGGACAGCTGCCTCTGAGAGGCTGTGGTCTCAAAGGCTGCAAGAAACCTGCAGGTTATAAAAAACAACAGGGGGATGCCCAGTAGTGGGGGAAGGGCTAGCCTATAGTAATCTTGCCTACTGTGTGGTTCTGTTGAGAGTTCTGTATCCTGGAACGTCTTGTTTTAATTGTGAGAAGTATGCAAAACATTAGTGGCATGAAGTTCATTGACATAAGTGTGTGGTTATCACTACCACCTGTCCCCAAAGCACCTTTTAAATGACTCTCCAAGTTTAGCCACAGCCCTGGAAGTTCCCATTTGACTTTCTGTTTCTTTTTCTTTTATTTATTTGTTTATTTTGGGTGTTTCAAGACAGGGTTTCTCTGTGTAGCCCTGGCTGTCCTGAAATTCTTACTCTGTACACCAGGCTAGCTTCAAACTCAGAGATCTGCCTGCCTCTTCCTCCCAGGTGCTGGGATTAAAGGTGTGTTCCACCACTGCCTAGCATCTACTTTCTGTTTCTATAGATTAGAAGTGGAATCAAACAGTATTCGTGAGTGGCTTTTGTCACTTAACATAATGTCCCCAAAGTTCATCGCTGTTGTAGGCTATGCTAGAACCTCTTTCTTTTCCAGGCTGAGTCATAGTCACTGAATGGAAATACCATGTCTTGTTTACCCTCCCACACTTGGGCTGCTCCCACAGTCAAGTTATTGTGAGTGATGCTGCTGTGCATTCGGGTGTACAAGTATCTCCTTCCATTTCTGTTCTCATTTCTTTAGATGTGACTCAGATGTAGACATGCTACATCCTATGGTTAAGGGGCTGTCTAAAGTCACTCTATTTTTTGGAGACTATCTCAGAGTTCTAGTTCAACTTAATAGAATCATTAATGAATAAAATTTTTGTTGAAATTTTTAAAAATAGAAGTAATGGGGGGTGAGGTAAACAGAGGTCATTATCTGATTGTGAAGGCTCAATTTGAGTTAGTGATGTGGTGGGGGAGTGAGAGAAGACATCGTGTAGTGTTTTGTTTCCTCTGCAGCTTTGCGGAACTCCCTTCGTTGCTATTCTGGACATAGCGTACGTGCAGGTGGTTTCCCCATTGATGTGATTTCATAGTGCTCATCAAAAAAATTGTAGCAATCATGGTTCTCATATATGCTTTTAAGGAATTAATGAACATTTTATGTTGGTTGATTTTTATTCAGTTATTCATCCTTTCACTGTATGCTAGAGATCAGAGCCAGGGCCTTGTACAACCCCTGTACCACTGAGTCTCATCCCCAGCCCGTTTGTTTGCTTGTTTGTTTGTTTGTTTGTTTTTGAGATGAAACTCTCTAGTGTTCTGGGATATTTGTACACCCTGTGAAGGTGTATTGCTGTGATTGGTGTAATAAAAAGCTGAACAGCCGGTGGCTAGGCAAGAGGTATAGGCAGGACTTCCAGGCAGATAGAGAAAGAAGGAGGAGGAGGAGGAGGATTCTAGGTGTGTGAGAGAGATGCCAGGAGACATGAGGAAGCAGGATGGGCAGTATGTGACAGAATGCAATTAATAGAAATGGGTTAATTTAAGTTATAAGAGTTGGCTAAAAACAACCCTAAGCTAAGGCCAAGCTTTCATAATTAATAAGTCTCCCTGTCATTTTTGTAGAGTTTGCTGGCCGGACACAAAAAGACTTGTTACACTTGTTGCCCAGGCTAGCCTTTGATTCTTCCCTAGTAATGAGAACTTCAAGCCGGCTGCTCTGTGCTCAGCTTAAGAAGCAATCTTAGGGATGTGAGGGCAAACTGGCTGTGACATCTATTACCCTTTTAATCTCCAGAGTTGATTTAGTGATCTGGATGTCTAGATAGGGGTCCCTTTCCTCCCTCACCACTCCATGCATGACCCTCCCAACGCTTTGCACTTGATCAAAAACATGACTTTGTCTTCATCAAGGGTCTCTAAGTAGCTGCCTTCCTCTGTTAGGACCTCCAAACAAGCCCTCAAGGAGCATTTTTAGACCAAACTACTTAAAATGAGTCTGGTATGATAAACTCCAGTATTATCCAGTTGGCAGTCTTATAAAGATTTACCATGATTTTTACCAAGATTTCCAATTACAAGAGCTACTTGTACATGAATATTTAATTCATTGTACATAATAATAAGTTCACATGCACATTTTTTGTTCTCCTGCTCATGCATATGATAGTCAGTAAGCATCTGCTGTGACAAGTCCTATGTGATTCTGGCCTGGATCCTTGTTTCTAACTGCTAGATGCACACCATTGCTGTCCACACATGAAACAGGGTTGTTTTGAACTCTGCAAAAGCCTGCAGGCACTTCATAATGGCCAAGTGAGTGGCTGGTGCTCCCATCAGAAGAATCCTCTTAAACCACAGCTCTGGCTGTGATGGCACATGCCTGCGATCCCAGCACTTAAAAAGTTGACACACGAGGATTAAGAGCTCAAGGTCATCCTTGGTCACACAGCTGTGTTTGAGGCCAGCCTGAGCTACATGAGAACAGTCTGGCTGGGACTCATGTCCCCTCACTGACTGCCAGAGCTGATTTGGCTGATCCAGCTGGCTAGGCAGATGTCCCCCTCCTTACCACGCCATGTATGTGTCCTCTCACAGCTTCCCCCATAGAAGAGGCTCATTCTTTGGTCAGAGGAATATGAGTTACTGTAGCTATGCTTCCCTGCTGGGACCTCCAGTCCCCCTCTCCTGGGCCTGTCTTACTCTGACATGTCATGGAGTGCCACAGCTTAGATATTTCGGGGGACCCTGTTGCTCTTGGCACCATGTCCTCACTGCAGCCTGTCAGGCTCTCGGCATGGCCTCCACGGGCCACCCTCTGCCTCATTTTCTGGACTTGTCTGGTTTCTTTTTTTTTTTTTTTTTTGGCTAAGACAATTTCAGTTCCTTAAAAACTTTGTTGATATCTGCTTCATCATGGAATTTTGCTAGAATATTCTCCTGTGGCTTTTCCTCAGAAATTTGCTTATGAAATCTTCAAGGAATCTAGTAGAACTTTCTCTGGAAACTTTCTCTTTAGTCCTCTTATCTGGGTCGGAGGCTGTTCCTCTCTGCACCCACAGCACACATTGCTGTCCTGAGAATCACAGCACTGTCCATGGACCCTCTAGCCATACTGTCTGGTTTTTATCCTACATTAGGTTGATGTCATGTACTGGTAAGGTATGGGTGGATGTAAAGGATTGTGACACCATGCACATATGTTTCTACCCAGCTGTGGTACCTTTGACATTCCCTGTGTGCCCCCTACACTCCAGGAGCAACAATGACCTTGAATTTTGCTTAATGCATGCATTGCATTTCTTTATAATTTTTTTCTCTTGTACTAGCATTCTCTTCTAGTTTCCCATTGCTGTGACAAAATATCAAAGATAAATAACCTAAAAAAAAAAAAAAGAAAGGTTTATAGCCAGGCATGGTGGTGTACACCTTTAATCTCAGTACTTGAAAGATGGAGGCAGATGGGTCTCTGTGAGTTCCAGGCCATGCTGGTCTACCTAGTAAGTTCCAGCTACATAGAAAGACCCTGTTTCAAAAACAAAAACAAAACAAAAAACAAAAAGCAAACAAACAAAATCCAAATAAACAACAACAACAAAAACCCATAAAACAAACAAAAAGAAAAAGAGGTTTATTTTTGTTGCTCCTATTTTCAGAGATTTCAGCCCAGGGTCATTTGCTCTGTTGCTTTTGCTTTGGTCCTGTGGCATGGCAGGACCTTATGGTGGGAATACAGGACAGGGGTCACTGGCTCACCTCACAGCAGCCCCAAAGCAAAGAGAAAGGAGGGGCCAATATCCCCTTAAGGACATAGCCCCAGTGAACTAGCTTCTTCCCATTGGATCATGCTTCTCAACCCTCCTAATGCTGTGACCCTTTAATACAGTTCCTCATGCTGTGGTGACCCCCAACCATAAAACTGTTTTCATTGCTACTTCGTAACTATAATTTTGCTAGTTAAGAATTGTAATTTAAATATCTGCTTTGTGATCCCCAAAGGGGTCACAACCTACCTCCTAAAGGTTCTGCCTCCACCCCTCAAAAGCACTGTGGATTGACAACTAAGCTTCCAACACATGGACTAGAGGACTACCCAGATCTAAATGGCATATTCATAAATAGCATATCATTTAGCTTGTGTGCTTTGAACTGTTAATAAGTCATATCATGCTGTATGGGTCCCCTGTGCATTTTTTTCACACTGCACTGCTCCTGAGGTGCCATCTCTGTTGATCTTCATAGCTATAATTAATTTGTTTCACTGAGGTCTGAATGCACCACCATTATTTGGTCTGTAATTGCTTTATTATGTATCTCTACTTCTTATCTGTTCCTTATCCTTCCATTATACTCATAGTTTAACCCTGACCCACAATTTTAAATTCTAAAAGAGTGAATACTGATTTTTATCTTGCTGATGTCACATAGGAGGACGTTAGATAGGGTAAGTACAAAAGTATTTATGAAGTGCAGTGTGTGCCCTCTGAGCTGCGGATCTTCCTGGGACCTGTTCCACATCTCATCACAGCTATGCCATTCTTATTTGGGCAAAGCTCTTTTCCTCTTATACCTTTCTTCACTGTACTATAGACCCTGGCTGCGCAAACATTCCATTAAGAGGCCAGATGGTAAATTCCTTAGGCCTCGTGAGCCATATATTTGTGTCAAAAGTACAGAAATCTGCTAAGGTAGCAGCAAAGCTGTGATGGATGATATATTTAAAAAATGGTTGTTCCAATAAAACTTTATTTACAAAGCCAGGAAGTGGGTCAAATTTGGCCATACCCTATAGTTTTTCCTAGACTGCTTCCCTAGATGGCTTACATGGTTAGACTAAGAGATAGGAAACCTTGTTCAGAGTTTAAGGGGACTGGCCTAGCCTCATACACAGAAGCATGACAGGGCTTTTCTTGTGATATCTCCAAGGCCATAACACAGGAAATGAGGTAGGAAGCAAATTTCAGGCTGGGGCCAAAGTTCACCTTAAAGGTCAACATGTTATACAGATAGACTACATTCCTGAGCCTTGAATCAAAATGCTACCATTGCATTTGGCTTTCAAGATGGAACAGAGTTCAGATGTTCTATTCTCTTTCTTTCCACCCCAACCCTGCTTTCGCTGCTTCATCTCCAACCCCGGGTGGCTGTTGGTCCCAAGACTTGAGTTGGTGGCTCAGCTCTGTCACTCTGTCAAACACATTCCACCAGAAAAATAGTGGTTTACAAGTGAAATGAGCAGAACAGCTTACTTGAAGAGTTCCAGGTAGAAACAGAAGAATGGTCTTTCCTGAATGACTTCCTTGTGTTAAAAGCCTTCTTATGTTCCTGGCATGGTGCAAACAACAGAGAACATTACAGGGAAAAAGCCCAGCCTGGGCAGATGGTGGACAGATTGGAATCTGGGCCAGTTATGGTGTTCCAGTTTAAATGCGGATATAGATGCCTGTTTCACAGTGTTATTGTGAGGGACATGACTTGCTCACTGGGATACAGATAAGTAAAAGAAGTGTGGGTGCAGGGGCTTTGTGATAAAGATAAGAAAAAGAATAGAAGTGCGAATTCCAGCACTTACTAAACACCAGCACGCATTGTTCTAGTGCCTTCTTCCTACTGTTCTCATAGTGGCCTGATGAGGAAAGCTGTGCAATTTCCTTTTTCTCCTAGACAGTGAATGTGCCCACACAGGAGACAGTGCCATTTGCCAGGCTTGCTTGTCTATATGGCGATAGAACCTAATTTAGAGCATCTGACTGGTTGATAACACTGTCTTCATTCCAATACTGTTATCATATGCTGGTACTGATATTTTAGCTGGGTTTTGTTTTGGTTTGGTTTGGTTTTTGGTTTTTCAAGACAGGGTTTCTCTATGTAGCTTTACGCCTTTCCTGGGACTCACTTGGTAGTCCAGGCTGGCCTCGAACTCACAAGAGATCCGCCTGGCTCTGCCTCCTGAGTACTGGGATTAAAGGCGTGCGCCACCACAAGGCTCTGTCTTGTTGTCTTCTCTGGTCATGTCCAACCTATGGCAAATCTAGACATAAGTTGTTCTAGTAAAAGGTCTTGAGAAGATTGGAGTATGAACTAGAAGAGAAGAGAGCTGGGCTGCTGGTGTGAATACAAGCACAGTGGATGACAGACAGGAAGATTTCAGTAAGCCAGCATCTTTCTCACCTCCTACAGTGACACCATATAGATTGAGTAGATGCTGGCCCTCAGTGCCTGGCAGAGATGGCTATGGCATAGGACTTCAGCTGGACCCTGTGTTGGATCTAGGGCTCAGATGAAGGACATAGACCGTGAACTGGAGTTCTCAGCTATTTCCTCAAGGACACAAGGCTTGCAGGAAAGGACATCGATGCTGTCACGTATGGTGTTTGTTCAAAGCAATTTAAAAATGTTAGATGACAAAGCATGAAAATTATTAGTGCCACTTGCCAGTATTTCCCTGAAGGTTAGACAGGCTCGTGTGACAGGTATAGCTGGAAGTGGAAGTGATCTGTCCCTTCTGGCCTGGAGTATTTAATTACCTGTGAAAGACCCCTAGGCCTCTTGCACACCAGCCAGCAACACTCGGGATGAAGGTTGTTCTGTGGCCTCCATCCTCAAGTGATGATGATGAGCAGAGCCCTTACTGTCTTCCGTGGGCATGTAGCACTAAACAGACTCTTGCTGTTTTAAACCTAAGGTCTGTAAAAGCATTGTTTGTCGCTGTAAGGTGGCACAACCTGACTGATACACAGGCCCTCAGAGTTCTTTGTTTGATTTGACATGAGTTAGGATGAGCATGGAAGAATATTGGTATTGACTTGGGTGTATTTTAGAAATATATCGTAGAAAGTATATAAATTCAAAAAACAGTCTTGTTTCTTTGACTCTTCTGTACATAGACTTAATAGTCTATCAAAATAGCCCATCATGACAATGTCAAAAAAAAAAAATCTTTGGTTCACTGGTCATGTCAATGTTTGGGAAGGCAAGTGGATAAAATACTACTAATGTCTGCATGCAAATTAGTTATTCCTTGCAATATTCTCATGTTGCTGCCACTACTTTATGTTTAGTGCTAGAGATTGAACCCAGGGTCCCATGTGCCCTTCCCTGTCCCTCTAGCTCCAGGAGTTCTCTTAGCAACACTTTCTTCTTGTGATACAAAATAGTTCTCTGTAGAAAATTCTGATGCTGGTACCATCTCTGGCAGCTGTTACAGGATACCCTTGTGGGATGCTGTATTTGAGAATGTCATTCCTATTCGTCCACACAGATTCCTCTTAGTTTCTATCGATACATTACCAAAATGTGCTCAGCTTGAGTCTGGTGAACTGTCCAGCCATCAGGCACTGAGTCGGCTTAAAACTCAGGATTCCTTCTCCCTCTGCCCCTCTGCCCTCCTCCCAACCTATCCCCATCCCTTCCTCCCTCCCCCACCCCTAGACATTTATATCCACCCAGTCATAAGGCCCTACATCCTGGGGAAGTGTCTGAACATTTTTTATTATCTCTCATAAATGAGGCGCAGGAACTTGGAAGTATCCACTGAGGACAGGGAGGCTAGTAGTGTCCCCATTAGTAACCCGATCCACCCCAGCTGCAGGTCCAGTTCGAATTGCACAAGTTTCCACCTAAGCACATAGTGCACAGGTTTAGGCTTTCAGCAAGTGTTCAGGCTGATCTAAAGGAGGGTGGGGTAGAATTAGTAGAAGGGTTTCAGTGTGTGGGGTGTGCGTGGAAAGATGGCAGGACTCCCATCCCCACACACATATTCACCTTTCTCTTTACCCAATCCCCCACCCTCGACACTCCCCCTATCCTCCGCCTTCATACCCTATATGGTGTTCTTTAGTTCTGTGATGGTCTACAGCATAGGCTAGGAGCTTTGTCCTTGATAGTAAGCCACACACTAAGCTTTCTGGGGAACATTTGGTTCTCTTTCAACTTATAGATTTCCATTAAAAAGGTGGTGCTTTTCCTCAACCTAGCAGGGTTTTAACAGGCTTTGCCAAATGAAAAGAGCATGTGGGGGAACAGGGTTAACCTCTTCATTGGAGAAGAAGTACGTTTTAGAATTGCTGCTTTGGACCAGACTCAACATCAGAGAATAGCACTTCTCTCAGAGGCAAGCCAGCGATAGGACTAGGTCCCCAGAGAGCTAATTAAGGGCGTTGGGTTTACACAGGGCTGAAAACAAGGCGGGTGGGCAGGCAGGCTGGCAGAGAGGCTAGCAGAGGCAAACTGTCCTGTAAGTCAGGTTCTGCCTGAGCTATGGCTGAGAGCCCAGACCTCAGTCCATTTCCCGCTGCTGCTCACCTCTTACATGTGAAGAGGTTGAGCTGTTCCTGTGGCTGGACAGATGTTATCTGAACTGGGGTCAGGGTGCAGACCTTCTGAGTAGCAGTGGGGCCTGCAGATAGTGGGGGAGGGTGGTGCAGCTGTGGCATCCAGGGTGCAAATCAGGAAAGGGACCCTGTCGTTTGGGAAATTATAGTGGTAGCAGCAATGGAGTGTTCCCAGGAGAAAAGTTTTTGAGATGCCTCTCAGGTCCTGGAAGAGTGAATGCTGACAACATGCTGAGGCTTTCCTGTCCCTTCCAAGCTTTCACATCTAGGAGAACCTTTAAGGCCCCCCACAGGCTTCTGGCCATGTGACATCAGAACTCAGTGTCACCTGACAGGTGTCCACTCAGTAAGAGCACAAAGATTTGGAGATCAGCTGAGCATCAAGCACAAGGTCTCCAGGACTGTCATCGGTCAGCCACAGTAAATGTTAAAGGAGGAGGCAAGGGCACAGAGGGATTAGTCACCAGTGTCTTAGGTATGTGCTATTGCTGATGGTTTCCAGGGAGACGGATTCCATAGCGATGTTGCTCAGCCTGTCAGACACCTGGGACTCCTGGTGCATGTCCTGTTCCATGGAGAAGCTACTCACAGAGACCATGTAACACCAACATCCTCAGGAGGACCCACGATGTCTTGTCGGTGTTATTGTGGCTGACAGGCCGTGGTGGGACATCTGTTATCCGAAAGAGGCAGACGCTCCAGCTGAGGTGTTGATATGCCTTTCTCTGGGCTGATGTGCTTGCCCCGCGGAATTGTGCTTCGTTCTCATGGTCTCCCCTTGGCCAGCACTGCTTTCCACTGCGTGTCTTTCTACAGCCTTCCCTCAGCATAGGACTTTAACTGTTATACTCTCTGGATGTGATTGCATTGAAGGTGACAATATTAAAGCCATGACAGATGCTGTTAGAGTTCACATTTCTGTTGCTTACCCACATAAGATGGGAAAGAGAGAAAGTGACATGACACCTGATCACTTTCTCAGGCACCACATGGGAAACACCCAAGGCAGGTAGTCAGAGCCCTGGAGGAAGCTGGAGGCTGGTGGCCCTCCACCTGCCCCCATCCTATATTTCCCACTTAGGAATCCTCATAGTTTCATCTCTACTTCCCCTCCATCTACAATGTCTTTCTTCCTCCATCCACATTGTCCATGGCCAAATTCTACCAGCTTCTCTTTGGACCATCTCAGCCAGGCCTTTCTTACATATCATTTCCCCTAATCCCCTACCCTCAAGTGAGGGCCCAGCCTCCCTCTCCAGGACAGTCTCACCGTTTGCCTTCTTACGGCCATCCAACAAAACGCTTTGTGGGTTTTTTGTTTTGTTTGGTTTGGTTTGGTTTGGTTTGGTTTGGTTTGTTTTGTTTTGTTTTGTTTTGTTTTGTTGTTACGATGACCAAATGCAATGAACTGAGTATTTAGCAGGCGCAAATTTTTTAGTAAGCTAGGCGAATGAGTTAAGGCTGGGTAAAGGTGGCTGGGAGCCCTTGGGGACTTAGAAGGGAAAGGGTACAAGCTTTGAGAGGGAGCAAAACTTTCCCGTGGCAAGGCTCACAGTGGAGGTGTGCAGTTAGGCAGTGGAACAAGGAGAACCAGGAGGTGGGTGGTTTTGATAGTGGAAGTGAGGGGAGTACAAGGTAAGGTGAGGTGCTTGGAAGGGCTGTAGCTGGACTCTGAGAAGAAGGCTAAAGAGGTTCATTCTGGAATGATACTTGGGTTCCTGATTAGCCTGGGCGCTGACCAACCAAGCCCTCTTGGTAGCCAAATGAGTTGCTCCACTCAGTGCAGTTAAGATTAGCCTGAGTATCCAGTCTTTGCCTTGATTCTCTATTTACAGGCTCTCCTCTCAAATGATGGCATAATAAACATATATTCTGCAAGCTAGCATTAGTATTTACTGATGTATACTTATTGATATGCTGGTTTAATAAAATCTGCAGGAACTTCACTAGCCCAAAGCAATGTGCACTCCCAAGGACATGTATCTGCTGATAACATGTTCAAAGATGAAATCTAGAAGAAGCTTCCCAATGCCTGCTGCAAATGGAATTGAAGTACACATAGCACTAAATGAATTTATTTCTGCTATTAAAATTCCTAGTTTGCCATCTACTTAAAAGACAAGTTCAAGTAAATAGAATAGTCATGTGATTTTTCTCTATGGGGAGTATTTTAATGAGAACAGAGATCATCAATGGGTGTTTGTATCTATATCCCTTCTCTCTACCCCATTGAACAAGAAATTGGTCTTTGCCAATAGTAAACCTAATTAATATATGTATCCAAAGCAAGATAATTAACTGGAAAGGAGCCAATTGCAGAATTGCTTATCCAGTCATATTTAGTACCAGTCTCGTATATTCAATATGGATATGCACATTGCAGGTTTTACTTTCTCTCCCTAGAGAGCGAGACAGTACATAAAGCAGTAAATTACATCTGCTGAAAATAGATTGTGCCATTTCTCCCCAGAACTGAAATCCCTGCCCACAGTGATAGCCTGGGCCCTAGCCCACTGGCCTGTATTGATTCTGGCATAAGCTCACTATAGTACATTGCCAGTGTAGTAAGTGAATGGCTTAGCTGGATGCCTAGCTGTGCGGCTGAATATATTAAAAAGCAATTAGCTTCCTGAGGGTCAGTAGATGATATTCCATTTCAAAACACAGAATGAGCTCAGATATAATCATGAGACTTCATCACACACAACAGCAGTTTTATGAGCAATATTTTGACAGGGAGGTGGTTTATTTTGAAGCTAGGAGTACTGAAAATGTTAAATGATGAATAGAGGTGGATAAACCAGCTAACCACTGATTGGTTTTTCTCTGGAGCTTACATTTTTTGACTTTCTTTTCTATTTTCTCTCCTTTTTTTTTTTTTTTTTTTTTTTTGCCCCCTCTTATCTTCATTCCGAGTCTCGCTTCTTGTAGCTATGTGATGATTGGTATCCCTTGTGCATATTTTTTGTATGATACAATGTGTTTAATTTTTTTTCCAGACATCATTATCCCATCATCATCACTGTTTGTTACATTTTTTGCATTCATTCTTTTACCATCTTTAAAGCTCCTACCACGAGATACAGCCCGAACTGACCTACTCTGGTGATGGGATGGCCAAACACCCTAATTGTCGTGCTAGAAACCTCATCCAACTACTGAGGGATCTGGATGCAGAGATCCATGACTAGGTCCCAGGTGGATCTCTGGGAGTCCAATTAGTGAGAATGAGGAGGGTTTATATGAGAGAGAATTGTTGAGACCAAGGTCGGATAAAGCACAGAGACAAATAGCCAAACAAATGGAAACACATGAAATATGAACCAATGGCTGAGGGGTCACCAACTGGATCAGGCCCTCTGAGTGGGTGAGACAGTTGATTGGCCTGATCTGTTTGGGAGGCATCCAGGCAGTGGCACCGGGTCCTGTGCTCATTGCATGAGTCCGCTGTTTGAAACCTGGGGCCTATGCAGGGTCGCTTGGCTCGGCCTGGGAGGAGGGGACTGGACCTACCTGGACTGAGTCCACCAGGTTGATCTCAGTCTGTGGGGAAGGCTTTGCCCTGGAGGAGATTGGAATGGGGGGCGGGCTAGGGGGAAGGTGAGGGGGGCGGGAGGGGGGAGAACAAGGGAATCTGTGGCAGATATGTAGAACTTAATTGTATTGCAAAATAAAAATTTAAAAAAAAAGAGAAAAAAAAAAAAAAAAACCACAGCTACCACTGTTAACTCTAACCTGAATCCAGCAGACTCCTAGTAAGATAAAGCAGGAAAGACTGCCTCAGGCCCTTGTCCATGGTCTTACTTGTTTCAGCCTCAGATCTGGCACTGGAATCACTCCACTGTTGACTTACCTGTGTCCCTTGCTGGGCATGCTGGATGACCTCTGCTCCTCTGCTCTGTGCTGCAGCTCATCAAGTCCTTTCATCTCCCCTGTGGTGGTTTGAATGAGAATAGCTTTAAGTTCAGATGTCTGAATACTTGATCCCCAGTCGGTGGTACGGTGGTGCTGTTTAGGGAGGCTTAGGAGGCATGGACTCTCACTCTCCAGAACTGTGAGTCGAGTGAACTCTTTCTTCTACTAAGTCGCCTTGGTCATAGTGTTTTATCACAGCAATAGGTAAGTGCCTAATACAAGCCTCTTCTGCCATTACTTTGACCATGGCCTCCTTCCTCATTGATTTTGATGCCACTAACTTCAGCAAAGTGCATTCTATCTTCCACCCAACCTGCTTTTGGTCTCCTCAACCCTTCAGAGTCATCACTGACTCCAATATTCCAATGTTGTTACTGCCACATGAAATGTCAGTTTCCTGAGTGGGAGGAGGGAGGACAGGAGTCTGTGGATAGCATGAGGAGTGAGTAGAAAATTTCTTTATAAAGAAAATATAAAAAAAAATTAAAAAACAAAAAGAAAAGAAGCAGAACATTAAAAAAAAAGTTTAGGCAGATGAATGTGACAGTTACCGTGCGCTGATCACTACCTAACGTGTACATGGACCGTAACACAAAATACATACAAATATATCAACCAAAAATAGAGAAAAAAAAAAAAAAGAAATACCAGTTTCCCTTCTGACCATCTGGAACTTCCCATAGAGGTCCCCTTCAATGTTCATGTGTTCCCTAGGGCCTGTCATCATCTAGATCATGCTGACCTCAGTCTTGAATGCTTCTTATTCATTCACTACCTGACCACTTACCCTGTGTAAAGAATGGTGCCGTGGAGGACACCCAAGCATGTACCAGGATTAAACTTAACCACAGAAATCAGAGTCTAGCTCAGGTACTAAAAGTCAGATGCCAGATGGATGGATAAGAAAAACCATTCATAAGAAGGAGGTCAGCTTCAACACTCTGTTTGTGTTGGTCCTGCCTTGTGGAATGCCTGTTTGCCTTTCTGAATATCCAGAACTTACCTTAATAGATGAGGATGTTAATATCCCCCTGAACATTCAGTTAAAATTTGAATAAAAGAATAAAAAACCTGATACCTGACTTCTGCTCCCTTCATTCAGGGTCAGTATATGGATTTGTTAGCTTTCTGACATGACAATAAAACCACAGATACAAATACCTTATAAGGATAGAAGAGGATTTGGGGTCTGAAGCTTTAAGGATTCCAGTCCATTGTCAAGTGACATCACATCTGTAAGTCTGCAGCAGGGCAGCACATCATGGTTGGGGCATATGGTAGAACAGAACTGCTTTGCAGAGAAGTAGACAGGAAGAGAAAGGAGCTGCAGTCTCATAAACCCCTTCAAGCTTATACCCTCAACATCCTAAAGACCACCCATGTAGCTCTACATGCTAAATGTCCATGGAAAACTTCCAACAGGATCACCCTGGGACCAAAGCTTTAGCATATGCATCTTTGGGAGACATTCAACATCCAAATTCCAGCAGTATAGAACATAGTCTGCTCTTCTCTCCCAGGCCTTCTCATATCATGCACATTTTAGAAGGACAGTATTGTAAAATGAATTGGCTCTGGATGGCCAGTCAAGAGACTGTAAGATCATTCTCAGGTCAGACATCTCACTAGGAGGCCTCACCAGTCAGCAGATGACCTCCCCGTTGTTGATGATTTATTTCAGTGAAAGGACCCACAGCAGAGTCAGCAAAGGAGGAGAGCAGCTGATGGAGCAAAGTTCAGGCACACCAGGTGCACACTTGCAAAGTGCTCTCCCCATGATGTCACGTGCTACCTTAAATGGCCGCAGCATGGACCCATGACTGCACATGTTAAATATCATCTACTGAAGAAGCTCACTGGGGACTAGTTACGTAGGTGTCCTCTGCCTGACATGTACCCAAACTTGAGTTGCCCAGAAGGAACACAGGTACTCATCACTACACACAATGCAGACAGTTTAGGTATATCTAGCTCCTCTTATCAACTAGAGGTCACAGAACCCTTCCAGAATCCCAGTTGAGAACCTAAGGGCCGACCCTGCACGCTGCCCTTCTTAGAGCAGCTTTGGCCAGTGTCCTTCTCCTGTATTAGTCTGAGTTTTACAAGAGGAGGAGAAATGTTTTCTCTCACCTAACAGATTTTAAGTACTTCATCAGTTGGGGGTGAAATAATAATGAGGGGCAAGAAAGATGTGAAAGACGTCTTGGTGAGAGCAAGCCATGGAAGAATTTGAGAGTGTCCTCCACTCACTCCTCCTGCTCTCCGAATGCCTCACACCATGCACGGGCTTTTGCCTCCTGTGACAAGTGCTGAGGCTCTAGCTGAGCAAGGATCAGGGAACTTTCCCGAGGCACCTGAGCCTAGTGTGGAAAATGCCAGGGGAAGTTTGGCTGCCTGACCATGTTGTCTGTACACCACCTCCTGGGTGCTCTCAGGTATTTGAACTCCACAGTCCATGTTGTTTCTTTCTACACAAATTGAAACTCAGGAAAAAGAGAGATCTCCCAGCCTCACACTTCCCTGCTCTGTGCAAGCCACTGCTCCAGTCACCTACCTTCACAGGGCAGCTGTCAAGAGGAAGCTGCAGGCTTGGATTCGAGGAAGTTGCAGGCTTGGATTCGAGCTTATCTTAGCATTGGAAGTCCATATTGCAAGTGCCCTCCCACCTGGATGTCCCAGAAGGCTGTGCCTAACTATCCTGGTATAGGATACAGGTCCATACTGACCAAGGAGGAAGCTCATGTGTCTAGGAAAGGATGGTCTTGTCTCTCTCCTGGGATGGTCATAGGATGAAAGAGGATACCATATAATATGGATTCAAAGATGCACCTGCTCACCCTTGTCTCCTGTTAGCATTTGTGAATGAAGTTCTGTCTTATAATTGATGCTGTACCAAAAATGGACTGCATGTAGCCTTGTCTTTCTTGGTGATCCATTTAATAGTAGGGCATCTCAAAATCAGCGGTTTCTTAGATAAAATACAAAGTACGAAGCACGTTATACCAGTGCCTGGCAGGAAGTTCAGGTCTTGCCATTATCTGTGTTGTTTTCAGGAAGATGGGAGAGGCTAGCCAAAATGCCACAAGATATACAACCTATAAATGGTGTTTACGTTTTTAAGTAGTTGAGAAAACATAAGAGATTAATGTTTTGTGACCCATACAAACCAATTAAGTTTGAACATATATGCAATAATAAAGTTGAACACAGCTTCTCCCATTTGTTTACCAGTAGCCCATGGTGTCCTGTCCTCTGCAGCAGGAGAGCTGAGTGGCCACTAAGAAACCATGTGGCCCATCACACTTAAAATATTTGCTGTTTGGCTATTTCAGGAAAAGCTTGCCAGTTCCCCATTTTGTGCTCAGCAGTGTGACTCGTGTCCTTCCCAGGGAAGAGGCTTTCTCATTTGTCTTTTTTCCTTTCGCACTTTATGGGTCCTCAAGTCAGTGATGGCTAAATTCAATTTCTGCAGTCATTTCTAAGTCCAAAAAGTAAATCTCAACTCATGGTGGTTACCATGGCACCAGATAAACATCAAAATGAAATGCTCATCAGCTAAAGGAGAAGACACTGACTCTCCAAGACACTCTTCCGACCAAGTTCATATTTGTATTGCAGCATCTGTCGGGGAGCAAATAAGTAACCGTAAAGAGTAAGGTCATGTCCCCTGGAAAGGCTGAGTGGGCAGTGCTTCTCGGATGGGAGAGATTTTCAGGAAACTGAACACTTCATCGTTCCTGCTTATCTTGGAAGGACTGCTGAGCACACAGGACCACACACAGGCGGCAGGGAGGCCCAGCACATATGCTGAGAAGTGAGCCCATGACAGCTTTGAAAGGCCTGCTGGTTTCCAGAGACCAATCAGGCTATTGAAATTAAACCACAGTTGACGTTTTCTCTACATTAAGTGTTTTCAAGGCAGATAAGCATAGGTGTGTTCAAGGTCATGGTGAAGGCTTATTCAGTCGGGAGGTGGAGTCAGCCTTGAGTAAAGGCAGCCATGGTCAAGAGAGAGATGTTGAGGTGAGCATGAGCCAGAGGACTTTGGGCAGGAAGGGACTGCCCTTCAGGCTCTGGTGGTTGCCTCGCCTTGGTTTTGTGTGTGTACATGTGTGGCTGGGCCGCCGTGGGTGAGCACAGCCAGCCATGGCTACGGTCCTGCTCTTCTCCAGTGTCTAGAGGTTCTGCCTGGAGTTTCAGGATCTGATGGAGAGAGCCCAGTTGTCCACATGCCCATGGGGAAGAAGCTTCATATAATGTTAGAAGTGAGAGTCACATTTCCTCCAAGTCCAGGATCAAAGATCTCCAAAACTTATTTTGGGCATTTTCATTATATTGCCGAATGATTCCTCTTTAAGCCATTGCCCAAGAAAGCATAATTTTTAAAAGATTTGGGTTTTGTCTTCTTAGGTGTGGCTAGCCCCACCTTTAGTTTCCTAAAAATCAATGGAAAAATAAGCGTAGCAGAAAACAGCATTTCCAACTGAAGCCTTTAAAGAATAGAAGTGTTGTCCTGCGATTCCAGCACTTGGAGAGACTGAAATAGGAGGGTCACAAGTTCAAGACCAACCTGGGCAACTTGGCAAGACTGTCTCAAAGTGAAAAGTAAAACAGGGACAGGGGTTGGGTTCATTTACAGAGTGCTTGCCTAGCATGGGCAAAGCCCTGGGTTCTACTCCCAGCACCACCACCAAAAAAAAGGGGGGGGGGAAGCATACATTCAAGAAATTCAACAGAGTGCCCTACAGCCCAGTCTCCCTAGTAGCTATCCTGATAAAGTTGGGTTTATTTCCTTACAATTTGTTTTTTCTCCTAAAAGGAAAGTATGATGTTCAACAAAAATTATGGTTAGAAAACAGTTTTTCTATTGAAAATAAGGTATGTACCTTGTATAAGGGAATTTTTCTCTTCTTTTTTTTAAATTTTATTTACTTATTTATTTATGTGTTTATGTGTATGGATGTTTTATCTGCATGTACATCTGCACACCAGAAGAGGGCATTGGATCTCATAGCACTACAGGTATACATGGTTGTAAGCTACCCTGTGGGTGCTGGGAATTGAACTCAGGACCTCTGGAAGAGCAGCAGTACTCTTAACCACTGAGCCATCTTCCAGACCCAAAGAATTCTTTTTTTTTTAGATTTATTTATTTTTATTTTATGCACATTGGTGTTTTGCCTGCATGTATGTCTGTGTGAGGGTGCCAGATCCCCTGGAACTGGAGTTACAGACAGTTATGAGGTGTCACATGGGTAGTAGGGTGCTGGAAATTAAACCCAAGTCCTCTAGAAAAGCAACCAGTGCTCTTAACTTCTGAGCCATCTCTCTAGCCCCAAAGGAATTTTTTCACAAGAAAAATCATTCTCAAGGTTTGTTTAAAACCATCTCTGGGAATAGCAAGGTAAAGGTACTTGACACTAAGCTTGACAGCCTGAGTTCAATACCTGGGACCACATTGTAGAAGAGAACTCTTATATGTTATCCTTTGACCTCCACACAAACTCTCTCTAAATAAAATGTAATAATCTTTTTAAATCTCTAATATGAAAATAGTAGTAATATTTCCCCCGCCCCTATGAAGCATTTCAACACTCCTTGGGTTAAAATGCTTATGTAGACTAGTACAGATCCTTTTTTTAAAAAAAAAAAATGACTTCTTGCTGAGAATCTAAGTGTATATTTATACCATTATTACTAGTAAGCATGTTACACATGAACTTAAAAAAAACAGTTGCCTTGAGCACAGTGTAGGAGAAAAGTTCCAGGAGGTGCTGATGATGAAACACTAAAGCCACCATTCTGTGTCACCTTCTTTCTCTTTTGACCCTTTAGATGTAATTAGAGGCTCAGCAGAGTGGCCCCAAAGAATTCACATGGTTTCTACCCAGTCCCTCTGCCTGGGAATGTCCCCATGTGTCTTTAGACAAAATGCTTGAAGGAGGCTGGAGGATTATCTGCTAAACTGAATTATTCATGGAATATTAAGGAGGAAAAAATATTTTCTTAAAAAAAATACAAACCTCCTACTCTAGTGACAGAATTAAGTTAAAAATAGAGCCAGCACTGGGAAAGACCATAGAATTTTAATTAGCTCAACACTGAGTGGGTCAGGCACATCTGCAGGTCTGGCTCAGTGGGAGAACAGTACTGCTGGGCCTGTACACATTCATCCCTGTGGGTTTAAGTAAAAGTAGAACTTGAATGCAGCCTCCACAAGCTCCTTCCAGAACCTGCCTCCCCAACAGCATTCATCTAGGAAATAAAAGGTTGCTGCTGGACCGGGCTGGCCTTGCACTTTGCCTACATTGCCCCAGTCCTACCCCCCTTTCCTGACCCCTACCATTCCTGCCCCTCCATCCCTTCCACAGAAGGGAAATGGGTCCCCATTCTATTGTAATCCTTTTATATAACTTATTGCATTGAAATTTTTGGTTTTATTTCTCTGAAACCTTACAATTAAATTGTCTGTCCTTGACTTTTTCCAGCTTCTAATCTGACCCACTTAATTTCTGCCAAATTAGCCAAATTTCAAAATAAAAGGGCCTTTTAAGCAAGAGTCTTTCCGGGTTAGAGACCTCTTCCAGAATTTGACAAAAACTATGAGTCCTTCCCCTGGGAAGAAAATGATCATCCTACAGACGCATACATGTAGCTTTATAGAATCACACCTGTAACCCTCCAGTTTGGAATTATGTATCTCCCAGAAATATATCTTCCAGTTAGAAAGCTAATCTCCAAATCATACATTAGTAGTGTTTGGTAGATGGGGGCTTTGGGGAGTGATAAAGTTAGATGAGGTCATTAGAGTTGGGTCCCCATGATGACACTAATGGCTTTATAAGAAGAGACTCACACTAGCATGCTTGCTCAAATCTCCATGTGATGCCCTCCACCACCTCCAAGAGTCCAAGGGCCTTGCCAGGTACTGAGCAGATACCCGGGACAGTGCTTTTTGGGTTTCCAGCCTTCAGAGTCATGATCCACATAAACTTATATTCCTTATAAATTACTCAGTTTCAGATAGAAACAAAATAAGTACCAAGAGTGGTCAAGTCAAGGAGCAATGTGGTTGAATATGAGGGACAAGGACCTTCGGGGAGCCTGACTTACACTGTCACCAATGCTGGCTTCATGTGGGTGATACAGTGTGAAACGCCAAAGACAGGAGAACTCTGTCAGAATGTGTATGCTATTAAGTCCTCTGTCATTAGAACCAAGGATTCGAAAAGATCTATTTTCCGAAAACACTGGTGTTCAATAGAACAGGAAATAGGTTCACAGTTGTGATTTTCCAGCCTAGAAGACTTCCCCCCCTTGATATCACTTTGACCTCACTCAAATACAGGTTTTACTTGGTTTGCTGGTAACAGTTCAGTGAGCTGTAAATTTCTTAAGGAGACTGAGAAAGATGTGCCTTGACCTAGTGACACCTAGTCAGAGCCTCAGAGAACTCGGTGCCTGTTTTTTATCATGGTGTATGCCAAAAAAAAAAAAAAAAAAAAAAAATGGGATGGTTATTATGTGGATTTGAGTCCCTGTCGTCAACAGTGCTTTGGAAATGGGAGGAAGCAAATTCCTTTTCATTTTATGTGGCTGATCTGAAGTGCCAATGAATAATCAGGAGCCCTCCAATATAGCAGACATTAGCATCTGCATTCAGGAGTCATTGTAAGCCCTTCTGCTGTCACCACTAGCTGTATGATGTGGGCAACCTGACCTGCCTCCCTGAAGTCCAGTTCCATCATATATGAGGTGGGAACATGAGCGCATTCCTCCAGGGACTGTTACAAGCCTATCCCGTAAAACCATGTAGAAGATGCCCGGTTCTCTCTTATCTTCAAGACCCTGTTCTTAAGGATATCCCAGCCCTAATGGGATATCCAGGTAAGGATGCATAAGCCAGGGCTGCAGGAAGGAAGGCAAATATAATCAGTGATATAAATATGCGTGTCCTAAGCATGCCACACCTCATATCAGCCAAGTGCAGAGTGATTCTGACGTTCTGCGGAAGTTAGAGTCAGCGACCACAGGAAGGCTCCAGGGGTACAGAGGACAGTCCTGGGTAGACATCCTCAGGATGAGGAATGTCACCTCCTGTGGCCTCAAGCACTGGGCTAGCTATGCTGCCTGCGGTAGGCACAGATCAAGCTGGGGCTGCCAGCTTCGTAGAGGGAGGGGGCAGGATTCTGTTCCCTGTGTTGTGCTGAGAGAATCAAGCAGGAATACATGTGGATCAAAACTCATTTCCTTGGCCTCTGAGCATCTGAAGATGAAAGGCTGTTAGTTGGCTGCCCCTGTTTAATATTACACACACACACACACACACACACACACACGCACACACACGCGCGCGCGCACGCGCACGCACACGCGCACACACGCGCACGCGCACACGCACGCACACGCACACATGCACACACACGCGCACACGCACACATGCACACACACACGCGCACACACACACACACACGCGCACACACACGCACACGCACGCGCACGCACACACACGCACACACATGCACACACATGCACACACACACACACGCGCACGCGCACGTGCACACACATACACATGCACACATGCACACAAGCCCATGGCAGAAGCTGGTCCAAAACTTCCCCTGCAACTGTGTCTTACAGTTATTATTTGCTGGCCTTCACAATCTGCATTTGCTTCCTCCCTGAGTCTGGGGGTCTTCTTGCTCTGTGCTCCCCTGGGTCTGGGGGTCTTCTTGATCTGTGTTCTGCATCCTTTTCCTGGGAGAAAAGCCCAGCTCCTGTTTCCTCTCTGCTCTAGGCAGTGAGAGGTGGCAAATAGTTGGAGGACTCCGCCTGCCCAGTTCCTTTCCTGTGTAGCCTTTTTTAAAAGGTGGCATGGGATTCTACCCTACCCTGTTGCCATGAAGCCTACCACCACCACCACCCCCAGAGAGCCCAGAATGATCCTGGCCCTTGCCTGCTTAACAACACTTTGGATCTCCAAAGGGTTTCCTCAGAGGTGTTTCAATTCCTGATTAAAATTTATATTAATTTGTTGGGTTGTTTTAAGTATGTATTAAGATGCAAATGTTTAACTTGTGGTAAATACAAAGCAAGCACTCTACCACTGGACCAGCCCAGGTCAATTTTCTTCACCAGAAGGCCTTACAGAGTCTTTCATTTACTAAGAAGCACACTCATCTCCAAGAAAGATGCATGGAATGGCTCCCGTGTTTGCCCCAGTCTCCAGTGGTCTTTGGGTAGAGTGCATGCTTAGCAAACAGCATATTGTAGGCGGTGGGTTTTCTGTGTCTTTCACTCCTAGACCAGCATATTCCCAATGGCTAGTGTGGGAACCAGCCCCTGTTCACTCTATACTAGTATTCATTGCCCAGATGCCTTTGTGACTTATTGAGATGGCTGTGTTTCTCCTGGCCTCCGTGGTGTGATCCAACAAAGGGTACTGGGAAAGTAAACTACTGAGTATCTACTTGGATCATGTAGGGTGTGCTGTTGGCAGCCTGTGGTTTGGAGTCTGTTTTCAACAGAGAGCGAAGTGATGTTGGTATAAGGGCATGCTCTCTGGGCATTGCCCCAGCTTCTCATCCTTGTGGCAGTGAGAAAGCAAGTATTAACATTAGCATGCAGCTCCAAAGCTCATGGTTTTGGAGATGGACTTGGTAGCAGACAAGGTCACCACCTGCTTCCCTGGCCTCCCATCTGTGTGACCTCTCCCAGCTTTTAGCTTCCTTCCGGTGGCAGCTGGTTCTTACCTGGCTGTGTGATGCCGCTGGAGTCTGCCAAGTCCTGGGTGAAGGAAGATCTTGAGAGGACAGACTGTGTGTGAATAATCGTCAACACAGAGGGACTCCATCCAACACTTTTAAAGGTACAGAAGGAATCTTTTAAAAGTACTGTAGGAATCCCCAGACTTAAAAAAAGGGGGGGGGGGCTTTGCGTCCCTGCGTCTTCCTCCTCAAGTGTGTTTTCCCTGTTTTCTAGAAGGTCCAGAGGATGTGTCTTGTGATCGGCCCCTGTGTGGCTTCTATAGATGAAAAGCACTGATTTGAAGCACATCTGCTCCCACTGACCTCAGCCCTCTGGTCCCACCTGCCAGGCCCCTTACCAGCAGCCTGCCCGGAGGAAATCCTTCCTGTCAGATCAAGCCACCTGGCTGCACAGGTCTCTGTGGATGCACTCGCCTGGGTGTGGGCTGCCTGCAACTCTGCTGTGTCTGGGGTCCAGGCTGCCTCATAACCTTTCGTCTCCTAAGTAACCAGGACCGTTCATAGGTCCCCAGTGAGCAATGAACACAGGACAGAGATATGCAGAGCAGGGCTGTCAGGGTTAGCTGTAGATATGTCAAGGCCCTGAAATGACCTCCCTTTGCTATGAGCCAGGGCCTGAAATCCAACCAGGAAGACACAGGCCCCTATTTTAAGCCACAAAGAGACATGACCCTTGAGAATGGTACTACAGCCAACTCTACCTCTGTGTCCTGGAGACTGAGCTCACCTGACCCTTCTGGGTGTGGGATTCCTGAGGGAGTGCAGGTGGGGCCTGAGCTTCCAAGAACAAATCCTACCTACTTTCATTTTTCATTTTATGTTTTTAGAGGGGTGTATATTGATTTTTATTCTTGGAGTAACTATAACATGAAATTTACCTGCTGAGCTATCTCACTGACAATCGGTGTTCAATCCCCAGGACCCACACAAAGGTGAAAAGAGAGAACTGACTCATGGGAGTTGTCCTCTGACCTCCACAAGTGCACACTGTGACATGTGTGCACACATTTTCCCATACATACATAATCCACGTACACACAGTAACAAAAAGTTGTGAATAGCTGCTGAACTGTATACTCAGAAATGGTTAAGATGCTCTTTTTAAAAGTGCTTCTTCTAACAGTCTAGCCCACAGTTTCTGGTTCTGTGTTCCACATCCCTTCTCCATGCCCATCCTTTTCTCGGTTGGAATAATTCATGTTCTACATGCGGCCTCTGTTTCTGTATGGCACTAAGGTCATAAAGGAGTTCTCTTTCGTACAGTAGGATAGCTGGGGCTCCCGGTCCTAAGTGACTGAGACATGGTGGATACCTGCGGAATGACCTGTAGTGAAGCTTGTGTAGAAGCATGAGGCAGGGAGATTCCAGCAGTGCAGCGCAGCAGAAAGCACGCACCACACAGACACTGCAAAGCCCCTGCCTCAGGACATCCACCCCCAGTCCCTGCTCTGCTCCCTCACCAGAACTGTGGTGTCTTCTGGGGTTTCCACTGGCGAACGAAGTCAACTGTATTGGAGACTTTTTTTTTCCCAATGGTTAGTAGAACATTTAACGTGAGATCTACCCCTTGGATAATTTGTGAAATAAGCAGCAGTGTATCATTGCCTTTAAGTGGAACATCCCAGGCAGATCTGTGGAGCTCACTCATCCACTTGGCTAAACTTTGTCCTAGCTGCTTAGTGGTCCCCTTCCCTGATGCTAGCCTCAGCAGCCACCACTGTTCTCTGGTTCTATGACTCTGCATATTTTCGGAGGAGTTACATAAGTAAAGTCATACAGTGTTTGCCTTCTGTGACTGCAGTATCTCACTGGATATAATGTCCCAGAAGTTCATCCATGTGTCATAATCTATTTCCTTGTTAAGCTGGATGCTACTTCACTGTGTGGCTTTGCTCAATTTGGCATATCCATTCATCCAGTAATGATGGTAGAGGTGTTTCCATGTCTTGGCTATAGTGAATAGCACAGTAATTATGGGAATACTCCCTTCAGGATCCTGATTTCAGATCTTCTGGATATCAATTCAGAAATGTGATTTCTGGATCATATAGCAATTCTGTTTTTATTTTTAATTATTGAGTAACAACTATATTGCTTTCTATAATGCTTTCCATTTGTAGCCCACCAGTGGGTTAGGTTTGCTTCCAAGACTAACTGGTCTCCTAGCCTCCCTGCATAGGCCTTCCTTGATTCTGCTGAGATGTCACATTCAGGAAAGACTGTGTGGTACTGACCTTCTCTTAGGGCTAAGTTCAAATGCTATTTCCTTGGTAACATCCTCCCCGGGGTCTGGTTCCCTCCTTTGCATTTCTGAACATAAGGCTCACACACCAGCCTTTTTTATTGCTGCTCTTGAGACCAGCCATGTGGCTTGGTCAACTTGCCATCTCCACAACATAGGGCTATGCATGGCCCACTCGGAAAAGAGTGTGTGTGTGTGTGTGGGGGGGGGGGGTGATATGCTTCCTTCAGCTTGCAATTATTGGTCATTATTCATTGTGTTCTACCAGCCAAGGGACAAGATTCCTGGGATGCTAAATAAGAACATCCATTTGGAAACTGAAAGGGTTCTTTCCAAATTTTTGTTATGATATGCTTTAAGTATCTTTTTGCTACTTAGAAAGACATAAGTCAAGTACCGAGAATTCAGAAGTTAAGGCCCACATGTTAACTCACTGGGTAGAAAGCCAGGGAAGTGTACCTCCTGTGTTTGAAGTGACTTCCTTGTGCTCGTTGATAAGAAAAACAATCCTTCTCCTGTCACAGAAGGCATGTGCTTTTACAAACAGGAGGAGGAGGAGAAGAAAGGGGTCTGGATAATTATTAGCAGACTTTCCGAGGCTATGAAGAGTCCTCCAGTTGGCTCTTTGCATTGGGGGCTTTATAGTACCCTTGACCTTGTTGAAGGTAAAGGGGTGTTTGTTTGGCAAAGGCAATGGTAGGAGTCCCCATGACATTGAAGTGTTCCTGGGATTTGAGGCTCTGGAATGTGATGTGGGGCTGCAGACAGGTGGGCTTTCTCACCAGTACCTGCTTCGTCTGGCTCTTGCTTCTCCTTCCAGAATAGGTCACGACGCTCGTTTATACCTACAGATTGCCTGTGTGTGCCAGTCTGGGTCCAGGAGCTGGCACCTCTGGCAGAACTACTCTGGGCATCACAGTGGCCATGAACTTCCCTTTGCAGGTGCCACTTCCCATCTTGGAAATGGAGCTAGTACCTGATATCTTTATTTATAGGTTCTGCAAGGGCTTCTGGGGTGAGGCATCCATCTACGTGTGCTTTGAAGGTCCTGGGTGTGATTTGCACCTGATTATAGATGCTTTTTTGAGATCTTGGACAGATTTCAAAACCAGAGGGCCAAGCGAGTCTACCCTCACAAGCAAGCCCACGAGGAGGAAGAAAGCAGAGTCACAACAAAGCGCTTCAGGCATAGGAAGTCCAGCTCCAAGATCAAGCCCTCTGTGCCCCACCCTGAAGGGCTGCCCAGGATGGAGAAGCCGGTTAGAGTGGCACTCGGGCCAAGTGTAGG
Organism: Peromyscus eremicus; assembly: GCF_949786415.1. Lineage (NCBI taxonomy): Eukaryota > Metazoa > Chordata > Mammalia > Rodentia > Cricetidae > Peromyscus > Peromyscus eremicus. The sequence goes on from NC_081420.1 coordinate 29,319,687, forward strand.
GTCAACTCAGTTTACGGCCGTAAATGAGGAAGTGCCAGGCTGCCAGACCTCAGGGTGATTTCCCCGTCCCCGGGCGAAGGTCAGTGCCATCTCCGACAGGGCTGTTCTCACCAGCCTCGCAGACGTTAGGGGTGGACTTATGACACTGTCATATGATCCGATTCTGACAGCTGTGCAGTCGCTGGCCATTTCCTTTTGAGTGGCGAAAGTCATCAAGAACCCGCCGGCTGCCGTGTTTCAGGAAGGCGCTCTCAAGAAAGCCTCTCCTCTGATTTCCTTCATCATTGACTGTGATGTATTCTGGGCATTGCATGGATCCATGCCTTGCCCTGGGCAACAGGCTTATTAATACAGCCCAGCCCTCTGCCCTGACCTCCAATCCTTCCTCTCTCCAAAAGCCACCACTCCCCATTACCCCGTCTCAGTCCCATGACTGGCTTTTACTTTGTCCACATCTGTGCTGGCCCCACATAGTGTCAGGAACTTTGAATCCCAATATGTTGCCTTTTTTTTTTTTAAAGCTTCACACAAATGGTACCCACAGTACCATTTATCTTTTTAAAATGGCTTTTATTTTAATTTTTATTACATTTAAAAAATTGTGTGTGTGTGTTTATGTGTGTGCACACACAAATGCAGGCATGAACATTCACGGGTGCTACAGCACACGTTGTATGGGGGTCGGAGGACAACTTGTGTGAGTCAGTTCACTCCTTCCACCGTATGGGTCCTGGGGATTGAACACAGTTGTCAGGCTTGGCAGCAGACATATTTACCCACTGAGCCATTTTGCCAGCCATTATTAAAAAAAAAAAAAAAAAAAAAAAAAAAAAAAAAAAAAAAAAAGCCCAGTGTCCTATCTCAGAGGCTCTCCTGTGATGGTGTAGATGGAGAAGGAAATAGGAGCCATGTTTCCACTGATAATGGGGGGCTGCCTGGGGATTAAGCTGGGCTTAGGACTTCCGGGTCATGGCTTTAGGAATATAAAGGAAATTAGTGGATGATGCAGAAAATGAAGAGATTCTGTCTTCCCTCTGTGGAAATTAATGTTTGGTAGGAACTGAGGAGAAAGCAGCCAACACATGGCCCAGTTCTGGGGCCTGTGGAAGGCTGATGGGAGGAATGGAGGCCATACTCATACTAACCACACCCTGGCCTTTCCCTGCAGGGACTTCCCACTATCCTGCACCCTGCTCACTTTCCTTTTCCTATAGCAGTGACAAGAAATTATACACAGGCTTGCACACACATACACACAGTTTTTGTGAGCGTTTTCCTTTGTTATGTATCGTTTGTATTTTGTTTTGTTTTTGAGCGAGCAGGAACGGAGCATCAGAAATGATGAACAGGGCATTGATTTTCTTCTTCTTCCTCTGTTTACTAAGACTCTTACTGTCAGTGTGAAGATTAGAAGCTGGTAGTAGTTGAGTACCTCTACCCATCATACTATGAGTCCAGCCAAGTGTGTCCAGATTGAGTTTTAACTCCTATTGGTCCTCTTGTTTCAGCCTCTTGAGTGTTGGGATTATAGTAGTTGGCCCCTACACTGCCTCTGTCCATCTTATTTTATTTGAGGTGCTAATAGTCAGCATTTAGGGGACAGTTTTAACTGGAGAGTGTGGCTACCATATTGATAGGATGAACTATAACCCAGGGATATGGATTTGAACATGCCTTTGAACACCAGAGGGGCACTAGTATTTCGGAAACTGGATAACAGGAGGCCTGCTGTGTTTTTCCTGTTGCTTGCTTAAAGGAAGAGACAGTACAAAGGCACCCACCTGACTCCTTCAAAGACAGAGTCCACCCAGCAAAATTCGGCCTCCAAAGCAGGGCTTTGTGCTTGTATGTTGCCTACTTGTGGGCATGTGAGATCATCTTCTTAACTGATAGGAAAGAGCAAAGGTTAATTGAACATGCCACTGAATCATGAGATTTGGCAAACCATTGCATGGCCCACCTAACCCAGCATAGTTCCTTCTCCATGGTAAAGCTTACTAATTTTGTGACTGATTAGTTATGAAATTAAGAGTTATGTCCTTAAATGTTTCCCATCAACCCATATGTTAAAGAATTGGCTGCCAGGATGGCATTACTGGAGGACAGTGAAAACTTTAAGAGGTGGGACATAATGGGGGGCATGCCCTCCAAGGGGAGAGTGGGACCCTGGTTTCTTCCTCTCTGTTCTGTTTCTTGGCTATGGATAAGGAGAGTGGTGTTTTCTCCACCACGTTCCCTCCATAATGTGCCACCACGTGCCTAATAGCAGCAGGACTGACCAATCATGGGCTGGAACTGCCAAAACTGGAACCTAAAGGGCCACTTCTTCTCTGTAAGTTGACCTGTTACCGTGACAGAAAGCTAACCAACACAGATGGCATCCGATGATATGCATCACTGACATCTCTGACACTTTGTTGTCCTCTTCAGAGACCCTGTTCCCATCCTTCATATTGTTCATCCATTAACCAAAGGCTCATCTATCATCTGCTGAGTATTTGCTGCATGCCAGGCTCTGAGGGTCGAAAGACACTGCCCTGTTATAGAGACATGTAACATCTCTAATTTTCCTGTGGGCCTGACCACGATGCAGGGGTCACTGCTGTGGAGGCAAACACTAAATGCAGTGAGGATAGATGGAAAATCTGGATCTGAGATTGTCTTTTGTTCCTCCAACCTACATCATAGAAAGGCACATGCAGCAGAAGAGAGCAAAGCCCCAGGACCCCTCAGTCTCCTGTATACGTCTCCTGTTAATTTGTCACTGAGATCTAGAAAACAGAGCCTTTGCCTGTCTGGTGCCCCAACTGCTCTAGGGTAAATAGATCATATTATGTGGTTTGTGTGGGAGCCCACGTGTGCCCATGACCTTGAACTTCCTCTGAGCCCTTCCTGTGGCTTCTGACCTAAGCCATGTTGACTTTAAGACGAACATCTGTGATTGTCACCGAAGTTCTCACAAGTCTACCAGGGAGGTTTACCTGAGGAGTGTGGTGACTTAGCACCTCTCACCTCCAGGCTCACGTCAGGAAGTTCAGTCACCCAACCACGGAAAGGCCTTTCCCCAGTCTCTTTTTAGAGAAAATCAAAGTTACATGCTTGCAAGAGATTGGGAACAATCGGTGCCTGGAATTTGGAAGATACCTTTGCATGTGACGTCTTCATGCCGTCTTACTCAGGGCCAGATCTGGAGTCCTGAGAAACCTGTGGAAGGGGGCTTCTAGTAAGAAAGAACTGTCTCCCTTTTGATAACAGTGCCCCCCAGGGCCAGAAATGACATGAGCACATCTGATTTTCAGGGCAAGGAACAGAGGAATAGTTTTGGGAAGAAGAAAAGGAGGTCATGGACCCCTGCCCAGGAAAGTAGCGCTTAGTGGACTTGTTGATTTGGGAGCAAACATTTCAGAGCGCTTGTCTTTTGACTCCTCTTTAAACATTTTCCTGATACAGCTGTGATTTAGGAGACTCTGATAAGCCCTGGAATCAGAGCGGCTTGCCACTGCAAAGCCTAGCACGAGTGTTTCAGATCTCTGGTGGGTGTTAGGTCTAGTGATTTGAGAAGACATGGGGGTCAGGGGGACGGGACATAGGAAGTCATTTAAACTCAAGTGCCATAGAGCAGGCTGTAATTGGCAACTGGAGAGACATGGGGGACCTCCTAACACAGCTTCTGTCTGGGGCTTAGAAGACAGAGCACAGTTTCTCCTTTTCATTCAAATACTAGAAGGGGGTGGGGTGGGAGGGGGTGGAAACAAGTCTGGGCTTGGGCAGTCGGCAAAGACCCCAGCCCCGTCTTTTGCAGCCTTTTACTGATTGCTCTTCAAATTCTCCAGGAATAAAGGATTCTTTTTCAAGCAGTGAGGTAGCCAATTGTCATGTGTATTTTAGATTAAGTGGAGCACTAGCGGGTCTTAGATCTCATGGATTGTGGTATTCATCAATATTTGCACAGTAATCACATTTACTTCCCACTCTGGTCCTTAAGACCTTTCTCCCCTTTCTTCAGCTCAGAGTTGTGCTGAAGCAGGGCTGATGGCCAGAGGGTCTGTGAGTGGCAGGAAGGTTCTGGGCGGGGGGGGGGGGGGGGGGGGGGGGGGTCCCAGAGGTAGTGGGAAGGCTGCAGCCATATGACCTCCTCCAGATGTGTGCAGCACTGTGTCTTATCCAGATGTCATAGTGGAGGTGTTCCCACCTGCTGCTCAAGCTGTTTCATTGTGTGCTCTTCCTCCTTGGCAAAAACCCCACACCCGGATTAAGGTCAGATTGCAATTCCTCTTTTATTTTAGAACACAAGTTAAGTCTCAGGTCCTAAAATAGTTTGGTTGTCTTCATAGGAGGGGGAATATGATTTACAGACTCACATGAGTCTGTTTCCCATGATTCAGGTGAGTCCCAACTAGTAAGTTTCTGATTATCAGATAGGAAAGTGAGAGGAAGGTGGAGATCACAGCCTGGAGAAATTAAACCTTTAAAGCAGGTGCCTTTGGCACACACACCAGTGCAGCTGAGACTTAGGCTATACACACACACACACACACACACACACACACACACACACACACGCACGAGTGTTCACGCCCTCTCTTTCTCTCTGTGTGTATGTGCTCATGTGCGTTTATATCTCCGTAGCTCATGTGTGTGCTTATGTGTCGATGTGTGTCTGCGTATGCACATTTCCTTGTCATAGCAAGACAAGAGGCTTTTGCATGTCTTCTTCTAGAACACACCCCTCATTTTCTCCCTGCTTTCAGTCCTCATGTGCCTGGGTTTCCTAGACTCCAGGGACTCTCTGCAGAAGGGAGACGGCAGGGGGCTTTGACCTTGGCTTTAATTACAAAGAGGAGCAGCTTTGCCAGTTGGGCGTTGGGCCACCATTTCCCTGGAGCGTTCTTCCCTTCTGTCCTGCTTGCCTTGCCCACAAGGGGCTGGCTCTCTGGCAGCCTCAAGATGGCTCTGCTCTCTGCACCATGCAGCACAGGTCTTGACATCATTTTCTTCAATCCTGCTCATCTAGGGACACGCATCTCGGTCACAAATGTGTCACAACCTGTTCTCCTGGTTGTCCCCAAGGAAGCAACAAGTCTCCTTGGTGACAGTATTGGTGCCAAGTAGTAGGAATGTGGCATCTGTAAGGCCCTCTGGCTTTCTTGGCATGGAGTGGGGTAGGGAGGAGACAGGGAGGAGATCCACTGTGGCTCCTGAAGTGCCCATGGCCTGTCTGAGGCAGAGCCAAGCAGGATGAGGACTAGAGAGGTTTCCAGAGCAGCAGGGAGGAAGGAGGGCTAGGGAATGCCAGAAAGGGCCTTTCATCCAGCCTCTGTGGCTGTGTCCTTGGTGTGTATTGGCCTAGTGCTCTGCACAGCCTAACATTCTCTGGACACAGCCCTGGGGTGCCCTGCACATCACCCCCAACCCCATAAAACCATGGCATGTGCCTTTCTGCCAACACTGGTGGATAACATGGGATTCCCTTTCCCGTCCCCCCTCGCCCTTCTTTTTCCACCCAAGGAGGTTAAATCACCAGGCGCTTTCTTTCCACAGTCCTCGGATTACACTGGACAAGGAGCCCGGACTAGAATGCTAATGGGGAGCTTTCTTTTCCATCAAGGGGGCCTCACAAAGGCTGGGGCTAAAGGGCCTCTCCAGCCCTCACTTTCTTTCCTGTAATTCTAGACAAATAGCATTAGCCTTTTATGAGGCCTTTGTCTGCACGCATTCCGAGGGGACTTTTCATCTGACGCTGGTTTCTTGAATTTTAAATGGACAGTGTTCAAATCGCCCAGCCTGGCGTTACTTCTGCTAGCGGAAATGCAGGCTCCCAGTGATCAGTTAGTAAATTTAAAAGGGATGGTTCTAGAGAACACATCTTCCTCTCCCACCGCAAATTAAATGCCTCAAAAGGAGAAGAGCGTTAAAAATTAAAATGTTCTTTGATGGTCCTAGATTGTTACCCTCTCAATACAGGCGTGCAGGGAGGGGGGGTGGCTTGATGCCTTCTCCCTGGCTGTCCCCATGTTCCACGTGAGCCCTCACTGATGTGGGGGTAACCTTGCCTTCCTTTATTCTGAGAGTCGGCTCTCCTAATAAAATCAACTTTTGCATTTTTAAAATGAACATTACTGACTTTTCTGCTAGAAATACGAGCACATGGCCAGAACACCCCATTCCCATTTGACAAATTGGTCAGATAATTCATTCCTTGGGAGCAGGTGTAGTCATGCTTTTCTGTAAAGGGACAGAAAATAAACAGCAGAGCTGGACGCGGCCCTGCTGCAGCAGCTCCAGGACACCCTTCCTCTTTTGTTTTGTTTTGTTTGTGACAGAATCTCACTTTAGAGCCCAGGGTAGCTTCAGATTCCAATTCTCCTGCCTCATCCTCTCATACACACTGCTGTTGAGGTGCAATAGCAGCCAGGACAGTCTGGAATGGAGCTGGATGGCTGTGTTCCTTCCAACAAGGCATTGCTCACGGGTGCTATAAGCTTCACAACCATTTAAAAGTGTCAGATTGTTCTCAGCTCATGGGTTGAATCCAAACTGGCCATGGATCGTACAAAAACAGGGCAGAAGGCAGGCAGGAGTCAGGGGTGGGGGTGGGGGGCTCCCTTCTTTACGGCCAAGTTGTAAAACTGCAGTTCACAACACATTCCAGTAGATGAAGGTTATGGAGTCCACTTGAGTTTTGTTCAATGTTTGAAAACAAAAGGATTTCATGCACTGCATGTACTATGGATTCAGAGCTTCATGAAGTTTATGTACGTGTGTGCACACGTGCCTGCCTGTGCCCTGGGTCATTTTTATCATCCAGGATCTGGAAAGAATCTTGCACCTCTGGTGCTACCTCTTTCTCCAGCTTTTTGCATACTGAAGGGATACAGAGAGGGGACCTTTCTCCAAGGTCTGTATGGGAGAATGATCGAAGCAACAAGTCTGCCCGTGCAGGATCGTCTGCTAGGGTTCCTCCTACTTTCCCACTTGGCTCATTTCTAAGTTGTTCCAAGAATTTCTCTGCTCCCCTCCCTTCCTTCACCTCCCCAGGCGGTGTGATATTTAAACTATTTGGTTGGTTGAATATTCAATATTCTTCTCCAGACAGAAGCACAATGATGTATGAGTACAGAAACGATGCATTTTAATATAATAAAAAACGGCTTATACCAATGTTGGCAGTCTAGTTACCAACCAGGCTCTGAGGAGGTGCAGGGAGAGGAAAGAAGGGGTATTCGGACCCTATTTAGCACCTACAGGGATACGCTATAGGTGATTCACATCATAGGAGAGGGAAAAGCAATTGGATTCCCATTAGCCAGTTCTGTGCTATTCAAGGGCTGGGGGACAGGACCCTCTCCAGCACAGAGAACTGGTTGGGGTGATGACAGGTGTGAAAGGCAGCCCAAGAGAATGGTAGAGCCTCCATCTCCTAAGTTCTTGGGTGGAAAGCCCTGCTGTCCTTACAGGCCACAGCAGGAAACGTCATCCTTCCTTATTGACCTGCTCAGAGGAGGCCCTGTGGCTTTCATGTTTACCCAGGGGGAGCAGTTGTTTACTTTCCGAAGGGGTAATGAGAGATTGGCTTCTATTTCCAGCCAGTGATGAGGTCTGAGGAAGCAGGTGGAAGGGAAGAGGATCCCGTTGCCTTCCCTCTGGAACATGGACGCAAACTTACTCGTTAGTCAGCTTCTGCCCCACCCTGGCTCTGGGGTATGGGGACTTCTGGTCTGGAGCTCCTTGGGGAAGGGCTGTCAATTCATGATCAGCTGGAGACCCTTGCTGGGATACTAAATGACTTTTTCTGAGTGTGTAAGAAGTTTTAAAGCTCAGTTTTCCTGCCATTTCCTGATCAGATCTCAGGAGAAGTGAGCACTGGTTAAGAAGAGGCCTGTGGCCTCAGGCAGGAACTACTCTGTGCTGCCATGGACTTGGAGTCCATGGATAAGAGGAGAATCTCAGTGGACTAGAGAAATGATGAGGGGACACACTGGGTTGCTCCTGAACAGACTGTTTTGACTGAAATGTAGCTGGTTGGAAGGTGGGAGGAGTGTGAGAGGGCAACGCTAAGCAAGAGAGACACCAGCCTAGATCAGGGCAGAGGGACAGGAGCCAGGGAGGTGGAGAAGAGTAAGCAAGGTGTGGAGAGAGATGATCAGGAGCATACAGGTAAGCTTGAGAAGAGTCACAAAGCATCTTGTAAGTATGATGCATGAGCGGAGATGCTATTGACCAAGAGGGGACCGACAGGAGCGGCCCAGGAGATCCAGACAGATCCAGGAGACCTAACAGAGATCTAAGCAATTTAAACAGAGAGCCAAGAGATCTGAACAAAGCTCAAGGTCTGGAAGACACAAATAGAGAGTCAGGAGCTCCAAACACAGAGCCATGGTGTTTGGGAACTCCCTTTTGTGACTGAGTCCTACTGGCTCTCACCAAGGGGAATGATGACTTGAGCGCTACCATTGGAGTCCTGGTAAGCACTCCTCAGCTCTGCTGCTAAAAGGAAGCATTTTATGGAGCCCAGGCATGTGAGGCACAGTGTTAGTCAGTGCATTAACCAATGTCTGTCTCTATAAGCACTGTGGAGGTGCAAGATGGAGGAGGACCCATATCTACAAGGAGGTCAATGTCCTGCAAGGAAGCTGGTCTGCATGGGGGTGTGATAGAGGGATTGCTGAATTGTAAGTAACCTGAGGTCCAATCTGAGTGAGTGACATAACCTCCCAGCCATACCTTGCAGGAACACCTCAAGGGGGCAGTGTTTTCAATGACTTAGAGAAATGTTGACCATGAAATTCTGAAAAACAAATGCCAGCTGATAACTGACCTTTTAAATAACTCTTAAAGATCAGGAGGAAATGACAGTTTGATTATGCTGAGTTTGGATTATTGATGATCATTTCACAATATTTTTATATTTCTATATTGTCATAAAGTTCCCACAATGTGTGTTTAATTTAAAGGGGTAGAATGTATGTTCTTTAAATGCTAGCAAGAGACATAGCTGTATGTCTGACCCAAGACAGCTTCCCCACCAGGGTGAGGACTCTCACCTGGATCTTAAGACTTAGGATCTCCTCCCACCCCACCCCCCCCATGTTGTAACAACTGAATGTTTCTTGAAAGAGGATTGAGCCGACCAACGTGTAGCAGAAAGGCATCTGGAAGGTGCATTTGGAGAAGTGAAAGTCAGTGAGTGACGCCGCATGTCCTCCAGAGAGTGAGAGGGAGGCTAGAAAGGAGCCACAGGTACTGGAATCCCAGCCAGAGATTTGGTGCTAATCCTGTAGCACTGGGAAGCCTAGAGAGGACTCATTGGCCCTTGGTTTTTTGGGAATAGCTGGAAAACTGGTGACAAAAGATGTGGAGGGGACCCTGACCACTCTGTGGCAGAACTGTGGCAATGGGTAGCATGACTAGAGCAAATAAGATCTGTACACAGGAAGCTTGTTGAGTCCTAGGACCATGCAGGGGAGAAAAGGGTGGGATCTGATGTCTTCAGCTCAGACCTGGAGCAGCTATGGGGATCTGTAGGTAACAGACAGATATAGAAATTGAAGCCAGAGCTGGCATTTGTACGAGCAGGGCAGGAGTGAGGTCGGTTCCCATCATGCAGCGGTGGAGTTTAGAAGTACGGAATCATGTGATCAGAGATGCAGAGATCCCCAGCTCTAACTCTAAGATGGACAGCACTGTCCTGTCACATTGCAGTGCTAGAGGGCCAGATTCATCTCATGGGCAGGGGCCTGTCTGAGAAACTGGAGTTGGGGGAAGTTTCCAAAGTATCAGGCCAAAGTGGCCCTGAGTGGGGACACATTCAGTGCTGACATGGAAGCCTGTCCGAAGCAGAATAGCTGACAGCAAGGCTGTGTGCCATGTCACTTCACTGTCATTTGCCATATTCTGCAGTACCACAGAACCCCGGAGCAATCGCTACACTTAGAGACTGGGAGGCACGGGAATAAATAACAGCGGCTTAGCTGCCCACACGGCAGGTATAAATAGGAGACAAACCCAGAAACAACCCAGAATAAGGTCTGGTTAGCATCAAGTATGCCAGTTTTACTATGTGACTGAGGCAAATAACAGAAATCTATTTCTATAGCCCACAGCATTTAAAGTAAGGACCCTGCTTCACATCCACGTAGATATGGCTCCCATGTTTCTTATCTGCTTTGTCCTGTACAGGAGAATCTAGACTCCTGATACTTTTTTCATGACAAAAATGAATGATCTCCCTCAAAGAGCAAACGAAGGTGGGCAATACAGAACTCAACTGGTTTTTTTGCCTTTATTTTTTCGCCACTTGAATCTCTGGATCCACTGGAACTCATTGATGTCAGGAATCTGCTGGATTTGGGGATATAGTAGATGTGACACTAAAGTAAAAGAGTAAAGAATTTGGACAGGGCAGATGTTCCTTGCACTCAGATGTAAGGACAATGCATTACAGTCTCAGCAAGGGATTCTAGTCTGTCCAACCATCAGCAAACAGCTACTTTCTCTGTCTAAAAGAAGCTTGCACAGTGATGAGCCCCCTTGCTTCCCGGTATTTCAAACACACTGAAGGCTTCACCAAGCCTAGAAGGATGGTCCCCTTGGCCCAGGCTCCCTGTACTGTCAAAGACCTTCTTTCCCCCACTTTAGATATAAGCTGGAACACACACCTTCATTCTCTTTTAAGAGGGCAGCAGGTAAATAGGTTGTCAGAAACTTATTCTGAAATTACAAAACTAAATGGTGCTACTGAGGCTGTTTCTGGTGGACAAATGCTGACTTGCCTTAATATGTTTAAAATTTACAGTTGGCTCTTACAAGACACGCTCTCCATTTCTGCCTTTAAAAAGAAGTATTTGTGCATTATTTTGTGTATTTGAATTAGTTTTATCTTAACCCCAGTGGACTTCCAGATATTTAGGATTACTCTGACATTTCCAGGAAACTGAGAACCCAGGCTGCCTGGCTCCAGGGCCAGGTCCTTAACCCTATGGGTGCATCACTTGTGTCCTTAGAACTTTTCAACGCAATGCTTACATGATTCATTAAAAGGACCCATCTAGCAAGGGGCTGGGGAGATGGTTCAGTCAGTAAAGAGCTTGCTGCACAACCCTGAGGGACCTGAGTTTGGATGTCCAGTCAGTACCTATGTAAAAAGCCAGGCATTCCAGGGTGTACCTGTATTTCCAGTGCTGGAGAGGCAGAAATGGGAGATCCTGGGACTCGCCGGCCAGCCCAGACCTAGCAGTATTGGTGAGCTCCAGGTTAAGTGAGAGACCCTGTCTCAAAAACTAATGTGGAGAGTGAATGAGGAAGACACCCTACATTCACATCTGGTCTTCATGTGCATGCACACCCTCATCTACACATGTGGGTATGGATGTGCACACATACATATACTTAGAAAGGATCCTATGAAACCTCTATCTCCATGGTGTTTTATTTACTCAAAAAGGGAAGTAGGGAAGGGGAGATAATGTGAAAATTGCCATGGTTCAAGTGTGTTCTCCAAAAGTTCATGAGCAAGAGGCACAGTCCTCAGTGAATTGGGATACAGTAGACTCTTTAAGAGATAGATCCCAGCAAAAAGTCACGAGGGCACCACCTTTAGCAGGGAGTCATGTGGTTATTTAAGGACCAAGTTAGTTCTCTGAAGAGTGGATTCTTATAAAATGAGGCCACGTCATGTGCTCAGTTTCTTCTGCACATGCTGATTCACTTTCTTACCTCTCTAGGATGGTGAAGCTAGTGTTGTCCTCTCTTGGGGAACGTGCCATGCTTTTTGGACCCTCCAGCCACCAGAATTTTGAATTTTTGTTACATATCCAGCCTCAAATGTTTTGTTATAGCTACAGGAATGCAGACCAAAATATAAGTGTAGAAATTTGACCAAGTTAAGCACTAGGCTGTAAGTATTCCTTAAAGTGTCTTATACTTTTTCAGCATATGTAGAACATTATATAATTTAAAATTTTAACTTTGGCTTTTTTTTTTCTTTCCTACTTACATATTCTGGGGAAGGTTGGCTTGGCATCTTTAGTTCAATATTTTGCATCACATTCTAGGTCAGTGCTCTGCAGTAGAATACTTGAAAATAACTAGTGCAACTGAAAACCTGCTTAATTTCATCTAACTTTAATTTGTTGAAACAGTCGCATGCACCCACAGTTTTGGACAGTACAGCTGTAGGAGAAAGAGCTGCCAAAGCCAGTGTGTCCCAGTGCTGTTGAGGACTGGGCTGTTAGTTAGAATGCCTTCTCCTTCAACAAGAGCAGTTCCTAACTCAGCAGCAGATATGACCAAGTCTAACATTATTGAAGATAGTACCATTCTACATACTGATATCTGTAAGGCCATTCTTCCCTCATACATGCCATGATGCCCGGCTTGTCCTTTCCCAAATGAGGTGCTTCTCTTTACTCTGGCATGCATAAGTGCTGCTTTCCAGAGTGTGAGGATGCCTGACAGTGATTAGCCCTGTGCCCGGTTCTCCTCCCCAAGGTCATCAATCATTGCCATTATGTGTGGGGCAGATGGGTAATTCAGGAGTAACCTCTGTCCTTAGCCACTTGGCTGCTTGCTGGGTGTTTAATTATGTCTCTGCAAACATCAGTGCAAGCACTCGTTGATAAGCTCAGTTCATTAAGGGCTGGGTTCTTTAACGGCCATGCTGATAAATTATGCTGGTCTGATCATGCTGGTCTGATTAGAAAAAAAACAAACCTGTTTAAAAGGAAGGCATGTTTGAATGATGACAGGGGAGGGAGAAAGAGAGGGAGGTGGAAAGGGGCTAAATCTTGTGTCTGAAATAAGATATTCATTTAAGTCCTGGGTACTGCAGACCTTGTGACCTGAAGCCCATTTGACAGCTGGCTCTGAAGGGCTGCCCTATTCCTAACCATGGTGGTTAGCAATACGTGGAAATGGGGATGACGGTGAGTGCCGAGTCCAGGACATGCCTCCAGGCAAGCAGAGTGTTGAGAGCTGATAACTTTGCCAACTGACAGATGCAGGAAGACACTCTATGTGAGCTCCTGTCGTCTACCTAAGAGGAGAGCCTTCTGAAAGAGCTCAGCTGTCACGGATCCCCTTTAAGAGAGGTTCCCTATCAGGGACAAAGACTGACTCTGATCCTCAGAGCTAAGCTGATGCCTCAGTGAGAACCTGCACAGGCAAACATTACTAAAAGCTTTCGTTATTTTTCCCTTTGTATTACTAGTTATTGAGATCCTACATCCTTCTCTATGTAAGATAATATATAAAGCCCCAGATAGTAGCCTTTCAGCCACTTCGTGAGCTTCTTTGGTGTGTTATTTAGCTTTCCATCACTATAACAAATATCTGCCGTGATCCACTGTAAAGACAAAAGATTTACTTTGGCCTGCAGATTTGGAAGTGTCAGTCTGTTGTCTCTGTCTCGGCGCTGGAGGCAAGGAGCACAGGAGAAGTGTGTGATAGAATGAAATGGCTCACTTAAGGGCCATGGAGCAAAAGAGGGGAGCAGAAAGGCCGACCCACAGTCTCCTTTGAAGGCTGCTTCCTGTTGACCTCAGGAGCCTTCACCAACCCTTTCCTTTCTCCAACTCTAGAGGTGACAACCTGGGCTCCAGACCATCAACACCCAGGCCTATGGGGACATTCAGTAACCACCCTGCAGCACTCAGATTGAGTACAGGAATGAGCTGTCTTTTCTCATGTTTCTCTTTTATTAGAGTAATTCACAGACTTCCAAATGCTGACTCTGAGGAAGGGAAGAGAAAGGCCTCCCACCACACCTCCATTGTGAAGGTGTCGCTTCTATGATGGTGGTTTAAGGCAACTGAAAAAGTCCCAGGTATCTACCAACATTTGACAGTGAAGAATTTTTTTAAAGATGTATTTTTAATGTCTTAATTATGTTCATATGGAGATGGGGTGTGTGCATATGAGTGCAAATGTTCACACAGTCGAGAGGTATCAAAGCCTCCCTGGAGCTAGAATTATAAGTGGTTGAGAGCCAACTGATATCGGTGTGGAGAACTAAACGCCAGTCCTCTGCAGGGGAAGTATGTGCCCTTAACTGCTGAGCCACCTCTCCAGCCCTTACTGGTAAGGATTCTTAAGCTTTAACATATCCCAAGTTCCAGGGACTACCTGGAACATTTGGCTGCTTAGGCTGATCTGGGTATAGGACCTCAAGGGAGTTGGCCAAGGGGCAGGGAAGCCTTGTTCTAGGAAGCACCACTCTCAGAGATCTCTGAATATAGAAAGAGAACAGAGGGAAGATGGGGGAAGGAGAGAGAGCGAGAGAGTGCTGAGGTCCTGGGGCCCTATGCAGAATGATGTTTTATGTTTACTGTTTGAGCATCTGAATGGAATGAAGTTCTCCTTTCAACTTTATTTTCAAATTAAAGGATTTCTTGGCTACAGGATTTCTTTGGAGGACTCAAATCCTGTGAAAGAGACACATGTCCTTAAGACACTGTCTTAGTCAGCGTTTTTATTGTGGTGATGAGACAGCATGGCCAAAGCAGAGCAACTTGGGCTGGAAAGGGTTTATTTGGCTTACACTCGCATATCATCATCCAAGGAAGTCAGGACAGGATCAGACAGGGCAGGAACCTGGAAGCAGGAGCTGATGCAGAGGCCATGGAGGATGCTGCCTACTGACTTGCTCATATAGCTTTCCTAAAGAACCCTGGACTGCCTGCCAGCCCAGGGATGGCACCACCCACAATGGGCTGGAACCTCCCCCATCGATCGATTGCTATTTAAGAAAATTCAAGTTGACATAAAACTATCCAGCACAGACACCAAGCCACATTGGGTTTTGTTTGAAATTAAAAGCTCTATCCTGGATAAAATGGTAACTGAAAATAAATTTTCACACAGACATACCTGAACTTTAAGTCTCTTTATTAGTCTCCAGTATAAACCGCTGGCTTCAGAATCACTCATTTTGAATTATCTTTTTAACTCTGTTGATCAGATTACTTCTACAGTCCACAAATCAAAACATATATAACCACAAATCAAAGCATATATAACCACTTAGGAACTCAGGTTTATTTAGGCAGTGGGGAAAATATACGGAGATTTAAGTTATCATAAAAAAGCAAAACTAAAGAAAAACGAGTTAACTTTATTTTAAATAATTTACGTGATCTGTTTCTCCCAAAGCACATTGCTTGAGTTATATTTTAACCAAGGGTGGAGATAGGCCTAGCCTGGACTTGTTTTCCACTTTGCTATGCCATTCCTCCCCACCCCCCCATCCCCCCACCCCACCCCCAGCACTCCACTGGGGATCTTTGCTCACAGTGGGTGTCCCTCCATTCTCTTGTGTTCACTGGGTCAAAGATGCCTAATGAGACTGGGAACGCTGACTGAACACTAGCCCCCAGATGTCTGCTGTAGCTTTTCTATGGCGACATTTACATCTGAATGTCACCTGATACCCTGGGAACAGCAGTTGTGACTCACATCTCAGTAGAATACTGTGATTTTTTTTTTTTTTCTTTTCCTGTGTTTTCATGGTTTGGACCCCTAGATGGGGGACTGATCTAATCCAGGGTTTCCAGAGAGGTCAGACAGACATCTTACCAAAGTTGAACTTCAAATGTGTAGCTTCACCTAGAAGTGGTTCTTGGGCCGTGTGCAAGTTTGGCTTTGTGATAACGGTTGTGTTTGGTGAGTCTTCGGGTGCCGGCCGAGTCAATTCACATTTTCCTCCCAATGGAGCGAATGCTTTCTAAAGTTCTTGCCACTTGGGAGGGTTTCTCAGGTGACTCTCATCAGCCACTAAGGACTCAGGGTGGAGACCACCTCTCTCTGTGAAGTGCTTTATATTGGTAATGCATTTCCTTCAGAACCAAGAATCTACAGGATCCCTATGTCCCCTAGATTCGCGGCAGGCAGTCCCAGGGGTGTTGAGTGGCTAGAATTGACAGACAGACAGGCATGTGTGCTGGTGAGGTCACTGCGTGTGTGGAACCTGAGGCAGACTTCAGTCCAGTCCACTTAACAGAAAGAATGTGGTGCGGAAAGGGGGCTCTTTCACACATAGTAACTTCATCCTCTGTCACTTCCATCTCTTTCCAAATGCACGAAGTGCCCCCGTCCTGCCTGCCATTGCTCTCAAGCTGCAGACTCTGTGGTCTTAGGCTCCAGATCCTGACAGGCCAGCCTTTCACAGGCAGCCTTGTCTGTTTCCCACAAGGATTGTGTTGTGTCACCTTAGACATTTACTATGGCAATTGTCTGGTGCTTTTTCATGTGGGACTTTGAAAATCGGTTTTTGCCTTTCCACAAAGGAACATTTAGGGAAAGGGTTGTGGTTAAAAATGATGTCACTTTGCAAGCTGCCATTCTCATGCAAAAAGCCCCCAACTTTTGCAAGTTATAAGCATTTACAGAAGTTCATTTGTGTTGTGGTTCCTTGGAACTAAAGGGACATTTTTTCTTAGATGCTGTCACTGCTTAAAAAGGGGGCAAGGAGTCCCAAGGCTGGCCATAGCTGTTTGACGGTGTCCCTGAGTTTTCACACTCAAGTGCTGTTCCAGGCACTGAGGGAAAGTGCAGGCATTTTGCCTGAGCCCACTCTTAGAACCAGTTTACCCAGGCTGTATCTGTTGTCACTTTGTAAGAGTAGCGAGCAAACACCTTGCTCAAGGCCACATGGCTAGTACTTAGAAAGTGGAAATTCCATCCAACTTCAACTCCAGTGTCCCTGTCTCCCACCCACACCACTCCAAGCCACCCTTCTGAGTCACAGTGGCTTTGAGAGGCTTTGAGGCCATGAAACCTCCCCACAGGGAGGGAAGAAAGTAGAGAAAAGGGTTCTGGAGGATTCGGCCATTACAAGCATAGCTGTATGCAGGTGTGCTTGCCTGTGTGTGCACATGAAGAAGCCAGATTTTGATGTATGGAGTCTTCCTTTAATACCCTCCACCTTACTTTTTTGAGACAGAGTATCTCCAAACCTGAAACTCCTTATTTTGGCTAAGTGGTCTAACCAGCCAACTCCCAGGATCCACCTGTCTTCATCCTCCAATGCTGGAGTTACAGGCATGTACAGCCATGCCTGGCTTTCTAATGTGGGTGCTGGGGATTTGAACTCATATCTTCTCGATTTCATAGCAAGTACTCTTATCTACTAAGCTCTCTCCCCAGCACTGAGTACAGACAATTTTAATTGCACATGTCTGAAACAGGATGCTAGTCTTTCAGCATCATAGGTTAAAACTCCAAGGCGCTCTCACCAAGGGCCAGGGCTGCTCCCAGAAAGGAGCAGGAAACAAAGCTGGGCAGAATCTGAGACTGATTGCCTGCTCTCCCCACCCACCAAAGGCCCGTGTGCCAGACAATTTGTCATTACCTCAGTGCAGGTAGTGGGAGACACTGCTTATATTTTCTCAGAATTAGAAGACACTTTCCACAGACTGAAAGAGTGAATGGCTAGAGGCCTATGATAAAATAGCCACAAATCTCTGGGGAGTGGTTGGCTACTCCCTCTCTTTGCCCTGCCTTTACCTTTGAGATAGATTGTCTGTATTCCCACACCTTCCTCTAGCACCTCCCCATGTCTCTCAGGGCTCAGCCTAGGCATCACTTCATCCATGGGCCCCTTTATCAGTCCCTTTCTCGCGCCTGTTCTGTGTATGGTCCCTCTCAATGCAACAGCGACTCTGGGCTCAAAGCAGCAGTGTTTTCAGACTAGAGAAGAAGCCCTGAAAATCTATATGGCTTACAGAGTGGAACTCATCTCCAAGCTACCGCTTTTCATCTTGCATAGACTTCTGATTCTTTCATAGCATTGTTCTTTTTATAGTAACAGCTATCGTGCAACTATAAATGTTGTCATTTTAAAGATGTAACTGCAGGGTCATCTACCTTCTTAATTTTTGTTTTAAATTTAGTTATATTTTGTGTATGTTTGTGAGTATATACATGCAATAGTATGTGTGTAGAGGACAGCTTTCGGGAATCACTTCTCTCTTTCCACCATGTGGATCCCAGGGATAAAGTTCAGGGCATCTTTCTTCACTTTCTGTATTGCTGTATTTATGGAAGCAGTGGGTTAGGTCTCTTGGGCTGCAAATAGGAATGTCACTGGGGGCTAGAAAGATGGCTCAGAGGTTACGAGAACCGGCTGCTCTTCCAGAGGTCCAGAGTTCAGTTCTCGGCAACAGCATGGTGGCTCACAACCATCTGTAATGAGATCTGGTGCCCTCTTCTGGCGTGCAGGCATACATGCAGGCAGAACAGTGTATACATAATAAATAAATTTTTAAAAAAAGAATGTTACTGGATACAATACAGGGTTGTTGGGAGGGAAGAAGAGGAAAAAGAAAAAGAGGAGGAAGAGGAAGAGAGAGAGAGAGAGAGAGAGAGAGAGAGAGAGAGAGAGAGAGAGAGAGAGAGAGAGATTGTCCAGGCATGATGGCGTACCTCTATAATCCTAGCACTTTTAGGTAAAGCCAGGAAGATCAAGGTCATCCATGACTATATAGTAAGTTTGAAGCCAGCCTGGGCTACATGAGCCCTTGGAAGGTGTGGCACTAGCATTAGGAATATAGTTTGGTGGCAGAGTACTTGCCTAGCTTGAGCAAGGCCCTGAGTCCCAACGCCAGCACCACAAGAAAAAGAAGAAAAAAGGTAACGCCTGTCACTGAGTTGGTCTGTGCAGTGCAGATGAATAAGACACATGTGAGTATGGAGCTAGAGGAGTGCCATTTAAAAATAAAGATGGTAATTACTATAACTACCGCCGACCAGGTTTCTTCTAGGTGAAGGTGGAAGAGCCCAGTGCTTAGCGCACAAGCCCTCTGTGTCTAGCTGCTCCCCACGCCTCTCTAGCAGCACTGTAACTCCGTTCTCTGTCATCGGCAGCCAGGGCCTCCTGAGAGCAGTGGTGGGACACCCAAGTCAATGAAGATCACAGGAGTTCCTCTGTGATCGGGCAGCTTTGAGGAATTCAGTGGTGGGGCACGCCTTTAATCCCAGCACGCAGGAGGCAGAGGCAGGCGGATCTCTGTGAGTTTGAGGCCAGCCTGGTCTAAGAATTCACTTCTTAGACGGTGTTTGGGACCCTCCTCAGAGACTCTGATCTGGGCCCTTGTGCCTTCATGTAACTGTGTGTAACATAGACCATGGTCATTTTTTTCAGTTACCCACTTCAAGGTGGCCCTCATGGGAAGTGCCTTTCCCACTCGTGTGGACTCTTGAATTCCGTAGGTGTTCTTTGGGCATCTAAATGTGAACCAAATGCCAGGCACTGAGGACACAGATAAGCAAGCCTGCTTTTCCTCCTTTCACAGCTGTGGGGGAAACCAAGCTACAGAGAAGGTAGGGTCAAAGGTTCTAGAACATGGTTCTGGGGTCCAGAAGAAGGGGATTTGAGGGAGAATGGAGGAAGGGCAGCCGAACTAGGCAGTGAGAGTAGGAGGAACAGGTTTAGGTGGACCAAGCCAGCAGAGTGGAAATGGAAGGAAGGGGCTGTACAGCCTAGAAATGTTTTCCTTGGCAAGAGCATTGAGGAGGGCAGCAGGTGAGAAAATAAACAGGCCAATAAACAGGGGTGGAGGGTGGAGTGTGAGCAGCACACTAGAGATGTGGACTTACGGTATTTCCACCTGAGAGAGCAATGAGGGGCGGTAACCACTGGCAATGTGTCAGTTGAACTATCAGGAAAAGGTCTCTGGAAGGGATGAGTTCCTCCAGAAGCAACTGTAAGATAGTTGTGATTGTGTGTGCCTCTGTTCCCAGCCTAGGCATCATAGAGAGACACCTGCCCCCCACCGCCAACAAAAAAGCAGAAGCAGCCATCAGATGGGTGTAATGTAGAGAAGCAGAGTCATCTCCCTCCTCCATCTCCAAGTCAACAGTCACCAGCCAGTGCAGACTCCAAAACTGCAGGTTGATGGGTGAGGTCCAAATCTCTATATGGACTTTCCACAGCTTCTAGGATCCCACCGAGCCCAGATCACACCAGCTCATTCGTAACTCATGTTAGAACTGGAAGCAGATGGAGTCCCCAGAGAGGAAAAATCCTAACTTCCGAAAGAAATGCTCCATTCTCCTCTTAACTGGCCTAAGGTTTTAGGGGGTTAAGTCGCTGCCCGGAGGCCACACAACTGTGAGTAGAATCACAGTGGAATAAACTTGAGTCCAGCTGAGGAAAATTTTGGCTTAAACACTGGGGGATTTAACCAGGGGAGTATTCTATTACTTGAAGGTCATTAATGTTACTCAGCATCTATTTACTGAGTCCACACTTGGCACACAGCATGGCATTGGGGTGACCACAGCATGACCTGTGAAGTCCCCTACCTAAGACCTGAGAGTACTCGCCCTCTGAGTCTGTGTTCCATGGTGAACATCTGGACAACAGAAATTCACCACAGAGATGGCTGAACGGCTAAAGTCCTGAGGCAGGACTTGGCTGAGGACTAGGGTGTAGTAGTATCCATCTCTCATGGCCTGTCCTCCTGTGCAGGAGATTGCACCTCAGACACCGTTGACCAAGCTTTGTTAAAAACAAGATGGCGGCACTCAGTCCTAGTCAGTCTCAGAACTGCGCCTACTAAAAGTATTTCAGTGGACCTGCTTCTCAACCACGGCTTTCTAGCTCCTAGCCTGATGTGACTCCATGTTTAACTGGCTGGTGTTTCTAAGTTGAACACAACACAAAAGGGGTTTTCCCTTTGGAGGGAGGGGTGCTAATTTTAACTGCCATGTGTCCGATCAGGTTTGATTTCTGTTTTTATTATAATCTCAATTTCAAACTAAACCCAAAGCAATCCTTGTTGCTTATATTCTCCAAAGGCAGTGTGGTGAGGTCAGAGAGCCAGAGGCTTGGAACCGTGCCTTGCCTTTACCACCAACTGACTCCCTGACCTTATTTTCCCCTTGAATAGAATGAGTTGGTTGGATGGGGATCACTGGCTGCAGACTGGCAGTACAAGTCAGACCCTGACCCTAGTCATGTTTCGTGTGACCTCAGCTGTGTTTTATTTTCTAATTGAATCTAAAGGTCGTTAAGCAAGGCAAAAGCTTGGGGATTCGTCATGGCTCCCCTCTCACACCCACAGTTCCACATATGCCTACCCAATTCCACTAGCCCTCCTCCACAGTCTCTAGATTTCTTTCATCTCAAATAGAAATTTTCAATTTCTTTACCCCTCCAGGGCTTCTGTGCCTCTGCCTGCCTTGCTCTTTGGGCATTGAAAGTTGTGATATGGTAGGGTTTTCCCCCAACAGAAAAAACTCGCATGCCTGTCTGGCGTTGGCAGCAAAGCCAGCCTCTAGTGGTGCCAAGGCTGGTAGGCCACCTGGTGTGGCAAACCCTTCAGCACCCTGTGTTGCTGTTGGTGTTAATATGCCAGTGCTGCTAAGGGAATATTAACCAGGGACCTTGGTGCTGGCATGTGTGGAAGTCCACCTATACTGTAAGTCCTACAGTATTCAGAGCCCTGCTTCTCGAGGGGTCCCTGAGAACAGAAATGTGGATTCCAGGTCCCTTCTCTAGACCTCCCAACTGTATGCTTGTGCCATCTCTAAAATGGACTGGTAAAATGGCACCTCATCCCCCTAGTTATAAGGAGAGTTAAATAGCGTATCTGGAGGGCATGCCACAGCAGTCCTTAAAAGGGAAGTGCACTAGAGTCACTACAAAGTCTGTCATCCCAGCTTCCTGGCCCCAGCCCCACTCTCTGATTGAAAAGGTCTAAGCAGGGCCCTGGGACCTACATATCCAATGTGGTCCCCGGTGAGGGTGCAGCAACAGATGTGTGGTCACGCACATCTCCAAGCCAAAGAACTCTGCCCCTAAGACGGGAACCCAGGGAGGCAAGAAGCAGGAATCACCAGCTGCGGGGGCCTTTGAGTGTCCCTCACAGTACAATGGTACTTGGGCAGGAGCCTGAGTGGGCTATGCCTGCTAGACCTAGGAACCGTAGAGAAGCCAGTGTGGTAGAGAGAGCGCACAGAGGAACTAGAACCATCCTGAACACTTGGCTTCTACTCTGAGTGAGATGGGATTGGGTTAGTGGGGTAGGTGACACGTGACAGTGACATCCACCCTCCAGAGGGACTGCAACTCTATGGTGCTGCAGCTGCCAAAGTGACTGCATTTTCAGGGAAAGGGAATGACCCTTACTGGAAAATCAAATTCTTCTTTACAAAATAACTAACATGAAGACCAATATACAAGGAAAGACAGAATGAAAAATCAGATCAGTTCTGCACTCCAAGTGAGGATGTCGATTCTGACCCTGATCAGCAGGGGAAGCTGTAGATGGTAAGAGAATGTTGATGAAGAAAGCTGGGACCGGAAGCTGAGGAGCAGCCTGTAAATCCACAAAGTAACCACGTCTCCGGGCTCAGTCATCATCTTCCCTCTGCAGCTTGAAGCACAGACACAACGTTTGTGGAATCTTCTTCCAAAACTCGTGAACCTGGAGCTAACCAGGCAGTTAGACTGCCAGTTTAGAGATTAAATTGAGACATAGGAGAGCAGATTAACAGTCCCATGGGGAAGTAATTAGGTAAGATAGAAGTCACTGGGCTTCTTCACCGAGACTATTCCATGGGGAAGTGGGTGGGTGCAGTAGGGGCAGCTCTAGGGGGAAAGAGACAATGGAAAATATGGCTGAAGTTAGAAGAGGGCTCCAGATCCTCTGGAACTGGATAGTTGGAAGCCACTATATGGCTGCTGGGAATTGAACCTGGGTCCTCTATAAAGAGCAAGAAGCCCAGGAAAATTATTTTTAGAGATTTATTTTTATTTTAAATTTTGTGTGTGTGTGTGTGTGTGTGTATGAATGTAAATGCAGGTATCTGTGGAGGCTAGAAAAGGGCATTGGATCTCATGGAGATGGAGTAACAGACAGAAGCAGGCCTCCTGATGTGGGTGCTGGGAACTGAACTCGGGTCTTCTGCAAGAGCAGCAGGCTACCTTAATCTCTAACACACCTCTCCAGCCTCAGGAAAGGTATTTTTAAAATGCAGATACTACCAAAGATGGAGTATTAGGAGTGTAACCCTGTTAGGGCACTAGGCTAGCATACAACAAGACTTGGGATTCCTTCCCTAATACAAGAGAGTGAGTGGGAAGGAGAGGTAGACAGAGAGGAAAAGGACCTGACAGCCTCATCAAATAACAACTGTAGTGCCAAAAGCTCACTTAAGACGCGTGTTGCCAAGCCTGATGACCCGAGTTCAGTCCACATCAAGGAAGTCAAAAACCAACTCCCCACAGGTGGCCTCCGGCCTCTTCACACACGCCCTTACACAATACCATGTCACATGTGTCCTGGAAGTGCATGCAAGCACACTAATGCATACACACACACACACACACACACACACACACACACACACACACGACAAATGAATAGATGTGGTTTAAAATAATAATAGCACTAGTAAAGATACTGATCATAAGAAATGCAAGCTAGGAGATCTTCCCTGCCCTCTGGCAGCTGGGGAGTTAAGTGTATGTTGATATGAGGTACAGTTGGAAGGGACTCACAGTTGGAAGTGTTGATATGAGGTACAGTTGGAAGGGACTCAGTTGGAAGTGTTGATATGAGGTACAGTTGGAAGGGACTCAGGGTTATTTTGTTGGCCAGCACTCCTCTAGGATTTCCAGCTCAAAGACCTGTGAGGCTTCCCTTGCTCAAATGCATAATCTAATCATGCATCCATGATCCCATAGTGAGTGTGAATTTGACCCAGAGCCAAGCCAGTACCAGAGGAACTGAGGGTGAAGAATCTTTACTGTGAAAATTAAATGGCAGCATCCAGTGTTCTGAACCCTGCAGCCTCCAGCTCCTTCTGTGGTCCTTCATCTTGCTTAAAAATGCACAATAGACAGATCCTCCGGCATGCATGAATCACATTTACATGAAGTTGTTCTGATATATAAAGTCATTTCTCTACTTTCTCTGCTTTTATCAAATATTAGGAGCCTAAAAGTGTCATCAAGCTCTTAAGCACATGCTGCCAAACACTACTCATTGTTTTTAAAGAAGAGACTGTAAAGCCAAAACATTAGCTAGTGAGCATTTGAATCCTTGTTCCTCATTTGAGCTATTGAAATGTTAGTTTTAAAGGAAAGACAGAATGCTGTGGGAACCATGTATCATCCAGAAAGGACGTGGAACTTTAGGGCTCACCATGCCTTTGTGGTCGATATTGCCTTAAGTTGTCACCAGTATATGAGTGCATGGTGTGGATGTTAATGACTTCTATGTGTCAGGACAACTTCTGTGGAGCCAGTGACAGAGCTCACCTGGATCGATTCTGTTGATGTAGGGGAGCCCAGCCCACTGTGGGTGCCACATCTCTGGGTAGGTGGTGCTAGGGTATATAAAAAGGCTAGCTAGACAAGCCAATAAACAGTGTTTCCCTGTGGTTTCTGCTTTAGTTCTTACCTCCAGGTTCCTGCCTCATGTTCCTGCCTTCGCTTTTCTGATGATGGACTGTATCCTGCAAGCTAAAAGAAATACTTTCTCCCCTAAGTTGCTTTAGAATCACAAGGTTGAGGCCAGCCTGGGCTATAAAGCAAGACCCTGGCTCAAAATTAACCATCAGGAAAACAAAGTGCAAGGTGGAGCAATGGCTCAAGACTTAGGAAGAGCACTGGCTGCTCTTACGGAGGGCTTGGGTTCAGTTCCCAGCATGACGGTTGACAACCATCAAGAACTCCAGTTCCAGGCGACCTGGCACCCTCTTCTGGCTTCCTCAGGTACCAGGCACACATACAGTGCCAGCAGAACACTCATGCACATAAAATAAAAATAAATAATAAAATATTTTTTAAAAAAGAAAACAAAGCAAAAATTTTAGCAATCTCAGGAAAAGACACAGGTTAAAAAAAAAAACTAGAGAAGAATAGTTCTTCTCTAAGGAACATCTGTGAGCAGTCAGAGAAGCTTTGCCTCCTCAGAACTTAGGTTCTGGCCCATGTGTAGACAACTTCTGACTACAGCAAAAGCATGGGCAGCATGCAGACTCTTACTTTGTTTCTTCATTGTGAGATTTAGAACAAGATTCTCAGTCATTCTAAGCCTTCATGTTCCTCTATGTAAAACGAACCTTAACAGTCATATTTACATCATAGACCTGTGTATATTAAATGAATTTAATGTATTTTTTTAAAATGCTTGCTGACATGCCTGGCCTACCATGCTCAGAGCACTGGTGATATGCTAGGTACCAACAGTTAGTAATGCATTGCCTCTACAACTTGGCATTTCACTGTCCATATCTGTATAGCTGGCAGACAGTAGAATGTGATTTGTAGGAAATACTTAAAAGTTCCCCTGGCTTGATTTTCCTTTCTCTGAAGAAAGAAAACCGTTCTTTTCCAATCCCTTAGGTCATACCGGTCAGTTGGCAGGTCTTAACCAAGAGGAAAGATGACGTCTTTCTCTGGAAGGGAAGGCTTGGAGCTGTTGTGATAATAGCAGCTTTCTACCTTGGGATGCTATTTGGGTCTCTGTGCCCAGCAATTTCAGGCTCTCTGGCTATAATAAGGATCCCACAATCACATGGCTGAAGAGCTGGTCTCCAGGATCTCAGAGCCTGTGTCCTTGCCCATGGCAGTAATCATTAAATGTTGCCTTCTACTTCCAGACACAATGAAGAGAGAGGCAGGAAGGAATGAGTAATGGGAGGAGAGTGGCACACAGTGGGGCCAGGGGCAGCAGCTGCAGAACTCTGCCTTGAAGTGTAAACTGATGGAGCAGTCTTCCAGGATAGTGTTTCTCAACCTGTGGGTTGAAACCCCCTAGGGGTCACATATCAGATATTCACATCACCGTTCATAACAGCAGCAAAACTACAATTATGAAGCAGCAATGGAATCATTTTATGCTTGGGATCGCCACAACATGAAGAAATGTATTAAAGGGTCACAGCATTAGGGAGGTTGAGAACCACTGGTCTAAGAGCGTCTGGTGGCCACCAGGTGATCTCAGTGGCCCTAAGGCTGAACAGGAGCTGGGGATACAGGAGGTAGCACCTGAGAAAACAGGGTCTTCCTGTTTTTTTCCCCTGGCTGAAATGGGCTGCTAATCTATCTGAGGTCAGAGGAGTTATGAGAGAGCAGGTAAATCCATTCATAAGGACCGTGGGTTTTGAAAAGCCCTAACCTGTGTTGTTAGAGTTGAACTATGCAACTTAGCCAGGTCTTGGGCCTGGCAGGGTTGTGGGCTGTGTGGACTGCAAGTGCTGTCTTTCCTAGAAAGGTCTTTGTGTGTAGAACAATCCATAGAAGTTCTCCTGTCTCCTTGCTCAGCTCACCAGAAACAGTGATTGTATCTCTCTCCTGCAAGCCTTACCACACCTCCACTCAGAACCGTGACCGCTCTTCCTGGATTCCTGCGTGTGAAGGAGCAGGGGGAGAAAGGATGTGTCTGAGTGAGGGCTGCATGTCCAAGGTGACATGTCCCAGAAAGGGATCTGTGTGACAGGAAGGAGGGGCAGCTGGTGAGCCTCACCCCGCTTGCACCCTCACAACCTCGGGACAAAGGCTGACCCAGAAGACTGGCTTCCCAGGTGGCCTCTTGGGCTTTGCCTGACACTGTCTGTATACTTCCTGGCTGTTAGGAAGTGAGCTCTCTGTTCCGGTCCACCCTTCACGCCACGATGGAATGAAACCGTGAGCCAAAACAAACCCTCCTCACTTTAGATTGTTCACTTCGGGCTTGTATCACAACAACAGAAAGTCCGACTGATGGATCTTTCCTAGAGCTGACTGTTCCGTGTGTGGTGCAGCTACCTACCATATGTGGTGTGATTATCATCTCCAATTGACCCAAGGAAACAGAAGCACAAAGGTGCTGACTTTACTAGCCTGGAAGAGGCAGGGAAGGGGCTTACAGCCATGACCACCCGCCCCTCCCCCACATACACCAGCCACAGTCTTTACTTCAGCCCGTCCCCTTCAAGGCACACTCTGTTCCAAGGACACAGATTCTACAAATTTGTAGTTCTCTGGTTTAAACAGTGTCAGCCCGTTAATATATTCCTTTTGTTGCTAGCCAACCCAGATCCAGAAGAATCTTGTGAGCTAAGGAAGTCCAGAACACTTTATCCCAAGAGAATGTGCATTTCTCCCTACCTTCTGTCAGCGCACACACTATTTTTAAAAACAAAGTCCAGGCTGGGGGTGTGGCTCAGATCAGCAGAGTGTACTCGCCCAGCATGGGCCATGTGAGGACTGGCTTCCGCACCCAGCACCTCCTAAAATAAGTATTTAGTAAACAATAAAGGCTGTATTCTACTCATGTGCGCATTATAGGTGGGACTTGCTTTTCTCTGATCGGTATCCAATGTTACGGGTTGTGTTTTTTTGTTTGTTTGTTTGTTTGCTTGCTTGCTTGCTGGTTTTCAACTAAATGCTTAGGATTGCTGACTCCAGGGGAAAGTAAAATGAGAATGTCTGCCTGTGGGGCTTCAGAGGATGTGGGAGGAGAATGTCAAAGCTTTGCTAACTCAGATCCCGGACAAGGTCGGAAGGCAGGTGTGTGGTTTGTACGCCCACACCGGCAGGAGCTCTGGGATTCTGCTGAGGTTCTCCAAGATACCGCAGTGTTCATGGTTTAACACAGAAAGGTCCTGAGCCAGTGACTCAGAGGTTATGGGTGATTGTGCTTCATGACAGTGGTTCCCGCTGTCACTGAGAGCACTGATCTCTACTGGAGAGATGTCTTACATCAACATGAAACATGGGGTATATTTTTTAACTATGAGCTTTGAGTGTCATCTGTATTCAGGGTGTGTCTTCTCAGTTAAAATTCTCTGGAAATGCTCTTATAAACATGTCCAGTGATGTGTCTCCTTGATGTTCAAACTCAGTCAGGTTGACAGTGAGGATTAACATCATATCCAGTTTCTAAGGGTTGCTTGTAATCCTTCTCCCTTACAGCCAGAGAGGAAAAGTCACTTTAATAATGAGATTTGTGATGTGGTCTTCTGGGATTTACCTGTTTCTATTTCTTGCTCTTTTGGTGTTTTGTTTTGCTTTGCTTCTTACAATGCTGGGAATCCAGGGCTCTACACTAGCAAGTGCTAAACCATTGAACTACATCCCAACACCTCAGTTCTGACCTCCCATGAAATAAAATATAAAGAGGAGCATGAAGGAGCATTATTCCTCTTACCTTTATCCTATCTTATAGAACAAACTTCAGGCCTACTCTGAAAAAAAAAAATCACTGGATCAGATAAACAGTAAATTAGACCAACTACGTCTCCCTGTAGATGATGAGACCAGAGTAGCTGAGTGATAGCCAGACCATCATTTGTAGTAATGCTGCACAGGGCTAGTGCTCACAGGTGCTGATAGATGCTTTTTGTGCCCTTTCAACTAGCCTGATTTCTCACCTTCCAAAAGGAACAGCAAGCCCAAAAGGCATGTGGCTCCTTGATAATTGCTCTTTGTTTTCATCACATTTTAATAGCTACCATCATACCATAGTTAGATTCAGGCAGTCTGGAAAGAATTTCTGGTGAGTTAAGGCACAAAAGGGTTGCTATCAGCAAACGATCACACCTGTGCCCCACTGACATCACTGCAACTCCCCAGCAGAAAAGCAAGACTAGCAGATACTGGCGCACTGTGCCCCTGCCTGTTGAAGTCAGATCAAGTCTGTGCTAGGATTCCAACCACAAGCAGGTGGAGAGGTCAGAAGAAAGTAAACAGCTCCATCCTCTACATTCTGTGAGAGGCAATTAGAGAGCTAGGCTAAGGAACTTGTTCAAAAGTAGGCTCCCCAGGCCTGGCCCATTCACATATGGTGCAGACACTGCAGGTCTGTGGATCCCACTCGGGGCACAAGAAGTGGAACATTCAGCCACTTACAAAGAGGACCTCCAGAAGAAAAGTTAGGAGTGTTTAACAGTCGTCATATTGATAGTCACACTGATAAGTACAGTAGCTATCACAACTCATTGGCAGCCAGGGGAGATTACAGAGTCACCTGCCCATCAAGACACCATTTTCCTCGCTCATCTTCAAATGTTGATCCTGATCTGGGAAGTTTCACTGTTCTTTCAACTACACAGAACTATAGATTAGTGTGTGAAAGTAGGCATCACCGAGAGAGCTGTGCTGGCTGAAAGAATGGAATGTCAGTCCCAACCCCTTCCTTATGGGTGCCGGCGTACCCCAAGACCACAGGGGAAGCCTGGAAGCTGGGCAAGAACCAAGCCCTGTGAACCCTGTGCTGCTTTCTTCCTGTCGATCTCAGGAACCTCCACACATCTTTTCTTTTCTGTGGTTTTCACCTGTCCTTTTAAAAGGAGCACTTATTGCTTCTCTTTTGTGTATCTGAATTTCTGGCATCACTATTCCTTAGGTTCGAGGCCATTATGATGTTTAAAATAAGGGTCCCCCGAGAACAAGCTGTGTGGCACCACAGGCTCCTTCAGGCAAGTGAAATGTCACTGAATGGCCAGGGGCAAGGTCTTCTGCAGAGTGGGCATGTAGGAAAGAGGAACAGTTCACTCTCATGGAGTGGGATGGCATGTCAGTTACTCTGAAAATTGAAACTGCTCAATGTTAAACAGTTAGGATACATACAGTTTTGGTATGTCAGACAGAGGGGTGATTCACACCCATGGATGTGATGGCATTGTGGTCAGTCTGAAAACTGAGACATCACTTAATGACTAGCAAGCAGGTAACTTATATACCATGCATATGTCATGGAGAGAAATCACACACACACACACACACACACACACACACACACACACACACCTGTGAAATGCAATGGCATGATAGTCAATGATCTGAAAACTGAGACATCCCTAAGTGACTAGCTAGCAGGTGACTGACACGGCATGGATATGTTAGACAGAGAGCCGATTCACCCCAGTGATTCCATCCTGCTCCTCAGAATTATGTACAATTTAAAATGAACTGGTTGTAGAGCAGCGAGACCGCTCAGTAGGTAAGACTGCTTGCTATGTTCGCCTGGCTACATTTGATCCCAGAAACCCATGTAATGGTGGAAGGAGAGGACTTACTCCACAAAGTTGTCCTCGGACATCTACATGTATAATGTGGCATGTTCACCCCATCATGTGCATGCACATGCATGCACAATAATTATAAGCACATATTTAAAAAATGTATGGATTGTTTATTTATGGAATTTCCATTTAATATTTTCAGATTGTGTTTGACTATAGAAAACCAAAGTATGAGAAACAAAATCACAGACAATGGAGCACTACTGCAGTTGTAGGTGTTTTCACATAATTGTGTCTCTAAATTAAAGAGAGGTAGTGAAGAGAAAAGCAACACACAATGCACAGTCTGTTGTACTAGTGAACTCATTAGCACGAATCCATCAGGCTCCCCCAGCATCATCCCTCTGCCTTCTGTAAAAGGTCATAGGTGTGCTAAATTTTTTTACTGGTGTCTGTCAGGCCTCCAATATTGAGCCTACTCTGGCTGATACAGATTCCTGGTTTCCATAAAGAGTCTCCTTATTCTTAATGAGTGAAAATTAAAAACCACAACTATTAGTCCATTCAGAAAAGACTTTATTGTTCCGGAGCAGTAATTTCACACCCTGCCATGCTAAGAAGTACCAGTTAAGTGACCGTGGGCTGTGACACAGAGAGAGGTGATATCACAGCAAATGTCCCAGGAAGGCCCGGCCATCCTCTTTCCCTAGTTCAATGACAAAAACGTTCCTTATACGCTCTATCCAGTAAGAGCAGGTTTCTCCTGTTTACCAGGAGCTGTGATAATAACTATTTGTGGCCAGGGAGGAGCAGAAATTGCTGACAGGATTATATTTCTTCTGCAGTGAGCTGGTGTAGACGCTGGCTGGCACAGTACCCTGTGCTCGTTAGGACTGATGATATCCTTGTAGCCAAGTGTGATTTATCCACTTTCCTTTTCATCTGTCCCCTGTATACTGCCTTCGACCTCCTGTCCTGCTGTGGTCTCTGGACAGCCAGCAGATAAGCTACTGTAACCAAGCCACAAGGTCAAGCTATTGAACAGGCTCTGGACCTGAAGGCAGGAAGAGTATTTTCTCCCAAGGGATCTTTCTTCTTTTTCTCTCTTTTAATCATTTTAACTGCCACCCCCCCCCCAAAAGAAAAGCAAGAAAGAAAAATTTAGTGACTATTGCACAATGTAGAAAAACAACAGCAAATAAATCTGCACGGTCTATAGGTGTGTGTGTGTGTGTGTGTGTGTGTGTGTGTGTGTGTGTGTGTGTGGAACCCAGCTACTTATTCTAATATCAAGGGCCATTATTATAGGGATTCATGTATTAGGTCCATATGGATTGTCCCATGAGTGCTCAGACAGTTTTTTGTTTTTTGTTTGTTTGTTAGTTTGTTTGTTTTACAAAGGGTCAAATGCAGAGAATGGGCTCTTGTGGACAGGAGAGATCATGGTCTATTCCATTTAGTGGGTCTTGGTTGAAGACAGATACTTTTTTTCCATTGCACAGCTCTGTTGATGAATTAGAAATGGCCACTGTTGGGTAAGAACATGCCACATCCCCGCACCAATGGACAACAGGATTCAAAATGGCACAGGGACATTCCTGCTAGGTCATAGTGTACCCCAGGTGCCTTTGCTTTTACTTTGTGCAGTGTGGTCAGTCTGTCCTGGTTTCACAGAAGAGATGTCTTCACTGAGTGCTGGTGTGAGGTGAGAAGCAAGGATGGCCATGCAGGTGGGGAGAGATTGGAGACCTTGCTGGTGACCCGTGCAGAGGCTGAGAGGGTCCCCGGTGCATATCCTAGGTGGGAAGGAAAGGGGATGACATGGGCAGCAAGGGGACCCGCTGCACAGCAAGCTCTGCAAAGCCAAAGGGCAAAGGAAAGGAGATCATGAGAGAGGCAAACTGTCTCCACAAGCAGCATATCATGGTTCCTGAGCTGAGCCCTTATAAATGCCATGTCCTTCCCACCAGCTTGTTTTGTGACCTGGAGCAATGACCTCACTCTCTTCCTCATCAGGCCTCAGTTCCCCCATGTATCCAATGACATCCTAGCATGGGGCTCCCCAGCCATCAGGCAAGCAAGTGGCACTCACATCTCCCATATTATTTGTTTTCTAGGGATAGAGCTGTGCCCTCCGGGAAAACGGTTCATGATTACCATGGTGGCAAGCTTCGTGGCCATGGCAGGCCAGTTCCTCATGCCGGGGCTGGCTGCGCTCTGCCGGGACTGGCAGGTGCTTCAGGCCCTTATCATCTGTCCCTTCCTGCTCATGCTGCTCTACTGGTCGTGAGTATCCTTCATGATGTACCTTCTCATCCATGCTTGACTGTAGGCCCTGACGGCCACAGTGTTAACATGTTTTCCTGACAGGATCTCACTGCATATCAGTCTTTTTCAACACACACACACACACACACACACACACACACACACACACACACACACACCACACTCCCCACCCCTTATTAACTGTTTACATTGTTCATATTGTGGAATAATCCCCTTTTTACCATTCCCCAACCCCAACAGCTACCCACGGCATCACACTGACCTGCTTCTGTCTATCACATAGTACCTTGAGATTAATATCTATAAAAGGACTTACCTGTAAATGGTGGGAAGATCTTATGTGTTAGAATAGGACATTTGGAGGGAGGCACTGAAGGAGCATTTAGAAAAGCTCTCTATTTTCTCTAGGTGAAGGATGAACAAATTTCAGCCCATTGCCCAGATCTGGCTCATCATCCGTTTTTGCACATAAAGATTTATTGGAAGACACCCATTCTCATATGTTCACAAGGGCATTGCCTATGGTTACTGTGGCAGCAGGGGCATGGCCCACACAGCTGAAAATACTTATAATCTGATCCTTCACCAAAAAAAAAAAAGAAAAGTTTGCCCATCCTGCTTAAGGTTAATTAATATGACTTTTAAAGCCATATGTAACAAGATTTTGAGTTGCCAACTTTGGATATACTGTCTGGGGTATGACCTAACTGTCTAAGGAATATGAATATGCTGTAAGAAGAAAAATTTTAAACTGTACAGATTTAAAAACCAAATTGTTTTTTTTATTTTTGAGAGACACCCAAGGAGTTTAACATCTTAAGTATGCCTGTGTTTGATGGAAGGTACCATGCCCATGCTTAGCTCTGGCTAGGTCAGCTCCAGAAATCCAAATTTTGAAGTCAAGGTACCTTTAAAATATACATATTTGTTTAACTGAGCAGTCTTTATAATCAAATGTCTTTCTACAGTTAAAAATCCCAAAGACAACACAATCCTGATTCTCTTTGTGATATCCATCTTTATGTGGCTTATTTTTTATATTACTTTTGCTTTCTCTTTAAAGACTTTATTTTTTAAAACTATCTATTTTTTATATAATTGTATATATTACTTTTTTTTCTCTTTCAAGCCTACATACATTTTGCATACATTGTAAACCATACAGAGGTTTATCCCATCTGAATCTGTCTTATTGTGAATCTATTGCTTTAAACTGTAGCATTTCTGCCCACCTCAGCTTCCCAACATGGCGGAACTACATTTAACTCCAGCTCTGGGAACCAGGCTCCCACCAACTCTGGGAAGCAGTAGGTCTTTGCTTCCATCAAAGCAGCGTGTAGCCCAGAAACCTTTTTTTTTTTTTTTTTTTTTTTTTTTTTTTAACTAGCAAAAGCTATATTCACCACGCAGCATACTGCACAGCTTGGAATCTGCCATGTTGCATACAGGTCAAGCCCGCAAGCCATAAACCCACGATAGAGTAGCTCAAGCCCGCAGGCTGCCACTAACTTGAGAGAGACTATTAGGAAGATGTTTTTAGCTCCCTTTTGGAATCTTTTTTTCTTTTTTTGGTTTTAGGTGGAAACACTTGCCCCATGTTGGGTGCCATTTGTAGCTGAAGAGTTTCTCTCCAGGTCCCACCAAGCCCCCTGTAGTCCCATAGCCCACTTATAAAATAATCACTCAAAAGCTTATATTACTTATAAACTGTATGGCTGTGGCAGACTTCTTGTTATCTAGTTCTTATATCTTAAATTAACCCATTTCTATTAATCTATAAGTTTCCACGTGGCTCATGGCTTACCGGTATCTTAACATCTGCTTCTCATGGCTGCGGCTGGCAGCATCTCCTGACTCTGCCTTCCACCTCCCAGATTTCTCCTCTCTCCTTATCCCACCTACACTATACTTCCTGCCTGGCTACTGGCCAATCAGCATTTTATTTATCAATCAATCAGAGCAACACATTCACAGCATCCCCAGCAGCCATGCTTCTCTAATTCCCTGCTTTCTCAGAGCTATAAAAATCAGGTCATAATCATTCTACCTGGGGTTGTTCTGAAGACTAAGGTGATGCATGCAAAAGGGCTCAAGAGGAGGCAATGTAGAGGGAGACTTGGAGATAAAGCATAGAGCCCTACCACTGAATAGGCATGTAATCTTTGGCAAGTTGTTGAACCTCTGCCCCTCAAGTTCATCAGTGCCTGAATCATAATAGTAAATAATTGTGTTAGGAGAATTAATAGAGACACTTTGATTGATGCCTGTCACCTAGTATCACATGTTAATGGTAATCAACGTAAGTATGATATTTTATATTTATATTGATAGTATTTAAGATACTTTGCATGTGTCATGTCTTAAGTACTACTGTTATTGTATCAACCCTTTTT
This sequence comes from Peromyscus eremicus, assembly GCF_949786415.1. Classification (NCBI taxonomy): domain Eukaryota; kingdom Metazoa; phylum Chordata; class Mammalia; order Rodentia; family Cricetidae; genus Peromyscus; species Peromyscus eremicus. The sequence continues at coordinate 29,354,324 of NC_081420.1, forward strand.
TTTTTTTTTTTTTTTTTTTTTTTTTGGTTATTCGAGACAGGGTTTCTCTGTGTAGCTTTGCGCCTTTCCTGGAGCTCACTTGGTAGCCCAGGCTGGCTTCGAACTCACAGAGATCTGCCTGGCTCTGCCTCCTGAGTGCTGGGATTAAAGGCGTGCGCCACCACCGCCCGTGTATCAACCCTTAATAGAAACCTGTATGTAGGAGCTGCAACAATTGTTGGGAGAAATGTATTCTGCCTTTTCCTACTAGGCTTGAAAGGCTCCACAAGAATCAATGGCTTTCTTCAAAGCCACTGTATGGATGCCTGTCCTTTCTCTTCATCTTTCTTGTTACCACTGTCCTGCCATCTCTTCCTGTTTGGTTCGGTTCTTGGACAGGCTTCATTGGTTGCTGCAGGGAGAGGTGACTGGTAGCATCAGCCAGCACAACCAGCTGTTGGTGGCAAAGTACAGAAAGTGACACACTTTTCTTTAACAAGAAGGTCTTTACTGCCTGTACTCAGGGTGCCCAGCAGCAAGCTTGGTGGCTGCATGCTCTCTAAGGAGCAGACTGAGAAGCCCAGGAGCTATGAGGGACAGCAAACCAGTTGCCCAAGGCAGAATCCTCAAGCTGCAAGTGGTGGGCTGGGCCATGAAGATAAAGGAATGGGGGATCTTCTGGTCAAGGCGGTAGACAGACAGACAGGGGTCTTTCTATATGCACATGGTTGCTGAATAAAATAAACCACCACAAAAATGCAGTGCTGAGCTGCACTGGAATGAGGGGATTCTGACAGAGCATCATGGAGACAGCATGAGGCTTCCAAACCTGACAGAAGCCTAGGGACCTGCCCACAGACTAGAACTGAGCTCTTGGATGTAGCTGTTGCTCCTGAGTCACTAACCCAGTATCTGACAGAAACAGCTTGAAGGAAGAGATGCTTACTCTGGCCCACTGGTTCAGAGAGTTTCAGTCCACTATGGTAGGGAGGTATGTCCAAGCAGCTCAATTAATTGTGGTGGGAGTGCATGGCAGACATTGTCCACATCACAGTAAAGTAGACCAGGAAGCAAAGACAGGAAGTGAACATGGGTAAACCTTCAAGGACTCACCCTGAATAACCTGTCTCCTCCCAAATTTCTAGAACCTCCAAAAATAGTGCCACCAATTGGGGATCAAGTGTTTCAAGCATGAGCTGTGAGGACACTACAGATTCAAACTATAATACTGTGGTTTGGATGTGGGTTGTTCCACACCTATCCTTATGCCAGAGGCTTATATTTCAGTGTAGTGGTGTTGAAAGGTAGTAGGGTCTCATGGTTTGGTCATTAGGGGTATGTCTATAGGAGGGATTGATAATGGTCTTACACAGTGCGTGACCTAACCCCTAAATCTGATGTCCCTCTTGCCATGTGATCTCTGTCACACACATTCTATCATTGTGATTCCACCCACGTTAGATCCTCACCAGAGGTCTAACTGTCCAGTTTGAACTTTCAGTCTTCAAAACTGTGGGCTTTGTATGTTGCCCTGGCACAGACATTTTGTTTTAGCAACAGAGAAAGGACTAAATACAGGCTTGGTATACAATTAGAACTGAGCTCCTTGAATAAAGCCAAGAATCAAAGACTAGAAAGTCTTTCCTCACCACAGGGTCTCCACCCACAGCTGGCTGACTCCCTGAACTGTGGCCAGAAAAAAATTCTCTTTAAAATAAATCAAAGCTTTGAAGTCTGTACTATGCATTTGTGTGCGCATGCATGCACAAATTTTAGACACTTGCCAAGGCTGAGATACTGACCTTCTAGAGTCAACAAAGCCTCTTAAGGAGGCATGCAAGGCTCACATGGGAGAAAATTCTTGACAAGGATGAGCTCACAGACAAAATTCACACATTCCTGGGGGAAGGTATTATGAGGGCCCAAAACTGTAGACTTAGGAGTTTTCATCTCAAAAACCACAGAACACAGAATAATCTGAAAGGAAAATTGGCTATTATTTGAGTACCTACCCCATGCTGCTCTTCTAGATATGGCACCTGCACACTAACAAGTCATTATTCTCTGGAAATATAGAAGGCGAATGCAGATAAAAGGTAGCCTACAGACCATGGCCCCATAGAAAGCCAGGAAGAGGCTTGTCTTAGTTAGGATTGCTATTGCTGTGATGAAACACCATGACCAAAAGCAACTTGGGGAGGAAACGGTTTATTTCACTCACAGTTTAATATAACAGCTCATCATCAAAAGCAGTGAGGGCAAGAACTTAAGCAGGGAAGGAACCTGGAGGCAGGAATTGATGCAGAGGCCGTGGAAGGATGCTGCTTACTAGCTTGCTCTTTATGGCTTGCTCAGCCTGCTTCCTTATAGAATCTAGGACCATCAGCCCAGGGATGGCACCACCCACAATGGGCTGGGTCCTCCCTCATCAATTACTAATGAAGAAAATACCCTACAGGGCTTGCCTACAGCCTGATCTTCTAAAGGCATTTTCTTTTCTTTTCTTTTTTTTTTTTTTTTTTTTTGGTTTTTCGAGACAGGGTTTCTCTGTGTAGCTTTGCGCCTTTCCTGGAACTCACTTGGTAGCCCAGGCTGGCCTTGAACTCACAGAGATCCACCTGGCTCTGCCTCCCGAGTGCTGGGATTAAAGGCGTGCGCCACCACCGCCCGGCTTTAAAGGCATTTTCTTAATTGAGGTTCCCTCCTTTCAGACAAGTTTAGCTTGTGTCAAATTGACAAACAACTATCCAGCACAACTGACCCCTTGTCAACTTTACACACAAACACATCACTGTAAAGCCACAATCGTCCCTTTCTTGTTCATCTCCAAGATCACACATTAATATAAATATTACAATATAAAACATTTTACATACTTAAAAAGTCCCAGTCTTACAAATTCAAACACTTTAAAAATTCAGTCTCTTAAAAAAAAAAAAAGTCTGAAATCTCTTACAATTGAAAGTCTCCCAACTGTGAGCTAATATAAAATAAAAAATAAGTTTAATCCTTTTGTTTGTTTGTTTGTTTGGGTTTTTTGTTTATTAGTTTTTGAGACAAAGTTTCTTTATGTAGCTCTGGCTGTCCTGGAACTAGCTCTGTAGACCAGGCTGGCCTTGAACTCACCTGCTTCTGCCTCCTGAGTGCTGGGATTAAAGTTGTGTGCCACCACAGCTTGGCTAAATTTTCTTACCTATAGAGGGAAGAACCAAAATCAAATCAAAGTAAAACTGAGCTCCAATTGCGTAAATAAGTCAATATCCAATGTCTGGGACCCACTCACAATCTTCTGGGCCCTTCCAGAGGGCTTGGATCACTTCTCAGGCTCTGCCCTCTGCAGCATGCACAACTTATGTTATAGGCTCCAGCTAGCTTCACTCCATCACTTTGCTGTTCTTCCTGGTCATCCCATGGTGCTGGCATTTCCAAAATGCTGGGGTCTCCTGCTGCAACTGGGTATAACTGGAAGTCAGGCAAATCTCTCCCACCCGCGTCCCTCAGTCCCTTGGTCCCAAGTAAACACACAGAGGCTTATATTATTTACAAACTGAATGGCCGATGAGTCAGGCTTCTTGTTAGCTAGCTCTTATAACTTAACTCAACCCATTTCTATTAATCTATATGTTGCCACATGGCTGTGGCATTACCAATCTGCTGACATCTTGTTGCTCTTTGGGCGATGGGCTGGTGTCTCTCCCTAGACTCTGCCTTTCTCTTTCCTGTCTCTCTCCTTGGATTTCCTGCCTGCCTCTAAGCTGCCTTGCCATAGGCCAAAACAGTTTTATTTATTATCCAATGGGAGCCACACATATTCATAGCATACAGAAAGACATCCCACAGCACTTCCCCTTTTTTGTCTAATCAAAAAGAAAGGTTTTAACTTTAACATAGTAAAATTACATATAATAGAACAGTTATCAAGCAGGAATTACAGGTACAATATCTAGTCTATTTGTATTTGGCAAAATTAAAGAAAATATTCTATCTATCCTATATTTGTGAGTCTAAAGTTTCATATCTAATTAATCTTTTATCATAACCAAGGAAAATTATAACTATCTAGTCTTTAACTACATCAAAGACCCCAGAAGGATATAATATTACCTGAGTAAACAGGAAATGCTTTGTAATCAACTTCCAAATTTCTGGAAATGACAGAGACAGCTGGCTGCCTAGACAGTCATCCAAAATTCCTCTGTAACATTGGGGCATCCATCTTCAGCCTATAGGCCTAGAGTTTTTTCAGTTGCTTCTCCCTGTATCCTATAGAATATTTCGCAGTCTCCTCTGTGAAGCAGGAACCTGAAGGACCATCTCGCCTTGTTTTGGCAAAATTTAGTGGTCATTTTTTCCATGGGTTTTGCATGTCCAGTCTGTATAACATATCATCAAATGGTCCAGGCAAGAGCAGTTCTTTGCCCAGCAGGCCATTTTGTGCCAAGAAACTAAACTCCATATGGAATGTCTTCAATGCCTATCTTCCTCTTGGAAGTAAATTGGTGCTGCCAGGAGCAGATGTGTCTCACTGTCCAGAAAGTCTAAGTTTTTAAAACATTTTAAATGTCATATTCTGGAAGTGTTTTAAGATTACCTACCTAATTGAAATGTACATCTATATACCTAAAAAACTTAACTAATATGACTAAAAGTTTGATTATCATAGATGACTATTCATCTGTATTTCTTAATTATATATTGCAATTTCAAATGAACTGTACAAACCTGATACCTTAAACGAGACTAGAAATACATACAGTGTAACAAAATTAACTTTAAATTTGTAATAAACTAAAATCCATAGAAATGTAAAACATTTCAAATAAGTTGTTGCTCTTTAGAAGTAGATTCAATAATCTACCCTTCCATCCTATCATATCTATATCCTACATTCATATATCATATCCCCTTTCTTCTTTTAGAAAAAAAAATTGACTATGTCCAATAACAATTTGTAGCCAACAACCTAAACAAAGACAAACATCCATAATCTGTTTTGGGGGAATGTGGGTGTAGTGTTCTAGGCTACTTTCTGCTGATTGGGGGCACTGTTAATCTTATGGTGACCCTGAGAAAATTTAGGATTATGGCCAAGTCCTGACTAGAGTAGTCTGTGAGGCTGCATTGTCTGAGCTAGTTGCCTTGAAGCTGTTCTGGATGTTGGAACATCTGGAGACCTCTCAGGGGGTCTTCCTTGGTCAACCATATTAGCCTGGAAGCAATCCAGAGGTTCTCATCTTCTGTGGAAATAAAAGCAAAATCTGTTTTTCAAAGCAACATATCCTTAGACACAAATTTTGAAGTCGATACCTTAAAAATATACATATTGGTTCAACTGAGTAGTCTTTATAATCAAATGTCTTTCTGCAGTTAAAAATCCCAAAGACAGGGGCTGGAGAGGTGACTCAGTGGTTAAGAGCACTGACTGCTCTTCCAGAGGTCCTGAGTTCAATCCCAGCAACCACATGGTGGCTCACAACTATCTGTAATGAGATCTGTCAACCTCTTCTGGCCTGCAGATATACATGCAGACAGAATACTGTATACATAATAATAAATAAATCTTAAAAAAAAATCCAAAGACAATATAATCCAGACTTTCTGTGTGATTTTCATCTTTATGTGGTTTATATTACTTTTACTGTTTCTTTAAAGACTTTATTTTTTAAGACAATCTATTTTTTATATAACTGTCTATCCTCTTTTTTCCTCTCTCTTCCAAGCCTACATATATTTTTACACACACTGTAAACCGTTTAGAGGTTTATTCCATCTGGATCTGCCTTATTGTGAATCTATTGCTTTAAATTGCAGCATGGCTAGGATTGAAGTGGCAGCCTTGGGTGTTGATTCAGCCTCTCAGCTTCCCAACATGGCAGAGGTACCTTTACCTCCAGCCCTGGGATCCATGCTCCTCACTGAGTCTGGGAAGCAGTGGGTCTATGCCTCGATCCAGCAGCATGTAGCCCAGAAACCTTTTTTTTTTTTTCTTCTGTACTAGCAAAAGCTAAATCTGCCACACAGTACGCTGCATGGCTTGAAGACACCTCTGTGTGCTGAGGCAGGAATCCACCATGCTGTGCTCAAGCTCAAAAGCCACAGCATTTCTGTACAGCAGCATCTTTGTACCACGCCCCCATGAGAAATACGAACTAGGAAGCTGCTCTTAGCTCCGTTTTAGTAAGTTCTCTCAGGTTTTAGGTGGAAACTCTTGCGAACACGTTGGGCAGCCAAATGTAGTCAAAAGTTTTCCTATGTCCAACACATATTCACAGTGTACAGAAAGATATCCCACAACAACTGGGCTGCACTTTCACCAATAGCCTCTCCTAAGCTGTCTTCATGGTGCCAAACCTCAACTTCTCCATGACCCTTCAGTCCTGGAGCTTCAACTGCTACTGAGGCTGCACCCTCTCCAGTGGCCTATCCCAGCCTCTCACAGTGTCAAGCCTAAGCTGCTTTTCATGACCCCTTCATGCCTTCAAAACTGGGTGACTCTTATATCCCTAAGTTGAGCTACCAGCATGAGGTATAACCTTGGCAGCCTTGGCCTCTCTGAAACACAGTTTCTGTGTGTCAGCCCTGAGCAAACATTTTCCAGAAGATTTCACCTCAATAATACTGGTTTCTTCTTAATTGTAGCTGATTCTTCAGCCCCAGTTGACCAGCATCAATTGTCCCAGCAAAGCAACGTTTTACTTTAGTGACTCTGGTCTCTTGTTAACCCCAGCTGATTCTTCAGCTCCAGCTGATCAGACACCAGATTCTTCATACAAATCTCCTGTTAAAGTCTTTGCTTCCCTCTAAAAAATTCACAAGCATGGCCTCCATTGTCCGTACTGCTCTCAACATTCTTATCTTCCGAGCCCCAACAGCTCACCAAACTTTGAATACTCAATGATTTTTCTGGCCCAAAGTTCCAAAATTTTTCTACAATCATCCCCAAAACACATGGTCATGTCTGTCACAGCAATACTCCACTATCCCAGTACCAATGTCTTTCCTAGTCAGGATTTCTTTTGCTGTGATGAAACACCATGACCAAAGCAACTTGGGGAGGAAAGGGTTTATTTGCCTTACACTTCCATATCACTGTTCATCACTGAAGGAAGTCAGGACAGGAACTCAAACAGGGCAAGAACATAGAGGCAGGAGCTGATGCAGAGGCCACAGAGGAATGCTACTTACTGGCAAGCTTGCCTACAGCCCAGCCCGATCTTATGGAGACATTTTCTTAATTGAGGTTCCCTCTTTTCAGATGACTTTATCTTGTGTCTACCCAGCACACCTATGCTCTAAGATCTGTCCCTCGGGCAGAGGCAGCCACTGTGCTTTGGTTTGTGTGGGGCGAGGCAATGCCTACACAAGGGGACAGTAGACTCACCTGCAGGTCTGATTGGAGAGGTGTTTTGGAAGTGACCCCAGTGAGATTTGTCAATGGACCCAATGTGGCTCATGAGGGTAAGAGAGGATGCTGTGACTGGGGCTGAGTCTTTGAATTGGAGGGGCTTAGGAGTAGAGTCCAGAGTCCCCTCTTGCCATTGGAGTCTGGAAATGATGGGACGAGGCCAGATGCTGGAGAGGTCCCAGTGCTGAAGGCAGTGGAGGAAGCCAGTGTTCTCAGATGTAAATTTTACACTTACCAGGTAGAGTGGTGCCAGGAGATCTGCAGACGTCAGTAAGAAAAACTGTTTATTGCTCACAGTTCTGAAGAGGAAGGATCACACACCACCCCGTAGGGCCGGATGAGGAAGTGCCAGAAAGCAGGGAGGGAGCAGTGTGTTCAGGATTCTTTATTGTAGTTTCTTCAGGAGAAACTAGATGAGGCATAGCAGAAAGATTCAGGGTCAGCTAGTGTGGAGGCAGGGGGCTGCCCCCAGTTGTCTGCTACTCAGTCCTGGGGTGATCATAGCAGGTGGGTAGTTGCTAGGTAATAGGCTGATCTAGGTGTAGAATGTGGTTGAGGTATGGCCTTTAAATTGGTTAGTTTGTGTTTAAAACATGGAGCCGAAACTCTTAATATTACTAGGAATGAGTTAGCCCTTGGCAGAGCTGGGCTGGGTGCTCCAGGAGGAGCAAGGTCCCACACATCCAGACATTGGAAAGTTAAAAGGCACAGCTAACATACAGCCAACCCTTCTACAGGTACAGGACAAGGCCATCAGTACAAGGTGGCATCAGCAGTGTGACTAGGTAGGATTTGGCAAAGACTTTCATGAGTGCAGGTGCTCTTCGGTGATAGGAAGGGCTATGACACAGGGATGACTTCTATTCCTGCTCCCCAGTGAGTCTGAGAGCCAAAGCCAAGTGAGCTGCTTGGAGATGCTTACAGCTCACTTCATCTTTGGGTGAGGCGGAACCAGCTGACATTTTTCCTATGGGCTGGAGATGAGGGAAATGCTGTAGAAGGCAAGGGAGGGGAGAGCAGAGAGAACAAAGGTGTGCTTGCCTGGATGTGGGCACTCCAGTGTGTTGCACTTAAGCACTTTGTCATGAAACAGTACAGAAGAGACTGCACCTGTGAGTGAACACTGCCAAAGGTGAATGCAGGTGTCCACTGCCACCATGCACCCTGTCTTGGTGGCAAGTAGAAACCCTTGGTTAGTTGTCTGCTTAGCCATTCATTAGCCCTTAGGAAAGGGCAGCACGGCTTAATGCCTGTCCAAAAGAGTCGTACTGACATATCCTTTTCTCAAATGAACGCTTCTAGCCTCACAGTATACAAATGAATGAGGAGAAATAAAATCAAGATGTAGAACACCAGAGGACAGAAGAATGAGAGGAATTCTCCAGGTATAGCCAGAAGCTAAGTGGGGGGTGACAGAAGGCTGAAACAGACCTGGAGAAAGGGCTGCTGCTTTCTAACGTCACAAGGGCAGGAAAGGCACCTCCTCCAGCTGGCCCCAGCCTATTGGCAGTGTAGCTTGGTAACAATTCCTTGGTGAGAGCCCCCATGCATGACACAATCTGGCCCTGTATTCTCATCATTGTATCAAGGTCTGTGTTACATGAGGATGTCTCAGGAGACTACAGAGTGGAAGACCAGGAAGGTAGTAGGAGGGGCAGGAAATATGAGTCTTCCTGGTTGGGACCTACTGCTGAGGAGCGACAGAAAAGAGAAGGCTGGAGGTTTTCTGGAGGAGCCACAGGAGTCAGGGATGGTGCATGCCATCTCTGAGGTTGGGTGCATGTCATCATCTCACAGTGAAAACGAAAGGAGCAGAGGACAGGGCAGGTTTGGTAATGCAGACACACACACACACACACACACACACACACACACACACACACACACACACACATCTGCTGTGCACCCTCCTGGGCTGGTGACCATCTATGTGCCACTCGGTGAGCACCTGTGGAGGATATGTGCATGCCCACTGTTCTTCATGTTTCCAAGGTATGAGGGTTGTCATCATAAACAAGGCAAACACAACCCTGCCCTCATGAACCAGCTAGGCAAGGAAGGAAAATCACACTTAAAATTTACATTCCAAGGCACTGTGCAGTATGCAGATTTTGGTGTGCCTTAATATTTCAAAGGCACACTTTCCTCCTAGGCAAGGCAGTGTTCAGCAGAATGATCCAGTATTGCATGGAAATAAACAAAGAGTCAGAAATCTTCCCCTGGAACCTGGGGAGATGGTTCACTGTGTAAAGCTTTTGCCACTCAAGTGTAAGAACCCAGAGTTTGGATCCCTCCCACCCATGTAAATGCTGGGTAGGTGTAGTGGCCCACCTGTAATCCCAACATGGGAAAGTCGGGGAGTTGTTGGGGACAGAGAGGATCCCCAAAGCAAGCTGGCTTGATAGACTAAATGAGTCAGCAAGATCTGACTTCAAGCAAGAGAATATATAAGATGGAAAGCAATCCCCAAAAATCCCCGAAGTCAACCTCAGGCCTCCGTGTGCATGGGCCACACACATATACACATACGTATACCACAAACACACATGAAGAAGTGTTCCAGGGATACAGGTGAGTCCTGAGGTCAGATGAGCAGTCCTGTGCCAAGTGAAAGACCAAGCCTCTTGCATATGACATGTGGACCCGGTTCCCTTTAGAGCAGGGCGTAAAGGATGTGCCAGAGATGCCCCAAGTTGGCTGAGTCCAACCTCGTTCATGAAACAGGATCTGAAGCTGTGTAGTGAGAAGTAGATGTTGTCCCTGAGGGGTAGGTGACTACCAACAGCCAGCTCACTTCCTCTGCTGACATAGGCGTCAGTTACCTTGGTCATCTCAGACATCCAGCATCAGAGGTGTTTCCAAAAGTGCTTGCAGGAACAGACAAGAGCTTGGGCCTGGATCTAACCACTTTACCCGCACTGTGGGGATATAATATCCACATATGTGACACATTCTGGAAACTCCCATCCTGGCTGTGTTTCTGGTTGCCTGGACTAGGATACCTGCCCTGCTTACCTGACAACACCATCAGCAGCCACAGGTGTCTTGCTCTCAAAGAAATTTCTGCTCCTGGCCTGTTCCTACACCCCTGCAGGGGAGCAGTAGAGGTGACTTTCTCACACTCTGCCAAGACTCTTCATCAGGTGCCTGTTGGGAAAGATCCTCAGCTTTGGTTCACCCAACATGAGTGCTCTGTGTGAAGACACGCACCAGATGTGTGAAGATGGTGAATTATTAACTACACTTTGTTCGGCTGGAATTTCATCCTGATGAGGGCTCGCTAGATCACTAGAAGCATCGGGGAAGACAGTGAGAGGGAGGATGCCAGATGGGAAATGAAAGGAAACGAAGGGAAGGGGAACGTTAGAGAATAAGTATCGGCACCAGTTCTCCAGGTGAGAAATCGCCATGTGACCGTGGGAAGGAGGCGGAAGCAGCCTACATGCTTAGCAGCTGGGAAGAAACCAGCACCAGGGTAGTGGAGAGGGAGATTTAGGGAAAAGCACCTGTGCCAAAGAGATTTTAATGTTTAAAATTTTCAGGAGATGTATTAGAAAACATATAAATGGCCTCAAGCTAGTTATGTCCAGTTAAAAAATACTAACCATTCCATCATATGTAGTAGTCTTAATATATAAATATCACTAAAAAATATTTGAAGCTGAATCATTGAATTTTATCATTTCTTGAGTTTAGTTTTAGAAGGTTTGGGGGTTATTTGTTGTTTGTTTGTTTGTTGTTCTTGAGGTAGAGTCTTGCTATATTGCCCAAGCTGGCCTCCAACCCCTGAGCTCAAGTTGTCCTCCTAAATAGCTGCTGAGACAGCAGGTGTGCATCACTGCACCAGCTGAAGGTTGCCCTTTGGGGGCCAAACTAAGCATGTTACATCCCTGAGTGCCCTTGATCTGCCCAAGGGCCCTTGAAGTAGAATTGTGATAGCCTCCTATGCAGATAGGGAAACTGAAGCACACAGATACTCCATGGCTTGCCAGAGGTGCTTTGGCTGCTAGGTTCAGGAAGGCCACCAGCTCCTCAGCTTGTCCCACATGCTGTGATGCTCTTAGGCCTAGGAAGTACCTGGGTCATCAAGGGTAGCATGTACTTGGCACAGAACTTGCTTCTCATCCTGGAAGATTCCATGTTCCCTCTAACAATGTCAAAACCATTTCTTCTAGTCACCAGGGTATTGCTACCTATCCTAATAGGGGCACAATGAAAATGTTTTAAATAGATTAATTCATTGTGATGCTTGTTGCTAAAATGAGTTTAAAAGATGTGTGTGCGTGGTGGGGGGGGGGGGTCAGTAATTACCAGTCTGCTTTTCTTTCCTAGCATGAGGAGCACAACATGATCCTCCATAAAAACCAATTTCATTTCAAAATGCCACATTATACAAAGAGATTCTATCACAGATAAAACAAGGTTATGGGGTTCCCTGTACACAAGGAACTCAGCTATATCAACAGTTACTCCCATAGGAAAGGGAAAGAGATGAGTCACAGAAATTAGTCTCTGAGAACCTGAGTCAGTATGCAGCAATCCTTTCACAGGCTGCAGTGACCATCACACAGCTGATCTGGGGACTTGAAAGAAATACAAAGAAAAGCCTTCACCTGGTACAGTGGTTCACTCCCAGCACTCGGGAGGCAGAAGCAGGCGGATCTCTGTGAGTTCAAAGCCAGCCTGGCCTATATAGAGAGTTTCAGGACAGCCAGGACTACATAGGGAGACTCTGTCTCAAATACACACACACACAGACACAGACACACACACACACACACACACACACACACACACACGAAACAAACAAAAATACAAATAAACAAAAAATGAGAGAGAGAGAGAGAGGGGGGGGGGGCGCATTTGAAAATCCTTCTATCTCTACATTATCTAGACCGGGTAATGAAGCGTCATGTAATACCAACAGAAGGCAAATGTATGCTGGTGGAGAGGGTTCATTTTCCTCAGTGGTGCAGCCTCTGTTATGCTGCCCTGACTCAAGTCAATAACTGGCCTCCAACCTATGCTCCCAGGAGCAACTCTAATTAAACTCAGTGGAGCATGTTTGTGCATTCACACACACACACACACACACACACACACACACACACACACACACACACAGAGGAAATATGATCAAAGTACATATATGCGTGTTTATGTAATTGTGAAAGAAATAATTAAAAACGCAGCCCTAGAAATGCAAATGGTAGTGCATATTTCAATCATGAAAGTGGAAGTGAGCTGCAAGTGTCTCCGCCGGTGTTTGGGATTAGCTGCTGACACAGGATGCTAAGGAGCCCTCGGGTAAAAAGCTGCCTCATTTAAGCTTCTGAGTTCAGAGGTTATGTACAATTTGATGAATCCCAGGGACCAGCACATGTGCTTACAGGCAGAGGTGGAGAGAGGCCTGAGAAAATAGGGAAGTGTGGCCCTCTGACACCATGCAAGCACCATACCAGGGTAGTGAGCCTCTGCTGTCCCCAGGGCCGGGGCATGCTTCACAAACCCACCTCCCTGCCCTACCCCAGCAGCTGGGCCAGGCCAAGGGCCACTGCAGCCTGGAAAAGTGACAGAGAGCGGTCAGGGTGAGCACGTGCGTTAGATTCTGAGCTGTCAGTGCCTGGCTCAGGTCAGGTGGGCGGCCTCTGGCAATGGGTGTCAAATGACCGCTGCTCTGGCAGCTGCTCAGAGTCCACCTAGACGGACAGAATGAGTCTCTGCGGACCCATGCGACCAGCACCCAAAGAGCGGCGCTTTGGCCTCACTCGGGCTTTGGAACTGGCTAATTTGAATCAGGATACATTTCCGTGGGCGCCAGGAGAGCTGTGTACAGTGATGATGAAGCACCTGCCAGATGCCAGCAGGAGACTTGCACATGACAAGTAGATATTGTAGCCATGGTATCTGTCTGCCACCCTGATGGGCACAGGATTAGAGCCCAGGCTTAGGTCAGAAGGTGGCCCCCTGGAGCAGGTTGATTGGACCACCTGCAGAGAGCTGCAAACACAGGTGCCAGTAAAATTCCAATTAGATGCAGGAGCAGCAAAAACCCATCTCCCCTTCAGCCCCTTTCTATCCTCACTTTCCTTTTCTCCCCCCTCTTTCTTTTCTGGTAATTAAATCTAGAACCGGTACATGCTAAGTGAGCACTCTACCACTGAACGGGATTCCCAGCTCCTTTATAGTTTATAGTTTTAGACAAGGTCTTGCTAAATTATCCAGGCTGGCAGGGAACTCACTATTGTAATCCAAGCTGGCCTCGAGCTTGCAATTGCCCTGTGCTGAGATTTCGGGCCTGTACCACTTTGCCTGTTTGAACACCACATTTTCTTTATCACTTGCTAAAGATGTCCAATCAGCTCCCCGTACAGCACTGCGCGTTTACCGTCCTGTGTGCCGTTTGGTTTCTGTGGCCTGATGATCACTTCCACACAGGTTTTCGAAAGGAGGAGGAGGGAGAAAGTGGCGAATATTAACTCAGGTCTGTGGGTGGATGAACACCAGCTGCACACAAGGTTGCAGATTGTAGGTGTCTGTATGGGAGCTGAATTCCAAGTCTTCATCTGCTGAAAACATGAACAGAGGAACATTTAGGGTTATGTCAAGCCCTGCGTATTCAGAATGGGTCTACTGTAAAAAGGCTTCATGTGCCCTACCTGAACCTGCAGCACCCTGAGAACGCTTGTGTACTGCATGGCCTGAGCCTGCAGCACTGTGAGGATGCTGGGCACAGCGTGACATAATTCTACCTTACAGAGGTGACATTTAGCCCCAGATCTCAACAGATAACGTGGGGGATCTGGCCTGCTGAGGCTTCTGTGCCATTCTACTAACCTTGTGCCACAGACTCATGGAAATCCTGATGTATTTCCACCACCATTTTTTCAGGGAATTATGGGGCCTCAGTTTGTGAAGAGCATTGGACACTTTGAATAACTTCCAGATGTTTTAATTCCATTTAGGTCCTTAGCTTGGTTACTATTTCTTTGTTTTTGTTTGAGCCTCTCTAGAGTTTTTTACCTATCCAGTACTTGATCAAACCCAGAGAATCAACAACTAGAGTCCCCTCTTCAATCAGAAGTAGCCCAAGCTGCGCCTATACTCACTTTCATGTACACATATGGAAAGGTCACTCCACAAAGTTTTACTGGCCCTGCTTCCTCTCTTGCCTAGACTTTGTGTCCTTCCTGTGAGTATGCTTAATAGAGGTCCCAGACTGGGCTGAACTATAGTTCAGTGGTGCAGTATGTATTTAGTATGCTTTCTTTCCCAACAAAATAACTTCTTGGGGCCAAAAGTGTAGCTCTTCGCCATAATGACTCCAACTGCTCCATGTGTGTTTATTCTGTGAATGATGTCCCAGTTGAATCAGACAGGAAGGCATGTTTGTGTACACAGGTATCGCCCTAAAACCAAATAGTTCACAAAACAAATAAAGAAATGGCTTAAGGGTACGACTAATTTAATAAAGCATTAGCAGTCAGTTTTATTTCCTTTCTGTATTTTATTTATGAGTAAATGTCCTAGTACAGTGAATTAAGCAGGACACACATGCTTTTTACTCAGAGAATTGCCCAACTGGCCTCTCACCAGAATGCGTATTTAATAAAGCCTCAAAAAAGCAGCCCATGTAACTATTAGAATCATAGGGGTCTCCTTACAAAGCTACCCATGCACAGCTATTATCACTCCTGGGTATATATACCAGAAGGACTAAGTCAGTGAACACAGAGACATGCACATCCATGATTACAGTAGCACTGTTCGCAATAGCCAAGATATGGAATCAGCCAAGGCGCCCATCAAGGGTGAACAGATAAAGAATATGTGGTGTATATACACAAGGGAGTTTTATTTAGCCATAAAAAGAACGAAGTTATGATATTTGCAAGAAAGTGACTAAAACTGGAAGTCATCATGTTAAGTGAAATAAGGCAGACTCAGAAAGACAAATAGTACATATTTTCTCTCATCTATAGAATCTAGATTTAGAAATAGGTATGTAAGACATGAAAACAGAAACTACTTGGGAAAAGGACAGTGGGAGATGATATGAGAGGGTGATGGAAGGTATAATCAAATATACGATATATATTAATGAAAATGTTATAATAAAATCGATTCTTTTGTATAGTAAATATATGTTAATAAATAAAAAAGGCTGCTCAGATAGGAAGCTTGGAAATACTAGATTCTCCCATTGGACAAGAAAATTATTACTTTTAAACTTTAAGGGCAAATGATCAGCCTTATAGTACCATGTACCAATTTTTAAAAATTTTAATCCGTTGTATACATTTATTACTAAAATTTATAATAACAAAATTTCCTTTATTGCAAATTTCTGAAAACTGAAAAACCTGTGATCTACTCTAATTATCACCTTCACATCAAACTACCCCAAATTCTATTTACATCCTTTCCAGTTACCGTATTTCATCTCAGACTTGAGACTTGGAAAGCACACGGACTACTTGAGAGTCATTGGTGTTTCCTTGAGTCAAATAAAGACGTACGTAACACTACAAGGAAGTCATTTGCAAGCCATCAATCTGCACACATCCCACATAGATAACTGGTGACCAGTTAGGAAATGCCCCCAGCACCAGAAAAAAAAAAGAAAGAATAAAAACAGAACAGAGAACTCAATCACAGATTATTCAAATTAATTGCTGTACAGTTGAAGCTCAAACAGTAGCTTTTGCACCTGCTGCAAGGCGTTGTCAGCAGGAAGGGGTGGTGTAAGGCTTAGGCTTCGGTCCACTCTGTCCTATTTATCCCTATCCTAGCGTCCTCGGAGGGATCCCAGCCATGAGTGCAGGTGCATTTGAACAGCACACTTCTTTCTTCATCCTGATCTCCATTAAGTGCTTCTTAGTTTACTTCCAATCTGGAAATTCTTTTCAGCTTTACCATAGGGTCTCTCTGCAATGCCTGTAATGTCCAGATTCCTCTTTACCTGAGAGAAATCCCTTTAATCTCTCCCAAGATTCTCTCAATTCTGTCCTGGACCTGTGCTGACATTCGAGTGGAGGAGAAGGACGCTTGTTCTATGTACCAATTTTTAACTGCTGATTTCACTGGACAATTCCACAGCTAATGACTGCAGTCTAAAAGCCTAGGCTTAGCTCAGATGCACTCCAGGAGAGAGAGGAGAATGGGAATGTGCGTTAGAAACCTGTTACTTCTGTCAAATCATAAGTTACCATGCTCTGTCATATATGAGCTGAG
Source organism: Peromyscus eremicus (assembly GCF_949786415.1). NCBI lineage: Eukaryota > Metazoa > Chordata > Mammalia > Rodentia > Cricetidae > Peromyscus > Peromyscus eremicus. The sequence goes on from NC_081420.1 coordinate 29,370,942, forward strand.
GCAGGCACAGGAAGAGGTTGCCTAAGCTAAATGTTCCCATTCAGCTTAAAGAAACAGAGGGGCGTGGTAGTGCAAGCTGGCAATCCCAGCTCTCAGGACGCTGAGGCAGAAGGGTTGCCCTGAGTTCTAGTCAAGCCTGGGCTGCCTGGCTGGACCGCCTTAGAAAAGAAGAGGGAGAGATGGAAGAAGAGAAAGGGGAAGGACAGAGAAACAGAGAACAAACCTACCAGGGAGAACATTTTCTCTCTTGATACAGTAGCACCATTTATGAAGAGCTCCACATAAAGTTTCCATATAAAGCTTTAGGACCACACTTCACTGTTTGGTGCAAGATCTTTCTAAAACACAGTTATCCTGCTTTTTAAAAAATTACATAGATTTTTTTTAGAAGCATAACTATTTATTTGTAACAAAGGAGTTTGTGTACAGTGTTGAAAATCTACAACTTCTTGTTAAATTCACATTTGCACTTTGCATTTTTAAACAAACATTTATAATCATTATTTTATACAGATATAGATATATAATTACAACATCAAGTTCAGTGGTCCTTCAGCATTTTCCACTTAAATGTTTTATTTTAACATAAAAACAGCTTATAATTCCAAAGTCCAGTATTATTTGAAACTGAAAAATATTTTCTCTGTAGAAAATAGTAAAAATGATAGCATTTCCCAATAAGCCCCTTTAAGCCAAATAATAGCTGAATTATACATATAAATATTGATTAGATTCTGGGATACAGAAAAATTATGGAGTTGGAGAGAGAACTCAGTGGTTCAGAGCACTTACTGCTCTTGCAGAGTATACATGTTCAGTTTCAGTTTCTACATTAGGTGGCTCACAATAGCCTATAGCTCCAGTTGCAGGGTATCTGATACTCCCTGGCCTCCACAGGCACCTGTATGCATATGATGTATATAAACTCACACAGGCAAATGCATATACATAAAAACAAAATAAATCATTTAAAAATTGATTTCTCTCTCTCTCTCTCTCTCTCTCTCTCTCTCTCTCTCTCTCTCTCCTCTCTCTCTCTCTCTCTCTCTCTCTCTCTCTCTCTCTCTCTCTCTCTCTCTCTGTGTGTGTGTGTGTGTGTGTGTGTGTGTGTGTGTGTGTGTTTAACATGTGGAGGTCAGAAGACAATTTGCAGGTCACAAGGCTAGGAGTCAGATCTTCAGTCTTGGTGGCTAGCGTCTTTACCCGATGAGCTATCTCACCAGTCCTAATTCTGCTTTTCAAAAATACCAAAAACAGCCAGGCAGTGGTGGCGCACGCCTTTAATCCGAGCACTCGGGAAGCAGAGACAGGTGGATCTCTGTGAGTTCGAGGCCAGCCTGGTCTACAGAGCGAGTTCCAGGACAGGCTCCAAAGCTATACAGAGAAACCCTGTCTCGAAAAAAAAAAGGAGAAGAATAAGAATACAATGACCAAACATGCATCATATAGAAAGAATTCTAAAGGCCAAGTTTCAAATCTACCTGTACTAGTATTGCCTAACAGGATGTCAATACTAGAGTGGAAAGGATGGGTTGAGGTCATTGGCCATATGGACACATGCCAAACAGAGATCTCTGTCTGGTACTGAAATTCGTTTTGTCACTTTGCCACTCTTGGGCATCACCAGGGTCCTGTGTCAAGACAGTGGGATATATCAGGGGCACCTGCTGTGTGTGAGGCTCCTGTGCCCACCAGAGGAGTTGGAATGCCTCTGCACGCCTATCACTGACTGCCACCTTTCCCAGAGTATGACTGCTAGCCCTCTCTGTTCCCCACAACCTGACCCAACATTACCAGGAACTTCCTCTCCTAGAATTCACTCCTCTGAGTCAGCTCTGAGTGCTCTTCCACCAAGAGCTATTTCCAATAAACTGATCATACAACTTCCATGCCACCCAAATCAGAGATCCTTTTACTTATTTCTGCTTTGTGGCTTTTCAAGCATGAGGTACACTGGGCAGATGTGGATTTTATCTGCCTCATGTGGTTTTGTTATTTTTGATTGAAATATTCTGTCTCTGAACTTTACAGATATGTCTCTCCCAGGTCCCAAGCTGTGGTTTGGATTTTTGAGATGGGGTCATACTCTGTATTGCAGGCTGGCCTGAGATTCACTGGGTAGTCCCAGTGGCCTTGAATTCAAAGCAGTTCTCCTATCTCAGCCTTCTGAGTACTGAGATTATAGGAGTGAGCCTCCATGCTCATCTGGGTTTTTAAACTTTAGAGTGTTATTACATCCTACATGTATGTGTCCTGAGAAATTCCATAAACTTCCCACAATGTTATCCAAACTGACAAGCTCCTGGGCCTTCCCATGAGCCACAGCTCAGTTCTTTATGACTTTGCTATACATTTGAATACATCTTTTAAAAAGAAGTGTTTGGTGCATGCACCCTGAGGCTTGTGCCTTTCTGTCTACCCCTAGAAAATCCTCATAAGGACAGTACTTTCCAACATCAGCTGTCTGGATGACTTGGCATACTGCTTTGCTGTGTCTAAGGTTAAGGAAGTAAGCTCTCAACTCATCCAATCATCTGTCATCTGATAGCTGAGTGTCCTGAGCAATGCTCATGGATATTCTCAGCCTGAACTTTCCCAGCTGTCAAATGAGTAAACAGTGGGGCATTATCAGAAGCTTGGCCTGTGAAACTGGTAGGACAGTGCCTGCAGTCACCAGTCTGGTGATGGAAGGTGGTTTGCAGGAATGCCTGCTGTTGGAGGCAATTGTGTGGCTGGTGTGAGCCCACCTGTCTCTCCTGAGAGAGTGCCGTCCTGATTTCCCTTCACCCTGACCCTGTGGCTGCTGGTCCTTATATCCCCTACCACGAGTATCTCTATATCCTTCCTCCTTGTCTTCCTCTCCCCTCTCCTCCCCTTTCACCTCATCTCTTCCCATTTCATACCCAGCCTGCTGCTTTGCCAGCTTACAGCTCCTCAAACCTAGCATACAATTTCATACCCCCATACCTCCCTCTGGGTCCTGTCCCCACACACATCACACAGCATGCTGAGCTGGACCGGCACTCGCTTATTTTCTGAAACAGATCCAGAAGGGCTCTGCCTCTCCTTTGAGCCCCAGCCGTTGCCTTCCTCAGTTGCCCCGTCCCATCCTATGTCATACATGCAGGGTCTGATCCATGTCACCCATTAAGTTGAGTGTATATCTGCACTGTACCTTATTTATCACATTGACAGAGGCTTCCCTCCATAAGACTTGAAATCAAGAGTAGATCCATCAAAGACGGACCTATAGTGACAATGCTCAGTTCACATCAGAAAAAAAAAAAAGGAAAATCATTTAGTGCCTAGCAAGAGTCTGAGCTCATGAGAGGCCTACACCCATTTCTTCAAACATGAAGGATCACCATGCCTGCAGTCCAAACCTATCCTTCAAGCCTTGCAATCCGAAAAGACCGTAAGGTAGAATTATTTTAGTTATGCAGACCCTGTTGTCTGAGGACCCAACCTTTAGGGATGATGAAGATGAGCTAGAGACTGAATGGCTTTTAGGGATAATACAGTGTCCCAGAGGCCTGACAATTTGGAAGCAACTGAACCATGCCTACTGAGTACAGTTTGGTCTCTGCCAATGGCTCTGAAGCCTGGGACAAGAGGAAGAATCTTTTCCTGAGGATCAGGTGTACCCTGGGCCCAGCACTGTTCTCCTGGGAAATTCTGAGAACAAAGGTGGCTGCTTTGTATACAACATTTTGATTTGAACAAAACGATGCTACTCAAACACCGTTGATTTATGACTTTGATTCCCTGCTGTGGGGTTAGTGTCCATGAGCACTGGGTATGAATAACATGACTTTGACTCTTCCCCCCATTATTGTATATTTTAAGATTTTACAGACAATCTACAAAGTAACCTGCACTGTCAGATTAATAAAGGCAAGAAGAGGTCCTAACACAAGTCACAGGATACTGGAATCAAATACAGATGTGGCTACACTGATACTTACGTTAAATTTTAAGGTTTTAAGTCCATACATTGAGAGAAAAAAATAAATGTTAATGATCTACAATCTCAGTAAATTAAGAAAAGACACTACATCCAAATACACCAGCAAAATGAAATTTAAACCATGGGCATTAGCATTTGTTCTATTATTTCTATATAAAGAAAAGATCTGATTTTAAAATGCCACATTTTACTGATGACATTTTTGAGTGTTTCTACTTATTCAAATTCTGTCAGCCAAATTAATTTTTAATAAATACAGACCAGTAAACATTAATTTTTATTACCTTTAAAAATGTCTATAATTTGAAATATATTTTATTATAGCTTTTCATTTGAGGATAGAGGAACCAACATTCAGATCATAACAATATCCACTGTTTCCATCTGCTAGATCCATTTCAAGACACCTGTGAGCTGGCAAGGCAGGGGTCAGGTCATCATGGTTAACCTCTTACCAGAGTCCACCCTGACTTTGCTGATAACACATAACTGAAGTGAAACAGAATGGAAGCCATTCAGGCGTTCCCTTTATGTCTTTGAAGGATATTCCCCGAGTCTCTCCGATGGCTAATGGCTACCCAGCAGTTTGAGGCGGCAAAGAAGCTGATCCTGTACATCACACAGAAGAACTGTGTGAGCCCTGAGAGTGACATCAAGGGGGTGATGCCAGGTAAGTACACGATGGCTGGCCAGGGTGCCTGAGGGCTGGTCCCATCTGGAAGAACTGTCCTTCCTAGTGTTTGGTCTGGGCTCCTGGGGCCACATGGTTTGCAAAGGTTTGGAAAGGCAGCAGTGGCTGCTGCAGTCTGAAAGTGAAATAAACTGAATAAATAAAAAATAAATAAACTCAAATTCTCTCGACTTTAGGAGCTAGTTTCTTTGCACACTCATCATGCTCCTTAGAGCCCATACAAAACCAAAAGCAGGGTGTGAGCTGGATACATACCCATCTTTATCGGGCATATTCAGCTGTGTGATACCCAGCCCCTCCTTTCCAGACAGCCTACCCTGTTTAAAGCCTTGGTTCGAGGTATGGATGGTGTAAGTGACCTCTCTTCTTGAATATGATCTTCCAAGGGCTGCCATTATCTATTTATGGCCATGACCTATTTGTTGGTCAAGGGAAGAAATGGAAACATGCACTATTTTTGTAGAGTGGTTCAGATCCATAGAATTCTTGTGAATCAGGGCATCAGCCAAGCTAAGTGGGGCTTTCAAGCTGGGAGTCCGTAAATGTCACCAGGAAGTTCTTCACAGCCAGGTTCCTGGCTCCTCCCTGACATGCCACGATGCTGACCTAGAGGATGTGAAAGAAGCCCTAGGAATGTGCGTGTGTAGTACACTCTAGAAGAGACTAATGCAAGGGACCTAGAGAATCCCTTTGGAAAATGGCAGCTTTGACCCATCATGTTAACATGAAAACCTATATGCTTCATAAAATCCCCAAGGAAAGTGAGAGAGAGATATTGATTATGAATTCTGAATATGACTAGACTTTCCCAATGACTAGAATCATGTGATGACCATTCATTCAGAATACAGACACTTATTAAGCATCTGATGGCACCCAACACTATGGGAGAACAAAGAAGGAAGCAGGCTAGGCTTGACTCTTAGGGAGCTCAGAGATGAGGTACATATGCAGGGTGGTCTTAGATGTACATTCAGTAGGAGGGGTAAAGCAATAAAGCAGAGGATAGAGAGTAGTAGCAGTGGCTGTAGTCAAAGTGACTAGGTAAGCCTGGCTTTGAGACACATGTGAGAACCTGTGCCAGGCAAGAGAACGAACCCTGCAGGTCCCCATTTCCAATGGGGGTGGGGAGAAGTGTGAGCAACCTGGATCTTAAGAGCCTTGAGCATCCTTATTGGACTCCCATTCAGAAGGTCTAGGGGCTCAACAAGGGTAGCATACCTATCTTTACCTGTGCCCAGGACACAAAGGCTAAGCCACAACCACTTGCTGGGTGAGATGTGGTCTACCAAGTCCTTCAGCTCAGCCAGGAACAGTCAGGCCAACCAAAAGCTCTGAATTCCTGGGACTGAAGGATGCAAGCCATGGCTGGTCTACTTGAAGAGCACTGAATGCTGGCTCTTCAGAGGGGCATCTGAGGCCCCCTTTCTCAGGAGCCGTGACAGTAAACAAGACAATACATGATGCCTATGTGCCAACCCTCTTCTAAATGAGGTGCAAAGAGCAACTCATTCTTAATGTTCCATCATATATGTGGTATGCATATGAACCTATTTCTTCTCAGCAGCACATTTATAAGGGATACTGTGGTGCTCCTTGTTTGCAGATGAGGAGACCATGACACTGAGAGGCTGAGGTGCTTTGCCAGAGGTCAGTTGGCTACTATGTAGAATGGGAGTTGAACCCAAGAAGTCTAGCCAAAGTGACTTTCTTGTGCTGTCGAGAATAGGGCGACCATGGAGACTTACGGGAAAGGATGCTATTAAGGAACCTTCGGACAGGGCCAGCTTGGTTCAGACCATGCATAGCTTCCTGCAAGCTTCTGTCCTCAGGTCTTGTTGCACGTTTGTCTCTGGCCTTCTAATTAAGTCATCACACTCCACTTCTTTCAGGTTAAAATGTTATCTGGGAAAAGCTTGTTTTCTCAATCCTAATTACACTGACTCATGTCCCTATTTTTGGAAAGTGATATTAGCTCTCCTCCAACTTATAAGTTTGGTTGGGGCTTATCTCTCTTCTGTGTCTCAGGCAGGGGGCCAAGTAAGAGGTGATTTGTTGTCTTCCCGCCTCCCCCGTGGTGACTAACAAAGAGGAAAAAGGTTTCACCCTTCACCAGGATGTGTCATTGTATTGTGGTCACTGAGGGATGCTAACTCACCCTGGCTCTCTGTCCCTCCCCCACTCCAGATGCATTCAGACAACAGCATGCAAAACTGCCCAGCACGTGGGGAAAGAAGAGTCTGTTTTCTCTGGGACTCCAACTTTCTTAGTTCAGAATAGCTTCTCCCATGTAATCACCTTCGCATGCGTGGCCCTTTTCTCATCCATGGGGAGAGAGGTCTACAGGGAGCAGGAGTCATTTGACCTCTTCTACAGAGCCCTCTGTGGGCAACCTCATGGGGGAAGCAATCCAAATGCACCCAAGCTCTCAGTCCCAGGGAGGTTGCCCAGGGCATGCTTCCACTGCCTTCCCTCTCTGCTGCCCTTTGGAAGATATAGAGGGACCAGGACCTCTTCACTGCCTCCTGCATCCAGAGCTCAGAGCATCCACACCAGCCCTGTCATAGCCTCAGGGATTAGCACATGTCAGGACTGCCCTCCATTGGTGCCTAAAACCATGGCTAGTGCCTAGCTTTTGACAGGCTTGGTTTTCCCTACAAATGCATATCTAAAATAACATTTAATTTACAAATTAGGCAGAGAAAGAGATTAACAACAACTAATAACAAAACTAGAACAATTATGACAATATAATTTATGAGTTTCTCATTTCTGGAATTCTCCATTTAATATTTTCAGACCAGAGTTAGCCTTAGGGAGGGAGCTGAGACCTCCATTACTGTGGGCAGCTCTTCTAAGGGGGTTCAAAGAAACACAGAGATGAGCTCCTTCCCAGGTGGGGGACTCTCGCTGCTCCCAGACCTTGTGCACTGACCACAGGGTTCAAGGAAATATGGAGCAGGGATAGACACACCTGGCGTGCCAACATTAAGTCTGCCCGTGTCTCAGTTTGAAATTCTCTGACAGCACTGAACCACGAAGGCTGAGGCACTCTGCTCCAAACTCCAGAGAAGCAACCCAATGCTGTCCTCTTATCACTGCCTGGCACCTGTTTGCTTTTATCTCCTAATGCAAGAAGTTTGGGCTAGAGAGACAAGAAGCTCCTTGTTTCCAGTGACCGCACAGGGTCTCAGCAGTTAGCTAATGCTTCCTACAATTTAGAATACCCAGAAGAAAACACTTGAAGCTGCCCCCGTTTGATGTTGTTGATGATGGGCCAGTGGTATGAGTACCAGAGACCCTGACAAAATATCAATAGTGCTGGAAAAGTTAATTTAATTCCCTTTAGAATAATGCAATTACCACTGTAGACTACAGTCAATTCTTAGACTGGGCTCTAGGGTTTAATGTTATTTAAACAAAACAAAACAAAACCCTCGGGTCATAATACAATTGCTATAGCTTCTTTGACATACTAGTTCATCTGCAATAATACATTAGCAGCTGCGTATGGACCACTTTTGAAAAAGAAACAACTTTAAACTCATATAAACATGCTAACGGATGTTTGAATTTCCTTCTTGGACAATTGCTGAGAAAGGGTGCCTATGACAGCTGACTTCTGATGTGTCTGTGAGAGTGAAAGTACCCAGACCACTGGATCTGAGTATATCTACCAGTCGTGTTTACAAGCTCTTTAACAAACACAGTCCTGCACTATGCACCAAAGTGTCTGTCACCAGAGGACCACACACACAACTACGGTCCCTAGACTTTTCACAGAGCAGAACATTTTCTAAGCGCTGTGGAGTGTCGTAGAGTGAGATGCATTTCCTCATGCTTGTGGTGGTGGTCTTATGTGCAGTGGTTCCACTGCCAGCTCTCTAGAAGGATGGCGCACACAGTGATGACAGCGAATAACAATGAGAAGACTGGTGGCTTGTGTCTCCACTAAACTATACTTTTTACTGTCATTTTAGAATGGCTTCCGTATTTTTAAAGTGTTTCTTACGATGCAGTATACCGTATGAGTCTGGCAACAGCCTCACGCATCTCCTACCCAGAAGCCAACTGGTATCATCTAGGGTTCTGTGAGCCCTCTGTGATATTTAAACAATGACAGAATCGCCTGATGACATAATTCTCAGACTGTATCCCCTGACCCGCTCATTAAGTAATTCATGAGTGTATTGTTCTTTAACCACAGAGAAAGGGCATCAATAAGTCAGATTAGCCTGTTTTTGCTGAGATAAAATAGGTCAGGAGACTTCTGGAGCTGAGAGGGTCTGTGGAGAGGCACCCAGAATACCAGCCATGTTAGCCTATGCCAAGTTCTCACCCTAAATATGAAAAGGAAGAATATTCTGGAAACTTGGCACAATCTCCTTCAGTCATAGGAAAGATTTATTCTGTCTTTTCTATGTCCTGGCTGGGGTGAGTCTAAAATTTACTTAGAGCTAAGTATGATTGCATATGCTCATAATCCCAAGAATTTATGAATCTTGAGGCCAGAGGGGCACTTGACCTATGAGTTTGGGACCAGTCTGAGAAACATAATAGTACCCCATCTTTAACATTAAACAAAACTAGTTAAATTTAAAAAGAAATGTCTAAATGTCCTACCCCCCATGCGCACGCCTCTTTTACCCCACCATATAAACCTGGCTGGCCTGGAAGTCTCTGTGTAGAGTAGGCTGGCCTCAAACTCATGGGATATCGTGTATGCCACCATATAGCTCACTGGACTACTAGCTCCCTATTTAAAATAAGTTTATTTTTCCTTCAAACTGTTATGAATGAGGTTTGTGAAAAATGAAATAGAAGGAGAGTTGGAACATCCAGGACGGGTGTGACTGACCTAGAGAGGTGCATCCTTCAGGGAAGCAGGAAGCAACAGCTGTCATCGCTCCACATCTAGGGACTATTTCACGACCTCCAGGATACCAAAACTCACAGGAGCTCAGCTTCCTTGTATGTAATGGTATAGTGTTTGTATAGAGCCCACACACAACCACCTGTGCACACTAGATAATCTCTGAGCTACTCATGATGGCCAGTGCTGGGAAAATAGTTGTTATACTGAATTGTTTAGGGAATAGTAACAAGAAGTGTACATGTTCAGTCCAGATACAAGTTTTCAGATAATTCTGATGATGGTTATTTAAATCCAAGGCTTCAGAACCCAGACACACAGAGAGGGTAGAATGTGCCTCCAAGTCCCTAGTCCCACAGACATTTTTAAAATTTAAATGTCTTATTTTGGAACTAGTTCACATATACAGGGAAGTTGAGACAGTGTAGAGCTTGTTTATACTCCTGACTCAGTTTCCCCCATTGCTAAGGTCTGATACTACCATGGCACATTTGTCAAAACTAGGAAACTGGACACAAGTATACACTGTTGTTAGCCAAGTGCCAGCCTCTACTCAGAGCTGGCTTTCTTATCACTGGCCCCTCGTGTAGCTAGAGTTTTTCTGGTCCTGCCTGGCCCACGGTCAGGACAAATCTCTCTCACCCGCCAGTCCTGCCGCCGCTCAGACCCAACCAAGTAAGCACACAGAGACTTATATTACTTATAAACTGTATGGCCGTGACAGGCTTTTGGCTAACTGTTCTTGTATCTTAAATCAACCCATTTCTATTAATCTATAAGTTGCCACGTGGCTTGTGCCTTACCGGTATCTTAACATTTTCTCATGGCGGTGGCTGGCAGTGTCTCTCCACCTCAGCCTTCCACTTCCCAGAATTCTCTTCTCTGCTTGTCCCGCCTATACTTCCTGCCTGGCTACTGGCCAATCAGCATTTTATTTATACAGAGCGATATCCACAGCACCCTAGTGCTCCAGGGTCCTGTCCAGGGTGCAGTTTGCCATCACCTGGCTACCGTCTTCTCTGGTCTTGACAGTTCCTCAGTCTTTCCTTATTTTCATGACCTTGGCAGTCTTAATGGCATGGGTTCCTTGTGGACCTGGGAAGCATCCTTTCTGTTTTAGCTTCTAAGTAGGGGATGACTCCACAGGGACAAGCCAGCTAGGAAGTGGGAAGGCCCAGAAGGCTGAATGTGGGCACCGCTCTCAAGTACTAACCACATAGCTCCCTCCGCATGAGGCATTTCCCATGTCCTGATCGTTCCCATTAGATTGCCAGGCCAGCCCCAGGACTTGAGCAAATTCCCAGCTAGGCTGGAGGGACACTGGAGCACTGTTAGATGGAAGGCTAGGATGAGCCTCACAAGAGCCTTAGTCCCATAGCTTCAGAGTCTGTCACATCACTAAGCCTAACGCATTGTCCATCTTGTTCCACTTCCAAACACTTTGTTTTTTGAATTCTGGGAATGGAACCTAGGGCTTCATGCCTCCTAGGCACAGATTGTAGCACTGATCTGTACCCCATTCCCAAAGCATTTCAACTGTTAACTGAAAAAATGTGTGTGTGTGTGTGTGTGTGTGTGTGTGTGTGTCTGTGTGTATACACACAAACAGACATATCTTTTTATTTGTCTTTCAGAGGTTAGCATCCTCTAAAGACAGTTGTGTGTAGCTTCGGTCCTAAGACATTCTATCTCCCCGAGATGAAGGTGCATCTGAGCCTGTGGTTTTGCAGGCCTCTGAGCTGTAAGTGGCACAGGTGGCTGCAGTTTCCAGCAGAAAGGAAGCACCTGCTGTATGTGCAGGACCTAACTGAGGCCTTAGGAGCCTAGTCCCATCATGGAGTGATGTGTTCAGACAAAATGAATGGAGTGTGTCTGTCTGTGTGTGCCTGGCCTGAGCATGGGTGGAAATAGACACTGACAGTGTGCTCTGCACCCTTTTGGTTGTGGTGGGAAATCCGTCTGCCACGTGAGTCGCATGAGCACATTTCTAGCCATAAGCCTAGACCCTCTCCCCTGGCTTAAAGGCAAAGACTTTCTCCTTTTGGAATGGATAGGGAAACCAAAGCTGTGTTGTAGCTATGTCTGGAACCTTCTATCCTGCTCAAGCTCCTAGGTCTGTCTCTTGCAGAGCTTGAGAAAGAACTTTCCCGGAGGCCCAAGAAGGTGTGCATCGTGAAGGTGGTGGGGACGCGGAACCTGTGGAAAAATATCGTGGTTCTATGTGTCAACTCGTAAGTCATGGGAAACACATGTAGTCAGATCCAGAGAGACCCTCCCCCGACCCCTAGATGAACTCTGAATCCCAGCCTGCCCCATGCCCACCTGTCTCAACCTGTCTCTATGAAAGAGGCCCCAGAAGTATGCCCGGGTTGCCCAGCTGTAGGTTTGAAGGAAGATAGGACTCAAGGATACCTACCATGTCACCAAGAAGCCTAGGCAGCCAGCGCTGAACATTGCCCTCAGCCCAGCAACCTGCCCTATGCCAGTGTCCTATATGGTGCTAGAGCTCCTAGGGCTTTGAGCATAAAGAGGCCATGAGGCCTGGTGAGGTCCTGCACACACCTATGGCCTCAGAACAATACTCTCCCTCTGCATTTTATGAGAGTGACTCTGATAGTCTCCTTCATCCAGTTCTAGGGAATTCCCAAGGTTGGGGTTCCTGGCGCTGTCTAGGGACAAGAGTTGAGCCCATGGAGCCAGAGTCCTTCACCCAGGCTCCAAAGAGCTGCTCTCCTAGCCACCAGCCCACCTGCCCAGAGGCCCATGCTCTGCAGAGGGCAGCTGCAATCAGTGGCATGTTGCCTAAATGCAGAGCAGGAACTCAGGCTCCCTCAAGAGGCCTCTCCATATAGCTTCCCCTCTGCCTGCCGAGTCTGTGGCTCATGCAGCTTTATGGCTGCCCCAGTTCCAGGGCTAGGTGTGTACCTGGAAGTTCCTTCCGGTCTAACCTCACAGCTCCATAACCTCATCCTCCCTAGCTGTACGAAGTGGACCTTTGGTTAGAGTAGAGGTCATCTGGGTGATTGGCTCTCAGCAGGCATTAGAGGTCATCTGGGAGGAGGGATTTAGACTTTTGTGTGTGTGTATGAAAGACCTCAAAGCTGTCTTCGAGAGGCTAGGGTCGCAGCCTCCCATTCTTTATAGCTCTCCTGCTACAACAGCTCCATGAAACATGAAGTAATGAGGAACTCAATTCACTTTTGAGGTACAAAAGGTGTCACTACCCATCAACAGAGCAAAGATCTGATCACAGTCAGATCCTACAGCACTAATCCAGCCAAGCCACACAGAGGTCAGACCCGGATCCCTCAGGCCTTCCCTTCCTATCCGCTCTAGCACCAACCAAGATGCACCCTGTATCTGTCTGCTGGTCTGCCAAGTGGATATGACCATGTTCTTGTGTAAATGAGTACATAGAAGGCGCTTTGTCCTACACTTGGGTGAACAAAGGACCTCACAGATGTTTCTTTGATGTCTCTTTGAATTTAACTCCCTCATGGGTCCACATGTGGTGGCAGCATGGTTTCCTGTCACACGTAAAAGGCTTCTGTCTCTTAGGCATCCCCAGGAGACTGGGTAGCCCTTTATCTCAGTGCATGCTGCCCACCTTCTTGGTGTGTGTGTGTGTGTCTCCTGCAGGCTGACTGGGTACGGGATCCACCACTGCTTTGCAAGAAGCATGATGGGCCACGAGGTGAAGGTGCCGCTGCTGGAGAACTTCTACGCTGACTACTACACCGTGGCCAGCATCGCGCTGGCCTCCTGCCTGGCCATGTGTGTGGTAGTCAGGTTCCTCGGGCGCAGGGGAGGGCTGCTGCTCTTTATGATCCTCACCGCCCTGGCCTCACTTCTGCAGCTTGGACTCCTCAACTGTGAGTAGACTGGAAAAGGGGGGCCAGGGGAGGATGCTGGGGAGGGGAGCTGGCATTCCACCAGAGAACTTGGGAGGCATGGCCGCTTTCGGTTTCTGTGACAAAATACCTGAAATAATCAACTTAAAGAGGGGAGGATCTGTTTGGCTTATAGAGTTGGGGTTTTCAAGCAGCCCACGGTTTGTTGGTCCATTTGGGCCTGTACTAAGAAAGACAACACATCATGACAGGAGCCTATGGCAGGGGAGTCTACTCACTTCGCGACGTGCAGAAACAACAGAAGAGAGGGAGCTATGGTCCAAATGCCCTCTTTAAGGACATACCTCCAAGAGTATGAATTTCTTCCCATGAGGCTCCACTTCATAAAGGTCTGCCTCCCAGTACTGCCCTGGGTAGAGAGACCAAGTCTTCACCACATGGTCTTTGGGGGACTTTAATGATCCAAACTATAGTGGAAGGATAGGGTGAGACTTGAGAAAAGTTTTCCGTGACCTGAGTGATAATTCTGAAATCGATAGCCACAAGAACTTGCTTCAACAAGGACGGCGTTTAAGTAGAACATCTTGGCCTCTTCCTCTGAGGACTGCTGGGTCTCCCCTCCTCCTCCTCTGACCCCCTAGGCCTGCCGCCCCAAATCAGAGTCCTCTGGTTGCACTGTAGCTCCCCAGCATGCCAAGCTTCTGTGTCTCAGTAAACAGGACTTCACTATGGCCAGACTGTTCGTGAGCTTTTCACATAAGGACAAAGACATGTTTCCTTCTATGACAGTACGAGAAAAAATCTGGACAATCTTGCATGGGACACAGCTTTTCTATCGATGCTCCCAAGTATATCATTTATCAAAGTAGTCTGTAAAAGTTACAAATCACCTTAACACAAATCTAGAGAGTCTGTTTAATCCTCCAGCAAGCTCTGGATAGTCCTCATAAACAACCACCCACCTGTGTGTTAGAAAATCCCCCTGCCTCCTCCCCCAATGCCCAGAACACAATGCGGACCACTGGCATCTTCTCATGCCCAGACCCTTCCTCTGGGACAAGTTCAGGACACTGCTAGGAAATGTGTCCCATTGAACACCCATCTTTGGAGGAAAGCTAACCCCAGCTGCAGAGTGAGACTTACATACTGTCCTTCACACTACTACCACAGTAGCCTTACTGTCGTCCAGGGTAGAGAAGAGCCAGTTCAAATGCAGGCGGTTTTCCTAACTTAGGCACGTTCTTATGGGTGCTGTACCTTGATGGGCAATAACCAATATGAACAAGTAGTGGCCCTTCTCCCTGCCTCCCTGGGTGGACACTACCTAGCTGCCCTTCGAGAAAGTGTCTGTCCAACTTACCCAGTTAGGGCAGATGTGGCAGGAGAGCCTCCAGAGTATCCCATGTGCCCTCTTTGGCAATGAACAGGAATGCCACAGGGACTCTGGGCAAAGGGCAGCTTTGAGGAATAGGGTTTGGGGAAGCAGAAATGTAGCCTGACAGGCCTGCTCCCAGTGCCCAATGCACCTTGGCACAGACCAAGAGTACCATTTGAATAACTTTCTATCCAAAGATGCTCCCTTTAGATCCGCTTGGGTCCTCTCTCAGACTGCATTGTCTCCCAGACTCTGTGGCCAATAGGCCATAGCCTTCTCTTCAAACAAAAGGGTCTTTGTTTAGTCCAGTGTGAATTCTACTGCCCAGGCAGCCAGCACCAACGCAGACTTAAAAGGAAGTTCACTTAGAAACAAGTCACATGGGAACACTCGGCAGCTGTCCCATACCTAACAAGCCTTCTCCATCTCTTCCCATTCTCATTACCCTGTGATGTGGGCGCAACCATCCCATGGCTCCAGTGATCGGCAAATACAGCCAGCATCCAGACTCAGGTGAGTCCCACACACTTGTGCTGCCTTGTCTTTATTACATCCACACAACAGTTGCCACAGAGACTCACCAACTGGTTTTCCTTTCCTCTCTTTCTTCCTACTCTGCCCTTCAAGAATTGCAGCTGAAGTTGGCCGTAGGTTGGACACTATAAGCATACATTTGTATTCTCTATCCCCGTCTTGCACTAGAGAAAGCAACTCGTGTTTCCCTGGTTTTGTGCAGCTTGGCATGCATGCCCTCCCAGTCCCCTGATCCAGCACCGGTGCTGTTTGTCCTTGGCCAGCAGCTAATCAGGATGAGAAGGCAGGAGGGTTGGGGCTTGGTTGTCTGTGCTATAGGGAGAGCCATTATCCCCTCATGACTCATGGGAGCTTGCTGCTCTCCAACTGGGGAGCAGCAGAGGTGCTGCCTCGTACCCTGTGCTGCTATTGCACCTGCCTGGCGCAACCAAGCCCATGCCACCAGTGCCCATGCGAGCACTTGCCTTCCATGCAACACTGAGGGAAGCTGAGCTGAGCTAAGAAGTGCAGCCCCCATGCATGCCAAAACACTGTGTGCGGTGCTGCCTTGTGCCAGCCAGAATCCAGTGCCACCTCCGGGTGCAGAGATCGCTTTGCGCTTCCCCTCCCTCCGGGACCATGAATTATTCTATTTGGGTCATGTGTGGTTTTGTAACCCTTAAATCAACATTGGCTCTGGATTGGGTGGGTCAACCCTGAGGTTGCAGTCTGGAGTCCAGGGCAGATAGTGTGTCACTGTGGCAGCAGGGGCACCCCCGTCTGCCTTCTGCCTGGCATAGCTTCTGGATGAGGAATTCTACAGGCCACTGTGAGCTCAGCATGCTTGGTGGCCAAGGCACCTACAGAAGCCAACAGCAGGATGTTTAAAGGGCTCCAGGGTCCTCAGCCTAGAAGACTGCCCACCCAGAGGCCACTGCATGCCCAATTGTACCACAAACTGGACACTGGGGAGGAGGGAGCTCCTGGGATATCCCAGGCTTCCCTTCCCCGGTCCTCACTCCAGTTCACCCCTTGCCTGGCTTCTGTTCTCTTCCCTTCTCTCCTACCTCATGGTTCCCTTCTTTGGATTCTCATCCAGGGATGAGTGACAGCGTCAAAGACAAGTTCTCCATCGCATTTTCTATCGTGGGCATGTTTGCATCCCATGCAGTGGGGAGCCTCAGCGTGTTCTTCTGTGCAGAGATCACCCCCACAGTCATAAGGTGAGTGACAGGATAATGTGGGACTTTCTTCTCAGAACTCAAGATTGGTCCTTGTCTAGAGAGGCCTGTGAGAAAGGAACTGTCATCAGTTCTGCCCCAACGAGGCTTCTGGACCAGGGCATGTTGACTGCCTGACTTCCTGTCTGATGATCAGCTGCACCCTGACTCACAGAGTCAGGTGGGAACTTATCCTTAAATGCCATCAAGGCAGTTACCAGGGGCATGGAGACAAGGAACTGTTTAAGGTACAGGAAACATGACAAGGAATAGAAAGGGGAGGGATAAGTAAGTCTTTCTTGCCAATCTGCAGTAAAAATCAGCACTGTCCACTGAGAGACTGAGGAAGAAGCTATTTTAGACAAAAAGGAAGCTAAGTGTACATCCCACCTGTAATCCTAGATTCTCAGGAGGCTGAAGCAGAGGGTAGAGAATTCTAGGCCATCATGGCCTACACCACAAGACTCCATCTCAGCAAAAAAATGAGGACTGGGGATGTAGTTGAGTTGTTTGCTTAGCATGTGCAAAACCCTGGGTTCAATCCCCAGCATCCCATAAACTGGATGTGGTGGTACATGCCCGTAATCCCAGCGGTTGGGATGGGGGAAGCTGAAGGATCAGAAAGGTCCAAGGTCAGCCTAGGCCACATGTACAAACAAATTAGATAGAACCTTTTTTTTTTTCTTCCAAGCCTGAGAAACTGGTCACTAGTCCAAAATTATATCAATGTCTTAGTTAAGAAACAAATCAAGAGCCTAATACTTGGCAGGCATTAGGCTAGGTAAGTAAGGTGGCACAGTCCCAGGCCTGGGAGACATTTGTCTTTTCCTCCCACTTTCTTAAGAGGTCGTAAGTGTCTGTTTGTAAAGTGACATTAATGTCCCTGGGTCATGAAGCACAGCATTCGATCCCACTGGGATTATAGTATAGGAAAATTAGGATATTTGAAAGAGCATCACTTAACTGCATCCCTCTACCAGATACCCTCTTCCCAGCACAGGTTGAACATTACTGAACCTCAAAACCTGACATCTAAAACACTCCCAACCCCAACATAGTTTGTTTGTTTTGACATGGCAGCAAAAAAAAAAAAAAAAATTGTCAATGGAACAAACAAAATTTGTCCATAAAATTCTATTTCATGGACAAAACTGCTTTAAATGTTGTATAAAATGACCTTTAAGCTCCACAAGGCATATATGAGACATAAACAAATCTGTGTTTAGACTGAGATCTGCTCCCAAGATATCTCATGATGTGTATGCAAATATTCCAAATTCACAGTTACAAAATCCAAAAGCATTTGAGTAAGAGACCCCACGTGCACTTGTCATTTGTTTCTTACTGAAGGGCTTGCTTGGTTCGTATCACACTGAGCTCCTTATTGGAATGGCATTAGCATTTCTAATGCACATGCTCGCTTGAAATTGTGAGTGGGCAGTTATTCAGCTGTGAGCTGAAACCCAGAAGTCAGCACGATGACACCCTTCAGAAGAACAAGCAAGCTTGTTCCAGTTCAGATGGGACTCAGAGAGACTAATTATTTTAGGCCCTCTGGTGCTGGGAGGGCTTGGGGAGCAGGTAGACGGGTCTGTGGACTTACCTCCTTGCTGACAACAGAATTTTCTCATGACCTCATTTTGACTCATTCTCTTGAATTTTTACAATACAAGCCAAGGCTGCTGGCTATTGGTTCCTGTAATAAAATACCTAGTCATTGTATATTTAAGAAAAAGCAATTAGGTGTCTAGTAAGCCCTCTAGTTCTCTACCTTCTGCATGAGCCAAAGCCAGATGGACCAGAAGCTTGTTTTGCGGTTGCAGTTGTGAAACACTGAAGGTAACTTACCCTTCCCCCACCTAGTTAAATTCCCTCCTTTATAAAAGAATGCAGGAAGACAATCTCCCAGCTAGAGTGCAAGTCTGCACTAGTCCCGGGTTTCTGGTAGCCACTGGCAGCCATGGCATGACTCTCTGTTTCTCTGGGGAGGGCACCCCTTAACTCTGGCCTCCTTGTCAGTGTGCTTAGCAAGCTAGATGGAAAGAAGTATGGTATCCTTTTTCTCTCTGATGCAAATCTGGAAAAATTATTTGGGGATAGGAATTGAACAAATACATTCTAAAGTTCAGCTTTCCAGGATGACAAACCAGAAAAATATTTGGCCCTGGGTGATGTTTTGTACCTGCAGAGAGCGAAAGGAAATTGAGTCCAGTTCCTAGCCAGGCTGGAAGAGTCTCTACGGGAACTCATCCCACCATGGTTTGTGCAGCTTTTTCTTGCAAATACACCCAAGAAGAATTCCCAGGAGAGCCACAGGATAAACATGCAACTTCCATACCACCCACTCTGCACAGAAAAACCAGAGATAATTGAGGGTGGGCTCCACGGGCTTTCTCTTTCTTATGACAGTCTTGCCTTTTTACATAATACTGTGTGGAAAAGAAACCTTCTGAAGTAAGAGCAGTGTCTTAGATAGGGCTACTCTTGCTGTGATAAAATACTATGGCCAAAAGCAAGTTGGAAAGGAAAGGATTTATTTTGCTTACAAGTCCACTTTACTGTTCATGATGAGAGGAGGTCAGAACAAGAGCTCAAACAGGGCAGGAACTGGGAGGTAGGTGCTGATGCAGAGGCATGGAGGAGAGCTGCTTACTGGTTTGTTCCCCATGGCTTGCTCAGCCGGTGTTGTTATAGAGTCCAGGACCACCAGTCCAGGCATGGCACTGGTTACAATGGGCCTTCCTCCACCAGTCACAAGCTAAGAAAATGCCCTACAGGCTTGCCTATAGCCTGATCTCATGAGGGTATTTACTCAATTGGGGTTCCCTCCCCTCAGGTGACTCTAGCCTGTGTCGAGTTGATGTAGAACTATCTACCCACAAGGCCTCCAGTCCGTTAACCCTTCCACTTCCCTCATTCCCCCACCCGAACTGCCGAAGTGGAGAACAAGCCTTCCTTCCCCTTGTTGGGATGGGTGAGGACAAGGAAAGAGAATGCGCAGGTGCCAGTGACCCTGAGAAGCTGGCTTCAGGGTCTGCCTAATTCCTCACCAATCCGTGGAGACCTGGTCATGGGCTTTCTGTCCTTGCCCCATGCACTATCCCTGCTTCTCGGTCCACTAACTACTGCTTGCCTGCTGCTCAGGCGGCCCCATCCCTTTACTCTGGTCCAGATCATTTGCATCAGATTGGCCTGGAGACCCTTCCCTCTGAGCAAGGTCTCCATGTCTGTCTTCTGCCCTGATGTTGCCTCAAGACGAGGCATCACAGAGAGAGAAAGATTTGCCGTCCATTCCCATGACTTATACAAAGGTACAGCCAATCACAAATAGACAGCATTTGTTTAAAGAAATGATGCACCTGAGTGTAACCCAATGGTACAGCATGTGCTGATCATGTACACAACCTTGAGTTCAATCCCTAACACCCACACCCAATAAACTATGACTACTGAACATGTACAGTCCTTACCATTATCCCCTAAATACAGCAAACACCTATTTACACTGCATTTGCATTGTGTTCAGTATTTTGAATAATGGTAAGTGATGTAAAGATTGCAAAAATTATGTAAGTTCCATGCACTACTACAGCATTTTCTAAAAGGGACTCTAGCATCTGAAGACCTGAGGGGTCTTGGAAACAGCCCACAGATACCAAGTGATAATTGTATATGTAACTCCACAAATGGCAATTCATGTTACTGTTCATACCTAGATAGTTCTAGCAGTTCTTCATTTCTGAGCAAATGAGTACAATATTTGTGCATCCTTAAGTTCACAGAAATGCAGTCAAGAAAAGCTAAGAAATGTAAAAGAGGAAGTAAAAAACGGAGGGGAGGCTTGTTCATGTTTATATGCAAGTTGGTGGCTCACGTTTATTTCTGATCCACACTTTGCTCCCTCTAGTAAGGCTGCCTGTTTGGCCATGGTTGTTTAGAGGTTGTTACCCAAAGTAAAGCTATTCGGTGGGTAGTAAAAACGTTATGCTTCTAAGAAACAAGGTTCTCTTTTGTCTCTTCACTGATGTATACACATGAGTTTAGGCTGCCCTCTAGTGAACACCCAGAGCAACAGCACATGCCTATGACTTAGCCTTTTGGAGGGAACCGATCCCTAGAGCCTTCAAATGACAAACAAAAACAAAAATGGCATACCATTTCCCTACAAAATTATCTGTAATATTATTAAATTCAAGGAATCACTGATACTGAAACAGAAGACATACAACCGTTTCAAACATTGCTTAACAACAGGACATGTGAGGAGAAATAAGTCACTATCTGGTGCTGTCATCTTGCAGACATCCTAGAGTAACTTATGTGCATCTAGATGCTCAATGTTGTTTAGTCTGTGGCCTCTTGATGCAATCAAGAGGCGGTAAATTAAATCGGAGGTGCTGGTCGTATAGTGCATAAGCTCTCTCTGTATAGCCCAGGCTGGCCTTGAACTCATTGTCCTCGTTCTCAGCCTCCAGAGGGCTGGGATTACAAGGCATGCTACCATATGGGGCAAACTTTTTTTAAGTAGAAATGCTTTATAATAGGATGTAACCTATACCCACAACAGAATCATTTAGCACCCTAGAGTATTAGGTATTGCACATCATTCTACGTGCTGTCTTTAAATATGATTGACAGTGCAGTAGGTCTGCCTACACCAGTAATGCTACAATCATGTAGGAATGGGCTGTGCCATGATAGCTGTTACAGCAGCAGCTATAATATCCACAGGGATATGAATGTTCCCTTTCACTATAATCCTATGAGACCACTACCATATATACAGTTTTCCCCTGGCTAGAATGTTATGTATCACAGTGGAATTTGCATTACCCATGTATATGAACATACTGAATAACATATGCATATATCTACATTTAAATGAGCTGCAAATTGAATATACTTCACTCAACATTATTTATTAATATGATATATTACTTTGATATCATTCACTTAGTGTCATGTGAGACTCTCCTGGGGTTGACTTCACACACTCCTTACATCGGGGACTGTATTCTGCTTTCCTGCATGGCAACTCTACATGGGCAAGGGTGCCAGCCTCACTTAGTGCCAGCTGAGAAAGCAAAAACCAGAGAAAAACAACCTTACTGATGTCAAAGGTCCCAATTGAACAGGTCCCTGACATCTGATGTACCCCTCACATCCTGTGGCTTCCCAAAGGGAGGAGATTTACCAAAAATCCTGAATGGCCATTTAGGTATTCATATTATTCACCTGATGGGTGGGCTCAATCTCATTGCTCTCCAGGAAGCATGACCTATGAGCATCTGGTATTTATTACACGCAAACTCTGAGACAGCTGATGGTATGGGAAATAATCCTTGCCCTTGAAGGGTTCACGGAAGAACAAGGGCAACAGGCTTAGGAACAAATGTTGACAGAAAGATGTCAGTGTCTTTAAAAGGTGGGCTAGGACACAGCTTGGGAAAGGGCTGGTATCCAGACAGCACCAAGAAAAAGTAGTCCCTCCTCAGTGCACGCCTTGCCGGGCCAGAAGTAGGACTTTCTCTGTGTGCCCTTGGTGAAGAACTGTCTAATACAAAGTACCGAGGACCTGACAGCCTGGGTGAGAGGTTCTACAGCTAAGGCTGGGCATTCCAGCTACAGTACTTATCCGTTTCTGCACAGCAAATGACTCCAATTCTATGGCTTGTGCTAGTGTCTCTAGGTCAGTGGTCTGGACAATGCTTAGCTGCACCCTTCTTGTTCCAAGCCCCATGAGCCGCAGTCCCGAGACAGGAGGCTCAGCAGTCATTGGCAGGATCCAGTTCTTCATGCCTTGCAGAACGTTAACTGGGGGCCATCTCGCTTCCTGCTCTGTGTTCCAACAACACAGCAGCTTGCCTCATCACAGCCAGAGTCTGTGTACCCTGTTTGTGGAAGGGACATCTCATAAGTTTTGCAGTATTTTATTGGCAAGAATTTACTTATTTCTTCCAGCCCCAATATAAGGCAAAGGTCAAGAGTACTGGGAAGTGGGAATCATCTTCTTAGGAGTCTGACACAGTACCAAGTAATGCCCGAGGGCCAGCTGGCCAGGTGTTGCACAGTTACTGAGAGAATACCAGGGACTACAGACTGAGCCAGATTTGGTCTTGTCCTTGAACACTTCCCAAGGGAGGAAACATGGAGACACGAACTGTGAGGCTATGGTCTCTGAGAGAGAAGACTCGGGGAGACCTGGAGCAGCTCTGCAGCTTGCTTAGCCTAGATTCCACAGAACTCACAGGGGAGTCCCAAGGAAGCCACTGTGCCTGGGAGGAGGTGAGAGCTCTGAGTCATGTCCCAGACATCAGCTCAGGATTGGTCTGAGGACCTGACTCTTAATAGGGCCCCTGAGAGGCCCCTGAGCAGCCCTAGGTGGCACAGAGAGGGAACAGTCTGGGCTCTTGGGAAGAGATGATGGGGATCTGGACCAGCTGGCTGGCTCCACAGCGGGAACAGTTTGGAAGTTAGCAGCTTTAGTGACATGTACTTTACATAGGACTCATCCATGTAGATGTATATATAGTTCATCACCCTCTAATCATAGACCACGTCCATCACCCCTCTAAAGAAAAAGTCTCATCCGCTTTGCACTTTCTACCCTCACTCCTAGCCCCAGTCACTGTCCTGCTTTCTGTCTCTCTGAAGCAACATTTCTGACATTTTATATCAATGGAATCGTGCAGTTTGATTTTTTTTCATGATGTAACATGTCAGTGTTTCGTGTGTTAGATGGGTAATATTCCATTATATATGGACATGCCACATTTTTTTTTTTTTGGTTTTTTTTTTTTTTTTTTTGAGACAGGGTTTCTCTGTGTAGCTTTGCGCCTTTCCTGGAACTCACTTGGTAGCCCAAGCTGGCCTCGAACTCACAGAGATCCGCCTGGCTCTGCCTCCCAAGTGCTGGGATTAAAGGCGTGCGCCACCACCGCCCAGCGGACATGCCACATTTTATCTATCACTCACCAGTTGATAGACATTTGGATTGTTCCCAGTGCTATAAGGCATAAACATTTGCTTGTAGCTTTTTGTCTAGGTTATGTTTTTACTTGTTCTATACATGGAATTGCTAGTTATATAAAAATGTATGTTTCCTTTGAAGAAAATGCCCACCTGTTTTCCACCCTGTTATCAGGAGGCTGTCAGAGAACTGTGGCCCCTCTAGGTCTTGGCCACCATATTGTTCTGGCCTTTATTCTGGGTTGCTCACAGGTCTGAAGTGGCCTTTCTGTGTGGTTTTGATTTGCAATTCATCAACTCAAGCTTCTCTCTCTAGATGTTTGCAGTTGTGTGTGTATGTTGAAATGTCTGTTGATACCTTTTCCCCATTTTTCAAGCCAAGTTGAGTTCTATATATATTATGAACTTACATCCTTTGTCAGAGGCAGGCTTTGAAAGCATTTCTTCCAGACGTGTATGGCTTCTACTTCTGAATTATATGTCTTGTGAAGGGGGAAAATAAAGTGATTTTGACTGAGTCCAGCTGATCAGCTTCTATGCTGACCCAAGGTCAGAATGATCTTCCCTGACATTTTCTGGGAGTCAGTTCATTTTGTGTGGTGTGAAGGAGACTCTGCCTTCATTCTTTAGCACATGGACTACCCTGCTGTGCCAACACTGCTTGTTACATAGCCTTTGCCCCACACGCGTGCCTTTGTCAAAATCCACTGGCCGCCGGTGTAAAGCCCTGTTTCTGAACCCTCACTGTTCTGTAGATTTGCCTCCCGGTGCTACCATACTGATTGGCACAGCTTCTAAGTTTCACAATGGAGACAGTAAGTCTTCCTCTATTCCTGTTCCAAAATCGCTTCCTGACTATTCTGAGTCTTCTGCATTACTGTGTGAATTTCTGGATAAGTTTATTCTCAGCTAAGATTTTGATAAAGATTGGGAAGAATCCATAGCTCGATTCGGGAAGACTTACTATCTTCACACTAGCACGTCTTCCAATCCATTTACTTTGAGCTTCTCAAACTTGCCATCAACAAAGCCCTGTAGTTTTCAGCATGTGCGCCTTGCATTTGCTTTCTTGGAAACATTTTCATTTCATTTCTGAATTTGGTGTTAGCATACAGACATGTTGTGTTGACCTTGTATCTTGGTACTTTGTGGGGTAGTCTTTTCTGACGTGGGAGCCACCTATAGGACCAAGTAAGAAAGCCATCAATTGTTCAAGACCTGCCTCCCAGTGACAGCAGACACTTCCCCTTTGGCCATTTCCACTCCATGTTTGAGAACAAGGTCCCTGTGCCAGATGGCGCATAAGTCTTGAGCATCTCCTTTGTACGGTTCCTCCCAAAGTCCACGTCCCTGTACATCCTCTCCGCTGTTCTTGAGGGTGGGCAGGCAACAGTATTCCTCCTGCTGGACATTAAGACCACCTCCACCTGTCCCCTGGGCCTGGGGACTGGAGACCAGGCAGTTTTCTGTCCTATCACCTGGGCACTCCAGATGGCACTACACTCCACCACCATACCACTGTCTTAGTACCAGCAGAGCACCATTAATCCCAGGAAGGTTTTAGGTCAAAGTAGAGAAGTTAGAGCCATGGAAGGAGGGTGTCTAAAAGTGTTGCATGTCCCGTAATCTCTATGGGATTCTCGAGGGTTCCTCACTTGCCAGAGGAATAGAGAGAAATAATTCCCACTAAGGGTTTGGCCTATCTGATCTCAAAGTTGTAGGAATCCACAGGTGTGGCCAAGGTGAAGGTGGCTTGGGATGGCCCACCTCTGGGGAATCCTGGGTAGTTCCAACCAGAGCAGGGCCCGATAGAGACAGAACATCCTTGTGCTTCAATCCATTTTCTGTTGTAGTAACTGACAATTTATAAAGGATACAGCTTGTTCGGCTATGGTTCTGGAGGCTGAGAAGTCCAATGTAGGGGGCTGTACATGGATCCTTGATAAAGGGGACTCTGCAGAATCCCAAGGTAGTGCAGGGCATCCCGTGGTGACACAGCAAATATGCTAGCTCAGGCTTTTCCTCACCTTATAAAGGCCTATAAAATTATCATCACGGGGGCCCCAACCTCTTGACTGAATTTAATATTCATTATTCCCAAAGGCCCCATATCTGAATTCCACTACCATTTGAACTTGAGGATTAGGTTTCTAATACTGGAAGTCTGTGGGACATATCTAAACCAGGGTAATGCTGTGGGCTTACCCTAGTAGCCCATCAAGCTGCTGTCTCATTCCACCCTACTTGTATCAAACGCTGTATGCTCCATTTAAGCCAGTGCTCTCTCCCCCTGCAGGTGTGGTGGGCTGGGGCTGGTGCTGGCCAGTGCAGGCTTCGGCATGCTGACAGCACCCATCATTGAGCTGCACAACCAGAAAGGCTACTTCCTGCACCACATCATCTTCGCCTGCTGCACGCTCATCTGCATCATTTGCATCCTCCTGCTGCCTGAGAGCAGGGACCAGAACCTGCCCGAGAACATTGCCAATGGAGAACACTACACCCGGCAGCCATTGCTACCGCACAAGAAGGGAGAGCAGCCACTGCTGCTCACCAACGCGGAGCTCAAGGACTACTCGGGCCTGCACGATGTGGCTGCTGTGGGTGACGGGCTGCCAGAGGGGGCCACTGCCAATGGCATGAAGTCCATGTAGCTCGCTGGGCCACACCACCATTCCACCAGTCCCCTGAGGCTTGAAGGGCTGGGGAACGTTTGCACACAGATTTATAGACCAGAGAGAAGACACATGGCTGGGGGAGGAAGTCCAACTCTGCTGCTGACTCCACTCAATCGTAAGACTTTCAACTGGTGTGGGGAATTCTGTCTTTCCAGACATCCGAGGAACAGATCTGAGAGATCAGATGTTTTGGAAATAACCCTTTGAAGACTTTCTTTTCTGCCATGAAATGTTTGTATTTATTTTGGTCATTTTTACGAGAAGCACTTTATCCCCTTCCCTCTCACTGATCACAAAGTGGAACCTTCTTCATGAGTGAGGCAGGGTCACTCTGAAGGAAGTCCCTGTAAGTGACCAATGCAGTGGCCAGTCCCCTCCCTGGAGGCCAGACTCAAATCTCCTCCTTCTCTCAAGGAGACAGAGGTCATCTGTAGGCCAGGACCCCTACCTCCAGGCTCGCTGCCATGGACAGTTGTGCCTCTCAAGTGGAGCATCCTTGGGACTACATTTTAGACAGAGGAAAATGTACATGAATTGGTTTTTTTTCTATAGTCTGTATATTTTAAAGTTGTTTTTTTTTTTTTTTCATTTCTGTTTGTAAGGTAGTTTCCATCCCATGTTTTGGGAAAGCAGCCCCCAAGTGTCATAAGAGCCAGCTTAATCTTTCTTTCCTTCAGGATCATCCTTTTGTACTTGATCTGGAAGTTTTTGTGGGGAAACTTCCATACTTCACCAGAAATCCTACATGATGAGAAAGCACCCGTTTCCTGACACTGGGTTTCTCAGTTAGACCCACAGTAGCTGTTGTGTTGAGGTCTGAGACGTTCGTTTCTACTGAGACACTTTCCCAGACTGAGTACCAGCAGCAAAGGTCCCTCTTCCCCAGTCAGCTCTGTTGCCAGCACTACTTGAAAATGTGGTTACTTTCAGAATAACAGGAAAATAACCAGAAAAGACAGCTAAGGCAAATCCCAGGAGGGAGCCTTGCTCTCCCACATGCAGCCGCCACCCACATCTCCAGCACACACCGTAGAGAGCTCCAGCTTGGATGGCTGTCAGACATCACAACAGTGCCCATGGCACCTGGAGGCACTCCACCTCATGTCTTCCTCAATGGCTTCCTGCCTGTCACTCACTCAGCACAAAAGGGCCCTGGGCAGGAGTGCAGGTTGCTCACGGGTGAGTCCACGTTGCCTCTAGTCCCTTGAAAGCAGCAAGAAGTGAGAGAAAGCAATAACTCCCCAAAGCTCAACTCCCATCCTGTGCCAGCCTCCCAGGATGTCCTTTATCTGTGTCCTTCATCTTGCCCCAGACAGCAGGGCACCAGGGCTGCTGAGAAACCAGCCTCTGGACCTCTTGCAGTAGCTCAGGCGCCAGCCTCTCTGGGCATCGTGGCTTCTGATCAACCATCTGCCTTGCCTCTTGCCTTGTGTCTCTACCCTGTGTTCTTCCAGAGAAATCACGGTCTCAGGCCTAGACAGGCAACTAAGTGACTTCTCAGCGACAGTTGCTAGAATTCAAAGGCCAGAACACAGTTGAGTTTATCCCCTTCCCGCTCCTTGTCTGGTCTGTTTCTTACAGTCTTACCTGTTTCTCTTCCCCATTTGATAGATACATCAGCAGAAGCCAGCT
Source organism: Peromyscus eremicus (assembly GCF_949786415.1). Lineage (NCBI taxonomy): Eukaryota > Metazoa > Chordata > Mammalia > Rodentia > Cricetidae > Peromyscus > Peromyscus eremicus. The sequence continues at coordinate 29,398,711 of NC_081420.1, forward strand.
GCCTTGATCAAAACCTTATGAGGGTAGTGATGTGATATGCAGCCATGTTTCCAGCAGCAGGGCTATGTTCTCTTCAATGCCTGGGGTCCTGAGGGTTTTGCTTGAGGACTAATGTCTAGGAAGGAAGCTGTGTGGCCAGTCCCTGATACCTGCTCCAAGTCCAGCTTAGCTTCACCTCCCTGGTCTCTTAGTCACCTCCCTCCCATGCCTTGATGTTAGTACACATCCTCTTCCCAAAGCCTCTCTACATCTGTGCAGCCTTTGCGTGCCAAACTTGTAAGATACCTTTCACCTTCCCCAGGGCACCTGCTACCAAGTCACCTGGTAGCAAACTCTTGTTAAGTACAGAAGGAGACATCTCATAGTCGAGAGCAATCTCACACTGGTTGTGCTATCCTTCTTAAGAGCGCTGCAGAAACCCTGGGGAGGTGGTGTCAAGGTCCAGCACTTCCAAACGTCAAGGTCTCCAATCTGCACCTCAAGTGACAATGATAAAAACACTGGCCAAGGCAGACAGTGTTAATGGCTCCAGCAATCAGAGCCAACCTATCAGGGATAAGCAGAGAAGCTGCCATTGAGGCAGGGGCCGAGGGACCACCAACCAGAGGAAGTTCAGAAGGCTGACTGCTGGCACTGTCTTGACCTTCATATGGCAACCTCAGGAGACTGCTGAGTGGTTCAGTTTCTGCTGCAGAGTATGGATACCTGAAGTTGCTAGGACACCTCATGAAAGGTAGCCAGAACAGGAAAGATTGCTTGTAGGCAAGCTTGTGGTGTAGTCTGATCAAGTCAGAATGGCAGCAGGACACTCAGGCCTCAGACACTCTTGGCTAGTTCCATAGGAAGATGGCGGCAGCCCAGCTCCCTGATACCAAGCTATCATCCCTAAACTCAGGCCTGTGCTCCTGTGGGTAGTTGCTTCTCAGGCATTGGTCCTTTGCGTTGGGCCCCTCCGTCCCTGGGGAACACTAGAAGGTCTGTACTCCTACTTTCCACCCATCCCTGCACCTGTTTTCATAACTTACGCACAAATGTGAACACCCAAGACAGGGCTGGATCAGTTCTTCGTTTTGCTCTTTATTAAGTCAAATATTATGAAATATCTAATTATTAGCACCCAAGACAAATAGGAAAAAGGTTTAGATGGGTTTTGTGTGTGTGTGTGTGTTTTAAGACTATAATCACCTGCAACTGGAGGACAGGGCTGATAAATGGGTTTGGCCACAAAATGGAAAGCAAGCAAAACCAGACCTTGTAAAGGGAGTATCCCATGCAGTCACGACAACTTCCCAGAGCCAAACGAGGAGTCCCAGAACTGGAGGTGCCATTCAAAGACTCTCACGACCGTTACACACCCAGCCCCTGGGTGGCACACAGGTTGAGGGAGGCCCACACTTCAACTCCTCCTCGTTCTGAAGGACACCACCTCACTCTAATGTATTGTGTGTGTTTTGGAGCAGTTCAGTGTGTTGTGTCTAGTGAGGAACGCTTCCCTACCTCTGTCCTCTGCAACCCAACCATGCGTGCTCTTACTCTAAGAGCCGCGTGACTGTGCGTGTTGACGGGGGCGGTACCTGTTCATAGCACAAGTTTATGTTGAGCTCTGAACTGTCATTCACAGCTGCGTGTCTGCATGGTGTCGCATCTGTTGTACCTTTGGGGGAGATTTGTATGTAAATGTACAGAAATAAAAATGTTGCCCCATTAACAGATTTCCTCTGGAATGTCTTCCCTACCTCACCTGATGGTGTCCACGAAGGGCATTTCATGACCACTGAGGACGAGTAATAAAAGCCTCCATGTTGATCAGACCTCCCGCCTCACTGCTTTCAAGGCTTCTTCTGTCAGCGGCCTCCACCTGCCCGGGGATGGTGGGGCCTCTCATTCTGCTTTAAGTCCTAGTCGTAGAGGGCAGTCAGAGGCTGAGATCGGATTAAACTTAAATGTTTATGTGATTCTCAAACCATCTGAGAATTCAGCACATTTAAGAAGAATTTTTTTCTCATTTGTGTTCTGCTAATCCGTGGCCTGAGGATTCCTAGAGAGGTCAAGGAATGACTATCTACACTGTGATTCTGTGAGGAAAGACTGATAATCCAAAACTCTCTTCTCTAATGTAGTATTTTTTAACAAGAAAACAATATTTCTTTAATAAAGCATTTATACCAAACTCTTCTCTCCATAGCTGATTTTGTGTTACTTACTATTCTGTCCTAGAGAGCTATCCACTGGGCTTTCCTCACTGCAGAAACACTGGCTGAGGCCTCAGAGATTGGCATGGAAAGTATGCAGGAGGCAGCCCCTTGAACTACAGACATTACTCTTAAACGCCCTTATGCCTGCCCCCGCCTGGCTCAGTGCAAAACTCTTAGCACAGTGCAAAATAATCATAGGCCCTGAACTGTCTCAATGCAAGAGGGTCCAATGGTGGTCACCTTTTGTAAAAACATGGTTCTCAACACATGAACCTCAAGTGGAAAAAAATCACAATTAGAGCCCAAGTAGTAGCCAGGAAAAGGCTAAGGATTAAAAATGGCCGAAGGGCAGGGACTAGGGAGAAAGGAAAGGAAAGGTGACCATAAGAGCAAAGGAGCCTGAGGCACTGGTGTCCATAAAACAAAGTTAAAACCAAGGCTGACATGTGTCACATCCTGTACAATTTGCAAAGCATTTCTACACACTTAACCCAGCAAGCTAGGGATTACTGCCATTTCTCAGATGGAAAGAACAGCCAAAAACCTAGACTCCACAGAGACCACGAGTCTAGAAAGCTGCACTAAGGTTCAAATGTAGCTTTAAAAAACACAAGTAAACCAGGAGGTGCTTGGCGCACACCTTTAATCCCAGCACTCGGGAGGCAGAGGCAGGTGAATCTCTGTGAGTTCGAGGCCAGCCTGGTCTACAGAGCTAGTTCCAGGACAGCCAAGGCTACACTGAGAATATCTCTCTCTCTCTCTCTCTCTCTCTCTCTCTCTCTCTCTCTCTCTCTCTCTCTCTCTCTCACACACACACACACACACACACACACACACACACACACGTGTGTAAGGCACTCAGAAGACTGGCCTATCAGTTCATAAGACAGAAGCCTCTAGACCTGCCATGTGAGTCTAAAGCACAGCCATGTGGCTCTTGACTCTCACCGGGAATGTGTGGATTTAAACTTTCCAATTACACTTTTGCCCCTTTCTCTAGCACTGAACAGTCAGAGGTGTCTACTGTCTGCCCCTTTTCTTCTTCCCATGCCCATCAGTTCTAGCCTTGTGAGACCCACACTAAGATGAGAAAGCCCAGGAAATAAACTCTTTAAAGCGAAGTATGAATGCAGCCTGAGACACAACCCAACCTGTTTATTGAAATGTAATTTATACACAAGTTACACCCTCTTTCTCCTGCCACTCAGAACTTCTCCGGAAATGTCTCCATTTCTTCCTTGATCCTGTTTTCTACGAGTAACGTGAAGTTATTGTCTGTGTTGGGGAGGTTGTAGCTGACAAACACCTGTTTACTGGTCTTCCTGGCTAAAAAGAGAAAAATATGTTGACAGCCACAACCGAAATACCCTTAGTCCATGTTCCACAAACCTGCCTAGAGCTGGGAAGTGCTTAGGAAGAGAATGGGATTTGGAGAAGACTTCTCAAGGGCTGGACATGCAAATGGACATCTAGCCCCTCCTTGACTCAGGAGCAGTGGAGTTAGTTAATACAGGCCTAGCAGCAGCGCTACAATTCAGGAAGAACTGCAGAGTCGCTAGCCCACCTAGAAAGATAGTGTCAAGGTCAGCAGTCAGTGCTAAAAAGTCCTCAGGAGACCACACACTAGTGTCTGAGAACCTCTACCCTACATGGGGCTATGGCTTCAAAGGTTTGGGATTCTGTTATTTCAAAAACATTAAAATATTGAAGTTCTCCACCACCACCACCCACCTCTATCACTTTCCACTGTCCTAGGAGTAATGCTTATTTTATGCATGTACATATTTGGATATATGCACACACATAGGCATGCATGTGCATTTTCTAGAGCCAATAAATAGGTGAGGCACCGACTGAACTGCAAAAATGAAGCTCAGTTACATGCCTAGAATCCAGAAGGCAATACCCTGAGCAGAAGCAGGCAGCAAGGGCAAGCCAGGGTCTCATTCAGCAATGCCTGGGCAGTGGCCTGACCTCTTCCCTGGCCTCACCCATGCCCAGGGCACGGGCAGAAACTACTTCTCACCTGTCAGAACACCAATCCTTCCCTCTAGTCTGGTGACCTCACCCTTCTCTCCAGGCAGTAAGGCTGGGGTAGCCACAAGGCTGTGACTAAAGCCTGCTGTCAGATATGCCACGGGTGGTGACTCAGCCCCCCTCTCAACTCTTACCTGCAGTCGGAGGAGGGTGTCAGCGAGGACAGAGGCAAAGCTACCCTCAAGCCTGGTCTTTCCCGTTCCACCACAGCCTGAAACCTTTGGGCTCCAGATCCTCCTTTGTAAATCAAAGGCAGTTAGGCCTCGGACTCCCAAAGACCTTTTTAATTATTTTCTTTATTAGATATTTAAGACTCTGTGTTTGGTTTCTTTGGGGCTTGTTTGTTTTTAGATAAAGAGATCTTGGGGAATATGCCATTGACTGGGCAGCTGATGTGTCTCTAAAAGAGCCCAGCCTCTGCTCTAAGAATAGCTGAGTGGATTGTATAGCACATGAATTACATCTCAATAAAGCTAGTTTTATTTTGTTTTTGGAGACAGGGTTTCCCTGTGTAGCCCTGGTTGTCCTAGGAGTAGCTCTGTAAATCAAGATGGCCTCCAACTCAGCCACCAGCCTCTGCCTCCCACGTGCTGGGATTAAAGGTGTGAGCCACCACGCCCAGCGTGTTGTTTTCTTTTTTAAAAAAAGAATGTAAAAACATAAATAAATGAAAGGATGTAGCCAGACATACAGGTACACATATGTCATCCAAAATCCTAGCACTTAGGAGGCGGAGATGGGAGGCTAACCCTATGTTCTAGGCCAGTCAAATCAAGACAGACAGACCCTGTCTTTGAAGAAGAAGAGGAGGAGGGCATCTGGACAGAAGCAGTTGCTCAGTTAGCGCAGAAGACGGTGCCTTACAATGGCTTACAGCATTTTGTTTGGACCAGCCACCAGTTTGCTGCATGCAGTGTGTCCCAAACAGTGTTCTGCTCAGCCCAAGGAGTGGGGCAGGGAGACCCAACAAGTCCCCCACCCCCCACCCAGGCACCTCCCCATCCCATTCCCTTAGGTGCAAGAGGGAGCCAGGGAATTGCTAGTTTAGAAAATGATCTGAGAACCAGTCACGTATGGCAAGATAGTGAGATCCACCAAGACCAACGAGAAAGGGGCCATAAAATCACAGTGCTAGTCTCTCTTCTCAGTGGCAGTGGCGGTGGCATGGCCTCCCCTCTCCCCACAGGGGCCCACTGTACTGTAGCTCTGATCAGTCTAATTGCTAAGGGGGCCACTGTGTCTGTGGCTCAACCTTCCAGGGCCATCTCTGCTCTGAAAGGCGGCCAGAGCTCAGTGTCTCCTCCTGCATGCAAAGCTATGATGCAACGCTTCCACAGCCACTGAGAACCCTGCGGCCCAGCTCTTACCCTGTCTGCATTCATCTTCCATAGATGTTACTGCAGGACACCTCTGTCTTTATTATACGTTACTGATACCTGTCCAGGCCCGAGAGACCAGTCAGCCTGGGACTTTGCTTTCTAAGACGCCAGCAGGCATGCCAGGTTACCAAGTTACTTTGCACAAAACCTGGTATTAGGCCTCTATCTCATAGATACTCTTGAGCCAACTTTGCCCTTTTTTTGGTATAAAATCATTGGTGGCACACACTAGGATACGTTGAAAAGGCAAAGGCAGGAGAATCATAAATTGAAAGCCAGCCTGGGTTATACCTTAGGGCCTGGAGAGAGGGCTCAGCCACTAAGAACAAATACTGTTCCTGCAGAGGACTGGAGTTGAGTTCCTAGTACCTATGTCAGATGGCTCACAACTACCTGTAACCCCAGCTTCAGAGGATTCAACACTCCTCTGGCCTCCAAGGGCACTGCGCTCACATGCACAAACCCATACTAAGACATACACATATATACATTAAAAATATTATCTTTAATTAAAAAAAAAAAAAAACTTTTATTCATGGCATGCCAGACAAATTCCTTCTCTACTCGGGACTGTCACTGCAGCTCAACCCAGCATCCTGTCCCCATATATATGGATACTTCCCTCAACTCTAAGTGGACATGAGCACACAATAATCTGCTTGACATAAGTGTGTTAGCACTTCTGTGTTTAAAAACACACAAGGAAGCACTTAGAAGCAAAAGAGTATCACGTCCCCCACTGACTTTCACAGAGGAGAAAATGTAAACACTGAAAGGGAGGGAAAAACTAGAAGCCTTGGTATAGACGCAACAGAAATTCTTTCCTACAAACTCAAAATTACTTCCATTTGTTTCCAGCCTAGGACCCTGAAAGTTCCTGTGACCTCTGTTCTCCCTGGCCTCCAACCACAGGCTATGACAAGTCTGGAGCCTTCCTGAATTGGTGGTATCCCTCCTGGGCTGTGTGCTAGTTGCTCATGTGTAGGTGACTGAAAGTGACAGACTTTCCTACTTATCAAGATCATACAATTTTCTTTGTACAACTCCAAACACAACTGATATATCAGTTTCTCAAAACTGGTGACTGGGCTCTTTCCCGTCACATCCCCTTGGCTAGGATTCAGGGGGACCCTGGCTGGGATCACTGGGCTCAGAAATGACTAGGGATGCTGGAAAATACAAAGGCTGAGTCACTGATGAGGATCCCCTGTGCATACCAGCCATGGGCAACTGGAGCTGGGCTGGAAATCATAAAACACAAGTTACTCTTACCTAAATCACCTGTGCATTTATAATTAAAAAAAAAAAAAGGCACATCTGGGAAGAGTGGAGCCTTCAATCTCATGCTTTCGGGTAAACACCCACTCTACTCTGCATTCACTTTACCAAGCTCTAGCTGTCATACTGAGCCTGAGAAACAGTCCTTACTGCCACAGGCTCCACAGAAATTGCCATGAGGCCCAGGGAGCCACCCTGAGCAACTGCCCCTGGGCAGGATTCATTCTCTCCCACAAGGAGATGATACACTCATTGCAAGAAAATAAATCAGCTCATGGATTCAAGTGGGGAGCCAAGAAAGTTGTGGGAGCTTCCAAAAGTTCCCTGGGGTCATGATACTGAGACAACTGACACAGGGACAGATAGATGTGTCCCATAAAAAGACCCAAAGGACAGAGGTCTGCTTCCAACAGTAATGAGGCAGTGGTCCCTAATATGAAGATCTTGACTTCTGACGTCATTTGCCCTAGGACATGAAGCAGTGGGTCACATCTGGCTGGTTACGAGCACTAGCTGTGGGGTACATACCTAAGCGCTGGGCAAGGCCACTGGAGGTCGTGTCAGAAGTGTCTCCAAAAAGGGAGGTGCACACAGGGATGGGGTCCTAAAGAGAAAAAGAAAAAAAAAAAAGAGCAGAGTATACTATGGATTCTCCTCAACCAGGCAGCTTTGGGTTCCACACAAGGTGTCGGGGCAAGAAAAGGACATACAAATGTCCCCAGGGGCTGGCATTTAGTCAACAGCCAAAAGCCAGATGACCCAACACAGAAGAGGTAGTAAAATTAGGGCAAACAGAAGCCACCTGTAATGGGACCCATGGAGCTGCTTATAGACCCTATGACCGACTTCACATAAAGGGACTGTTTTTGTGTTACAAACTCCCAAGTATGCTGAAGGATATTCCAACCAGAAGGAAGCAGACGAACTCATTATGGCCACAGTGAAAAAAAAAAAAAAGTGACCAGAGTCTGAGTGCCTGGTCCAGTTCCTCACTGAGAAGCAAGGTCCTGCCTTCCTCAGGAAAGCCTACAGCTCTCATTCCCTGAAGGCTTGTGAGGACTTCTGAAGGTTAGTAAGTGACCTGGGACTCTGAAAAGACACCAGCTACCAGCATCCAAACAGTAAAATTAAAGCCTTGTATGAAATGGTTGACCAATCTTGTTTTGGCTAAGAAATAATAAAATGTAACAGTAGTGTGCTTGCCTAGCACCTCCCCTACTCCAAAAAAAAAGCTTGTTTGAAAAGGAAAAAGCCCACTCACTACCTTGCTCTGGGGTTTGGTACCCTGGCCACACTATCCAGGTGGAGACAACTGAACTGATCAACATCATTTCCTAAGGGCTTAAAGTCACTTTCAGAATTTCTTTAGGTATACAGAAAACAAGATTTAAAAAAAAAAAAAAAAGCAGGAAATAAATGAATCCATTTCTGATTTTTTTTTTTTTTTGGCTGAAAAAGATACTAAAGTATAATGGTAAACCTGCTGTTTACAGACTATGAGTTCAACATTTGGCTTAAATATAACAATATTTAAACTCAACCCTCCTGAAGTAAACCTACCTTACCAGCTGGCTTTGTTGCTCCAAATATAAAATTTTAAACCCCATCTTGTTACTGTTCTTAACATAGCTCATTACTTTCGAATAGGACATTGGTCTCTCTGTAGAAATATGCTCAAGGCCACATTTACTAAGGTGGGAGCACCTTCATCGACCCCTGCCATAGGTCAGGAATACCTTACATCCCAAGCCAACCACCCTTAGGGCTGATTAGGCTCAGCAGCATCCTCTCTGGGTACCAAAACCCCTGCTGCTGTCAAGACAGGCCAGCTAGAGAAGCGGCTTCATCCTGTGATTTCTGTTCTCCATCGTTTGTTGAGGACGTACAAGTTTAGGAGGAAGAGAAGGGACACGGACACACACACACACACACACACACACACACACACACACACACACCCTTTGGCAATGCCTTCCATGGACTAGCACTTCTTTTCTAGAAATGATCAGACAGTAAACAGTTTAGGTTTCAGTGGCCACAGGCCCTCTAGTAGAACTGTTCAGCCCTGCCATCAAAGCACAAAAGCTGTCCCAGTATCTACCTGCACAGACAGATGTGGCCATGTTTTAGTAAAACTTAATTACGTAGTCCTTACTGCCTGACTGGCTACAATTCAGGACTCCCTGAAGAAGTCTCAACCATTCTCCAAATGACTTAATGAGCAGCCTGAGAGGCACTAGACACAAACCTTGCCTTGGAACACTAAAACTTCAGAGGAGGCCAGCATCGCAGGAGTGACTGGGCAGGAAAGAACACTAAGAGAAAACAGGCCCTGTGGGGGTCACCAAAGTCTCAGGATCATATTCAGAGTTCATCATGAAGGGTCTTTAGCAGAAGAATGGCAATGTCTGACCTGGTTTTTTTGCTTCTGTGTAAGGTTCTGCAAGCATATGTGCATGCATGTTCCATATGTATACAGGTACAAATGCATGTGCACATCCATACTCACACATAGTAACGTGTACACACATACACACACACACACACACACACACACACACACACACACACACACACACACACGCTCATACCAGAGCCCTTCATCCAATATGCGTTATGATATGTTCAAAGAAGAGACAAGGACTGGGGGTTCCATTCAGTGGAGCACTTGCATAGCACAAACAAGGCCTCAGATTCGATCCCCAGCCCTGGGGAGGAGGCTCTGAGCAGACCCTCTCTGAAGAGAAGACATCCATACAGACACACAGGGAGAAAGCAGCCCTGTGATGTGGTAAGGAAGACTACAGTGGGCATCTAACAGCCAAGGGCTAACGATGACTGCAGCAAAACCACTTGAAGCTGAAGGCCCCGTGGGATGGTTTTTCCTTCAGTCTCCAGGTTTTGGACTTGGGATCTCCAGAACTTAGAAAACAAATCAGTGCTTTATTGTACCCAGTCTGTGGCTCTTTGTTAGAAGAGCCCTAGGAAAGGCATGCAGACAGCAAGGGGGAAGCAGAGAGAGGTTCTAGCTCTGGGTGACAGACATCAAGGCGGAGTCACACTAGCTCATGTTTTCACTGACAGCTGTGCCCAGGGTTTAATGACTCTGGACACATGAATCCTGAGAGAAGGAAGGGCCAAGGACAGCCAGAGAACACTCAGACTAGGTGGGGTTGCCAATACAGAGATGAAGGGTTGTGGGACCAACAGGGAAGAGGAAAGAAAGTTTGTCTTGAGTTTGTCGGTCAAGTACCAATCATCAAATTGAAGCTCCAAGTTCAGAAAAGAAAAAAAAAGTTTTCTAAACCCAATGTAAATTTTAAACGTCAGTGTGGCAAAAAAAAAAAAAAAAAAAAAAAAAAAAAACCTAACCAACTAAACCAACCAACCAAACAAAACTGGCTGATGGCACGCGCACACACACACACACACACACACACACACACACACACATATCTCGGGGTGCTGGTGCAAGGAGAGCAGAGGTTCTGGTGGGCTGAGAGCTCAGGGGGTGGGCTGAGCGCCCTTTAGGAGATACAAGTGCAGACTGACTCCAGGGTTCGCCACCTAAGGGCCTCCAGTCCAAGGTATCCAGGGAAAGACCTGAGGACGCGCTGAAGACCCTAAGAATCCCCCTCGGGGCTACACGTGATCAGCCTCATTCCCACTCGTCTCTCCCGTTCCAGCCCCCTCCCCTGCGGTCCCCCACTTGCCACCCTCCCCACTCAAGTCCACCAGGCCCTTCGGTCCAGGCCCCGCCCCCAGATCCCCAGCAAGTTCTTGGCCCACCCCCTTCCTGCCCGGGCCCCGCCCACACTCACGTAGCGGCTGCACATGGCCACCGCGAGGTTGCGTAGCTGCGGCGTTGCCCCCACCCACAGGAAGAGCGAGTCTGTCAGGCGCATGACGTGGAAGTGGACGAGCTGCTCCCACAGCCTTGCGCTGAAGTTGTGAAGCGACACGTCCGCGCCCGCGGCGGCCTGCGGCTCCTCCATCCCGCCCGCCACCCGGGCCACGGCACGGTCACCAGGCTGGCGCGGGCGGCTAGACCAGAGAGAGCGAGCGCCGAGAGGCCCAGTGCGCTTTCACTTTCAGATGCGCGCGCCGGGGTGGGGCGGGGCCAGCGCGAGGGGGCGGGGCGTAGGGGCTGCCCTAGGCCTGCTCTCGACCCAGGATGTTCACAAAGGTACATCCGGGCGGAAACCCAGTCTCGCTTCGGAGTCTGACAGTGACCTCTGGGTCGCTCTGAACTCCCCCTGTCCTTTCCCTTCTCCCCAGGAGTGCGTGTTAGTGGGCTGAAGCCAGCCTCAGCGTCTTCCTTTGCCCAGACATTCACTCTGAGCGTTTTAGCATCCGCCACCTCCCATTCCCTCTCCTGGCTGTCTCATGAAGCAAGCCTTGGACATAGGTAACCCTACTTAACAGCAACGATCCTGGGAGAAAGCTTTAAAAAGACCATGGCGGGAGGACAGGCTCTTTGGACACAGGCATGCACACGCCTAGTTGCCATCATGTAAAATGCGGGCCTTGCGCTAACCCTTTTAACTTCTCTGAGACTTGGTTTCCTCATGAGCAAAATGGAAATACGAGTACGGAGCCTTTAAGATGATGTGAGAAAGAACGTCAGAGTGCATGGGAAGCCCTATGGAGTGTGGTGATATGCCTACCCAGGGACCCTTTAATTTTAATCACTGGGACACTAAAGTGGAATGAGACCCTTGGTGGGTTGAGAGAGGCCTATAAACCTTCCTGCCCAGTTCTAGCTTTTTGCTGCTGACTTGGAGGCTCAAGGAGCTGTAGGAGGTCTGCTTAACTCTGCAGTGATTCTAAGTGAGCTGAATTGAGGTTTAAAAGGGTGATATGGTTTGAATATGGCTTGTGGCCCCCGAGATCCCTGGTGAGATGTTTTGGTCCTCCTGGGAGACCATGAAATGATGGGGAGAGAGGGCCTGTCTGGAAGGCTACATCACTGAGGACCAGGAGGTATTTCTCCAGCAGAGGTCCTGAGGTATTACTATCAAAGCAACAAGCCCAACTACGCCCATCCTCCTTCTGCCTACACTTGGCTCAAGCTGTGACCTCTGCCCTGATTTGTGCTCCTATGACTGCTACCCACCACTCACTATTCGTTCACCACGATGTCCTCCCCTAAGTCAGCCAATGCAGATCCCATGCTCCTGAATCTCCCAACACCGTAAACTAAAATCTTTCCTCTATATAAAGTTAATTGCCTCTGGTATTTCATTTTAGTAACACGAAACTGATAATATAGCAGGGTTTCTGTTGATTGGTTGGTTGGTTTTTGGTTTTTCGAGACAGGGTTTCTCTTCGCAGCTTTGTGCCTTTCCTGGAGCTCACTCTGTAGCCCAGGCTGGCCTCGAACTCACAAAGATCCACCTGCCACTGCCTCCCGAGTGCTGGGATTAAAGGCGTGGGCCACTACTGCCCGGCGCAGAGTGTTTTTTATTCTTTGGTTCTATTTGCTAATTATCAGTGATTCAGGTCATATTTTAACAGCGTTATTAAAGTATAATTAGCATAATGACTGCACGTATTTCAAATGTACAAATTAGGGGATGGGAAGCTTGGAGGGAGGGAGTCGGGGGGATGGATGTGACCAAGATAAATTATACACATGTATGAAATTTTCAGCAAAATAAAACATGCCAGTTGAAGTTTTAGCAGCTGTATATCCCATGAAACCACCATCACAGTCAAAATAACAAATCTAGTAACCCTTTCAAATCCCTGTATAATCACCCATTCCCTTCACTACTAGTCTATGTTGTTGCTAAAGGTTACTGTGCATTTTCCAGAGTTTTACATAAATAGAATTACACCATATATTTGATTTTTCTCTTGCGTCTTTCGTACATTAGAATCACATCAAGACCCTCCCCAGTTATATGTTCACTCCTCGTCATTACTGAGCTGTGTCTGTTGCATGGACACCACCGTCTGTTTATCCACTCACAGGGATATTCATATGGGTTGCTTCAGTTGTTTTTCTTGATTTTACAGTAAGACATACAAACATGCATACAACTGAGCCTCTGTGTGCTTTCATTTCTCATAGATAAAACCATGGAGTGGAATGGCTGTTCCCTACAGTTGTATATTCGCATCTTTTAAGAATCTGCCCAACCATTTCCCCACAGGTCTCTACATTCCCATCGTCAACGCCTGAGAGCTTTGGATCCATCACATGCTCACCAGGCAGCGACTGTGTAGTGCAGCCATTCTTTCACTGGTAGCCATCCTGATAGGCATAGACTGGAACAACATTGCAAATTTAATTTGCATTTTCTTATTAGCTAGGGGACTTCAGTTCACATCTGTACCAAACATAAAACTGAACTGAAATGGTTCATAAATCTCAACATAAAACCTGAAACTATGAAACACAGAGCAAGGCGAAGGAGAAAACCTGTGATCTGACAGAGGTTTCACAAGAGTGTGATTCACTCAATTGGACTGCATCAAAATTAAATTCTTCTGCTCTTAAAAAAACCATGAAGAAAGTGAAAAGATGGCAGGCAGTGGTGTTGCACACCTTTAAACCCAGTCCTCAGGAGGCAGAGACAGGCGAGTCTCTGTGTTCAAGGCCAGCCTGGACTACAGATCGAGTTCCAGGACAGCCAAGGCTACACAGAGAAAAACCTGTCTTGAAGACAGAAAGAAAGAAAGAAAGAAAGAAAGAAAGAAAGAAAGAAAGAAAGAAAGAAAGAAAGGAAGGATGGAAGACAAGCCATAGACTAGAAGGAAAATACAGAGCAAATGTCTTATACAGAATTTATAGTCAAAATATATAATAAATTCTCAAAGTTTAATAATAAAACTAACATTCCTTTTTTCTCTTCTTTCCTTCCTTCCTTCCTTCCTTCCTTCCTTCCTTCCTTCCTTTCTTTCTTTCTTTCTTTCCTTTCTTTCTTCCTTAAAATGTGGGAAGCTGAAGAGATGGCTCAGGGTTAAGAGCACTGGCTGATCTTTTAGAGGACCAGGGTTCAATTCCCAGCACCCACATGGTAGCTCATAACTGTCTAACTCCAATTCCAACACTCCTTCTGACCTCCATTGGCACCAAGCACATACATGGTATACAGACACACATGCAGGCAAAACACCCACACACATCAAATAAAATTATTTTTAATTAAAAATAAATAAATGCAAATGAGTAATCCATACATGTGGTTCAAACTTGTAATCCCAGCACTATGGAGGTTGAGAGGCAAGAGGATCATGGGTTCAAGGCCAGCCAGGGCTACATGGCAATTTCCAAGCCAGCACAGGCTACACAGGGAGACACTGTCTGAGAATCAAAACAAAGATCTCCTTTTTAAAAACCTGGGGCTTCAGCTCAGCCCCTCACTGGCCCTGGGATAGCTGGCACTTCCCCTCATTGGACACTGCAGCAGGAGAACTGCACCCCCCATGGGAGAGCTGGCCTCCCTGCACTCAGGAGAGATGGCCCCACCCTTCACCATGGGTGTGGAAGAGCTGGCTCTGCCCCCTCACCTGAGGGGGCCTGTCCCAGTGGCCTGGACCAATCAGCTCAGCTACCACCCAGACTCACATCCTGGGCCTTGGGTTGGCCCACCCTAACATCTACCCCATCTATGACCTGCTGGAGCACACGAAAGGGCTGGTCCTGCGGAACAGTAACCGTAGACTCTCCACGACCCAGGGCAATAGCAGGATATCCGAGAGGAGTCTCCATGAGGGTCCAGTGATGATGGGTTTGCCAGAGGCCTGGAACCAGATCAATGACTCACAGCAATGAACATTTCATGGGTGAGGCTGATTGGAAAAAAGGGTGTACTGTGTGACACATGGCAGCGCCCAATGCCACGAGGATGAATGAAGAGGTGTTGGAAAGATGGAGGAGCGAGGTGGGTTCTTTTTTTTTTTTTTCTTTTTTGTCTGTTTTTGTTTTGTTTTTAATTGCTTTTGGGGGAGCATTTCTTGGGGGGGCTGCAAGGGTGAGGGGAGGATATGGAGGTACTGGAAGGTGAGTGGGATTGGGGTTCATGATGTGAAATTCCCAAAGAATCATTAAAGAATTATGTTATAAAACAAAACAAAACCTGAGGCTGAATCTAGGCATGGTGGCATATGCCTTTAATCACAACACAGGCAAAGGCCAGTAGATCTCTAGGAGTTTCCAGGCCAGCCAAGCCTGCATAGTTACATAGTGGGACTCCATCTCAAAAATGGAGGTGAGCAGGGGAAGGAAGAGGAGAAAAAGAAAAGGTAAAAGAGTTGACTAAAGGCCTTACCAAAGAAGATACATGATGATAAGCCTCTGCTCGGTCCACAGTACCGTAAGCTCTATGAAGATGGCACTCTGATTTTCCATAGAGTTACAGTAAGCCCATTGTGGTGGTTTCAGTGAGAATGGCCCTCATAAGCTATATGTTTGAATACTTGGTCCTCAGTTGGTGGAACTGTTTGGGAAGGATTAGGAGGTGTGGCTTGTTGGAGGTAGACTCTGAGGCTTCCTGGTATGCTCTCAGCTTCTGCTTGCAGTCCAAGATTTGAGTTCTCTGTGGATGTGCTAGCCACTTGCTACCTGCTACCTCCGCTCCACTATTGTTGTGGGATATATGTACACTGTGTGAAAGGGTATTGCTGTGATTGGTATAATAAAAAGCTGAATGGCCAATAGTTAGGCAGGAGGTATAGGTGGGACTTCTGGGGAGAAAAAGGGAAGAAGAGGAGGAATCAAGGCACTCAGGAGACATGGAGAGGAAACAGGAAGTACAAGATGGAAGAGAAGTAACATCATGTGATAAAATGTAGATTAATATAGGTGGATTAATATAAGTTATAAGAGCTAGTTAGGAACAAGCCTAAGCTAAAGGCCAAGATTTCATAATTAATAAGAAGTCTCCTTGCCATTATTTGGGAGCTGATGGTATGGAAAAAGACTCGTTACACATCATCATGGATGAGAACTCTGAAACTATAATCCCCAAATAAGCTCTTTCTTCTCTAAGTTGTTTTGTGTCCTATTATAGCAATAGAAATGTAACCAACATATCCACAGTAAGTGGAAAATGCTTGTGCCACACCTAACCTCAGCATTCCAGTTTTGGACCATAGCCTACTGGGGAGTGTCAGTAAGGGCCCTGCATGGCCGACTGGGATCTGTCTGACTTCCCCAGAGAGGAAACAACTACTTATTGCTATCCTAGGAAAATTCCAGATATAAAATTCCAAATACAGTTTCTGCTGAATACATATCACTGCCATACCATCACAGAGTTGAGAAATAAGTAACGGAGTTAGAGATTGTCTGTAGTGTAACCTAAACTATCAATATGATAGCAGTAAATGAAGTTAAACAATCCTGCAGCCATTCAGAGCGCAGGAAGGGTGCCACCCTCAGGCAAAGGATTCTAGCACATTCCTGGAACATGGAAAGTAGACATAGAGTCTCCTCTAATGAAACAGCAGGTGAGGAATCCACAAAGACCAGTGCAAAGACAGAAAAAATGAGCAACAGAAGAAATAATATGATTAAAGTGCATCAGATGCATGTATGGAAATACCATAATGGGACTCCGTTGTGTTGTAGCAATCTAGCAAAGTCACTGTATCAAGCGTAAACATTAGAACAGAACGTTGTTTTCCAGAAGTACTTTGACCTTGAAGAAATCATGGTGGAAATCAGTGACTGTTTTCTGTGATTTATAGAGTTGTTTTTCTGAAGCAGCCTTACAACCTTTGCATGACTTTAGTCACAAGACACTTCTGGCACATCTGGAGCTCTTGGATTATTGGGTACTGCAAGCAGTGCAGAATAAAGACTAAAGTGGTGGGTGTGATGCTTTCCTTCAGAAAAACATATAGATTAGATCAGGGACTTGGGGATGAGGAACTTGTTTATCAAAAAAACAACTTTGTGTAACCATCAATAAATACGCCTTTGAACGGCTGATCGAGGTTCAGTCTGTCAGAGGCTGCTCTCCCTGCTGCCGCACAGCCCTAAAATCGATCTTGAAGTGACCTCTTTCTTTGACCCACTCACACAACACAGAACTCCTGATACCTTTGTACAAATAATATGTGCCAGTAAAAAATATCCCAAAAACGTGAAGGGGGCAGCCAGGGCTCAGTGGATAAAGTGCTGTGTGCAAGCGTGAGAACTGAGTTCAGATTCCCAGAGCCCACATAAAAGCCAAGGACACATGGCAACCCAGCTGTAATTCCAGAAGTCCTCCAGGGCCAACTGGCTTCCTAGAGGTAGAGTTTTTTATGAGCCCTGGTAATGACCTTGCCTCAGTAAATAAAGTGGCTTATGTGTCTGATATGACAAGTGGCAAAGATAACAGTATAAAGGCCACTTTGGCCTGATTTGGAGTGATTCTGACGAGCACCAGGAGGTCAGATGAGGCATTTACCTTATACACCACTAGAAGACATCCAGAAAGCATGATCTAGGGCTGGAGAGATGGCTCAGTAGTTAGGAGTACTGGCTGTTCTACCAGAGGTCCTGAATTCAATTCCCAGCATGGTAGCTCACTGCTGTGGGATGTTCTGTATGGCAAATGTGTTGCTGATTAGTCAATAAATAAATCATTGATTGGCCAGTGGCTAGGCAGGAAGTATAGGCGGGACAAGGAGGAGAATAAAGCTGGGAAGTGGAAGGCTGAGTCAGAGACACTGCCAGCCGCCATGATGACAAACAGCATGTGAAGATGCCGGTAAGCCACGAGCCATGTGGCAAGGTATAGATTTATAGAAATGGATTAATTTAAGCTGTAAGAACAGTTAGCAAGAAGCCTGCCATGGCCATACAGTTTGTAAGCAATATAAGTCTCTGTGTTTACTTGGTTGGGCTGAGCGGCTGTGGGACTGGCAGGTAAGAGAGATTTCCTGACTGTGGGCCAGGCAGGAAAACTCTAGCTACAGCTCACAACCATCTGTAATGGGATCCGATGCCCTCTTCTGGCACAAAGTCTATAGAGCACACACATACATTAAAAAAAAAAAAAAAAAAAAAAAAAAAAAAAAGAGCACATGATCCAAAGCTGAGGGCAGTCACCTCCAACCAAATAGAATGATCCTTTGTTCAGAGCCTGGGCTTGGAACTCAGTAACTGAGTGGCTTCATGTCATTAAAATGTAAACAGTAATGATTATCTCAGTCCTTCCCCCAAGGGATCACTGGCTACTCAGGTAAAAGTACAGCAGGGAAACAGGAAGGCCTAATGTGTCAAAGGTCAAAGCTAGAAAGAGGCCCAGCAATCTGAAGTATCAGCATGGTTTGTTCTGCTACTTTGGAGCATATAAGAACCAAGCAACAGAGGAGTCCTGCCAAGGGTATACTCGGTCTGTAGATCCACTGTAGGTCATTCCGCACAATTGGAATACACAGACTTGGAAGCTGGCCCAGTCCCTACACCAAGTGGAGAAAGCCAAATGGAAACCTCTAAGATTACTATCACTCAGCCAAAGTGAGCAAGTGAAAACAGTATTGCATCCTGAGGAGGAAGGTAGACATTTAGACCATCTGAAGGATTCCAAAGATGCAATGATGGCCGTCCTTGTCCTGTCTCTGTTATTCAAATCTAGAAGATGAAAACAGAATATGTCACCTCAATAGACAACAGGCACTGGAAACTCTTGGCAGTAGACTATATAAATCCACCCCCCACCACACACACAACAGTATGAATGTGACCATCACCATCATCTTTGCTAGGGTAATATAGTAAGGCTTCAAGCACATGGCATGTGTCCAAGGACTCCATGGATTCATTATTTTCCGCTCTACTCAGGAAGAAAAAAAAGAACAGAAACAGTTTATATTCCCATGAGATGTACACAATGGATGTTTATAGTTTGGGCCAGGGTTCTGACTCACCACCCTCTGTCATAAGTGATCAAAACTATCTAGACATCTTTTAAGAATCAAATTAATGCATTATGTCACTGTCATCTCTGTCTCACCAATGTCCTTTGCACCTTTAACTGCTGTGGCACAGGGAGATAGTAACAGCTGAAGCCCAGACTGGCTTTGAGGAGGACCAGCATAGAGGTACAAAATAAACTCGAGGGGCCTCACCCATGCAGTGGGCCTGGTTATCCATATTGTGTGGATAAAGCAGTAGCCCAAGGCTAGGGTACTTTCGTGGGATGTGGCCGTACTTGTAGGGGGATGGGTTGATAAAATAACTAGAAGATGAAGCTTAAGGAGGCCTGGGATGTAGCCTCAGAAAGAAGAGTCCGGGACATACGAGAATTGTTGTATTACAGCAAAGGCCCACCAAAGACGACAACATGACTCCATCAGTTGGCATCACTCAACCCCTGTCTTCTACCATCTCAGGGATGGCACATACGCAAATTAGTCACTGTAGCAGAGATGAAGATCATACTATCTGAAATCCACTTAGAACAGATGACTTTGCTTCCTTGCCACCAAATATCCTATGACCAGTTACAGAGACCCTATCCTGAAGCCTCAAGAAGCATTCCTCAACAACTGGCCACATGGCAGCAATTGGTAACTTTGTGCTCCTCCTATCCAGAGACAGCAACTTACTGGGGCCAGGACAGATCTCTATTCCAGGTGTATGTTTGCATTTTGTGTGCACAAGGCCCCAGACGGTGCCACCTTTCCAGTGTTCATGAATGTGCTTCACAGAACATGTTGTCCTTAACTGTCACCTTGATACAACCTACAGCCATCGAGAGAAGAGCCTCAACTGAGGGGTTGCTTTTATTATGTTGGTTTGTGAGATGTCAGAACACAGCCCAGAAATGGAGTCCTGTGAGAATTCTGAGTGCTTGAGGAAACACTCCAAGAAAACAGGACAAAAGTGGCATGGATTTATTTCAGATCACTTGTTACTACTTACTATTGACTATCAGACATGTTTAAACTGTCCTTTGTGTGCTTCTGTGGAAGGACGTGTTTTTGTCACACTCAGCTTGTCTTTGTTATTGTATATAGCATGAAAGCGTGTGAACTTTACTCATGAATTTTCCTAATAGTCAGAGTATAAATTGTTTGCTGCTCTGAATAAAATTGGCTATTGCATGAGACTTTAGTCTCCTTCATTCATTCACTCCATTCTCCCAGGTCCCGCCACCGCTGGAGCAGTGATAGTGGGCAAGTCTGTGAGGGATTGTCTTGATTGTTCTTTGATGTAGTAGGGCCCAACTCACTGTAGGAGGCGTCATTCCTCAGACATGTGGTCCTGAGCTGTATAAGGAAGCATTACCCTATGAGTGAGACAAAGAGCCAGAGAGGGGGCAAGCAAGCAGTGTTCCTCTATGGTTTCTGTCTTTGGGTTCCTGCTTGAGTTCCTGTGCTGATTTCCCCCAGCGATGGTTAGTAAGGTTATTAAACGCTCTCCTCCCTGAAGTTGCCTTTGGTCAGAGTGTTTTAGCACAACAACAGAAAGGAAATTAGAACATATGGCATGAGCCAGAGCAGATGAGAAGATGCTGCCATGGGATCTACTGGTCACACTACACTCATCACTCTGCTGCCCACCAAGGTGACTGTTTTCAGGGTCAGGAGATCTTCCTTCAGGACCATGACTCACAGTGCTTTATAGATATTATGTCACCAATGGGAATATCTCACGAATCAGGACCAAGGAAAGTGGGAATGGAACACTCACCATGACTCACAACAGTCCATTTAGAGGACTGTACTTTCCAAACCTCTGCAAGTGGACACAGGACCAGAATCCTGCTTCCACCAGGGAACGCTGCAGAGACCTCCAAGCAAGTAGCTATGGCTGCGTCTGAACATCCGGGCTCTGGATTAGCTACTTTGCTCATTGCTGTGACTGGATGCCTGGCAAAGAAGCTTAATGAAGGCTTTACCCCAACTTACTGTAGGAGGGTACAGGCCATCATACTGTGGGGAAGCTTTGGTGTGAGGCAGCTGTTTTAGTCAGGAAACAGAGAAAGATAAATGGCAACACTCAACTCACTGCCTCTCTTTTCTATTTTTATTCCATAGACTCCCAGCCCAGGAGTTGGTGCTGTCCACGTTCAGGGTAGCACTTCCCTTCGCAGCTAAATGTCTCTAGGAACACCCTCGTAGATGCTCCTAGAGGTGTGCCTCTGAGGTGATTCTAATCCATTCAGGTTGACGATGAAGATTAGTGTTTGGTCACAAAAGTCTAGCAGGTCCAGAACAGTCACCATGGGGCAGCACAGAATTCACCCTGACCACCAGGAGACAGGGGTGTTGGTACCCAGTAGTGGGGAGGAAGAAAATGTCATGAGTCCACTCCTGACACCTGTGACCCTTGCCCAGTCATAGAGGTAAATGGACAAAACAGCAACCTGGCTGAAGAAGGGCAGGTCTCCTTCAAGGAAACAGTCCTTGCCCAGCTGGTGCATCGGAGGTCTTCCAATGCCGTGCCCTGTGGGGATGACTTTAGCTATCAAGTCTGGCTGGCCAAAAGGTCTGTCCATTGAATAAAGACCCAGCCACCTGAGCCCACTGACGTCAATAGCTGTCAGCCCAGAATTCCACTGCTGTCTTGAAGGGGTTGGAGTCGACAGCCTTTCTCCTTCTCTCCAATCTCTCTTTCTCTCCCTCCCTGCCAAGAGTAATCCCTAATAAATACAATAAATATTCAGGCTAAACTCTCTCTCTGAAGTCTGCTTCTGCAGATCCCGAACTGGATCCAGCAGCCTCCAAGGCTTGCCCTTGTTACTGGAATCTCGGGTTTGTGTCTCACAGCTTTATTGAGAGAAAACCCAGAAATAAGAACTGATAAAGGAAATCATTTTTATTTATAGTCTTGGCCAGAATTGAAGAGAGGAACATTATTAGTTTCTCTCCATCTTTCCTGCAACAGGATTATAATTTTTTTAGAAAAGATGAAACAAAACCCAGGAAATGTGCATTTGCAGGTGAACAGAGATAAGTTCATAGAAAAGTAAGACTGAGCCAGGCAGTGGTGGTGCATGCCTTTAATTCCAGCACTTGGGAGGCAGAGGCAGGAGGATCTCTGTGAGTTTGAGGCCAACCTCGTCTACAGAGCGAGTTCCAAGACAGGCTCCAAAGCTACACAGAGAAACTTTAACTAGAAAAAAACAAAACAAAAACAAAAACAAGAAAGGTAAGATGGAAGGGAATTGCTCTCTTAGCTCCAAGCCCTCAAAGCATGTTCATTCCTGGAGGAGGAAATCCTAGAGAAACATGAATCCTCTGGAGTTCATCCTTTGAGGGTCTCCACGCATTCTCATCTGGTTTCCTGCATCCGTGGGTCAGTTAGTCATCACCTAGTCTGGGATGTCTGTACCAAAGCCCGTTGTTCTTCAGGCCACACCCAAATGAAGTTGCCCGCCGGCCATCTGGACCTGACTTCTGCACAGGCTTGTCCCCTCAGGGTGTCCACTCCAGAACTCAGGCCCTCTCCCTTCTCTCTGTCCAGCCGGGGTGCACTCACCTCACTGTCTTCCCTGAAGTGGTGAACACCAACCCCACTCACTGTTCCCAGCCATGAATTTAGGAATCATCTTCCTTACCGCAAAGACCAAGATGGCTCACATCCCCCACTCCCCACGCCAGGCCTGTCCTTGCTATGTGTAGCCCTGTCTCTGCCCTGGTGCGAACCTACCCATCTCCAGCCTGGGCTGCTGCTGTGACAGTCTGACCCTTCTCCTTAACTCTTCTTTCACTGGCTTCCCCTTTGTCATTTGTACTATTCCCAGAGAGATCTGTACTTATTCCACCAGTTAAAAAAAACTCTGCAATGATGTTTCGCCTCAATTGCAGACATGCAAACCCCACTCACCCATAAACTATTTACTTTACGCTGGGGGGTGCCAGACCCCTACTTCACATTGCCTGTGTACCACTGCTCATGGTGGGCGGCCCACTTGACTGAGAAACTGCGTGCTGCAGTTAGCCGTCCCCTCGTAGAGAAACCTTCCTAGACTCCAGGCAGGCTGGCTGAAGCTGTTCCCTGGCCTCCACCCCCATCTCCTGCAGAGCTGTGCTCTGTAGTGTAATGTAATGCCCGTTTACACGGGCCGTCCTTGCTCTCCGAGAGCTCCTAAGGACAACAATAGGGTCATCCACAGTTCTCTGCTCAACCTGAGACACTGTTGGTAACAGGCAAAAGGTAGATGATTGAAGTGGGTGCAAGGTTCCAGTCGGCGTCTTGGGCTCTAGTACTAGTTTCTCCACTAATTAGCCTGATGCTAGGTCTGTTATCGTAAGATTGAGATGATTGGTTCAGGCGCTTTCTATTTAAGGGCCTTCCTCATCTAAGATCAGGTGAGAAGATAAAGTGTTAACCAGAGCCACACACAGAAGGGTGTAACTCTAAAGACCACCACTAGATGGCAGGTGGGAAGGAAGCGATCTACTTGCAGAGTGGCTTTTGCTTTCAAAAAGCCAGGCGCAGCATGTGTCCTTGCGAGCCTGTTCTTAACTGGAAGTACAGTCTGGGAGTCTTCCTCCAGGTTCTGCAGCTGTATAACAGGCCATTGCAACAAACCTGAGTAGACCACAACCTCCAAATGCAAAAGCATGCAGCAGAAGGCCACAAAGGCCAGCTAGAAGACAAAGAGTGAGCTGATGGTGGGGGTTTTGATGTGTTTCTTTCTGCTACCACCGTGAGCCTAGAGAGAGGATTTCTTTAGAATCATAAGCATTTTTGTTTGTTTGTTTGTTTTTGTTCTGTGTTGTTCCGTTTGTTTAATTTCGGGGCTGGGGATAGAACCCAGGGCCTCGTGCTGTGCCTCTGAGCTACACCTGCTGCCCAGTCAAGGGATTTTAGATGGAGGATAAGAAAATTGCTCTATGGGGGGGAGAGTGGGCTGATGTTCAAGGCCCTGGGTTCGGTCCCCAGTACTGGGGGGCGGGGGAGGGAGAGAGAGAGAGAGACAAAGACAGAGACGGAGAGACAGAGACGACGAGATTGTGAAAATGATTCCTGTGAGCACCCTTCTGGGTGTGGAAACAGAAGCCACCTGCAGGTGGCGCTGTCTCCTGGGATGTTCGTGGTGCATTTAAGGATTCCTAAGAACTGAGACACTGGCAGCACCGTGGAGCTGTTTGTGAACAAGCTCCTTGGGCTTTTAGCCAAACTCAAACTCAAACCCAAACTTGGTTAAACACCATGGAAGGTAATGGGTTACTCACGTTAATATTAGACTAGTGATGCCACAGTAATCATTTTGACCCTGCTGTATCAAAGGCTTGATAAGAGAAATTCTATTTTTAGCTTATGCTATATATCTCTCTTGTGACAGGACAAGTTCCTTCTGGAACTCTAGCTGATAGGCCCCCTGCCACCACAGGTCACAGCAGCAGAGATGGATGCCAAGTAATGGCTCTCAGTGTTTTTTGTCCTGACCTAAAAGTGACACATCACATTTCCTCATACCCCACCAGTTAGTTCCTTATTGCTGCCTTCCTGCGAGGTGGAAGGTGGGCTGAAACAGGGGGATAGACAAAATCTTTGCAAAGCAGCACTGTGCCTGCTACGGCGACAGCATTGTGATTGGGGGCTGGGAGTATAGATCAGTGTTAGCATGTGGCATGCACAGGGCCCTGAACTAAACCCAGCACTAAAAAAAAAAAATTCTGATTGAGAGTCACTACATCTACCAGCCAAAGCATCTTCAGACTTTCAAAGAGGAAGCTCTGGGGGCCTGGGGCCAAAGCTGTGTTCACCCTCCCAAGTGACCAGTCTATTTTAAGTCTTGTTCTAATTTGTCTTTTTTGTTTGTTTGTTTGTTTTTTGAGACAGGATTTCTCTGTGTAGCCCTGGCTGTTTTGGAACTCCGTCTGTAGACCAGGCTGACCTCGAACTCAGAGATCCACCTGCCTCTGCCTCCTGGGTGCTGGGATTAAAAGTGTGTGCCACCACTGCCTGGCGTCTTGTTCTAATCTTAAAAGTGTACGGCAACCTCTTCCTTTCACCAAGTCCACAAAGCCAGCTGCCGCAAATCCAGGACGTCTCCTTCTGATCCTGCTACTGTAAGTGAAGGACCACACTCCAACCTGAAAGTAACCCTTCCTTCAGGCAGAGCTCCCATCGCCTCTCACCGTCTCAAGAATATCACACGAGCAGTTGTGACAGCTCTCTCTCTCTCTCTCTCTCTCTCTCTCTCTCTCTCTCTCTCTCTCCTCTCTCTCTCTCTCTCATTGTCCATTCCCACCTCTTAACAAATCATTCCAGTAGCTCAGACACATGCTTATTTTTCTCAACTTAAGGAAAAAAAATCTTTCCTGACTCTGCTTTAACCCTGAGTTATAGGAATATCCCTGCTCTCCCCTTGTTTGAATAAAACTCAGTCATGAAGTGCGAGAACCAGCTGCAAAGGCAGATGGGGCCCAAAAGCTAAGGAAAGGGCACAGCATGCAATCTATTAAGTCCTTATACACAGTGGCATGTCTTAGGATACAGCCAGACAGGAGAATAGTCACACTCTGAGGCAGGAATGGGGTATAGTCTTGTTAGATGAAGGTGGCCATGGCGGGTCACAGGTTCCTGGTTTTTCTCACAAACTATTAACATGTCAAACATCAGGTTAAGAGGTAGTCCATCAACAGTGAGTTTTAACTGCTTTGTTTATGCCATAGCATGTGGAATGTGTATGCCAGGGTCACCTGGCGGGCAAGATAGCAGTTACAAGCAAGACGTTAATAGTCAGATCACTCTGGCTCCTAGCCTGCCCCAGTAAATTCCTGGAAAAGGGACTTCTGAATTTCCTTCCTCCCCTCCCTTCTTCACTGGTTTTTATTTTTGTTTTGTTTTGTGTGTGTGTGTGTGTGTGTGTGTGTGTGTGTGTGTGTGTGAGAGAGAGAGAGAGGGAGAGAAGAGAGAGAGAGAGAGAGAGAGAGAGAGAGAGAGAGAGAATGTGGCCCTGCCTGTCCTGAAACTCACTCTGTAGACCAGTCTGACCTCAAACTCACAGAGGTCTGCCTGCCAGTAGTGGGATTAAAGGTGTGTGCCACCATGCCCTGCCTCTTCACTGTATTTTGCTTGTTTGTTTGTTTGGTTTTGTTGACACAAGGTCTTTCTATGTAGCCCAAGCTGGCCAGGAAAGTGGCATTGTCCTGCTTAGCCTCCTCAGTGCTGGGTGACAGGCCTGTGCCACCCGCCCAGCCCTTCTCTCCTGAACTCACTCCACTTGTTACCATCTCCTTACCACTGAGCTTCCCCTGCCAAAGCCACCACAGCCTTCCAGGTGCCAAGCCTGTGTCCAAGCCTCAGTCCCTTCCTTCTGAACGGGACAATGATGGGCAGGATGCTGCTCGGTCTTGTTGTCCTTGTCCCTCCTCTTAGGTTTGCTGTCTGGTTCTTTATCATATCCTGCCTCTGCTTTACAGGTCCCCGCCCCCCCCCCCCCCCCCCCGGAGCACTTGCTCCGTGCTGTCCCCAAAAGTGCCTTATTGTCTTTTACATGCTGCTGGCTGTCCATTATTGGTCCCTAGAACCAGCATCCAAACTCCATCTCCATTGAAGGTGTCCTGAAACCTGCCTCTTGAAGTGAGGTTCACCCACAAAGCCTGCCTTCCCCACGTATTAGCCAGATTCTGCATCACGGTGGCAATAATGCCTAGTGTGAACACCTTAAGGAAGGAATGGTGTGTTTTGGCTTGCACTTTCAGGACATAGCTCTTGTCTCTGTTGATTCTGGGCTGAGTATCAAGACAGCAGAGTGTGTGGTAGAGGCTACTCTCTTCGTGATAGAAGGAAGTAGCAAGAGGGAAGACAGGAAGGCACCAGGGCAAGATACAGCCCCTAAGGGACGAGCCCATGCATGCATCTAACACATCCTGTATATTCAGTGCCCTAGCTCAGCCACCCAGCACAAGGAAGAGTGTACATTGTTTACCATGGTGTCTGGAGGGTTGCCTGGAACTACAGCCGTAAGTGGCTACCCCAGCATGGCCAAAGAGGCTCCAGGCACTGTCACTAGCCAAGGAAAAAGATCCAAATTCAAACTCAGCCAGGAGTGACCGTGCATGCCTGCGATCCTAGCCCTCAAGAGGCAGAGGTAAGAGGATGCTACAAGTTCAAGGCGAGCTTGGGTTTCACAGTGAGTATCAGGTCAGCCACATAGCAGCAAGACCTGTCTCAACACACACACACACACACACACACACACACACACACACACACACACGTTAAAGGATCTTAAGCTGGCAAATGTATTTACCTCTCTTTTTTAAACCCCGTTAGAATCTTAAACAATGCAACCTCAATATGGACTTGCCCTTGCCCTGCCTAGAGGATAACTGCTCATCTGATCAGCTATAAACTCTGGCTGGGCTCCCCCATCAGGCCACTCTGATCTCAACGCAGAAGCAGAGAAAGCAGGAACCCGGATTCTGCTTCAATCCTTCCCTATCTAAAGGACACCTCCAACTCTGTCCTGATGAACCACGAGTCGTAAAGAAAAGATTCCTCCCTCGTGGGGCTGGTCTAAGCAAGAAAAGGCAGCCACAAGACCCACGCGGGGATTCATCCTGCAAAGCAGGTTGTGTGGCAAACAGGAGTACGGCTTGGCAGCTGCAGCGAAGAAAACCTATTCTTAAACATGGAGGGGCATGGACACCGACAGCAGCAGAAACCACGGACGTTGCTGGGGTCAGGAGCAGAGGGGATGGAGTAGGAGAGACTGGGTCAGGTTCAGGTAGGTAGGGCCAGTGAAGTCCCCAGAGATTGGCAGAAAAACTTTGAAGAAACCTGAGATGCCCAAAAGCACCTGGTCACTGAGGAGGGGGCGGGACTGCTCAGTGGGGCTCTCCCCAGAGACAGCTTCGATCTGAGGACCTGAGCTGCCAGCGCCAGCGAGCTCAGGGTTGGGGGTGGGAGGATGAGCAAGTGTGAGGAACTGAAGGGAACACCAACCCATCTGCCCTGAATTTGGGGCCTCATAGGTCTCTGCAGTCCGCTGACGTGTCTGATGGCCCGAGGCAGAGCTCTCAACTCCCCCAAATCAGCTCCAGGGGTTATTTACCACAGCAGACTGGGAAAGAGAAGTGTGCACATGTAGAGGACGTCCGGAGAGAATGAAAGAGAGGGCGCACTGCTAACAGCCAGGGGGAGTGAAACGCCACTCTCTTGATTTAGATTTCCTGATAACCTTGGAATTCCTAATATAGCCAGCCCCAAGGTTTACTGTTTCAAGTAAGTGTGGGCCCTGGTGTGATTTTACTTTTGGAATTGTTCCTGCTTTTCAAATAAGAGCATACATGTGAGAGAATAATCCTTTCCCAGACGATGGATACTTGATTTGGGCTGGAATATTTGTGAGTGCTCCCAGTGTGTATTGAAGAACACTGTCCCTTGAGTATGGCACGGCCACAGCCAGCCATTTTGAAATCAGAAGAGCCATAATCACCAGTACAAGACCCTGGCGAGATTGGGCCTGCTAAGAGTCTCTGTGGGAAGTGAAGGAGGGCACACCGGAGTGCAGGGGTCCCTCCCCTTCTCCAGGACATATATGCAGTTACATAACTGCTGGGAGGAGGGAGGCTTCCTTCAAAAGCACACTTGCTAGCAAGTCACCCATGCTCCTGTCCCGATTAAACTGTTGGTTCAGCAAGCTAGACTTGGGTTGAACGGCTCCTTTGGTCCGTCGTCAGTGTCTTGACTGCGGTGAGAAGGTATTTGCTCATTTCTTCCCAGGAAAAGCCACACATTGTCGTTGTTCAGGGAGGTGACATGGGGGTTCTGGGACCCATCTTATGATGAATACGATGTGATAAGATTTAGCGAGGATGGGCAAAGGAGCAGGGCAGGTGGAATTCACAGCCCTGAGCACAAGGCGGTGCTGAGGGAAAGGTCATCCTGTCTCCTGGGTAAATCTGTTATTTTCTCAGGAACCTCAGCCTGACTTCAGAGCATTGTGCTGGAGATGAAGATACCCAGCCACGGGAGAAGGCAGAACAAAAGCTCTTGCTCCTCCCTCCCTCCCTTCCCTCTCCTCTCTCTGCTTGTAATGCTGAGGCAGATCCATCATGAATCCCCGCCTGGGGAGGAGGGGCACATGGGCTGGTTGCTCAGCATAGTTCAGGTTTTTCCCCGAAGATGATTAAAGCGCTCTTCTCACACTGGTGATTCACAGCCTGTCTGTAAGCCCTGCCCTTGGACTGCTTCTCTGATTCCCCCACAGAGGGCCCTTTGAGAGCAGTGGACCCTACACCTCCACCAAGTTGTGGGCGGGTCCGTTCTTGGCACAAAAGAGGCTCCTTTGCTGAGACCATGGCTGCTGTGGCAGGGATATTTCTGTGCTCGCTTTCTCTTCCTGGTAATGAAAACAAGCACATCCACCCAGTAAATAAAGGCGAAGCCAATGAAAGCAGCTGTATTTCAAGGAGAGCCGGGGAACAAACCAGAGAATAAATGAACAGATCCAGTGACAAAATGTCCATTCATTGGGTTCACTCGGCAAACATTTACTGAAGGCATCTGTGCACCCGGCACTGTACTGAATGCTGGGGAAACAAAGATACCCTTGAAAACAGTGACCACCACCTCCCCTCCGCTGGAATGGACATGCATATTAACCACACACAGCACCTTAAAGAACTAGGGATATGTGGGATGTTTGAATCCTCTACACAACATGAATGAATGCCACAGTGATGCTAGACATCTGCTCAAAAGAACTTACTTGTAATCTCAGTCCACAATGTCAATCTCAGTCCACAACACGTGTCAATCAAGCTCACTGATTCTAATGAAAACTATACCTAGTTTTATCCAGAAACCCCTTCTTTTTGACAGGTGAGTAGCCCAGCAGTTTTGCAATCCTAAAAACCATTATTGAGTTCCCACTGTTTGCCAGACCCTGGGCACACCGCAAAATGAGGTAGACGAAACTATTTTTAGAGAAAGAAACAGAAGCAAATAACTACAGTGCAGCTCAGCAGGTGCTAGGCATAAGCAAGTGACTTCAGAGGCTCATGGAGCAAACACAGATGGAGTCTGAGGGTTTCCTGAAGGCAGCAATGTCAGGGCCAATGAGATGGCATGGACAAATCCAAGGAAGGCAGGAAGCCAAAGCATCCAAGAGGTCAACCTGGGGAAATGCAAGGGAACCAGAGGTGGAGGCACAGCGGAACAAAAGGTAGGGCACAGGATGGAACAGATCAGAAGCCCTTCTAGAAACCAGGAAAATGACAATGGTAGAGAAGAAAGGGAACTGAAGTCAGCAAAATGCTCCCACTTGACTGCCTTAAGAAAACCTGTTAGCTGAGTGTCTGAGGCTCCCATTCAGACAACACCTTATCTCAGGAAGGAAAGCAATTCTGACACCACATGGGTGAACCTTGAGTTTGTCATGCAAAATGGAGTAAGCCATTCACAGAAGGAGGAATATGCTGGGGGCATGTATCTCAGCGATAGAGTGCTAGCCTGGCATGCATAGGGGCCATAGTTGGATTCTCAGAACCACAAAACCTAATAAAGAAAAAGGAAAGCACAAAAAGACTAATACATCATATGAGATACATAGAGCCATGAAAATTCCTAGAAACAGAAAGGAGAACGGGAGTTGACCAGTCCGGGAGACTGATGAAAGAACGCTCCACGGCTGCAGAGCTTCCACTCTGAAGGATAGGGTCACCTCGCCACTGCCACCTTGGAACCCCGTGAGTGGCCTTTAAGGGTCACCATCTTCTTTCAAGCAAGAGCATAGATGAGAAGTCTGAGACCCCAGAGCTCTAGAACGTAGGATATCTACTGATTCTTTAAGGGCCGTCTCAAGTTTTTGTGACCCATACCTCCTGAGGTTCGTATGTGTCCTTCATTTTTCATGTGTTAGAAGCAACATTTTTATTTGGGGGGGGCACAAGCACACTGTGGAACACATGTAAAGGTCAGAAGACAACTTTGTGGGAGTCTGTTTTCCCTTCTAATGTGAAAGTCCCAGGGATGGAGCTCAAGACATTAGCCTTTATCCAATCCCGTGTTGGAAACAACCCCAATAGTGTTGAGAGGTGGAATCTTTAAGGGGTGATTAGGCTATGAGGCTCGCCTGTTCTCATATGAGTGGATTCTTTACCAAAAGAGAAATTCAGAACCACTGTTCCCCACCAACACACACACACACACACACACACACACACACACACACACACACACACACCTTGCCTTTCCTGTCTTGTGTTCTATCTCCCACTTCTTGTCAGGGAATGATGTAATAAAAAAAGCCCTCACTGGATATGGCCACTCAATCTTGGACTTCCCAGCCTCCAGAACCATGAGCCAAACAATTTCTGCTCATTATAATTACCCAGTATGGTATTCCATTACAACAGCATAACATGGAATAAGATAATGCTATTTGAAAGTAAGTCCTAGGGGTGGGAACATAGTTCAGCAGTAGAAGGCTTGCCCCAGACTCACTCCATAGTACCACCAAAGGATACCTCAACCCCAGGTGTGCTCCTGTGAGGTTTAGTTTACCTCCCCATCTTGTGTATCATTTACTGGAAATCTTAAGATTTCCAGATGGAAGACCACAGTGAATGCTTCCTGTGAGAACAGACAGGCTCCACGGTGGCTACACTGGACACACTGCTTTCCTCACTCCCTGGTACAAACAAGCCTGGCACACATGTGCTGTCTCCTGCAGAGTCATGTCGGGACTGGGAGCACTGTGCATTCTGAGAGCTCACCTTTTCTGGTGGTCCTTCCAAGTCAAGACTACACACACACATCTGGGATGGCATTAAGCTCTGTTTGTTTATTGCTTATTACAACCAATTTACTGACAAATAGGACGGAATAATTTAGATAAGTATTTCTCCCAACTTTATACATAAAGATAAAATAGTAACCATTAAAAAACAGATGGGGGCAATGGTGGTAATGGGAACACCAGAAATAATAACGTTTGGAATTAAGTCAGGCTTGGTGGCACAAGCCTTTAATCTCAGCACTCAAGAGGCAGGCAGATCTCTATGAGTTTGAGGCCAGCCTGGTCTACCTAGTGTGTTCCAGGTCAGCCAGGGTTACATAGTAAGAACTTGTCTCAAGGAAAGAAAACCAATAATGTCACAGTTAGGAAAACCAATAATGTCACAGTTATGAAAACCAATAATGTCACAGTTGCGGCAGTGACCATGAGAACAAGATGAAGATGTGAGAGAGAGAGGAGGTGTGATGTGGCAGACAGACACAGGGATGTCCTCACAACCTTTAACGGTCAGTACTTTTGCTGAGCACTTGGTCCCATGTGTCCTTGTCCAGCAGACACATGAGCATCTTCACGTGGCCGTTTCCCCTGCCCTGTGGCAAAAGGTTCGGGCAAATCAAAAGAAAGGCAAGCTTTGCTGTGAATGTGACCAGCGAGCCCTGGTTGACATTCAAGTTGACCCAGGCGTGTGAGGAACAGGTCATTGCAGTTTTAAACTCAGAAGGAGCTGAATGGCTGGCCGGTCAATACAGACACAAAAGAATCCCAGACAGTGAATACCAGAGATAGGGGCAACACCAAATCCCGGCTCCAGGTGTACACGTCAATATTAATCAACAGTGAGTCCAGGCTCTGAATTACAAAAGCATTAAAAATAAAAAAGGCTCATCTTCCAGGCTTCGTTTCCACTTTTAAGCAATTTAACATCTGTCACCGTGGATGGCGGTGTGCTGACTGGCTTTTGTCAACTTGGCACAAACCTAGACATATCCAGGAAGAGGGAATCTCGGTTGAAGAACTGCCTCCATCAGACTGGCCTGTAGGCAACTCAGTGGGACATTTTCTTGATTAATGATTGGTGTGGGAGGGCCCAGGTCAGTGCCACTTCTGGGCTGGTGGTCCTGGGTTGTGTGAGTAAGCAGAGGGACTGTGGAGATGTCTTAGCAGTTAAGAGCACTGGCTGCTTTTCCAAAGGGCCTGGGTTCAATTGTTAGTACCCATTTGGCACACAGACATACATGCATATCCACACACATAAAATAAAAACAAGAGGAGTGGAGCCAGACTGAGCAAGCCATGGGTAGCAGGCCTGTAAGCAGTATTCCTCCAAGGCCTGTACTTCAGTTCCTGCCTCCACTATCCTGCTTTGAGTCTCCTCCTTGACGGCCCTCATTTAACTGTGACCCAGGATATGTAAGCCAAATAAACCCTTTTCCTCCCTGTCCTGGCTAGTTTTATATCAACTTGACACATACTAGAGTCATGTGAAAGTAGGGAACCTCAATTAAGAAAATGCCTCCATAAGATCCGACTGTAAGACATTTTCTTAACTAGTGATTGATGGGGGAGGGCCCAGCCCATTGTGGTTGATGCTATCCCTGGGCTGGTGGTCCTGAGTTCTAAGGAAGCAGTCTGAGCAAGCTTTAAGGAGCAAGCCAGGAAGCCACTGCATCAGCTCCTGCCTCTGGGTTCCTGCCCTGTTTGAGTTCCAGTCCTGACTTCCTTCATTGATGGACTACAGTGTGGAAGTGTAAGCCAAAAAAGTCCTTTCCTCCCCAATTTGTTTTTGGTTATGGTGTTTCATCACAGCACTAGAAATCCCAACTAGGACACTCCCCAAGTTGCTTTTAGCCAGTACTTTTCCCGCAGCAATAAAAAGCAAACTAAAACAGGTGGTATACGCCTGTAATCCCAGCACTGGGGGATAAGGCAGGAAGATTATGACTTTCACACTAATCTGGGCTACATAGTAAGATCATATTTCAAAAAAAATAAATAAATAAAACAAAACAGAACAAAATCTCCAAAGAAAACAGAAACATCATGGCGTCTCCCCTGGCTGGAGAATGAAATGTCAGCAATAGAACATGAAGAGCAACGAGACAATATGTTTACTTCCTTCCTGTAGTCAGTTACCTAAAAGCAAAAGGTGAATAACTATGAGAAGATAAGGGGAAAGCAGAGTTCAATAACATTCAAGGAGCAACCTTTCGATCCCATCGTATATACCATTCATGCAGGCGAGGGGTGTGAAAGAATTCAAAAGGTCAAGGTGAGGATTCCGCTGCACACACTCTACCAGTTGACTTTTGATGTGTTGCAGCCCTCCCATAACGACAGCCTGGGCTCATGCAGGGTCAGCCTTGGAAGAGCTCAAGTGGCATTATCGAAACTCTTCCCAGAGCTCCTTGTGTTGAGAAAGAAGGAGGCAGCACATCACTATTCCCATTTACAGATGAGGGCCGTAAGATAGACCCAGTGGGTGGCTTGTCCAAGGTCAAAGCCTGTGAGAGACTAAGAAAGCCAATAGAGAGGGCTGCTCCTCTGAGTGAATTATGTAGCTTCTTACTAGGTTCTAAAATCAAATTGTCATGGTAAAAATGGTAGACACCTAAGGGCCTCATTCCCAAACTCCAGCAGTGAACTTGACCATGGGTTTGTATGTTTGGGAAATGGAGGCACCTTTCTGTGTGGTATTTCTGTGCAATGAAGAAACATGAAAACGTCTAGGGGAGGACTTTATAGCATTGAGGAGTGTTTTTTTTTTTTTTTTTTTTTAAATTTTAGAAAGGGTCTTAGTATATAGTCCAGGCTGGTGTTAAACTTATGGTCTTCCTGTCTCAGCCTTCTGAGTGCTTAGATTACAGGCATGTACCACCATGCTTCCCTACAGCATGGTGGCTTGGCTACAACACGTGGCAAGCATGTTTACTTTTCCCAACATGCCTTCTAAGGCAAAGGTCTCCATAGAAAGGCTCCTACAAAGATTGAAGGAACTGAGTCTTATCTTTCCCCAGAATCTTTTTCCTGTATCATTTAGAGAGAGAAAGAATAAAGAGAACAGAAAACTGAGGTGAGTAAAGAGTAAAATGGGTAGAGGTAGGGAGCAGGATAGTGTCTGTACTCAAAGTGTGAGTGTGACTCAGATAACCTTGATGGCACCTTCTCTAACAAGCCATCATAGACACTTTTTATTATCATCAGTCATATGTGCCCTTTAACTGTTTAGGTGCACTACACTATCTAGCAGAGAAATGGGAAAGGTATGAAAAAGAATAAAGCTATGATATAAAGCCTAAAGACTGAGAAAATAAATAGACAAAACCGATATGAACCACAGCTCTGAGAAATTCTGCTTTTCTAATTCCACAACTTTACCTGCAGTGTGAGCTCAGGGGAGCAAAGGGTGTTTGGTTTGGTCACTGCTATCTTCCTGCGACATAGGACAGAGCCCAACACATGGTGAATATTTGTCAGGTGAATTCTATGTGCCGGATGAAATTTATACATGGCTGGCTAGAAGATGGTACTATGAAGGCTTCCTTCTTAGACAGTCAATCAGACTTTTCCCTTTCGTCCATTCAGGAAGGCACCAGTACAGTATAGTTCACATTGGAGTCTGTTTTCTATTATGGTAAGTGAACACCACAGACTGGATAGATCTTCAAGAAAGTGGGTTATTTGATTCAAAGTTCTGAAAGCTGGACATCCTAGAACTTAGTATAGGCATCTATCTGTTCAGCAATAGACAAAGGCCTTGTGCTATATCTCACATGCCAAGGACATCACATGGCAAGACTCAACAAGAGTGCCACCTCAGGTCGCTTCCTCTTCTTAAAAAGTCACGAATGTCATCATGGGAATCCTACTCTCATGACTAAACTCTGAGTCCTCCTCAGAGAATCCATCTCCCAATAATTATCAACAAATGAATTTGGGATCAAGTCTTCCTGTGAGTCTTGGAAGGACATTTAACTTGTGGAATTGTGCTCGGTCTGAACCTGGAATCGCAGCATCTTTGTGGGTGCTACGAGCAAGTCTCCCATTTCAAGATAGCCTTCTCTCCCTGGAATCTCTGCTCATGATAAAAACTGGGTCTGAGCAGTCTGCTTTAAAGGTAGCAGAGGCACTGGGTTGTCCTCTTAGGAACAGCACGATCCTGATAGGTTTCCAGGATACAAGCATGCATGGTACACAGGAACAAATCTCTAATGGATGGAATCCAGATCATTTGATTCATGGGTGAGGAAATTAATATTAATCAAAGGAACTCCGAACTGTACTTCAAATTACAACACAGCCAAGGTTCTTTCAATTTGTGAAGTAATTTGATAATTTTGAACTTTAAAAGTATTGATTAAAGGTACATTGTTTTCATAATGTATTCATGAAGCCTAAACTAGTTTTTTAACTTTTGGTATTATAGTCACTAAAAAACAGAGAGATAATACTAAAGATGGTTTGTTTTTAGAATCTTCATTTGTGACTAAAGATATACAATCTCAGGTAAGATAGAATAAATAAAAAGCTCAACAAGATGCAAATGAATAGGTCCATTTTCTGTTTTTATAATAAAACAACTGAGCATTTTATTCTGAAAAAAGAAAAAAGTTTATTTAGCTCACAGTTCTGGAGGTCTGAGAATATGGTACCTGCAACTGCATAATTCTAATGAGGATTTTCTGAGTAAATAGCATGGCTAAGTGGTGCCAGGATGGGAAAATGATCACATGGTAAGACAGGAAACCAGAGAGCTTCACATTCATATATTTATAACAACCTGCTCTCAGGGGAGCTAACTGGGGTCCCTGGAGAAATGCAAGAATCTCTTCTGAGTGCAAGGATCCCAGTGACTACTCACTCTACACTAGGCTTCACCTCTTAAGGTTCCCTTGCCAGTACATCACCACACTGAGGGCCAGGCCTCCAACATATGAACCTTTGGGGCACACACTCCAACTGTATCCAAACCACAGCAAATGGAGATGTTCCACTAGGCCACTTCTGTCACCCAGAAGGCCTTGGGGCAGGGGCTGAAAACACTCCTGTGAACAGCTCTGAGAACAGGGGCATCCCTAGAGCCTGAAGACATTCAATAGGAGTCTTTTAAAAGATGATCCAAAAGTCCTTGAGTGGTGGGTGGGAAGAGTGCAGAACGGGAACCTCCACTCGGAAGCACAACCTCTAACTTTAGCATCAACTTCTTCGGGAACAGAAGCCATGAACATTGATCCCCATGAAAAGCCAAGTCACTCATGCAGTAGTCATCTAAGTAAAGAGAAGCCCAACAGGAATAGGGGGTAGACAAAGACTGGGAAGGCCTGGGAACCCCCATTTAGTTAGAGTTTCTATCTCTGCAACGAAACATCATGACCAAAGGCACCTTTGGGAAGAAAGGGTTTATTCACCTTACTCTTTCACAGCATTATTCATCACTGAAGGAAGTCAGGACAGGAACTCAAACAGGGCAGGACCTGGAGGCAGGGGCTGATGCAGAGGTCATGGAGGGGTGCAGCTTTCTGGCTTGCTTCTCCTGGCTTACTCAGTCTGCTTTCTTATAGAACCCAGGACCATCAGCTCAGGGATGACACCATTCACAATGGGCTGGGCCCTCCCTCATTGATCACTAATTAAGAAAATGCCTTACAGTCAGATCTTATGGAGGCATTTTCTTAATTGAGTTTCCTTCCTTTCAGATAACTCTAGTCTGTATGTTGACACAAGACTAGCTAACACCTCCCCCACGTTGAGGACTCCATAAATACCCTTCTGATGATGCCCTGTTGGACACTTGCAAAAGGCCAGGGTCTCCAACACGAGTGTTGCCTTTGGCATTCATCACTAGAAGAAGAAAGAGCTTCCTTGAATTATTTGCTGAAGTTTCCTGGGCCCATGTTCTAGGCATATTTCGTTCCAGACAATCCAGGACCATGTATCACGAGTTGCTAAGTGGTCTTATTAATAAAAAACCAAGTGCCAGATATTGGAGCGAATTCTGAAAGATCGGAGAAGCAGAACAAGCCACAGCCAACTTCACCTCGCCAACTCCTCAGCGGATCCCGTTTCCTCACACTGAAAGCCTGAGTCCTCACCCTTGAGGATCTCAGTTGAACTGCTTAAGAGCCTCTAGTTCCTGGTCCTCACGTCTTACATACCTTTCTGCTTCCTGCCATCACCTCCTGGGATTAAAGACATGTGTCCTTCCCAAGCAAAGGCATGAGATCTCAAGTGCTAAGATTAAAACCTATGCCTGGCTCTGTTTCCAGTGTGGCCTTGTACTCACAGAGATCCAGATGGATCTCTGCCTTTCAAGTGACAGGATTAAAGGCACGTGTGCCACCACTGTCTGGTCTCTATGTCTAATCTAGTGTCTGTTCTGTTCTCTGACTCCAGGTAAGTCTTATTAGAGTACACAATATGTTGAGGGACACAATATATCACCACAGGACCACACTAGGGACCATCCATCAACCATTTGTGTTACCACTCTTCCATCACAAAATAATAACTTAGAACACATCACTTCTGTGGGTGATGGACAGAATTTGTATGTCCCTCCCATCAGTGGGCAGAGAAGGTAGAAAGGCTCTCTCTGGAAGTCTCTGGTAAAATTGTATTCATTTCAGTCACAGGCTGCATCATTGCATAGTTCCTAGGATTCCATCTGACTGGGGCATTGAGGGAATGAAGAAAAGACAGACTGAAGAAATAACAGACACACATAGAAGAGCTGGGATCTGGTGGACTGGACTCTTTGATGGAATAATTGCAGCCACCCAGAAACTCAGTGTGCCTATTGTATACAGTTGGACACAGAGGTGGGGTTAGTGCATATAGCTGAATGTGGAGGCAGAGCTCATGATATACAGCTGCATCAAGAAGATGGGGTCTGCTGATCTCTGTGGGTGCAGTCAGTCTTTCTAGGGAGCAGTCTTCAGAGCGTAGACACAGGGAGGGGGAAGTTGGCAAAGCTTCCAAAGATATTTTCTGCACACACTGCCAACATCCACACATGAACCAGGAGGGGAAGCTTTGGCATTCTCCTGAGCCTCACCCAGGTAAGGCTTTGCCACTCCCATGAGACAGAGGCATTGGGGTCTTTGGCATGGCCAGCTCACGTCTACACACACACACCCACTCACACACCCACTCACACTCTCAGGGCTTGCTGCACTCTCCCCACCTCCACCCCAGGCTGGCATGTTTCACTGTCTGCT
Source organism: Peromyscus eremicus (assembly GCF_949786415.1). Lineage (NCBI taxonomy): Eukaryota > Metazoa > Chordata > Mammalia > Rodentia > Cricetidae > Peromyscus > Peromyscus eremicus. The sequence goes on from NC_081420.1 coordinate 29,437,470, forward strand.
GCAGTGAGAACAGCAGAGCAGCTGTCACGAGCTTTCTTGCCATGAGGCACAATCTGGGGCTGTGGTGACTCTCTGTTGGTCGTAACTCATCCCATTTCTTCACTTCTCTGCTTGGAAGTCCACACTTCCTCTGCAGCTGGCTGTTTCTGACATGTCTTTTCCTATTCTGCTGGCTATGAATTTGTCTCTTTTATAAAACCATGCATTTCTCTCCACAGAGGTCATTGATTGTCACAACATTTTGCTTCATAGTTTTTCCTTTAGTTTTTCCAGCAGAATTTAGCCAAAGCCATGCCCCCAAAGATCTCTCATTGAAAATGAGGCACATGGCAAACATTAATCCATGATCATTTTTCCTTCCTCTTTATTTTTTTTAATTATTATGTCTGCTGAACATATATACCCCCCAACAACTACTGGCAGTACTTATTTTTATTAATATTATGTCTTCTGGAGATGACTTAAAGAAATTGGAGGATGACTGTGGACTTTTTGCAAATCCTACCATACTCTATATAAACGTCTTAAGATCCTGAGAATTTTAGTGTTCTGTAAGGTGACATCTTGGAACCGATTTCAAGGGAGTGATTTTATGTTCAAAATGTTGCAACTATCTTGCAAAACTGAAATTCCTTACTCATTAAATAACCCCCCATTTCGCCCTCTGCAACTCCTGATCACCCCATTTCTACTGTGTCTCTTTATCTTTGACCCCTCTGTACAATACCTATGCATGGAACTGTACGGCTTTGTCTTATTATCATGAGCTAGTTTCACTTAATGTAATGGTCTCGGGATTTGCCCTTGTATCAGAATTTCTTCTTTTAAAAGTCTGGGTGATATTTCATCATATATACATACAGACCATGTTGTTTCTCTCCTTACCCAGCCATGGCCACTTGCAATGCTTACGTATTTTGGTTCTTGAGAACTACCTGCCATGAACATGGGCAGACAGATAACTCTTAGGGATCCTGTCTTCAATCCTCCTCTTTTATTTACTTTTTGGCACACTTTTGACTAAAAGTGTGCCACTACACCCAGCTAATCTTTTGAATATGCATACCAGACTAAACCTTCTGGTAAGTTTTTTGATAGGCTACTTAGAAAGGAGCAGCAAATTCTCTTAGACATCCTCTCAATGAAATTAAAAAAAAAAAATGCTGTGATTATTAGTGGCCACCAGTTGGGAAATGAAGTAGAGATTGATTTGCTAAGAGGTCCTGGCACATGCTCATTAGGGCAAAGGGCAGAGGGGTTAGTATGTATGTGTATTCTCACTTTATTTAAACAGCGAGCAGAGGTCTGTGGTAGATTTTGGAGAGAACATGAGCTCTGGAGACACTGCCAAGCAGCAGTTGCTAGTGGAACAATGTGGGTGGCAGCCTACGGTCACACTGATACTACAGCAATCTGCCTCCTTAACTTAAAATGGCTCCCCCATTCTATCCTGTGCCGCATACTCTACTTTAAAAAGGGATCCATTTTCACACCAATGGCTTTCACACACAGCACCTTACAAGGGCAGGCTGTCAGAATTCTTCTAGCATGCTTCGTTTGAGTACTTCTGGTTTAGTTTTTTGTCCCAGGATGACTCTGTACTATGGAAATACAGTTAACCAGGCTGCACTGGGAGCATTTCTGTGCTTCCCCGTGCTCCAGGTCCAAGAATCTTAAAATCTTTGCTAAGGATGGAGGAGGGGAGGCAGCCCGTGAAAGGGAACTGATGCCCTAGAAAAGCAGAGGCTCCCCTCCTCCTGCCGATTTGTGTGACAAGGGAGGCAACCCTCCCATGTGAAAGGCTTGCTGACTGGACGTTGGCCTTTTAAATCAAAATTCACGGGCACTGGCCATGGGAAAACACCCAGCCTCAACGAGAAACAAAGAGCTAAGGTGCCTGCGCCTGGGTGCATTTGCTGCATTCAAGATGCGGAATTTTCTCTGCGATGCAGAATTTTCTCTGTGGATCCCAGTCTTTTGTTGCCCGAGTGGCTGATTCCTATGAAACTCTATAGCGGCAGGACAGGGGTTCCGAGGCCCCCACCCAGGTAGCGCCTGAATTCTGGAGCAGTGGACAGCGCCGTGTCAGCACAAAAGCTTTTCTTGTCTAAGAGGGAAGGGAATAGAGAATCGAGAAGTGAACCTGGACCCGCTGAGCCAAGACTGTAGAGCCCGGGAGCCCTTTCGCAGCATCCGCCCACTGCTACTATACGGGGTTGGGGTGGGGGTGGGTGGCCTGCGACCCCTTTCTAGGCCCAGTTCTCTGGGTGTGTGACTTTTTTACATAAATGTTAGGGTTGATAACTTCCCAATATTTCTAACCAAAGAGCAATGAGAAGAGCGGAATGGGTGGGGGAGGAAATAACCAGGGATCGGCAGCCTTTGCAGTCTTTCTTTCGATTCCTTTCCATTCATTGGCAAAATGTGTGTTGCCTAGGAAACCGCGTACATCTAGGCTGCATAGACAAGCCTGTGGGGGCGGTGAACTGAACCTTAAGTGGCAAATGCAGGCTAGCAATGAAAAAAAAAAAAAAAAAAACCCTGAACTAAATGTCCCGTGATTTCAATAGATGGGTCAAAATACATTGTGCATCAAGATAACAACATTTTCAAAATTTACTACATATTTATGAAAAGTCTCCTTTCAATCCGACTTCTTCAGTTACTTGAAACAATGACCCTTTGTGTACAATAAATGCACAGTTGAGGATTTGCCCTTGAAAATAATCTGACAATTGTAAAAGCACATATCATTGTAACGGTTTGGGGTCCTCCTTGTATATAAAAAAAATGCTGGATTAGATTTTGCACAGAGATGCTTCTGCATCTGAAACTAATTGGTATGTAAGAGATACTGAATGAAATACATTACCCTTAAATCTTTGTGTCTGATACGTGGCATAGAGGGAGAGGAATCTAATATAAAGAAGCAAAAACAAATGCTGGGAACATGTCTGATTTTGCTTCCCAGTAGCTCTACCTTGGAGTCAAGTGAAATAAGGTTGCTTTCTTTCTTTCTTTTTTTTTTTTTTAAGTTTGGAGATGAGTGGAAAGCCATTCGGGAAAGAAGGGGCTGTTGTCAATATTTCACAAAAAAAGCAGGTCTTTGCAAAAATTTAAAATGTGCAACACCGTAATCCCAATGACAAGTTGGGTGGGGACAATGGGGCAAAACGCATGAAAAGAAAGCTGATGTTGGACCAAAAGGCTGGATCCCCACGGGCGTCCGGCTTTGAGAATGATTCCTAGTCACGCTGTTCCAAACCTCTTGCTGTTCCAAACCTCTTCCGCTAAGAGAAATCCGAGTCCTTTCATCTATATAATCGTAAACATGAGTTTTTACCAGCTCCTTTGCAAAGATCTGCCTGTGAAACAGAAGCTGAGCAAGGAATCCATTAGGTGAGAAAGGCAGGCTCAGATTACCGGGTTTAGAGTTGAGCCCCCAGAGGCCCCTGAGCTCCGGGATTGCTCCTTGGCTGGCGCAGCTAGGCGAGACCGCTGCACAGCGGCATCTACAATCGCACTGCGGGTGACACCCTCTCCGTGTTACTTTCAGGGCAGCTGAGCACCACCGCAGCCACCACCTCTAGGGCTACACCTGGGATAGCCCTTTCGGCTGTGCGTGTGTGGAGTCACCTTCCCTGAAAATCTGGGCGTCCTGGAGACAATCCGAGCCCTGTCATTAACTCGTTGTGTGACTTTGGGAAGTATTCCGTCTTCACGCTTCTGCATCTGTAGGAGGATTTGGGTGGGGAAATGCGGAGTCAGAGCCTGGGTCCTTGGAGCCCTGCTAGTGGACATGTTGGCACATCTTCTGCTGCTCTGCTCCTCTTCTCAGCCCCACCCTGACCTGAGCAGCACCCGCAGCCGTGTCTGGAGAACTATGGCTGTAGAGCTCCGGTCTGGGCACACTGGCAATCGCAGGCGGCAAGGCTTTTGTTCTGGCTGTTTCTCTTGTACATTAGAATTGAGTTTTAAGCCCGTCCTACACCCCCTCCCCCTGTGGAAAGGAGAGGTGATGACAGCTTGCGGATGGTTCTAGCAGGCCCTCTCTCGCTCAACAGCTGCGAGCTCTACCCTACAGCGAGACCCTGAGTCACTCGGGCCTCTCTCCCCAGAGAATGAAAGGGGTCACATCACCTCCTAAACCACCAGTCCCGCGTGGGGACCGCGACCTCCAACCTGGGATAGCAGGGAACAGGCTCTGACACTCTTTTTCCTCCCTCCCTCAGAAGCACTCAGGTTTATCTCACACACGCGCGGAGACAGTAACAAAGGAATCGTTTTCTTCCACGAGTACCTAGAAAATGCGGGTATGAAGGGAGTGCGTGTGTGTGCACCGCATCTGCGCACGCGCTGGTATTAGTGCGCTAGGGTCTGCGGTGGTCTCTGGCTCGCTCACCGTACCGCAGTTTTTAGGCGTGTCCCCCACTCTCTGTCCGCAGCATTAAGGCTGGGACCTCGTGGGCGAAGCAGATACGAATGCTCTAGGTAAAGACAGTTCTCGGATCCCTCCCCCTTTCCTTACAACAGATGAGCCTAACGCTAGGAAGGACAGCGCCTGGCTGGTTTTTAAGTACTCAGTTGTGGAATACATCCCACGCTTTTGTGAACTCTTTGTTTCCCCGACAGGCCCGCCCCCCAGAACTCCACCCTCGGTCTGCCCGCAGCACAGTTCAGTCAGCACGGCCTGCCACACCCACTCCATCACTTGGGAGGAACAAAAGCCAATCCACAGGGTGGAAAGTGTCATTGGTATCAGGCTGAACGCTGTATATTCTTGGAGTGGGTTAGGCAGGGCTGGGCTCAGAGGTCCTTCTACCCCTGAATGCTGCTACTGCAGGGAAGGAATAGAGTTAACAAAGACAAAGACAAGGACAGCTGATGCTATGGGAGGAGAGCAACGCGCTCTGATGTTCCACGGTGTCCAAAGCCAGCATCTTTTGGACCTCTGTTTTTCCAATTACATTGGACTTCCTGGGATCACCTGTCTTTTCCTAAAGTTCTATGTAAGGGGCTTATGCTTCTGGACAGTCGTTGATCTCCGTGGATGAGGAAGGGGGCAGTACTTTCGCCAGGTGCATTGGCTTGGCGAAGCCTGCCCAGCATTAGAAGAGGGATTGCTGGGGTAAACGCAAATTGTTAGCTTAAATCCCCCTACCTTGTGCGCACTCGGACTGCACCTGTTCCAGTTGCCCTCTCTTCCCTATCCATTACCAGCCCTCTCTCAATCCCCAGTCTATGGTACTAATTGCCCCGCCTCGCCACACTCCGGCAGGATTCACGCTCCCAGTTCCCAGTTCCCCATACTCGATTTCCCCTTCTCCTCAAGTTCGAGACAATGATCACGCCCCAGCTTCTCCCAGGAACCCCCACCCCTCACAAGGTCTTCACGCCCACGCTGATTGGCCACAAGCCCATAGTCCAGCCCCCTGGACCGTCCCTGGGGCTCAGAGCATTACGTCAACCCGGCCTGGAGAGCGCCAGCTAGAACGGGACTGGGGGGCTTTAACTGGGGGGCGCGGTCTGTCTGGTCCGCCCCACCCTCCCTACATAAAAGACCGAGCCCACCCGGCCGTCGCCCTCAGCCCATCGGTTCCAGACTAAGTTTCAGGTGGCCCTGCACAGGGTGTGGAAGGGGAGTACCGTCAGACCCACTGACATACATCCAAGCCAGCAAGAAGCTAACAAGGCACCATGCGAGAGATCGTGCACATCCAGGCGGGCCAGTGCGGCAACCAGATCGGCGCTAAGGTGGGCTCGCAGCTTAGGGGGTGGGGGAGGAATGCTAGGAGAGCGCCCCTCGGGATACTTGGGCACCAGAGCACGGGGCGATCCTAGGTGGACCCATGTCTCGCCAAGGGTGGATCTGACTTGCTTTGTGCAATAGGATGGGGCGTGTGCTCGGAGGCGACTTTAAAGCTCGGGGATCTTATTCATTTTTCCCGGAACTGTTCAAAATTTGGGATGCCCCTTCTTCTTTTCCTCTCTGATCGCCACGCGTGCCTGAAGGAGGGGTGTGCAGGCTGGGCTGTGTGCGCCGGTCTTTGGGAGGGGCCGGGACGCAAGGAGAATTGATTTTACTCGCTCGAACACCCGGCGAGCTGCGGGGGAGGGGAGGAGAGCGATTGTCTGGCTGGACGTGCTTTGCATTTAAAATACCCTCCTACAGTTGCCTGGCCTCACTCTCTCCCCGCCTGCCCCTTTCTTTCCGCTCCTAGAGTCCCAGAGCGTTTGTCTCCAGCCGCCACTGGCGGCTGTGACCCGCAATCCCAGGCTTGGGCTGGTTTTTTTACCCCCACCCCCATTCCTACCTCCTGCTGAGAGCAGCTGTTCGCCTGGGAAACCGCCCAGTTTCAACTTTCTGATCTTGTACAATGCAAGCCCTAAGGCTGTGCCCGGGTCACGCCACTCATTAAAGCTTCTGCAGTGTCGGGTTGTTAAAACTGGGTGGGAGCTTCTCATTGCAATTCGGGGTGGGGTCGTTGCATAGCTAAATGCAGACTTTTTATGTCTCAGTTTTGGGAGGTCATCAGTGATGAGCATGGTATCGACCCCACTGGCAGTTACCATGGAGACAGTGATTTGCAGCTGGAAAGAATCAATGTATACTACAATGAAGCCACTGGTAATTATTTTTAACTCCCCGTCTTCAATTCCGGCACCTCTATGCCCTGCTCTCATGCGGCCCCAGGAGAAGGTGTGGACTTTAGGATGACCACTCTTAGGGTGGGGTAGCCTCTACTGTGTCAACGAAATCCTTTGAAAGCCTGGTCATAGGCCTTTCTTTGTTTGGGGGTAGTACCAATCAGAAAAGAGGTGGTACCAAGCCCTTCTCTGCAGAGATCATTGCCTGAAGGGCTAAGCCAGCTCTTGTTTCCCTGCAGGTAATAAATATGTACCTAGGGCCATCCTGGTGGACCTGGAGCCGGGCACAATGGACTCAGTCAGGTCTGGACCATTTGGGCAGATTTTCAGGCCAGACAACTTCGTGTTCGGTGAGTATGTGGCGTAGCTGAAGACAGAAGGGCACAAGGTGCCAATTACCACTGGTATAAGGGGTGGAGGAGTGTGATTGACAGATTGAGAGCATAAATAGCATCATCCAGGTGCGTGCTGGCTAAGTCTTAGTTTACACTTAGAGACAAATGCATCTTAGCTTTTTCAAAGAAAGGTGTGCTCTGTTAACTCATTTATAATTGCATGGATGACCAAATAGATTATTGTTTTTTATTGTCCACTTGGTGGTAACTTGAAATAACTATATCTGAGGCGTGATTTTTTTTTTTTTTTTTTTTTTAAGAAGGGATTTAACCCAATCATGGCTGATTTAATCCTCCTTTGCTCTGACAGGCCAGAGTGGTGCAGGAAATAACTGGGCCAAGGGCCACTACACAGAGGGTGCTGAGCTGGTGGACTCCGTCCTGGATGTAGTGAGGAAGGAGTCTGAAAGCTGTGACTGTCTCCAGGGCTTCCAGCTGACCCACTCACTGGGGGGAGGCACTGGCTCAGGCATGGGGACCCTGCTCATCAGCAAGATCCGGGAGGAGTACCCAGACCGCATCATGAACACCTTCAGTGTCATGCCCTCACCCAAGGTCTCTGACACTGTGGTGGAGCCCTATAATGCCACCCTCTCCGTGCACCAGCTGGTAGAGAACACAGATGAAACCTACTGCATCGACAACGAGGCCCTGTATGACATCTGCTTCCGCACCCTCAAGCTGACCACACCCACATATGGCGACCTCAACCACCTGGTGTCAGCCACCATGAGTGGGGTGACCACCTGCCTGCGCTTCCCAGGCCAGCTGAATGCAGACCTGCGCAAGCTGGCTGTGAACATGGTGCCCTTCCCACGCCTGCACTTCTTCATGCCAGGCTTCGCACCTCTGACCAGCAGGGGCAGCCAGCAGTACAGAGCCCTGACGGTGCCTGAGCTCACTCAGCAGATGTTCGACTCCAAGAACATGATGGCCGCCTGTGACCCGCGCCATGGCCGCTACCTGACCGTGGCCGCCATCTTCCGTGGCCGCATGTCCATGAAGGAGGTGGATGAGCAGATGCTCAACGTGCAGAACAAGAACAGCAGCTACTTCGTGGAGTGGATCCCCAACAACGTGAAGACGGCCGTGTGTGACATCCCTCCTCGAGGCCTCAAGATGTCAGCCACCTTCATTGGCAACAGCACTGCCATCCAGGAGCTGTTTAAGCGCATCTCGGAGCAGTTCACTGCCATGTTCCGGCGCAAGGCCTTCCTGCACTGGTACACGGGTGAGGGCATGGACGAGATGGAGTTCACCGAGGCAGAGAGCAACATGAACGACCTGGTGTCTGAATACCAGCAGTACCAGGATGCCACGGCTGATGAGCAGGGCGAGTTCGAGGAGGAGGAGGGCGAGGATGAGGCTTGAGTTTCCCAGGCCAAGAAGGTTAGGGAAAGCTGAGATGAAAGCAGGGGGTGGGGGGCTTATCTGTGAAAATACCTTGGCAGTTGAAGGAAGAAAGATGGTCTTAGGTTTGTGCTGGGTCTCTGGTGCTCTTCACTGTTGCCTGTCACTTTTTTCTCTTTTTGTAATATTGATAACATCAATGTAACACTTGAGATCTTTCTGAACTCCTGTTGTAATGGCTAAAATCACATAAACCTTTGTGTCCTAACGGTGTCCTCTTTTCTTTCTCTTCTTTCTCTTTATTAAGTTCTTTTATTACCAACTTAAATCCACCTTTCTGACCACATAATACTTTCTTCCTTTAGAAAAGAATGAAAGTCCAGAGGCATTTCCTCTTTGGGTATGGTATGAATTAATATAACTGAAACCAACCAAGAATGACCCTACTCAATCTAATAGGAGAAATCAACCTAAATTTTAAATGCCTTTTGGTACATGACTTGTTTGCTGCAGGATTGCTTGCCTGAAAGCACACAAAATGTGTTTTCATGTAGATACCTTACCAGGCCTTTATGAAGTTTTATTTGAACAGTTATGTAGAGGCACAGTACAGCATTTAAAGCAGAGTGAAAAGTTAGTTTCCTCTCCTCCTACGGTCCTTGATCCAGCCTTCCTCTCTGGAGGGTGCCATTATTAATAATGTTGATAATAATCACCAAGTTATATCATTTTCATGCTGCTGGGAATCAAATGTGGGGCCTTCTTGCACACTCAGCAAGCATTATATCACTGAGTTCAACAGCTGTGTTCAAGAGACAGGGCATTCATCACGCAGGTATGCTTTGTTTTATTTGGCCTGCTCCTACCAGTGGACATCCAGATCATTTAGACTTTTTTCATATAATGTGACAATGAATAATTTTGTAGCATTGTGCACACAAGAAAAGCTATTTCTATAAGTGGGATTTCCTGCCTTTTTGAGTTAATGAAGTTATGTGCACTTAGGAACATACGTTAGATATTTAATAGGTACATTCTCAGGTTTTCTCCCAGCCACCATGTTCAGTTTTATAAACTTTGTGCTAATCTTCATTTCAGTTTATTTGGAAATATAAATTTGGAGTGGTTGGGAGTTTTCCTTTAAAAAGACAAACCATAAGATTTTTCATAGTTTATTACATTCTTACCACGAAGACCCAGGACTTGAGCTTTGTATTCAAGCTTGATCTAGACTTGAATTCAACAATGAAAGAAGCTTTAGGAGTTCAGTCGAACATGGATTCTCAGTTAAGATACTTCCATGGGAGTATCTGTACTTTATCAAAATGGCACTGATACTCTTCTTTAATCTGGGCCAGGCAGTTTCTCACTTGAGGATGAGAAGTAGAAAATAACTGTGCAGAACTTATTTATATGCTTCTCTGGAAAAGAAAATAAGTCAAGAAGACCATCTTTGGGATTTATCTACTCTTTTACATGAATTCAAAACTAAAAAAAAATACTATTTTATATCTGGCCCTATATTTTTCATTTTGTATAGGTCTATTACTTTAAAAGGAGGGCATAAAGAATTTTTATTTTAATAAAAGGGTGAAATATATTTGGAAGCAGTTCCAAGGGGGAGGGTGAGCAGTGTCATTCTGAATTGTGTTAAAAAGAAGTCCATCCCACTCCTAGGCTCCATAAGTGGAAAAGGGCAGCAGTTCACTGTGTAAGTCTAGATCACAGAAACCTGACAGAGCGAGCAGGGTTCAGTGGGTCGGGATCTTTAGTTCCAACACTCTATATTTAATGTCAAACTGGCAGGTGTCAGTCCTGACTGAGCCAGTGTAAAGCTTCCAACAACCTCCTTGAAGGACGACGTTGGTTTTAAATGCCCCGAACACTTGGGGCAGCTGCCAAAGCTCCCTGGACCTGTCCTTGGCTGGGCATTTCCGGCAGCCTGTCAGATCCATGACAGTAACTTTGGAAAAGAGAAAGGATGATTGCCAAACTCCTTGTGGCATCCTGGAAGTGTGCATCTCTCTCATACCTTGTAAGAAAAGAACAGGCAGGTGCCAGCCAGCTAACCCTTTGGCTGCACACAGCTAGAGCTTATTTTGGCACGATGGGAAGGGTGGATGCCAACCTGACCATTCAAGCAGATGGCTCTGGATTTTATGTCACCTCAAAGACGAGAAAAATGTTTAGATGCTTGGAATAAGAGATACTATTTTTTTATGTGTGGGTTTTTTTTTTTTCACTTTTAAACAAAATTTATTTTTATTTTGTGTGCATTGGTGTTTTGCCATGGGTGTCGGGTCCCCTGGAACTGGAATTACAGACAGTTGTGACCTGCCATGTGGGTGCTGGGAATTAAACCTGGGTCCTCTGGAAGAGCAGTCGGTGTTCCCAACCACTGAGCTACCTCTCCAGCCTCAAGAGATACTGTGTTTAATTTCCTTTGGTAGGTGGCCATTGTGTGACGGGATTTGGTGTGTGTGTTGGAGGGGCAGCAGTGGTGAGATGGGTGGTGGTTGCCATGGCTGTTTTTAGCTCTAACAGTGTTCCGTGCCTCCCTAAGGTGCTTTAAGGAGGATATTCACTTTGACTAAGCAGGGTACCCAGATTATAAAATCTGCTGCATTTCGGTTATCTTGAGGCAAGGAAGCAAACTCCCACAGGGCTCCACATTGGCCTATCCAGCTGCATCGGCCTAAGGAGTGCTAAGGTTTTGTTAGACTAGTAGCAGTTTCAGCTAAAATCTGCTTTTTCTGTGCAGTTCACTTCAAAGGAAAACTTGAAGACGTGGTTGGTGTGGTTCTGTTCAAATGTCCCTAATGAGGTCACTGTTTGAAAATGATGTTGCATTTCTTCATTTTAAAATTCCACGTGCACATGTGTTAATGCAATCATATTTGCAAGAGAATTTTTTCTTCTTCTTTTTTTGGTTTTCAAGACAAGGTTTCTCTGTGTAACAGTCCTGGCTGTCCTGGAACTCGATTTGCAGACCAGACTCACTGACATCTGCCTGCCTCTGCCTCCCAAGTGCTGGCATTAAAAGCATGTGTTACCCAGTGCAAGAGAAATATTTTTATCAGAATTAAACCCTGTGAAAATTAATGGGGAGTTAGGGAAAGCTGGGGAGCGTGAGAGACCCTAAAACAACTGTGTCACAGCTAAGACTCCCCTCCCACAGACACCCTTTCACATGTTCTGGTGTCCTGGTTAGCATGACTTATCTGCTGGGGAAAGCTGCTTGACATCTCCTAGAATGTTGATTTCCTCTTTGTGTGTCAGCAGCTTCCTTTGAAGTAAAGATGCTTCCAAGTCAAGTCATGTGTTCACTTGGAAACAGATTCATTCTTCCCTTGGTTTCTTAACTGCCCTCTCTCTTAGTTTCTTTTGAGATATTCTGGTTATCACATACCCACAAAAATTTATTTTGGTGCAGTCTATTTCACATCATTTCTTTTTTTTTCTTCTTCTTCTTCTTCTTCTTTTTTAAAATTTTAAACCATAAAAAAATAAGCACTTGAAAGAGTACAGGTGTTGTAGCAGACAACCTACTTTCTGAGTATAACGGCCATTACCATCTTAGTCAGCAGCTGTGACTAACAGGAGACCATCAGGATGAGGCCTGTTGAGGTTCTCATAAAAAGGGGGGGGTCCTTACACTCTCACCTAGGTCCTAGCCACTTGGTCCTATTCCTCCCACTGTATGTGTTCCTGCACTCACTGGTTCACCAGGCTAGACTTAATGTGGAGGTTCCTAGACTAGAGGTTGTCTGTCCAGCAAGGACATGGACACCTTGTACCTTTTCCCACATGCCCTGCGTTGTGCATCCCTTTATCTGATGCCCAGTTTATAATTCCTTTTATAGTAAACCAGTAGACTTCAGTGCTTCTCTGAGCTCAGTAAGCTGCTCTAGGAAATCCATCAAATCTGAGAGGTCAATGGAGGCCACAATTTACAGCTGTTGGTCAGAAGTTTAGGGAGCGACCACTGGATTGCCACTGGCATCTGTGGTGCAGGGCAGTCTTGTGGGTCACAGCCCTAAGATTGTGTGATATGATGCTGCCTCCAGGCAGTCAGTGTCATAGCTGGATTGAACTAGAGGATATCCAGGTGGTATTTACTGTAGAAATGGCTTGCTTTGGTGAGGAGGCATCTCAAATTTGGGGGTATAGTTTTCTATATTGAGAGTAGAGGGGAGAACCATTTTTCCACAGAGTAATATAAATAGGTCTCTTAGGCTTAAAGAGAGCAAGCACTAGGAAAGGAGATAAGCCTTTGAAGTGTTTTCTGGTGAGGAGAAGCCTTATTTTCTAAAGCAACTGAAGACAAAATTGAAAACTTGACCCACATTTCTGGTGTGATCTGGAGTGTTCAGATGGACAGTATTCAGGATGGTATGGCTGTAGACATTGTCCATTTATGGATCCAAACATTTCTTCTTATCTTGAGGCCTTCCTAACTTTAAGCTAACAAATACAGCATACCCATGACTTACAGAGAACATGTTCAATGATCTGCAATAAAATGTTCATGTCAGGACAGCTAAAATGATGGATCTTTTTTCTCTCTCTCCAGCACAAATGTGTTTGCTGTTGCTTGTGTATCTGGTTACCAAAGGGAAGGGACCTACTTTGATAGATTTGGTGATAAGGGAAGGCACATAAGTATACACAAAAAATAAGCCTCTGTGGCCACATGGAAGGTGTTCCCAGGAAATTGGTTGGGGACAGGAGCTAACATAAGGTAAAGGGCTGGAGAGGGGGTAGAAAAGAGTATGTGGGATGTCCATGGGCAGTTGGTGGCTAGTGTCTGGCAGGCCTGTTGAGACATGTGAGTCTGTGGAAGTGAAGATGGGAAGACACATTCTACATTCAGCAGCTGCATTATTCATAGATACAACTCTGAGATACAATCTCTCCCTAAAGGAGACAGAATCTAGCAAGCTGCTTTGCAACTTCATAGTTTCTTTCTTTTAGTTCTCTGACTGAATAGGTATGTGGTACCATTTGAATGCAGTTCGTTTCCAATAATAATCACATGGAGACTTCATTCTGCAATGTAATGACGGTGAAGTGGTGTGATTTTTAAGGATAATAACTAGGTCATAGGGCACCATGGTTGAATGTGGTTCTCTACGGGCAGTTCCTCTCCTGAAAAGTGGATGACTATGAGACTGAACCTGGACCTTTCTTTCCCTTCGTGGCTCTTTTGTTCCTACTATGTTTCAACGTAGCCATGACCCTCACCAGAGCCCAGAAAATGCTAATATTACAAACTTAGAAGAAGTGTGAGGAAAATGAGCCTCTGTCCTTTATAAAGAAAATGATTCAGAGATTTTATTATAACAACACAAAACAGAACAGCACAACATGGCTTTAGTATCTCAGTTTATAGGAAAAGAAAAGAGAATCCACACTTAGCACCTACTATGTGCTAGGCTTATTACCATTTGGTCTATACTGTAGAGTGGACAGAGACCTCAGTTGCCATTGAAGAATTTGGGAGACCTTTAACATATCACTTCAGCTGTGTGAATCCCTGTATAAAACAATTCATAATATGGGTACAGAGGTCCAAGTGGCGTTAGTGTGCATGGAAATAAGAAAGTGATCACGCCCAGTATTTGGGAACATGTGCTCCCAGCTCTCCTTCAATGTCACTTAGTTTTTCCAGGAATACTACACAGTACGGGTACTATTGTGCTCCCAATGAATTTTAAACTTGCTTTCAAAAGGAGTAAGAGAAATTATTGGCTCACATTGTTGAAAAGTCCAGAAGCAGATCTTTGACAGCAATATTTAGAGTCTAGATGTACATATCCTGTGATAGCTATAAATGCAGACCAACACAAAATCATAAACTCACTTAAGGCATTATGAGACTACTTTTTTTGTCACTTGGTTGTGTAATTCTCAGGTGTGAACTTTGTAGATGACAATTCATGTTACGTCAAAAGTTGGAGGTGCCTGGACTGGCTTTGCATTGTGTCCCTGGAACCTGTTCTCTCCTGATCACCTCTGGGCTCTGCACTTTCTTGTTTCACTGTTGCTCTTTGCCAGGATCTCCCCAGGGGTGACAGCTTGAGGCTCATATCACCCCATTGCTACAGAGAAGGAGCCAGGCTGGCTATGGACCTAAGTCAGATACCCATCTCTGAATAAGTCCCTAGGGGCAGGGGAGAAAAGGACAGTGATCAGTCTGGATCATATGTGTTTTCAGGTGGATGAAGAGAGGCCAGAGGAGTGGTAACCTTGGCATTCAGGGAATTAACTTAAGCAACTTGTTCTGGAATCATTCCATTGTAAGTAAAAGACACGGACACCTTGGTTTTCTGACTCTGAAGTGCTTAAGGTTTGTCCCAAAAGGGATAACAGCCAGTTACAAAGTGTTCAGCATGGGAGCCTGATCCATAGACATGCAAATCTCCAAGGTTTCAGCTGATCAACAGGCTTAAGTCTATATTCAAGGAGCCTGAGACCATCTGACACATTCCTTACCTTGCTATTCTCTCTCATTCTCTGTAGGAGTCCTACACTAGACAGTAGCCAAAAAGCCAAGAAGCAGTCTTCTTGTTATAAATTTCATCTCCAATAGACAGTCCTGTGCTTTCCCATTATGCTGTCTCTCCAAAGTCCCCAGATCATGGAGTTATTGGGAGGTGGTGGAAACTTCAAGGTAAAGCCTAGTGGGAGGTCTTCTGGTCAATGGAGAAATGCCCTCAAAGGGGATTCTGAGGGATGGAGAGATGACCCAACTGTTAGGAGCACTAGATACTCCTCCAGAAGACCCAGTTCCATTGCCAGCACCCATATTGTTCACAGCCATCTGCAACTCCAGTTCCAGGAGATTGAATCAATGTCCTCTCCTGGCCTCCTTGGGCACCAGGTATGCACATAACACATAGATATACATGCAGGCAAAACACCTCTACACGCCATTTTTTTTTTTAAAGAAGGGAGGGTAGAATGCTAGGACCCTGTTCTTCCTCTTTACTTCCTAGCCACAAGGAGATTGGTATCACTCTACAGTGTGCCCCTTCTGTGACAAGCTGCCTTACCACAGTAGCAAAATTAAGAGGGGCATACAACCGTGGGCCAAAGCCCAAGTGCACCCCTCTCCATCTCTCTTTTTGAGACAGGATCTCACTGTGTAGTGGTCCAGGCTAACTCCAAGCTCTGCTCTTTCCACTTTTACCTCCTGGTGTCCCAGGTATGTGCCAGCACAAGCTTTCCCTGTTCTAAGCATGTTATCTCAGGCATTTGTCCCAGTCATGGCAAGCTGTATAACACATTCAGCTCTCGCTTCACCTTGATACATATCCTTCTCTCTTCCCAGAATACACTGTATGTCTTCTTCCCAAGGGTTCCTCAGCCGTGTGTGTGTGTGTGTGTGTGTGTGTGTGTGTGTGTGTGTGTATACACATGTTAAAGAATGTGCTCATGTTTTTGTTACTGTGTTTGTGCACATGTGCATGGAGGCCATAGGTCAGTGTCAAGGGTCTTCTTTAATCACTTCTGTGATGGTTTGAAAGAAAATGGCTCCCAAAGAGAGTGGCACTACTAGGAGGTGTGGAGTAGGTATGGCCTTGTTGGAAGAAGTGTGTCGTTGTGGGGTTGGGCTTTGAGGTCTCCTTTGCTCAAGCTATGCCCCCGTGTGGAACACAGATAGTTCATTTCCTGTTGTTCTTGTGGATCAAGATATAGAACTCTCAGCTCCTTCTCCAGCACCATGTCTGCCTGTATGCTGCCATACTTCCTGCCATGATGATAATGGGCTAAACCTGTGAAACTGTAAGCCAGCCCCAATTAAATGTTTCCTTTATAAGAGCTGCCTTGGTCATGGTGTCTCTTCACAGCAATAGAAACCCTAACTAAGACAACTTCCCTTCTTATTTTTTGAAAGAGAGTCTCTCAGATTCTGCAGTGTTGGCTAGCCAGCTCCTGTGCCCACCTCCCCAGTGCTAGGATCACCAGCATGTGTCACTATACCCACCTTTTTAAAATGTGGGTGCTGGGGATTTGAACTAAGGTCCTTATACTTTCATGGCAAGCACTTTTACCGATTGAACCCATGCCCCAGTCTCCCACTTAACTCTTAAATGACAACCAGATTCCATCTTTCTAAGAGAGTTTCCGTTGTTTTAAGGTTTTATGTGTCTATTCTCTTCATGTTTGGTATCACAGGAGCTGCCACGGGAATCAGCTGGTTTCAGGCTGGTCCTGACTTTTTTTTTTCTTTTTTTTGGTCTACTCTCCCTTCTAATTCCACTTTTATCTCCACTACTGCCATATGTATGTTTGTTTTCAGTGTTTGTGCTATGGTTTATAATATGTACTTTACCACACTATGCCTTCAAGTAGTGCCCTCACACCCAGCCCCAAACGCTGTGAATTGCCCACAGCTTTGCACTTCCTTTTGCTCCAGCTGTCCCGCCTGGAGCCCTGTCTTGCTCTCAAGTCTTTTGTTTTTTAAAAAAAAGTCACTATTTTTGCTTGAAACAGCTTCATTTGATTCAAAAGGAAACAGTGTACTCATCCACATAGTTCCAATTTCAGATCTCTGCGTTTCTTTGGATGCATCTACTTTCTTTCCTACTACAAAACTTACTTCAGCATCCTTAAGGTGGCAATGAATCTGTCAGCTTTAGTTTAGGCTTTAAAAACCTTTATTTTGCCTCATTTTTCAAAGATGTTTTCACTGGAGGTAGAATTTTAAGTTGACAACTTACCTTCCCTAAAAGACTTCATTCTATTGTCTCCTGATTTGTATTAAGATGTGAAGTTACCAGTAATTAATAATTTTATCTTCTTGTATGAAATGCTTACTTTTCTGTTTTTAGTCACTATTTTCCATGCAGGTTTTAAGTTCTTTAAAGATTTATTTTATATGTGTATTAATGTTTTGCCTGAATGTGTGTCTGTGCACCCTGTGCCTGCCTGGTTCAGACACATGTTCATGAAAGTCACAAGAGGGTATTGGATCCCCCAGGAACTAGAGTTACAGATGGTTGTGAGCAGCCCTGTGGTTGCTGAGAATTGAACCCAGATCCTCTGCAGGAGCAACAAGTGCTCTTAACCACTGAGCCATCTCTCCAGCCCTTCCAGCAGTTTCGATATGCTGTATCTTGATGTGGTTTTCTCCAAGTTTACTGTACTTGGGGTTCTTTAAGTGGTTTAAGTATGTGAGACTTCATCAAATTCACAATGTTATCTTCTATAATTTCTTCAAATATTTTTCTCCTACCCTCACCCAATATTGAAGGATTTTAATTACATATACATTTAACTTTTTAACTATGTCTTAACGGTTTGCTGTCAATCTGGTTGTTGTCAGTGGTAGGTTTTTATCAGTTTTTTTCTTTTTTCTTTGAATGGGTCTGGAAGTTTCTATTACTATGCTTTCAAATCCATTGATCTTTTCTACAATGACTAGCTCCCTATTAACCTGATGTGAGGATTTTCAAACTTAGATATTAGATTTTTAATCTCGAAAAGTTCCCTTGGATCTTAAAAGCATTCCATTTTTCCCTCTTTCTCCTTTTTCTACGTTTTTGAATGTAGAACACATTTACATTCGCAGCCTTGTGGTCCTTCTCCTTGCTTCCATTTTCTCTGTTATCTGTAGTTCTGCCTTTTTGGATGGAATTTTCTCCTGGTTATGGGCTATCTTTTCCTACCACACTGCAATTTTCAGGTGGGAGCCAGACATGGTGAATTTTTTGCTATTTGAAATTTGAATTTTGTTGTAGTCCTTTTGAGATTATTAGTAGACAGAGCAATACCCATAGCCTCCAAACCCTAGGTGGCAGTGTCGCTCACAAGGGCACATGTTTCGGTCCTAGTGCCTTGTACTCTTCTAGGCCTGTGGGAGCTCTCCCTATGGTCTGGCTTACTTTCCAGCTCTCTTTCTGCATCCTCCCAAGGGCTCTAACCTTGCATTTGCTTGGCTTAAGAGGATCGCTATGTTATGTTAACCACCAGAGCATATTCTCACTATATATTTTATTTTATTTTACTTTATTTTATCTTATTTTTTGAGACAAGAGTCTCACTGTGTAGCCCTGACTATCCTGGAACTCTCTGTGTAGGTGGGGCTGGCTTCAAACTCACAGGGATCCCCCCTACCATGTCTGCCTCCTGAGTGCTGTGATTAAAGGTGTGTTCTACCACACCCAGCCTGTGGAGCTCCCTTGATGAAGTTCCTTCTAGCCAGTGCTGTCTTTGTGATCCAGTGACTTGGGCTCTGAATGCTGATCTCTGATTCCCACTCTATGTGAGCATCCCTCCCTGCCCCCTGCCCCCACCTCCCTCCACCTACCCCACCCCCCCTCCCACCCCTTGCTGCTCCACAGCATGGAAACTGCTTCCAGGTATCATGTTGGGGAAATCACACAGCAGCCTCTTTTGTTCCCTTTTTCTCAGAGATGGCTTTCACCATTACCTCATACCCAAAGTCTTATTTTGCCCAGTTTCTTAACTGCTTCGGTAGGAAAAGACTTTATTTACGTATTTATTTATTTATTTAGCCATCCTGAGGACCAGCCCAGGGCCTGGACCACGGTCCACATGATGTCTCATCACTCTCCTTCACTCCCATTGAACTCCACGCCTAGCCTGTCAGTCTGTCTGTCTTTCCATATCCTAATTCTCTCATTGCAGTATTTGTCCAGTTTATTTGTTCTTATGTACCTTTTAGTTTAAATATTGCTTGTGGTTATTTTCTTTATTTTTTTTTAATCTCTTTTTACAGATCTTTCTTTTCTGACAGAATCTCATTTCAGAATTTTCTTAATTTTTACATTTTCTTCCATATCTGTGATCTTTTTAAAAATACGCTTGGGCAGATGATAAATCTGTGTAGATGTTATTTTGCTCCTAACTTCTCTCACTTCTCTTAACACTTTTATGATAGCGCATACTCATAATCACAGCACTCAGAGGTAGAAACAGGAAGATAGTAAATTCAGCCATCCTGGGCTCCGTGCCACGGTCTCAAAAACAAAACAAAATACAGTTGTATGGAATGTGATCATGGTCCTTATTTTACTTATTGGACCTGGGCCTCTCACAAGCTAGGCAAATACTCTACCACTGAGCCCCATCCCCAGCTCTGTAGCTCGTTTTCAAATGAAATGAATTTTCCTACTCTTTGGGAAGAAAAAGAAAGCTCCCCAACCCCAGTTTACAGACAACACGGCTCTATAGCTCCCCCTTCTGCTGTGTTCATAAAAACAATTTAAAAACATTCTTTAGAATTGTTTATTTATTTAGTGTTGGGTGGGGTGGTACACCTGGAGGTATTAGGACGGCTGTCGAGAGGCTCTTCTTTCCTTCCCCATGTGGGTTCCTGGCATCGAACTCAGATAGTTAGGCTTGGCAGCAAGTGCCTCTACCCACTGAGTCATCTCGCCAGCCTTTGTTTATTTTTAATTGCTTACTTGAGAGATGCATCTGTACTCCCACCAAGACTCCCACATGGAGTCTCCTCCTTCCTTTCCTGCTGCTAGTCCGCAGTGGTCATGGAAACTGCGGCTGGCATTTTCTCCTCATTGTAATCCCCATGGTAAAGGGGCATTTTGATTTGCTTAGCTTGAGAATTTAAAGTTTGCTTCTTGCTGGGCATGGTGGCTCATGCCTTTAATCCCAGCACTTTAGAGACAGGTAGATCTCTGCGAGTTTCAGACCAGCCTGGGCTACACAGTGAGACCCTGTCTCAAAATTTAATTAATTAATCAACTAATTATAAAAACAGATTTTGCTTTTTGGTCTGGTTAACAGATGGGGAAGGCGAGGGAGACAGGTTCAGGGAGAATTCAAACTTGTGACCCACAGCCATTCTCTCTGCATCTTCCAGATCAGTCCACCTCTAAAGTCTCCAACCACCATGCTTCTGTTTCACCAGCCATTTACTTTAAATTTTACTTTGACACAGTGGTAGTGATATGAATGTGGATAGACACCCTCTGGCCTTCAGGGAGTGTCCAGGCTACCCAGAGAAGCAGACACAAGCACTTTCAAACACCACAAGAAAAGGATGAGCAAAACCCAAAGAAGCCATGGACTCGACTCGCTCCTGTGGGCTCTCTATAAGTGCAGTTTTCATAGAGGAAACTGCATCCATTATCCCCAAGGTTGGAAGGTCTGAGGGGCTTGCATATCAGCCAGAGGCCATTTCTTAAAGGAGGATGAATTAAACAGTGGCTCATGAAACATCAGGATATGCTGTTACAGCCAATGAAACCAGGTGACAGGAGCTGTCTCTACCGAGAACCCTGCTGACCTCATTTCTTCCTATTTTCTTTTTTTGTGGTGTTATAGGTACACACAGGGCCTCATGCATCTGTTCACCGCTGAGCTGGGTCTCCTTTATGTTCTGTTGGTTTTGCTTCCCCCTAGAAACGTTGGCAGGCCTCTGGAAGGCAGACAGTGGCTGTTGCCTGGTGCAGAGCCTATGTCTTCCTTCGTGAGGCTGACACATCATCTCGTCAGATTACAGCTTTGGAGTCTTCTGTTGAAAGAGGGATCCTGCCACGATTTTGCATTTCTGACCGGTGACATTGACCATTCTACTCTTTGGATGGCACTCACATAACCTTGCTTCCTTGTCTGGATAAAGACCAAGGGGCTGATGTGTGTGCTGTGTGGAGAGAGAGGCAGGCCTAGCTTTCCCTATGCAGGTTTTGCGTGCAGAACTTTACTCAGAGCACCAACATATGGCTATTGTGTCTGTATATCATATAAAGCTATTTTACTTTGAGTGTCAAATACTATATCCAGTCATTCAAGGGTTCAATTGGAAAGTTCAAAAAGACAGAAGACATGATTGTCTTTAGGACTTACAGTCTTTTCTCTATACACACCACTACACCTTCTTACTGAGCCCAAGGCTCAGAAGCAACCCTGAGATCAGCAGGTAGAAGAGAGAAAGGCAGAAGTTAAAGATCTTCCCCTAAATCAGCCTCAGAGGGAGCCATGCTAAGGGTTAACATAGCCTGGAAGTATTGACTCACAGAGGAAGAGGTGGACAGAGAAAGGGTTGCCGGGTTCCCGGTGCCCATGCCCATCCTTTTGGACTCACTGCAGTCCTGGCCCAGTTCCACAACTGAGGCCCAGACCTCGGCAATTGCTGTGAGACCACACTGCTCCTGACCCCAACTCCTCACCCAGGTCGGGTGAGTTCCTTTCCAAGCCAGTCCCAGAAGATAAGACTAGAAACTTCCTCAAAGAAACTAGATGTGATAAAGCTAATCTCAATGACATCCCAGCCACGAGTTTCTCCTGCCAACCCAACTCTCCTACAGATCAGCACAACATGCCCAGTTCTCATAGTTCTACCACTTCTTCCTGCCACCTTTAGTGATGTCTAGGGTGTGGGGGGGGGCAAGTTGAGACTAGAGTATCAGACCACAGAGAACCTGGGATGGCCCCTGGCCCCTTCCTTTCTTTTACCCCTAGGCACAGTCCTTCTGTGCCTTGGGCTCCCCAAAGGCCTTTGTTTTCCTACCTCCATTCTTCTCAAGCTAGGTAAGATGTCACTTTCAGGTCTGGGTGTTCAACTCTGACTTTAGAAAGTTAACTCTCTCTCTCTCTCTCTCTCTCTCTCTCTCTCTCTCTCTCTCTCTCTCTCTCTGTGTGTGTGTGTGTGTGTGTGTGTGTGTGTGTGCGTGTGTGTGTGTGTGTGTGTGTGGTTGGTCTATGTCCACATGTGTGCAGGTGCACTTGCTCATGCAAGCTCACATGGAGGTCAGATTGCTATCAGGATGTCTTCCTCAGTCTCCACCTTATTTCATTTTTCATTTCTTTTATCAAGACATTCTCCACTCACCCTACATATCAACCACAGATCCCACCTCCTCCCATCCCCTAGCCCCCCTCCCCCAAGCCACCCCCCAGCCCCACATTTTCCAAATTAAGGTCTTCCATGGGGAGTCAGCAGAGCCTGGTACACTCAGCCAAGGCAGATCCAAGTCCCTCCCCACTGCACCAAGGCTGTTCAAGGTGTCACATCACAGGCACTGGGCTCCCAAAAGCCTGTCCATGCACCAGGGACGGATCCTGATCCCTCTCGCCTGGGTGTCCCCCAAACAGTTCGAGCTAAACAACTGTCTCCAGCATCCAGAGGGCTCAGTTCCGTCCTATGGGGGCTCCCCAGCCATTAGTCCACAGTTCATGGGTTTCCACTAGTGTGGTGGGTCATCTCTGCACATCTTCCCATCATGATCTCTACGTCCCCCTGCCCACAGAATCCCTCTTCTCTCTCATCGATTGGATTCCTGGAGCTCAGCCTGGTGTCCAGCGGTGGATCTCTGCATCTGCCTCCATCAGTCACTGGATAAACAAATAGGGTATTCACTAGACCGGTCACCAGAGTAGACCAGTCCAGGCACCCTCTCCATCATTGCCAGTAGTCCAAGGTGGGGTCATCCCTGCTCCACCTTATTTTTTGAGACAGAGTCTCTCCGTAAACCTGTAACTCACTAGACCAGGAGGTTAGCAGACCCTAAGAAGCCATGTGTCTCTGCCCTCCAGCACTGCAGTTACAGACGTGCCTGATTTTCGTCCGGGTTCTGGGGGTCTGAACTCAAGTCTGGTTTTCACTCGGTCCTACTTTCCGTTCCTGTTGCCGTGACAGACACCGTGACAAAAACAACTACAGCGAGAAAGCGTTTATCTTAGCTCACAATTCCAGGTTACAGCCCGTCATTGCGGGGAAATGCTGAAGGAAGACCCCAGACTCAGAGTATGCAAGAGCAAAGAGCATTTATTAATATTCCAGCATGCCTGTGGGGTCATTTAGCTGTACAAAATAGTGACGACCCTAAGGGGAGCATGCAGGCTCCTTTTAAGCACAGCTAAGAGATTTTCAGGAGCAGTTAGTTCAGCTCAAACATAACTGATTAAGAAAGCAGCAGTAGGATTAGTATACTTTAAATTGGCTGGGGTTTTATCTTTGGACGTACTGGGTAAGTTTCAAGGAGGTTGCAGGAACTGTTCTTGAGAAATTGTGGGCTTGACTCAGGCCTTGTTCATGCTCTCTCCTTTGTCCTTGAATGTAATTTGTTGGGAGAGACACCTGTTTGCCCCTCTCAGAGAGCTGAAACCTATAATCAGTTTTAAAAGTGGAAAAGTTCAAGCCCTTCAGAAGTCACAGTGGTAAGAGCTGGAGACAGTGGGAGCATCACATCCATAGCCAGGAAACAGAGGAATAAATCACCACATGCTTGCTTCAATCAGCTCATTTCACTTTCACAGTCCAGGACCCAAACCAGGAAATGGAGCCAGACACTTAGGCTAGGTTATCCCAAATCAATTAGCGCTATCAAAAAACAAAACAAAACAAACAAACAAAAAACAGATCCACAGGCCATCTGTTCTTGTTTCATTCTATTGTTGTGACAAATACCATGATCAAATGCACCTTAGGGAAAGAAAGGCTTTATTGTAGCTTCTGGGTGACAGTCCAGCAGGGCAGGAACTTGAAGCAGAAGCCATAGAGGAGCACTGTCTACTGACTCACCCCCAAACCACGCTTAGCCAGCTTTCTTTTACATCCCAGGACCACCTGCCCACAGAATGGTGCCATCCATAGTCAGAAGGCCTCCGTATCAATCAACAATAAAGACAATCACACACAGACATGCCCACAGGCCAACCTGATAGAGATAATTACTTCACACAGACTCTTCAAGTGATTGCAGGCTGTGTCAAGTCCACAGTTAATGGTAACTAGGTCACCAACTTAATCTAGACAATTCTTCACCGAGCCTCCCTTTCCCCGGGTGATTCTCCATTGTGTGGAGCTGACGAAACTACCACACACAAGCAGCACTTTATCCTTCGAGCAATCACCACAGCCCTAAGTCATCCTAACAGATTCTACCACAGCCTCTGGACCAGCCGGCTCTCCACCACAGACACACAATACCCGAGGCGATTGACTACAAGGAGGGAATGTTATTAGGGCTCATGGTTTCGGGTTACGGTCCTGTTACTTTGGCCCTGTGGCAACACAGTAAGCATCATGACCAGAGCATGTGGTAAAGGAAGTAAGTTCAGCTCGTGGTGGCTGGGAAGCAGAGAGGTGGGAGAAGCCAGAGACCCAGTGTCCACTTAAAGGACGTGCCCTGTATTAGCCTCATTCTTTAGAGGAATGGAACAGATAGAATGTGAATGTGCGCGCACACACACACACACACACACACACACACACACACACACACACACAAAGGCTGTCTGCATGCAGGAGTGGCTGAGAAACTGCTCAGAGCATGAAGCTAGATACCACAACAATTCCATTCTGGAGCCAAAGGCTTAGATTCCTGGTGACTCATTGGTATTCACTCCACAGTGGAAGGCCAAAGAAGTCAGGGGCTGGTGTCAGTGAAAGATGGTGATGGTGGTGGTGGTGGCAGCGGCGGCGGCAGCAGCTGCAGCTAGCAGTACTGGAGTCCTCAGCACGAAGGAACGGGGGAGACACTTGCTTTTCCCTCAGACCTTGTATCTGGGCTGTCTACTACGAGGTGTCACCCACACTTAAGGGGAGTATCCCCCCTAAATCCAACTCTGGAAATGCTCTCACGGACATGCCCAAAAACATTGTCTCCTAAGTATTCCAGATCCAGTAAAGTTGACAATCAAGAACCGTCACAACCCCAGTGATCTAACTTCCTCCCTCAAGGTCCCTCCCCAATGATCTAACTTCCTCCCTCAAGGTCCCTCCCCAAAGATCTAACTTCCTCCCTCAAGGTCCCTCCTAAAGGTTCTACCTCATCAAGTTGGGGACCATGCCTTAAACACAAGGGCCGGTGTGGGACGTCCCAGGTCCAAACTGTAGCATGCTGTCCTGGAAGTCGCCATGGCCTCAACCTAGTATTTCTTGCCTGTCTCTACCCCATGTCATTCTCCCTCAAGCACTAACCAAAAGGGGGGAAAAGTGTGTGTGTGTAGGGGCAGCGGCTCTTTTGCTAAGTGTTTTGTGAAATACTCAGGGCATCAAATAGCTATACCTTTTGGCTTTCAAGCTGTGTGACTTTGGACAACTTATTCAACCTCTCTGGGGCTTCATTTCCTCATCTATAAAATGCAAATGATCATGGTACAGATCATCACAAGGTTAAACACATATTATCTGTGTATGATATCATTATGGCTTGTCATTGGTGATGACGTGAAAGGCATTGCAGAAGGATTCCCACCCCCGAAGCAGAAGGCACACCTCAGCCAATCTCTGGCGCCATGGCCAGCACACAGGTCAGAGAACAGGAACATATCGATGCCACGCTGTAACTGAGTGAGTGGGAGGCATGAGTCACATACAGGGCCCTCTCCAGAGTGTTAGGTTGAGTCATGTGAAATTTCAGAATTTTGTGCGGAAACCCAGAGGTTCCTATCAGTTGACTCTGCTGTCAGTCTTGAGGAGAGGAAACGGAGGGCACAGTTGTTGTTGTTTTTTTAGCTCCCTCTGCTTCCAACTCTTTTCTCTTGTCCTTGTTTCTCAGGATGATTCGTGTCCCGGGGCAGAGTTTCAGAGTCCACATCTGGTTCCTCGGATTTGGCAACACCCTGCTTAAGGGACAGGGGCTGCCACTGTACCCTGAAAAGGAGACTCTAGGGTGTCATGGCAGCTGTGACTCACGGCAGCTCCAGAGAGCCCGGCGACTCCTTCTTGCAACACTAGCATGCCAAGACAAAATCAAGACAATGACTGCAGTACCTGTTAGGCTCCCTGCCCCTCCTGTCTCGACAGTTTCAGATGCTACACTTTTTATTGTCTGCCCTTTAAGCCCACAAAGAATAATGCTTTTTTTCTTATCCTTCTTCACTGAGCATACATTCAGCCATATTTATTGACATCTGCCACGTGACATGCACTGCATGTAAGGAAAATTCAGTCTATGCTTCATGCTGTTGTCAGTTTGTGAAGACTTCCAGGGTGCAAAGTACAAGTCCCCAGTGTGGTGACTTCGTTGGTTTGTTTTGCTTCGGCATTTTCTGGTGCCAACCTCTAAACCCTGGCCAGGTCCTTGTACATGCTAAGTACTGCTCTACTACCAGGCCACACCCTTAGACCTTAGTGCAATGTTTAATGCTTTCTGAAAGTGAGCATACCCCATGGATAACTCACCCCATGCTTTCCAGCTCTCCTTCCTTAACTGCTGGCTGACCTGTCTTCAAGCTGCAGCCCCCCACCTTCCCTGTGGAGGCCCACAAAGGTTTCCTAGAGATCTGAGCTTGCTTTACCCAGCAGAGCTGCATTAGAGGATTGCTTGACCACATGCATGGTTGTCAGGGGTTTGGAAGGATCTGCACTTGGATGTGTGGTGTGCTTTGATCTAGTAAGGGGAGGTCTTTCACCCTGCCCCTTGGCATTCCTTTAAAAAGCCCTTTAGAAGACACAGAGGGGCTAGTGGATAAGGATCCAGGCCCTCCCGAGCTATCCTGTGTTTTTGTCTCTCTCCCTTCTATATTTCTATCTAAATATCTCTCACTCCTCTCTCTTCAAGAGTACCCTGGGGTAAAAGCGGGAGTGGGTCTCCCACACTCCCCTCTGACTTACGCCTCCATTTCCCACTTATCACAGTGTTGACATTCTTACATCCCTTCCAGAGGCTTTTGGAAACTCAGGTGGATTTCCCAGGCCACCCTTGGTTCTGACAGTTTCACATGGAAGTCGTACATGCGTCTTCCTCCATGTAACCTCAAGTTTCCTGAGTGTAGAAACTTGCCCCATCGTGTCTCAACCAGCACATTTTTTGCTACGCTGCGTTTTGCTCTGAGCACTATGTCACCTGGTTGGAACTCCTGCCTGCAGGTTTTCCCGTCTGAGATGACCATGGACTTGACCTGCTTCCAAATAATTAGCTCTGGCTTCTCAGCAGCTGGTGAAGGGCTGGGTTACAGACTGCTGAGGAATGAGAAATGTTTGGGGTGGATGTGCATCAGCGGTGGTATGTAACATCACAGCCCAGCTGTCGGACTTTGTAATAAGAACTGTAAGAGAGAGGGGTGAGGGGAACTCGGGAAGGCAAGTGAAGGGACAGGGTCACGCCAACAGTGTCTGTCAAGAGCCAGGCTCCTCTGAGAAACTGAGTTGTCAAGAATTTTAGATCCCCTTCCATGGTGAAAATCTCTCACTTTGGGGTATACTGAATTAGAGTGCAAAGGCAAGCTCTTCTAAAACCAGTTCTAGCTTGCTCCAGTAAGGTTCGCAGCAGTCAATTAACTGTGCAAATCTGGTGACTGTTGTAACCATTTCACTTTTATGTCCAAATCCATTCTTCCCTCCCCCCCCCTCCTCCTCCCTGTGTGTCTGGGTGGAAAAAGAGAGAAAGAGAGAGAGAGAGAGAGAGAGAGAGAGAGAGAGAGAGAGAGAGAGAGAGAGAGCGCAGAGGTCAATGTCAAGTGCCATCCCTCTCCACCTTATTTTTTGAGACAGGGTCCATCCCTGAACATGGAGCTCATTGTTTTGTCTAGACTGGCTGGCCAGTGAGCCCCAGGACCCTCTGCCTGCCTTCCTGAGTCCTGCCTGCTCCCAGGGATAGCTTTACAGTCATGTAGTGACCACACTTAGCTTTTATGTTGCTACTGAGGATTTGAACTCAAGTATGTTTGTAGCAGGCATTTACCCACTGTGTTATCCCCCCAGCCCCATTCTTTCCTTTTATGAGAAAAAGCTTTTGGAATTAATTTGGTTTTCTTGTTCTCTTAAAATCATATTCCTATGATGGCTCAGTAGGCTTGCCATACAAGCATAAGACCTGAGTTTGGATCCCTATCGCCCAGGTAAGAGGAAAGGCATGGTGAAGCAGCCTGTAATCCCGATACTGGGGAAATGGAATCAAGAGGACCCCTGGGCTTCCTGGCAACTAGTCTAGCCAAAATTCGAGCTCCGGGTTCAATGAAAGACCTTGTCTCCAAAAATAAAGCAGAATTCAATTGAGGAGCACATTCAGTGTTGACCTCTGGCCTCTACACACACATCATATATACACAGATTATACATTACAAACACATCATACACACATCATATACACAGATTGTGTACACAGATTATACATTACATACACATATACACAGATTATACATTACATACACATCATATACACACATACATTACATACACATCATACACACATCGTATACATAGATTATACATTACATACACATACACACATCATATACACACATTATACATTACATACACATCATACACACAAACCATATTTATACCATCAATAACAAAAACAATGTTATTTTTCTGTGTCATAAAATTGAATCAGCAAAAATGTAATATAAAGGTTTGAAATAATCCATTATTCTTGTTATTTGTGGTGTGTGTGTGAATACAGTGCCTATGGAGACCAGAAGAGAAAGTCAGATTCCCTAGAGCTGGAATTACAGGTGGTTAGGAACTTGGATCCTTTGCAAGTGCAGTACATGTTTTTAACAAGTGAGCCCTCAACTTTGAGTATTTTTTTTGTTGTGTTGATTTTATAATTCTGATGTCTGAAATAATTACTTTTTAATTTTGCAGTCTCTCTGTGTATACAACCCACTATCCATTTGGGTCCTTGGCTCTTTATTCCCTTTGATCCTCAACCCTGGACCACTTTGGCTGACCATGTCTGAGTAGACAGACACATTTTATGACAGTTCTGATTTTGAATAGGGTGATAACCTGGTAAAAGCCAAATATCCTAAGCTCACCACCCCAAATCCAAAATCTGAATCTTTTCGAGTGTCCCTAAGGGGTAATTTCTACACTAGAAAAGTTTGTTTTATGCCCAAGATGATTTTGAAACATTCTTAAAAATTATTGTCAGCCCGTGTGTATAAAGTGTATATGAAACATAAATGAATTTCATGAATAGATACAAGCCCCCTGCTTAAGATATTTCATTAACATACAGGCAAATATTCTCAAATTAGAAGATTGGAAATCCAAAACACATCTAGTCCCACACATTTGGACAAGGAGTGCCTTTTATAATGGCATGGACCCCATTCTTGGGGGTTCCAGCTTCATGGCATGACCACCCAAGGCCCTACCTCCTAAAGCCCTCAGTTTAGGGATTAGGATTTGAACAGATGAATTTCCCAGGGTCGCAACAGCCTGTAACACAGGGATAGACGCCTTGCTGAAGATTTCCTAGTGAGATGGAAAGGACGGACAAGAGATGCCGGAAACTGGAACCAGGGACAGAAACTGGTTTAATCCACTTTCTAGGTCATACTGAATCATCTTGGGTGGCAGCACAAAGCCAGCACATTCCAGTTAGTGCTTCATTTACATAATGTCTTTGCTAACTCCCCGGGTGGCCAAGTAAAGGAAAGGTGAAACCAGCAGTGTGGAGCCCATGACGCCTATGGTGTTATGAAATGTTGAAGGAAAGTGGCCTGTGGAAGGAATCGAGCTCAATGTCACAATACCCACGAGGCCTACATGCTGACAACATGTGAAGACTGGCTGGGCCCTTCTGTCCTTTCTCCTTGCATGACCAAGCAAAGCCTCTAGGATAGTGCCTAAATTATGGGTCAGGACAGGAATGGGTTTGTAACTCTCCAGTCTGATCAGAAAAGATGCCAAAGTCAAGGTCAAAGTTGTTAGGCATTGAAGTGAAGCCTGTGGTCTAGGAGTTAGCTGGAGTGTCCAGGGTCCCAGTTTTCAGGAGCAGCTGAGGTCCTGGGGGCCTTCCCAAGGTCACCAGCCCTGTAGGCAGTTCTACCATCAATGAGGGGACAGCTGCTAGGTTCTTACCGTATGATCAGACAATTTGCTGAGGTAGTAGTATGTGTGTGATTCTTGTGTTTCATCCCCTTTTTCTTCATACAGACTGCATCATCTGCCACTTTCTGGACTCATCACTGTGGTGGAGACTTGAGTTTTAGTCTAGTTTCTTTGTTTAGCCTAAGGAATTTTCCTAGGTTTCTCGAGGCTCATGTCTACTGATAAAGCCTGTTTCACGTCCCTGGAAGATCCTCATGATGCTTTCACTACGAAGCCTCTTCTGCCTGATGGAGGGTTCTGGGTCCGCACTTCAGTTCCTCTGGACGTCGCCTACACCATAGAAGTCAGGGGACCCTTATTCCCCGTGTTCAGCACGTCTTCTTCTGAGACTTCTTTTAGGATTGACCTCCATTGCTGTGATTATGTTGTGTCTTGCTCAGTTTCTCTCTTCACCTTGCTGCAGTTCAGTGAGTTTGTTTGTTTAATGTATGAATTGGTATTTTCATCAAACTAGAAAAAGTTGGGGTCATTTTTTAAATGTCTAGCCCTCTTTATTTTCTTTCCTCCTGGGGTTTTAATTGTGTGTATGTTTGCTGTCCTCTCACAGTGAACTGAAGGTCTGACCCTTTATTAACATCTCTTTTCTTCTTCCTGTGACTCAGTTTGATGGTTTCTATTAACATATCTTCAAATTGACTGCTTTTCTTCTTCTGTGTCTAGACCGGTAAAGATGCCCCAGTGAAACTTCCATTTCAGGTGCTGTTTTTACTTCACTTTACTTTCAAATAATAATATAATATAATATTATAATGCATAAGTAATATATCATTAATATATTAATATTATTACTATAATATATAATAAAATTGACATATCACAATATCCCTTATTTCATACCTACTATTTGTTTACTCCCTGTGTTTCTGTTTTACAGTAAATCCTGTGATGTTTATATTAGATATCTTAAAATTGTCTTTTAAAAAAGGATTTATTTTATTAGTTTTGTACATATGTTGGTCTGTGTATGGGTATGTGCACAGGAATGTGGGTGTGTGCAGTGGCTGATGTACAGGTGGATATGACCCACCCAGTGTGGGTGCTAGAGTCAACTCGGATCTTCTGCCAAGAGCAGCACATGCTCGTAACCACGAAATATCTCTCTATATCTCTCCAGCCCTAAAATCATTGTTTTGTTGTTATTGTTGTTGTTTGTTTGTCTTGGTTTTGACTTTGGTTTTTTAAGACAGGGTTTTTATTTGTAACACTCCTGGCTGTCCTGGAACTTGCTTTGTAGACCAGGCTGGCCTTGAACTTACACAGATTCCCCCTGCCTCTGCCTCCCAAGCGCTGGGATTAAAGGCAGGTGCCACCCACCACCACCTGGCAAGTTATTGTCTTTTAGTAACATTTTCCCTCTGTTATTTCTAAATGTTTATTACTGATCAAGTTGACCTTTCTGCATCTCCAGGTTGAATGCTGGACATTTTGAATGTTTCATTGTTGACTTCTCTGGGCTTTGTTCTTCTAGGCAGGACATTACCTCTAGACCAGCTTGACCCTTCCGCAGCTTGTTGCTAAGCACTGTTATGATGGATCTATGCTGCCTTCTGCCCCATGCTGCTTTACTTACACAGTAGTCCCCCTTTCCAGTTTTACCTCCCATACTTTCAGTTATCTGCACTCAGTCATGCTCTGAAAATATCAAATAGAAAATTCCAGAAATAAACAATTCATGAGTATTTAAAACAGTACACTGTCATAATTATTCTCTTTTTATTAGTTGTGTAATTATGACTATTAATCACTTCCTGTACTCAGTTATAAACTAAACTTTATCATAGGTATGCTTATTATGTAGTGTATCTATAGGGCTCAGTACTAGCCTGGGTTTCGGGAACCCACAGGGAGAACTTGGAACATTTCCCTATGGGTAAGGGGTAACCATTGTACTCCAAAGTTCTAACCTTATTGAGATGTCTATGGAAAGCCCTGAGGTTCACTTGAGACAGCCCCAAGCTGTAGCTCAGAATGCAGATTTCTCAGGATTTTGCAAGCTTTGATTGCCCTGTAGTGGCTCCTTTTCTTGATAGTTGGTCTTTGTACAGCCTTATAGAATCTCATCTGCACATAACAGCCTAGCATTCAGCCAATATTTTCAAAATACTATGCATATTTATGGAGTCATTTGCTTATTCTTGAACCTTCACAGCTTCCCCTCAAGCATGGTTTCTCTTAGCAGTTCCACAAGCCTGCTGTGCTCTGATTGGATGCCTGTTCCCTGTTCCACAATAAGGAAAGGTCCCAGGCAGGAAACAGGAGTGATTCTGAGCCCATCTTATTATGTCTCTCCCTCCAGAGGCTGTAGGCATTAGACGTTTATCTTCTCAGGCCTGAAAAGCAGTTTTTTGCAATGTTATATCCAGTTTTTCATTGTTTGTGACAGATTGGTGCTTTGTTATCAATTGCTTCTTATACATTCTTCTTAATGAAGCATGCTATTTCCCCCTCATTATGTGGTAAAGTGTAAACAGCCATGGTTCTGGAAAAGGGTTGAAATCCTGTCATTTGCAACAATGTGGATAGACCTAGAGGAAACTGAGTAAAAGGAGCCAGAAAGGAGAGACAAAACACATGATTTCACTCATATGTGGGAGCTAAAAATAGCTGATCTGATATAAACTGGAAGTAGAATAGTGCTTACCGGGGGAGGCTGAGGAGGAGACAGGAGCAGGGAATGGAGAGAAAATGGCCAGTCAGAGCAGGTGACCAGAGGAAGAAGTTGCAAGGTTCTACAGTACAGCCGTGTGACCACAGTTACAGTGCACAATAGCAAATATTTGTAATGACTCGGTCCGAGAAGCTAGAAGCCTCCAAACCAGAAAGACTCTTGTATAATATTAGAAGGACCAGCCTTAATATTATACATCCCAGGGGCTCAGGAGAGAAAACTACGAACAGCGAGGACTATTTTTGGGAAATAGAATCTCAGCACACCGAGCTCTTGGTCCAGTCATTTATTCTTCCAAATCTTCTTCTCCATCTTCCTGTGCCTTGGAAGCCCCGGTATATATACACTTACAAGCAGTAATCCCTTGGCAGTGCAAAGCCAGGCTTCCAGGGTCAAGCGGAGGGGTGATAAGTATCACAAAGAGGGGCAGTAATTGTTAATTATCATTTGCAACCCAAAAGGGAAGTGACTAATGGGGAAATGAATTAACTAAAGGCTAAATTTGGGTAATATCTAAGAAGAGGGATCTTATGTGCTCCACTATAGTTTTAAATGTGATTGG
Source organism: Peromyscus eremicus (assembly GCF_949786415.1). Lineage (NCBI taxonomy): Eukaryota > Metazoa > Chordata > Mammalia > Rodentia > Cricetidae > Peromyscus > Peromyscus eremicus. Next base: position 29,470,877 of record NC_081420.1, read on the forward strand.
TAGAAAATGTTAAGAATCTATAAGTTGCTAGGTCAATGGGAGAAAATGAAACTGCCTTCTTTTTTCCTGTGGCTCTTATCTGTCCAAGCAATCTGCTGTTTTTTTTCTGCAGGGTAGGGGAAAGTGGGCTCGGTCGCTAGGCAACCTGTGTACAGCTAGATGCCTCTGGTGATAGTTAAAGGGAGATCTGAAACTAGAGGTAAGATTTGGGAAAGGAGGAAGTTAAGCTTAATTGGCACATCCGCCAGGCCTTCTCAAACAGGTAGTCTGGATGCTTAAGTCTGTTCTTAGAGAGTACAGAGGTATCTCTGAAAAGGTACTTTCCTCCGTCTGGGGATGGACCTGGCCGGATGCTGCCAATGATGACAATTACAGGGAGGCTTGAACTGGGGTTCGGGCTGAGCAGTCAGTGCAGAAGGTTATCTAAATATTCCTAGAAGTGGTTAGGTAAGGAGTTAGAGGTCTATAAAGTTAGTAAGGCTGTAAGAAAGGAGGGTCCGAGCTAAATTGTGTAAAGCTATTAATTAAGGTCCATCTAACCTAGGTGGTGTCTCCTTGTGGAATTTACCTGAAATCAGGAGATTTATTATGTGGTGGTTTGGACTGTTATTCCTGTTAGTCCTTGAATGTGGTTAAGGGAGATATCCAATTCCAGTGCTGAAAGGGGAGAAACGGATGGGCTGGGGGTAAGGAAGCCTTTCCTGAGGCTGTCCTCCAAATACCTGGAATGTATATGTCCAAAGAGTGATCGGTCCACACTGTTAGTAACTCTTAGGGAAAAAATCAATTGGGAAAACTATGAAGGCACACACGATTTTCATAACAGAAGACAGCTGATATATAACAAGCCAAATAACACCAAATGGTCCTTGGAATTTGGCTTCCTCTGAAGGAATTCCTTGATCCCTTCAGGTAGTGGCTTTGCCATAACCAGCTGAGTTCTTATGATATATTCCTGCGGCCTGTAGCAAAAGACCACGAGTTCAGCATCAAGTCTGTGGCCAAGGGCCTGAGGGTCCCCAAGGAGCCACTAGTGCAAGCCTCTGAGGCTGAAGGTCAAAGAACCTGGAGTCTGCTCTTCCATAGCAGCATCGGGGAAAGAGCACTGTGCTCAGAATGGAAGGAGCAGAGGAGGAAGGGCCTCCCTTCCATGCTCTCCTGTCCTATTTGGCTCTTTAGCCCACAGGATGGTGCTGCCCACATTCCAGGAGGTCTTCACTACCCATTTTGCTCATCCATTTGCGAACCTTCTCTGGAAACACCTCTTGGACACACTCAGGAGCAGTACCTTTCCAGATCTCTATCCAGTCTGCAGAATACCCCACATTAACTGTGACACATGTCCACCAGCCAGAGAGACTTGCTGGATGCCAGCACCTTGTGGACAAGCTTTGAAGAGCTCTCTGTGTTTTGACTTAGAAGGATGTGGAAGTAGTTGCCACCCAGGAGAACTAATGAGGCCATGATCCAGAACGTGGGACCTGGTAGACTGACATCATGAACTTTATAATGGGAAGCTGGAAGGGAATGTGACACCTCATCAGGCACCAGTGTGACAGACGTCAGGAAAATGGACTATACTCGACCACTCTCCACAACAGCCTGGTATTGCACACACCTCTGACTTGGAACCCATCTCAGAGAAAAGTTGACTATGGGTCTACCCTACACTGAAGTTGCTACTACCTTTAGGGGTTCATGAGATGGAAATTAAATAAAATAAATAAATTTTGGGACAGATTTAGATATTTTTATTTACACCTGTTTATGTACTAAAATTTTATGTTCTCCAGCAATGGATGTTATTAATTTCAAAACACTGGTGACTTGATGAATAATAGCACACATTAAGTATAATTTGTGTTCTTTAATTATCAGCGAGGATTGGCACCATTCATATATCACAGAGTGAGAATTACTTTTAAACCCACCGCAGTGTCATGAATGGAACACGAAACCAATGCAATTGACATTCCCAGCCTTGAATCTGCAGATGAACTCATATGCGCAGAACTGTCAAGCACCAAATAGGTCACTTAAAAGGCACATGCTCTGAGAACTGAGGATGTGGCTCAGTGGAGAGAGCACTTGTCTAGCATGCATGAAGCCCTGAGTCTGGCCCCTAACACTGTATAAACAGAGTTTACTGGCACATGCCTATAGTCCCAGTGCTTGGGAGGTAGAGGCAGGAGGATCAGAAATTCAATGCCACCCGAGGCTACTTACATACTGAGTTCAAGACCAGCACTGGATATGTGAAATCCTGTCAGGGAGGAGATCCTCACCAGAACTTCTGCCCATGTTACTGACTGGATACTGGAAATAAGGCCAGAGCACGAGGCCCAGTAGGATCCCAGGTTTTAATACTGTCAACATCTTGCTTTCTCTTTCCCAACAATCTAATAAATCCAGTATGTAAGTCTTTGAACTAGACTCCATATGAACAGAGGCAAGTAATTCTCCACATTGTGATATTTCCTTTGTATGTTAAAACTGTCCCTATTTGCTCAGAGGTAAATGCAATCCCCCATCACACTCAGAAGTAATACCCATTTTAAAAGAATTTTTATTACAAAACAAAATGAGGGACAGCAAGGTGACTCAGTGGGTAAAGGTGCTTGCCACGAGCCTGACAACTGGAGTTTGATCTCCAGGACCCTTATGCTGGAAGGAGGAAACTGACTCCCACAAATTGTTCTCTGACCTCCACAAGCGCTATGCATACACGCACACCTCCCATAACAAATGAATAAATATAATAAAGAAATAAAAATAATGATAGCCAGATGTGGTGGCACATGTCTGTAACCCTACACTCAGGAGGCACAGGCAGGAAGATTGCAAGTTCAAGGTCAGCTAGGGGTGTTCATCTGGAACTTCCAGCTCGCTCCTGTGAAAGCCCCATTCCTGTCCCCCCAAACCCCACCCGAGAATCTCCAACAAAGGGAAGGCCCCCAAAGCCCAGTCCTGAGTACTTGGTGGCTACGGTAGCTCCTCCCCTAAAGTCTCCACCTAAAGCACTCCATACCTGGGCACAAACCCAGCTTATAGAGGACAGTCATTGCCCCTTGCCTACAGGGTATTTAAGCTCCCTGCTTTAGTTCAAACACGTGATTTCTCCTGCTTCTTCTCCTGCCTTGATCTCTGGGGGCTGGAGATCTCACCCAGGAGTTAGTTTCTTTGCTCAAAATAAACCTGTTCTTTCACTTTTTCAGTTTGGCTTGATTTGGCTTACTGTGGCTGCAGAGAAACCTTACTATTGAGATACAGAAAACCTACTAAGGGGTACATAGCAAGACCCTGTCCACCCAAAAGAGAAACAAAAGACAATGTATACAGAATAAAGGTACCCTGGGGCTGGCAGGATGATCCATCAGGTAAGACCCCTCCCGTCAGCCTGAGGACCTGAGTTCAGTCCCCAGGGCCTACATAGAAGGAGAAAACTAACTCCAGAAAGTTCCTTTGACTTCATGATCTTGCTTTGGCATATCAGTGTATACACACACACACACACACACACACACACACACACACACACACACACACAGAAATTATGAATGTAATTACATTTTTTAAAAGACTGTTCCCCTAACCAACTACTCTAGCACAACTGTTGGTTTTGTTTCTGTAACACCATCTAGTCCTCGATTAATTACATATTCTACATACTCATAATTCTAAGTCATGACTCAGCCCTCCCAGCATTAGCTAGCAATCTGCTATAGTCAGTCAACAAACATCCTAAGCCAGGGAAACAATGACTTGGCTGTTACAGACTTCAATCGTCACATCCTTGTCTTCTACTTTTAACATTTATTCACTCACTCGTTTAGTCAGGAAACATGTATGATGCTGGACACTATGGGTACAGATATAAATAAGGCTCTGTTCTTGCCCTTGAACTCCAAAAGTACAGGTGATCAAGAGTGTCATGGGCTCTCCATGCCTTTGCCCATCCTGGTATAAACTATGTTTTTAATGCTAATTGCACAGAAGTGGCCAGAGATGTGTGCTTTGGTTGAGCAAGTTACTTCCTTAAGGCTTTAAGAGCAGAACCATGGGTGGGTGAGATCACTCATGGGTAAAGGCACTAACCACCACTTTTGACTGCCTGAGTTCCATCTGAGACCCACGTGGTGGAAGGAGACAGCTAACTTCTAAAAGTTGTCTTCCTCCCTCCACCCATGGTACACACACACACACACACACACACACACACACACACACACACACACTAAATACATCTGAGAAAAAGGTAAAGCAGAATCATGCCACGATCTAGAAGACTTGTGTCTATGTTGTGGTGTAATCTCAACACAGCATATGCTTCTACTTCCGACCACAGGAGGGTTCATCAGATAAAAATGTTCCTTTGAATAAGAAAAACAATTAAGCATTGAAAATGGGGAAACAAGAAAATACAAGATAAAAATAGGCCTTACCCGCCTGCTTTATGAAAAATATTTTTAATGAGTGGATTTGTTTTGTTTGGGTTTTGGTTTTTCGAGATGGAGTTTCTCTGTGTTGCTCTGGCTGTTCTGGAACTCACTCTGTGGACCAGGCTGGCCTCAAACTCACAGAGATTCACCTGCTTCTGCCTCCCGAGTGCCGGGATTAGAGGCGCATGGAACCACTACCCAGCCAATGAGTGGATCTGGAGGTAGTGTTTTTACCATATTTCACCCTTTCTGCATTGTATATTTATGAGGAAGCTGGCATGATGGCCACTAACCACACCATGCATTCTGGCTAAAACTCCAGGTCAGTTAGTTATGAGGAAATCTGACTTATACTTCAGGCCTAGAACCAATCACTAACCCTACTTGGACAAAACAAAATAAAAAGCAGGAAACCCACCGTGGTGTGGTAGTTTGAAAGTAATTGGCCCCCATAAGCTCATAGGGATTGGCACTATTGGGAGGTGTGGCCTTGCTGAAGGAAGTGTGTCACTGTGGGGATGGGCTTTGAGGTCTCTTTTTTGCTTAAGCTTCCCTCAGTGTCACAGTCCACTTCCTGTTGCCTTCTGATCAAGATGTAGCCAGCACTATATCTGCCTGTATGCTGCCATACTTCTTGCCACGATAATAATGGACTGAACCTCTGAACTGTGAGCCATCCCAAATAAATATTTTCCTTTATAAGAGTGGCCATGGTCCTGGTGTCTCTTCACAGCAATACAAACCCTAAGACACCCAAAAATCAAAAGAACAACACAGTCAGCCATTACACACGTTCCTGTAACATCAGCTGTTAATGTCTTTCTTCAGTGGCTGGTGTCTGTGTGTCTCTGTGTGTGTGTTGCTGAATTATATGAAAGCATATTACAGATGTCTTAGCATTTGACTCCAGATATTCCTGCCAACTCCTCCTAAAGACAAAGACATCATCTTACATACCCATAATGCCATTACCACACCCAAGGAACGTACATTGGTATCCAGCAGGATCACCTTGTATTTAGCTGCCACCTCTGGTGACCTGTGAATATTGACACTGCTGTGCTACCTAGTCACTGAGTCCTTGTCTCTTCCTGTAACTGTCTAGGGGTCTTGGTTCAGGTTCATTTTCTCCTCTAATTAAAGAGGGCTATCTAGACTGGGAGAGCATCTCTGCAATTTACTGTGTGTGAATTGGATTTAAGCCCTGTAATCTGGACACACACACACACACACACACACACACACACACACACACACACACCAAAACCCAAACATCTAAAAGAACTAGAAAGTGTTGGCATCACTTTCGTTGTTGTTGGTGGTGTTTTCTTAGCTTCTCTATGTCACTGGAATTGAATGGTGAAGGCAAAAGCAGAGGTACCCAGGGTGCAGTGGGGCAGAAACAAAATCCATCACGTGTGGAGCAAGGGAGTCTTGTGGGGAGAAGTAAAAGGACATTGCGTCTCAAAGAAAAAGAGGCCTGAACATACCAGGAGAAATAGCAGGCATTAGGACCCAGTGGCGCCTGCATCCCCAGACTCCTGCCCAAGCTTGCTGAATCTGCTTCTGGCTGCCACACCTGCCTACCGTAGTTTATCTAGCACTGGCAATTTATTCTTCAGGTCCTTGCTGAGATCTGTGTTTCTCCAATGTCTGGACTCTGCTTTCTAGGCACAGCTATCTCAAAATATTAGCTCTCTATGTTAGCTGGACAGTTTTAGATGCAAATGGCTTGAAAAAGTCTAAATCCCTGTTAGAAACCAGTAAATAATGCTATGCGAAACAATGTGTCATAATCTAAAAAGTTCACAGGGGAGGTCTGATATTAGTTCCTTACTCTGACATAGGAAAGGCATTAACCCCATTGCGTGGCAATAGAACCAGTTTCGGTGTTTACTTCAAGTCTCCTAGTTCCACGGATCGCATTAGGAATCCAGGAGAAGATTGGGATGTTTGTGCCTATGGCACAGGATCCCCTGAGGGCTCAATGGTAACTTTTGTGGATGCCACAATTTTGATGTTGCTAACCATGATGGTGATCAAGTCACACAGTCACCTCCATTTTGACGAGGTCTTTGGTCAAGACGGCAAAAAAGACATTTTGTTACTTCCTGCCAGTGGTGTGCTAAGCTCCATGATAAAGCAAGTCCATCCTACATCAGGGCTTGAATCTCCGTGGGAATCCCACATGCTAAATGTGAACAGTCACTCCTTTATTTTTAAAATAAGCATCCATTGGGGCTGGTTAATTTTGATGCATAATTTTTTTAATTACAACTTTTTTATTAATAAAGTTTAAAACAAAAATGCATTACTAAAAATTAAAAAAACCTTCATCCAAGTTAGGGTAGCATGGATAAAGCAGGAGAAATTACTTTCAAGTATGCCTCAAACAGCAAAGTAAAGAAATAGAGAAAGCAATTTCATGATCTCAACCCAAAGAAGAGTAGTGTAATATTATTTTAACTGTATTAAAGGTGTGTTACATTTGTTTCTGCTGCTTTTGTTAAGGATGAAATGACATGCTACATTTGTTTGATTAAATAAAATTAACCTGGGGTCAGGAGGCTGTTGTAGAATGTTATTTTAAGGTGTGTTATTTTTGTTTATGTTGCATTTGTTTAATTCTGTGAAGTGGTGTCTGTCTAAAACACCTGTGGTTGCCGGGTGGGTGGCCTTTAATGCCTTTAATCCCAGCACTTGGGAGGCAGAGGCAGGTGGATCTCTGAGAGTTCCAGGCCAGCCTGGTCTACAGAGTGAGTTCCAGGACAGGCTCCAAAAGCTAAACAGAGAAACTCTGTCTCGAAAAACAAAACAAAACAAAACAAAACAAAACAAAACAAAACAAAAAAACCCACCTGATGGTCTAATAAAGGACTGAATGGCCAATAGCAAGGTAGGAAAGGTTAGGCAGGGCTAGCAGGCAGAGAGAATATATAGAAGGAGAACTCTGGGAGGAGAAAAAAGAAGTAGCCAGAGAAGGAGGAGGACTCGAGGGGCCAGCCACCCAGCTACACAGCAAGCCACAAAGTAAGAGTAAGAGAACTGGAAAATCCTAGAGGCAAAATGTAGATGGGATCATTTAAGTTAAGGAATGCTGGCTAGAAACTAAGACAAGCCAAGACCAGGCATTTATAAATACGAATAAGCCTCTGTGTGTGATTTTTTTGGGAGCTGGGTGGCAGGCTCCCCAAAAGAGCAAAAACAAACAACAACAGGAGGCTGAGTCAACAATTGGCTGACAGGAAGTGGTAGGGAGGAACTAAGTGTACCAAGGATTCTTTAGTGGGGGCAGAAGGCGGGCCCTTTTTTGGGAAATGTGAGCAAGGAGAGAAGGTTAGCTATTTTCTATTCAATCTCTCTGAGTTAGCATGATTTTACCTCAACCTTTGAATCCTGAGTTCTATAGAAAGATGGAGATTTAGATAAGGTTTCCTTTAGTGGCCATGACAGAGCTGGTACCTGAGGGAACAGAATTCCCTCCTGGCTGTGGCCCATGTGGCTGAACTGCTGCTGATAGCTGTGGAATTGCAATTGCCGGTTGGGACAGCAATTGCTTAAGGTGCTTAAGGTGCAGCCATTGTATTGAATGCAAAACAATGTTGGCGCCCAACATAGGGCACCAAAATGTAGTTGGTTTTTCTTTTTTATTCTTTGGGGGTCTGCCACCCAGCTCCCAAATAAGTACAGGGAGACATATTCTTACTTATGAATGCCTGGCCTTAGCTTGTCTTGTTTCTGGCCAGCTTTTATTAACTTAAATTATCCCATACCTTTTGCCTCTGGGCTTTTACCTTTCTCTATTCTATATTCCTTTCTTTCCTTCTTACTCCATGTCTAGCTGTGTGGCTAGGTGGATGACCCTGGCATCTCCTCTCCTTCTCCTTTTCTTCTTCTCTTATTTATTCTCTCTGCCTGGCAGCCCTACCTGTTTCTCTCTCCTGCCCAGCTATTGAGTGGTCAGCTCTTTATTAGACCAATCGGGCGTTTTAGACAGTCAAAGTAACACAGCTTCATAGAGTTAAACAAATGCAACATAAAAGAATGCAACACATCTCAGCATTATTAAACAAATATTCCACAGCATAAACAAATATAATACATCTTCAACTAATATTCTACAACAGAGGAGTCCATATTGGACTATGGGAGTGGCTAGAATCACAGTGTGAAGTTTCTCCCAAAAGCTTCTAGAGAGAAAGAAAGGGAAATTTAACCATGTCTCAAATTTTAGGTTAAAACAATAGTGGGCCTTCTGTCTTTTAAATCCATAGAGGGACAGAGGAAAGACAGAAATATAGAAGCTTTAAAAGCAACAAAAGGTTTATCTGTCTCCAGGATAAGAGCAACTTCACATATCTCCCTAAAGAGAGTAGCCTAGGACTGCTCTACCCACATTAAAAAATAGGTGTGTGTGTGTGTGTGTGTGTGTGTGTGTGTGTGTGTGTACATCATGTATATACAGGAGCCTGTGGAGATGAGAGGATATCATCTGCCCTCCTGCACCTGGAGTTACAGGTGTTTGTGAACTGCCATGTGGATGCTGGGAGTTGAACTGGGGTCCTCTGCAAGAGCAGTCTTCTCATTTTTCTAAGAAAGCAGTCCTCTTTCTTTCTAAAGAACTTTCACACATTCTTAACTACTTGTTAAAGGCCCTTTTCATGTTTGATTTAAGTGAGATGAGCAACAAGAGGAAAGATAAGACAGAACCCCCAAGTTTGAGAAGACATGATTAATGGGGTAAAGATGAAAGATTTTTTTTAATTTATTTATTTATTATGTATACAGTGTTCTGTCTGCATGTGTCCCTGCTGGCCAGAAGAGGGCACCAGATCTCATTACAGATGGCTGTGAGCTGCCATGTGGGTGCTGGGAATTGAACTCAGGACCTTTGGCAGAGCAGTCAGTGCCCTTAACCACTGAGCCATCTCTCCAGCCCCAAGATGAAAGATTTAATCTCATTGGAAACAAAGGTCACTGAGTTTCTCAGAAGCCAGCTATCAATAATTAACTCTAAGAGATCCTTCATTTCAGCTCCAGGGGTGGCTATCATGAACTTTTGGCCAAAACTACCAAACACAAAACAAAAAAACTCTTGCTCTCTGATAGGCATTGGAGGTAAATTCTAAATAGGAATCTCCCTATCAGAGAAAAAGGAGAAACCAAATTACCAGCCTAGTAATTCCATTTGCTAAACTTAGGGGTCCCCCATTCATGGATGGGAAGGGACCAGGAGAGTTTAACTATCACACCCTTTGTCTTAGTCACTGTTCTATTGCTGTGAAGAGACATCATGACCAAGGCAGCTCTCATATAGGAAAGCATTTAATTGGTGGCTTACTTACAGTTTCAGAGGGTCAGTCCATGAGCATCATGGTGGGAAGTAGAGTGGCAGGGAGGCCTGCACGGGAGCAGTAACTGAGTGCTCACATCTGATCTGCCAGTTGTAGGCAGAGAAAGAGAGAGAGAGAGAGAGTGAGACTGGGCCTGGCCTAGGCTTCTGGAATTCAAAGCCCACTCCTAGTGACACACCTCCTCCAACAAGACCACACCTCCCAGTCCTTCCCCAACAGTTCCAACAACTGAGGACCAAGCCTTCAAACACCTGAGCCTAAGGGAGGCATTCTCATTCAAACCACCACACCATCCTATCCTTTCTGAGTTTGGCTTTGTTCATACTGACCTTAATGAGTCAGTTGTCTTCAAATTACATGAATTTGGGGGATGAATTCCCCCGAAATGTTACTGTCTAGGGGTCTTAGGTTGGGTTCGTTTTCTCCATTGACTAAAGAATTAAAATCTAGGAAATAGGTCATAGTCACATAAAGCAAACACATTTTATTAAAAGTGAAAGTGTATCCATGTAGCACAGTCCCCCCAAGACAAACTCACCACAAGTGGGAAGGAGATCCAGAAACTGAAATCTGCACTCTACTCCCTGAGGAGGGATTGGGTTTTTAAGTGTTTGGGGTAGCATAGGGCAGGTCCCCCTCACCTCATTTTAGACTGGTCAAATTAGACAAGGAAGAGTGAGCTAGTTGGGTTATAGCGTCCAGGGTCAGGGCCTGCCTAGGCTGTGTCAAGGCCTAGAGGGAGTCCACCATGGGAGGAAGGAACTGTTGACTCTTTGTCCTGGGAGACGAAGGAGCCAGAAGAATGCCATCTTGTTTATGAATGGCCTCTTTCCCTGTCTGTCTGTCTGCCAGAGTGTTCTCTGACCCCTGTACTCCTTCATGCACTGCCCTTTCCAGAGTACAAAGCCTGACTCCATTCCCTGTCAAGTCTGGGGACTTTGCCAGGCACTTACACCCATCAGCTCCAGATCCTGGCAGCAGATGACTTCCCACACCTCAGAACCAAGTCCATCCCTGTGGGCCAGGACCACAGCAAGGCTGCTGTCTCTTGACCATGACCTGTGACTACTCTGCAGCTGGTGGTTGGTATCTGAAATGGTAAGCAAAGATATAACCAGTTGGGCCACCGATGTGTCCTTCCATATATTACCAGGGGAGATGGATTTTATCAACACGCAGGAGTTTGGATTGCATTCACATAGGTGTCAGAAGGGCAAGTGTGCCTCTGCTTCTCAGTAATGGGTAAAGGAAATGCTTTGGATGGATGAGGGAGGGCAGAAAGGTGAAGGTGGTGATGGCACTCACCTGAAAAGCAAATTCCTTAAGTCCCAGAGACCGTCTTCTAGGTCCACTGGGAAAGTGCACAATAAGCAAAGACCTGGCACCAGGCCAAACAGGATGTTTGACACAGAAACATGCTGGTCCTGTCCCCATCCTGGTCTGGGAACTGGAGAGCACACTGGCGAGCCTTTTCCCATGGGCAGGGCTGGGGGAGGGGAGGGCTTTCTTTTCTCACGAGTCTCAGAGGGTCCCACCTCATGTGAATAAAGAGGACTCATTCTTGCTCCAAAGACCCCTCCTCCCCCGACCCCAAAAAGGAACCAAGGGTGTGAATAAAAATAGAAATGAGCTCAGCGCTCTCACAAGCAAGGTTCTCAATGAATCTGGACCTTCAGTGAGTGGAAATAGCTCATTTGAAATAGAATCCCACGGACAGGCTTCTGGGCTTTCTGTTTTCGCCACATTAACACCCCAACAAAGGGCTGCCGCATCATCGCTAAGGCAGGAAATGAGGGGGTGAGTAGACATTGGCTGCATTCCTCCCTTCCTCTGAGTTCAGGCAGACAGTCCTGGAGGCTGGATGCTGGTTGCCTAGGAAACTGCTTGGATGTGACTCTCCAGAAAAAGCACTGTCTGCATCAGGAGATGCAATTACTGGGTTTTTTGTTTGTTTGTTTGTTTGCTTATTTGTTTTATTTTTTTCTTCCTTTCTTTCTGGTATTGTGTGATGCTGGGGGCAGGAAGGAGCCTTCTTTTAACCCTCCTGAACCAATTTCTTCACATGTAAAGAGATTCTCTCTCTCTCCTCTCTCTCTCTCTCTCTCTCTCTCTCTCTCTCTCTCTCTCTCTCTCTCTCTCTCTCTCTCTGTAGTATCATTGCTGGTTACTGAACCTAGCAGACACTTGGTGTGGCTTTTCTCTCTTTTCTCCTACCCACCTCACCAGCTTGCTGCACTTAATAGGCACCAATTGAATAAGCAGAATATAAATGAGACGAAGAAATAGGTTTGGTAATGAAACCTTAACTCCATTTTTGTAACTTGCATGATAGTAAAAGCTTAAGCAAGTTTCATGACACAGTGTTAGATTATTGGTCTTTTGTAAATTGAAAAATCATTAAAGATGCAAATACTTCTAATTCACCACTTCTAAGAAACACACAGTTATTGTTTTCTCCTTGAATAAGCATAGCTACAGAGTGGGGGTGGGTGTTGAAGTTTCTCAGTAAATCACTCGCTTTTCCTCTACTTGTGTTCAGACCCAACTGAGATAGATGTGGAGTCAGCAAACAGGAGGAGCCATCTCCCTGTGGAACAGCAATGGGCATTTTAATTGCATTGCTCTAACTGGAGAGAATCCACACTCCACATACAGGTAGCGTTGGACTGCCTCCATTGCTCCCAGACTTAGCTCCCAGCCAAGGTTGTGCTCATTCCTGCTGTGGGTAGCCAGTACACACCCTCTGCAGACACCACTGAGGCTGTGTCTCATAAGGAGGAGCTCTTAGTCAACATGCACTTAAAAAGACTTTAAAAACTACAAGTCTGTCGTTTAGGTAGCAAAGCAGAAGTTGTAGAGACGGCCAGACTTCTAAGAGGCTTTCACTTCCCCCAGCGCGGGTAGCTGGGGCCATCAGGGTATTCCTTTGTCAGAGCTGTCTTCTGATTAAGAGAATGGCCTCCCCAAAGTCATGGCCCTGATGGTCAGGGCTGGTCAGAGGGAAGGGAGTATAGAGCTGTACTCCCTTGCCTCAACTGGGGACATCTCTGAAGAGTTCTTCAGGATGACTGAATCCATCCCAGAGGCTGCACGACTCAGCTTGTAGCTTCTTCCCCCTCTCCTCTAGTTGGCACCATGTTTCATATGTAAATCCGTCTTCCCCCCAAAGAACTGGTTTGAGAAAATTAATTTCAAAGTAACTATATCATGCCCTTAGATCGTAAGAAATGATAGATGCCCATGGAGAACTGTATCTGAAAATCCCTGTTTTCAGTCATTTTCTTCATATAGTTAGATGATCATATTTCTCTCAGTTTTTTTTTTTTCCCCAGTTCTTATCTGCAGAGTTCCTATCTATCTGGTATTGAAGCTTCCAGACTATTCTCTCCTGCTTCCCACCTTCTTTTTCTTCTTCTTCTTCTTCTTCTTCTTCTTCTTCTTCTTCTTCTTCTTCTTCTTCTTCTTCTTCTTCTTCTCCTCCTCCTCCTCCTCCTCCTCCTCCTCCTCCTCCTCCTCCTCCTCCTCCTTCTTAACTCTACTTTTTACAAGAGTTATCCAACTTTTCTTCCAGTGTCTCCATTGGATTTTCCTGATGTTATTATATTTTGTGGTTCCTGAAAACCTTTTTAAAAACATTCTTTAGACTTTAGTTTTACTATTTTATTTTGAGACATGGTCTCCCTCTGTAGCCTAGGCTGGCTTGGAATTCATTGTGTAGCCCAGACTGACTTTGAACTCATTGGTTGTTTTGTTGTTTTTTTTCCATGTACAAGAACATAAGGATTGAGTTTTATTCATGAATTCTCAGTCCTAATATTTTTAACGGTCTTTTTGTGATGAGTTTATTAAAAAAAAAAAAAAGTGAGGACAATTGGCAGAGACATTTGTGAGGACCACAACACTTATCCCACTGCTGTCTCTGTGATCCTGGGATTTGTTATCTTTCTAAGTACAGCTTCTCATAAAAAGAATCACATGACCCCCCCCCCCCAGTGGAGAAGCTCTAGTAGAGAACCTAAGAAACAGCAATTCAGTTTTAATGACCAGATAGAGTATTTCAACAGCAAAAAGCTTTCATAAGCACAAGGTATTTCTAAATAAGGATAAGGCTGTGTCTGTGGACATTTTAGTCGTAACTCTGAACTCATTGTAATCCTTTTGCCCCAGCTCTTGAGGAGCTGAGATTACAAGCACGAGCCTCCACACCTGGCCAGCTCTTCTGTTCTCATTTCCCGGACTCACTGTTTTGTCTTATCTAAAGATACTCATGAGATTTTCAAATATTTTCCTTCTCCCTACATGATATCTATATATCCTCCTTTCTCTGTTGGCTTGGGTCTCCTGGTGTAGTGGTATTTGGTTGCCTCCCCATTTTTTAAGATCTATTTTTATTTTTGATTATGTATGTCTGTGTGTCAGTGTGTCAGTATGTGCATATGAGTGAAGATGCCTGAGGAGGACAGAGGCTTCAAATCCCCTGAATTTAGAGTTACAGGCAGTTAGGAGCTGCATGAAATGGGTTCTGGGAACTGAACGCCACTGTAAGAGCAGTAAGTGCTTTTTTTGTTGTTGTTCCTAAATTTTATTTATGAATTAATACAAAACATTCTAGACCAATGTGTCTTAATCCTCCTCCTCCTCCTCCTCCTCCTCCTCCTCGTCCTGGTTGATCTAGAAGTAGCGCAGCTCATAGCTCTCTTTGCTGTTGGCGACAACACGCAGCCAGTCTCGGAGATTGTTCTTCTTCAAATATTTTTTGGTGAGATATTTCAAATACCTTTTGGAGAAAGGCACCTCAGAAGTGACAGTGATCTTGCTCTTGCTCCGTTCGATGGTCACAACCCCTCCGCCAAGATTCCCAGCATTCCCGTTCACCTTGATTCTCTCCTGGAGGAACTGCTCGAAATTGGCAGCATCCATGATTCCATCTTCTACAGGGTGGGTGAAATCAAGGGTGAACTTCAAAACCTGCTTCTTTTTTTTGCCCCCCTTCGCCACAAGCTTTTTCACGGGCGCCATGGCGGCAGAGGAGGCAGAAAGGCACAGTAAGTGCTTTTAACCTATGACTCATCACGTCAGTCCTATCCATACTCACTAAAAAATCTTTTTAAATATTTTATTTATTTTTATTGTTTATGTGTGTGTATTTGTCTGCATGTATCTATGTATACCATGTGAGTGCCTAGTGCTCACAGAGGCCAGAATCAGATATCAGATCCTCTGGAACTAGAGTTATAGTTGAGAGCCACCATATAAATGCCAGGAACTGACCCCTGGTCCTCTGTAAGAGTAATAAGTGTTCTTACCTGCTGAGTCATTTCTCCAGCTCTTAAAAGCCTTTAAAAATTATATTTATTTATGGAGAAAGTTGCATGTGCCATGGCACACATGTTGAGGTCAGAGAACAATTTGCAGAAGTTGATTCTCTTCTACCAGGGATTGAACTCAGATGGTCATGTTTGGTGATAAAAGATCTGTACTTGATAGCCATCTTACTAAACCATGCCCATTCATATTTATAAGAGATACACCAAAAACTGACTGAAATCTCTAAGACTGCCGTGTTACAGTTAAATCCTATGTGTCTACTTGAGGAAGCTCCTGGTATCTAGCTATTTGGTCAAACAGTGGCTTATAATGGTTCTAGGTCCCCTAATTTAATTTAACTCCTACCAATTATTTAAACATATTGTCTTCTTTCCTTACCTTAATGATTCTTTACCTCTGATTTGAGTTTTTTTCCAGACACCAGGCAATTTAAAGAGTCCACTGTAGCTGTAAGTTTCTCCAGTCCCATCTGCCCTGAGGTCCCACAGCCGCTTATAAAATAAACCCTCAGAGGTTTAATATTAATTGCAAATTATATGGCCTACGGGTCAGGCTATTTGCTAGCTAGCTCTTATAAATTAACTCAACCCATTTCTATTCATCTCTATGTTGCCATGTGGCCATGGTGTTATGGGTCTGTTGGTATCTTGTTGCTCCTTCGGCAGGGGGCTGGTGTCCCCTCAACTCCACCCTTCTTCCTCTTGCCTTCAGTTTGAATGTACCACCTAACCTTATCCTGCCCTGCCATAGACCAATGCAGCTTTATTTATCAACCAATCAGAGCAACACATATTCACAGCATCTCACAGCAGTCCACAATATGATATTATGTGCAAAAACAAAGCATAAAAAGAGGTTGCAACTTTCTTTCCCCACCAAAGCCCTCAGGAGGCCATGGAGTCAGAGGCTCTGGGTTTGGAAGAAACTGAAAAGGCTAATGCTACAGGAAGCCATGGGTGGATTGCTTTGTGTCTAGGACCACTAGGCAGATTGTCCCTTAAGTTCATCATGATCACCACATTTCCCCATGCTCTGCTTTGGAAAATGATAGACAATGTTCCCCAAACTACTAAGATTGCCAGAGAACTAAGGAACTCCTATGTTAGTTCTTAGCAATTATTAGGGCATGATCCTGACTTCCTGAAGGATACCTGTGACTATGGTCTCAGAGATGACTGCTGTGTGTTCCCACAGACGTTTCAGATGCCTGTGTATCAATATTCAGATCATAAATGGGAATCCATCCAATTGTCACCTGTATCTTAAACCCTCCTGTAGGAGACCTTCACACACAGCTTCTTGCAAATCTCCAGTCTAGATTGTATGCTGTCACTTCGTAGCTTCAGTAGTTGTTCTTTCTAGTTTTGACATAAAAACTACAGCTCTCATCTTAAAGGGAATAAACTGTATTCTGGAGCCATTTTGAATTACCCCAAATTCTGTGTTCCATGTGGAAGCAGTTTTATGAAATTTTTTTTTATAGTTTTATAGAACCAAGAAAAGTCATACATCAAGGCAAGTTTGAAATACCTTGGTGGGTACACCAGAGAGGCAGATACATTGAAATGGGGGAGTGGGCACTTCTCTGTAGGTCAAGATGTTATTTGATGACATTCTTAGCCCTTGGATTGTTGGAAACTAGTATTCTGATAAGTCAATAGTTTCTAAGAGTTTTTTTATTTATTATCACGAGGTGTCAGTTCAGATACAGAGTGAGGCAAGGAATGGCTGTCTCAGAGGCTAAAACTAGACCAAGATAAAGTAACTTGCCTCCAAACCTACAAAATTCTAATTTCTCCATAGTACTAAAATTCCAATTGACCCATCAGTCTTTGCAGACACAGACTCCTTCTAGGAGTATTTTGTTCACAGCTAAACACAGCTTCTTTTCAGAAATTTTCATCCACTCATCTATTCTATGTTTATGTATGTTATTTTTCCTTTCCTGTGATAAAATTCCATGACCAAGGCAACTTACAGAAGGAAGGGCTTGTTTGCACTTACAGTTACAAAGTGATAAGAATCCATCGTTATTACTGCAGGGAGCCAGGGCAGCAGGCTGGCATGGCGCCTGGAGCATGAGGGTTCACATCTTGAACAGAAAGTACAACGTAGAGAGTAAACTGGAAGTGGCATGAGTCTTTAGACTCTCAATGCCCTCCTCCAGTGACATGCTTCCTCCAAAAGTATGTCACTCATTCCAACCACCACATTTCAAAACCGGGTCCTCATAGGGTCGTGGCCATAGTATAATGCAAAAATGCTTTTAGTCCAACTTCAAAAGTCCTGATAGTCTTCTATAGATTCAACCCTGTTTAAAAGTCCAAAGTCTCTTTTGAGAGACAGTGACTTGTAAAACAAGAAAGCAAATTACTTATTTTCAATATACAATGGCACAGAGTATGCATTACCATTCCAAAAAGGAGGACTGGGGGCACAGTGAGGAAATACTGGACACAAACAAGACCAGAACTCAGCACAAACACCAAATCCTCTAGATCAAAGTCCCATATCTGGGAATTTAATTTCAAAGGGCTTGTATGACTCTACTTTCTAGTCTTTCTCCCTGTAACATACATCTCTCTCTTGGTCTGGTCCCACTCCCAGTATGCAGCGCTCCTTGGCAGATATCTCATGGCTCTAGCATTTCTAACATCTTGGGGTCTCTAATGTAGCCTAGGCTTCATGTCCACAGCTGCAAAAAAATGGCCTCCCAGGGTCTCCTGCCCTCTCAGGGTCTCACACAGGGATTCCCCTCCCACATGTTGCCAGGCCCCAGTGGCTCTCTGAAACCACAGAGAAAGACTCCACAACCCCTTTAGTCTTTCATCCATCATGACTCTAAAGCTAGAGCCAAGTGGATGACACTGCCAAATTCTGTTACCTGCTTGGGATCAAACTCTGCCCCTTGAATGACATTTAAAGCAGGCTTTTAACCCAGTCACTTTTTAGGATCAGAAAATGCCTCAGGCTCTGTTTTCACAAATTAGAAGCTTATCTGAGTGGCAAGACCTCACTCAGCTACTTTAGTTACTTTTCTGTTGCTGTGATAAAACACTATGACCAAAACAACTTATAAAAAGAAGAGTTTGTTTGAGTTTATGGTCCCAGAGGAATGAAAGTCCATTACCATCATTGCAGAGAGGTGTGGCCACCACAGGCAGGCATGGTGAATTGAACAGAAAGCTGACAGTTCACATCTTAAACCACAAATACAAAGCAGACAGAGCAACTGGAAATGGGCTGGGCCTTTACACTCTCAAAGCAGGCCCTGAGTGACATACTTCCTCTAATAAGACTGCACCTCCTAAACCTCCCCAAACAGTGCCACAAGCTGGGAACACTTGTTCAAAATACCTGAGTCTTTGGGGGACTGTTGTAGAATATTTAACTATGCAAAGATGTGTTATATTTGTTTATGCTGTGTAATATTACTTTAACTGTGTAAAGGTGTGCTACCTTTGTTTATGCTGGATTTGTTTAATGATGTAAAGATGTGTTGCATTTGTTTCACCTTGCCTGTCTAAGGCACCTGATTGGTCTAATAAAGAGCTGAACAGTAAATAGCTATGAAGAGAAAGGATAGGCGGGGTTGGCAGGCAGAGAGAATAAGTAGGAGGAATATTCTAGGATCAAGAGAAAAGAGAGGAGAGAACGAGAGAGACACCTGGGGCCAGAAATCGAGCCAGACACAAGAAGCAAAGAAAGACAAAGAAGGAAAGAAAAGTAAAAAGCTGTGAGGCAAAAGGTAGGTAAAGAGAAACAGGTTAATTTAAGTTAAAAGAGCTAGGCAGAAATGAACCTAAGCTAGGCAGAGCATTCAAAACTAACAATAAGTCTCTGTCATGATTTGGGAGCTGGTTGGTGGGCCAAAGAATTGCTACAGGGGACTTTCTCCTTCAAACCACCACAGTCAGATGTCAGAGCAGTCTGGCTGTCGCATCTATCATCCCGTTGATCACCAGGACTGAGTCAGCTGAGGTAGCTAGCAAGGTGGATGTCCCATTCCTCTCTCAGCACTCCATGTGAGTCCCTCCCAAATTATGTGCTTGTTTGAGAGAATGACCTTTCCCAAAACAGGACTTCCACCAAGGGTACAGGAGTAGCTGAACTCCCTTGCTAATAAGCTCCCAAACCACCCTAGTCTATTCTTCCAGAAATGTGTGGTTACTAACACTTTTAACACCTGTCAGTGTGAAAGCATGGTGGAAGATGGTACAGCTGGCTCCCAAGGGACAGTGGACATGATGCCAGTCTACCTGCAGAACTCACTGGCCAAACCACAAGACAATGAATTTTCATTCCATTGCTAGTCTCATTTAATAATAGATCCGGGGAGGGAGCCGAAACAAAGGAAGAGCAGCCAACGGCTTGCAGTTGCCTGCTTCTTACCCACGACTTTAGTTTCACCACACCTTAGCCAGGCTTCTAATCCTTTCCAAATGCCTCTAAATTTTGCCTTGTTTCCAGGCACCCAGGCACACACTGTCTGCCGAAACACCACAGAATCTGCGGATTAGGGAGAACACTGTTCCCTATGTAAGTGACCTGATTTTGCTACATGCTTATCCCCACCAATTTGCCACCTGGCTCCCCCATACCCATCAATTCCTGCATACTCTGCTTGTCATTTCCTAGTAAAGAAACTCCATATCTGTTGGATCCTGGATGCTTAAAGGTACTGGCCTAGAGTATTTCTCTTTTGTAATTGACTTTCAGTCTTTGTCTAGACTTGTGTTTTGGATGTAGCACCATGCAGATGAGGATCCTAAATAAATCCTGTTTACATGGACACTGTCTAAGTCTGTTGACATACAACATGATAGTCTTATTTCCACTTGTGAGCATATGATGGCACTAGGTAGCGCTCTAACTCCAAGCCACCGTGGGGAGTTCATATCAGGCATAGTGTATGTATGTGGGTGGGCATGATACAAAAATGTCTACCCCCCACCTCTTTCCTGTTTGAGGTTCACAATAGAAGCTGCATCCTAATAATAACCAACCTTCCACGGTTGTTCTGTTCCCCCTTAGGCTTCTCTCTAAACTCGCCCATTCAAGGCCAGTACATATAACAGCTATAAACCTATGCAGTTCAATGAGGTATTTATTGGGTCTGTGTCAGGAATCTTCAATCCCGTGTCACAGAAATTCACCCTTACCTGGAGTGAGAAAACTGCCTCTGCAGTTCTGGCAGGGGAGCTGCTGTGCCCACTTCCTTCTCCAGGCTCCTCCCAGCCCTGCATCTGTGGTCATAATATGGCCGATGCACTCACTGCGCATTTCCAAGACCCTCTGCGGCAACTGATGCCCAAACACATAGGGGCCAGCAGCTCCCTAGACTCTTGCCTGCTGTCTGACCAAGGCCTTTCTGGGCAGCAGTTAGGATCCTAAGCATCATGTGATTCTCTGCATTTCAGTTTTGGGAGGTGATAAGCGATGAGCATGGCATCGACCCCACTGGCAGTTACCATGGTGACAGCGATTTGCAGCTGGAGAGAATCAATGTGTACTACAATGAAGCTGCTGGTAAGGGTTTGGATGTCAGCCTTGCTTTCCATACTGTGGCAGAGGAAGTGGCCTAGGAGCATGCAAACAACAAGGAAATGCTTTTTGCATCTCATTTAAAATGCCAACTGCAAAAATTAAATAAATTAAATAAAATAAAAGCACTTTGTAGCTCCCGAAGACTTCTGCATGCTTCATGTCTCCATTTTCTTTTTCTTCCTTTGTCTCAGTGCTAGGATTTCTGTAATGAACTATGCTGCTACATCTATCTCCTTGCCAAGCCCAGTTGTAAGTCAGCTTTTGTCCCCACAGGCAACAAATACGTACCTCGGGCCATCCTTGTGGACCTGGAGCCGGGCACCATGGACTCAGTGAGGTCAGGACCCTTTGGCCAGATCTTCAGGCCAGACAACTTTGTTTTTGGTAAGTCGTCATGCTCCATGAGAGCTGGCCAAATGACTCACCCCTTCCCAGCAGCCATGGGCTTTATAGTTCTGTGTGCAGTGCCCAGCTGAGCCTGTGTCCACAGACCACAAGTCCTGACCTCACCTATGCAGCTGACAATATCATGTCTGTTCACTCTTGACAGCTCAGAGGAGAGTGTGGGCCTGTAGGGGCTGTTAAAGGCCTCCATGAGGAGCAGCCTCTAGGGGGAGGGGTGGAGAGGATGAAAGTCTTCAAAGAGGGCATCACAGGCTGCAGGTGATTTCAAAGGACCAATGATGCCAGGTAACCACTTCAGTGACCAAGGCATAGACCAAATGCTTAGGGCTGCCTTGCACTGACTCTTTAATTATACATAATTAAGAGTATCTACAGAAGGTTCTCTGTGCTTATTTTCAGAGGCGGCTCCTTTCCTTCAAGTTGATTCTTTTGTTGAGACAATCTCATACACCTAGGATGATCCTCTTACCTCTACCACCTCAGTACTGGCCTTCCTGGCATATGCCACCATATACAGCTCCTCAGATTAATTCCAACCTTCCCCCCCCCCCCGAGTCTTGGAAAGGTGATTTTTATTTTTAAATCAATTTATAAAATCAGAAAGGTTGAAGATAATGAGGTGCTACACCACAGCTGGCATATGTTTATATTGTGTAACGTTTAAAACCTGGCTAAGCGTTTTCATCGCAAACATTTCCATGGGATAAAAACTCAGAATCCTCTCAGCTTTCTGACATGCACAGAACATTGTTGTTTCCATAGCAACAGCACAGCAGTGCTTCTACTCTCCTCAGCTGTAGCTTAGCAACCAAGATCAACATTTCCCCAACAGTCTGGATCTCGGCCTTTTTGAGGGTCATTAATTTACAGAAATTTTACCTTTGGAAACAAAAGTGTGTCTAAAAGATTATCCAGGGTATCCCAAGAATAGTCCCACCTTGCTCTTCAGAGTTTTAATGACACAATCTGGGATTCCTGTGTGTGTCTCTAATATTCTCTTTGTTCCGACAGGCCAGAGCAGCACAGGAAATAACTGGGCAAAAGGCCACTACACAGAGGGCACTGGGGGTGGCACCAGTTTAGACATCATACCCTCTCGCATAGTCTTAGCCACCAAGGTCAAGCTCTGCAACACCATACTTTCTGAGCACCAGCTTGTGGAGAACACTGATGAAATCTACCGCATCAATGAGACCCTGCATGACATCTGCTTCTCCACCCTCAAACTGACCACACCCACATATGATGACCTTAGCTATCTGGTGTCAGTCACTCCTCAGGTCAGCTGAATGCAGACCAGAGCATGCCGGCTGTGAATATGGTGCCCCACCTCTTACCAGGAGTGTCGCCGGCCATCTTTAGCTAGAAGTGCTGGTGCTCCAGCAGCAGAGGTCATGTTCTACCTAGGATACTGGTACTAACAGCAAAACAGGTGGGCGAGGGGGTTAAAATACTAGTACAGCTTTTGCTGAGGCACTGGTGTGATGAAGCCGTCTCGTAGCTGGTGTGGTCAGAGCTGTCCAATGACAGCCCATGGAACAGGGGCAAAGCAGTGACAACAGCTTTGTACTGTTCCTTCAGTTCTGAGTCTGAGGCCTCCCTAGAGTAAAAAGGATTCAAAGCCCTGCTTCATGAGGGTCCTGGGAGGGGATGAAATAGTTAGGCCAGGAGCTCCATGGCTTAACTGGAAGTAAACATAGAGAACAGGTGTGATCTGCATGAGGTTGCCATGGGTCACCAAAAGCCACCTGTCCACAGATAAAAAGGGACTTCCTAATTAATGTCTTTATAGTAACACTGTTAGTCCTGGCCACTGGTTTCTTTGGCTCTTATTGTTCTAGGACAAGGTAGAAACCTCTATGGATGCAACTCCAGTGGTTCCAGGGCTCATTTACCCAGTTAGCTGGGCTTCTGTGGAAGACTTCTTCTCATGCAGTGGCAGGTTAGAACAACAACAAAAAAGAAACCTAGTTTGCCCATTTCCCACGTGGGACTCATGTGATGCTCTCTGGTCTCCTCTGCCACATGCCCTGGGTTGAGCCCTTGCTACCCATGGCCATTATTTGCTATCTAGTGCAAGTGTTTGGCTTTCTTATCATCTTTGGCTCCGTTCTCCATGACCCTTCTTGAGCATCCTAGGCTTTAGAGCATTTTCAACATCTCCTTTCAAATCTCCCATCCCACATCATGGAAGAAGTCAAGTATAACCATCCCGATATAGCCATAGGTCCCCTATCAGTAGATTGAGCCAACCTCAAGTTTCAGCTATTTGTGGGGAAAGGCTGTATTTGTACAGAGCATGCACAGACTTTGTCTTGCCGCTCTCTGTAAGCACTACAGTATAAACAGCTATTTAAATGACATTTACACTGCTTAGGTGTTGTGACTCATCTAGAGATGATTTAAAGTATACAGGGGGTGTGGAAGGTCCTAGACATATACAAACTGCTGTATGGAGGGGACATACATCTGCAGGTTTATATAACCCTTTCCCATGGGTACTGAAGGACAACCTTGCTAGTTCTGTATTCCTGTGTAGTAAGTCACTACAAACTGAGCAGCTAAAAGTGAAACAATCATTGTACAGTCTCCAGGGATCAGGAACCTAGCATTGAAGATGAGTCCCTTCCTCAGGACATCACAGAGTGGACCATCCTGGTCTACACCGTCATCTGAAGCTCAGAGGCTCTTTTCACACAATTCATCTGAGGGCCTTCTCATCTCTACTGCTGTTCACCAAAGACTGCTCTCCATATCTGCAAGTGTCTAGCCATTCTCTGTGACACAGTAGCCCTCTCTTTGAGGTCAACAGGCGAGCACACTGAGCCTGATGGTCCAAACTGAGGTGCTCTTCTGTCACAGCTGCTAACAGTCTTGTTTTGGGGGGACCATTAGAGACAGCCTACCCAGGAAACCTTAAGGCAAACTGATGTGAAACCTGCCTATAAAAACCCATCCCAGCAGTACTTAGATTAGTGTTTGAACAGTTGGAGAAGGGGTCATCTTAGAACCTGCCTAACAGACATGGACTGTGTAGAATGGAAATAACATGATCTTTGGTCTCAGATAAACCTGTGCTTATCACAGGGTAAATAACTTAGCTCATTCGTTAGTAAGCACTTTGTTTGTAGTGCCAAATGACAAAGGTGATCTGGCTAATAAACTTTGGAGAGGTCACATAGGTTCATTATAATGGAGGAAAACATCCTAATAAACTTTAGAAAGGTCATATAGATTCATTATAATGAATATATATATATTCATTGTAATGAATATATATGTATTTCTAACATGCATGCTTCGTGTTAGAATAGCCATGAAGTATTGGTGGTATTACATTAGTAGCAACATTTGGGGCTATGAACACTGTTACTTCTTGGTATCCAAGGAGATTGGTCCCAAGATCCCTGTGGATGCCAATAAAATGGTCAGATGTTTGCATATAACCCACACACTTCCTCCTGTTTGCTGTGTGTTGTCTCTAGATTACTGATAATCCCTGATACGATGGCAAAGCTAGGCAAATAGTTGTTTAGCATGACAGGAAAACTACCTGCACATGCTCAGTGTTGACACCTCTTTCTGTTATTTTTGGATACATTTTATCCGTGACTGGTTGGTTCCATGGATGTGTCATGTGCATGGGCTACATAGGCCAACTATAGAAAAAACCTTTAAAATTCATCTTACATCTGATATTTGAAGATAGTGCTTAGGACTGTTTTGTACATGTGGCATTGAACAAATCTATAGTGACAGATGCGAAGCAGCACCCCTTCCAATTAGTCTGCTGTTTCTGAGGTTAATCTGGGATATAAAGGGACATAACAAC
This sequence comes from Peromyscus eremicus, assembly GCF_949786415.1. Taxonomy (NCBI): domain Eukaryota; kingdom Metazoa; phylum Chordata; class Mammalia; order Rodentia; family Cricetidae; genus Peromyscus; species Peromyscus eremicus. The sequence continues at coordinate 29,495,782 of NC_081420.1, forward strand.
CAGAAACGATTTGGGATTTTTCTGAAGGTCCCAGTTATACAGTCAGGGCGGCCCTGGGCAGTTTGTTGTTGTTGTTTGTTTTTGTTTTTGTTTTGTTTTCAGGTCTGAAGTGCTCTCAGGCTGATAAACACTTTTGAAACGATTATTTCAATATTCCTTTTTAGCTAAAGGATGTCGATTGGTGTTTTGAAAGCACTTCCCCTTGGATTCAGCCTCCCATACAGACTGTTCTTGAGAAAGCAGCACCCACCATGGTAGGGACAGGGAAGGAAGGATCGTTTCTGAATCAGAGGCTGAAGTACAGCAGTGTGGCCGGGAAAGGACCTCGTGGATGAACACTCAGGGCAGCCATCTCCGAGCCAGGCTCTCTCCCCCACGCTTGCGAATATTTGCTGCAAAACTCTGCCCTGCACACTTTCAGCAAAGGCGGAATTATTAGGCTCTGTGCAAACAACTGGCATCCTTCCCTTCAGACGAAAAGAAAATATTGATGTCAACCTGCCCGAGTTGCTATTTGCCTTGAAAGCAAAACTGAGCAGATCTGGGGCTCTGGAATGTTCTGGAAGAACTGAATAGTGTTTTCTACACTAGCTTGGCAGGATGGAGGGTGGCATGTTCAGCCCCACCCAAATTCCTTGGCAAAACAGATCTTGGTTGTGATGCGAAAGCCTGTGTTCTGTGAATAGGTGATGAGGGAAACAATGTTGCAAAGAAATGGGAACAAGGTCTCTCACAGGTTAGGGTGCCTCACTCTACTGCCCTGCGTGGTGCAGGGGGTCCTCTGGGGACCTGCAGACCCAAGGGGCTTGGGTGTAGAGAGGAACATTCAAAGGATGCTTCAACCGGCTGCTTAAGAATGCCACTGTTTTGTCACATCTGCAGTCCCTTCTCACGGACCAAGAGTACATCAGGTGACAGGAGGGTGTGCCCACAACAGCATGGGGCACAGAGGACAGAAAAGATTCAGTTAAGTAGAACAATGGTTCTCAACCTTCTTAGTGCTGCAACCCTTTAATACAGTCCCCCATGTTGTGGTGACTGCCAGCCATAAAATTATTTTTGTTGCTACTTCATAACTGTAGTTTTGCTACTGTTATGCATTGTTAATGATATGCAGGATATCTGATATCTCCACCCACAGGTTGAGAACCACTGAACTAGAGCATCATATAGAAAGTAGTTGTGTCAGTCAGCTTCCTGTCCCTGAGACAAAATGCCAGGGATGAAACAAATGTCAGGAGGAAGAACGTTTCACTTGGCTTCTAATTTTAGCAGTTCGGTCCATGATCGGTTGACTCATTGCTTTGTGGCCTGCGGTGGATGTGGGTACATTAGGGTGGGAACTGATGGTGAAGGAAAATGTTCTGTGAATGGTGGCTAAGAATTGAAAGACTGGGAGGAGGTGGGGCCAGAGTCCCAACATCCCTTCAAGGGTATTCTCTCAATGATCTAACTTCCTTCTACTAGACCCCACCTCTTAAAGGTTCCACTGCCCCCTTATAGGACCAGAAGCCAGCAATCAAGCCTTTAATGCAAGAGCATCTAGGGGATATGGACGGTACAAACTGTGGCACTGACATGAGCTGATTCTGACTTACGCAGGAGCATATGGAACAGAAGGAATGCACACCGAACCCTCTGCAATCAGGGGCCCAAATAAATCCTCCCTGTCTTGTTTTATCAGGTATTTTGCCACAGTGGCAAGAATAATAAGGAATGCAAGCTCCCTGAGTGGGGGAGGGAGAGAAGAAGGCAGAGAAGCGGGGGTAGGGGGGGTGGGGGTGGGGAGGGTAGAGAGGAAATGATCATGCCAGCTGCAATCACTCAGATGTATGTAACCAACATTTGCTATGTGGCAGGTGGGATTGTAACTGCTGTTACGCATTGGTCTGTTCAGTCTTTGTAACAGCCCCAGGGAGGTACAGTTGTCCCTCAGTGTCATGGAAATGGGCTCCAGGAGTCCATTAGATACTCAAGTCTCTTATATAAAATAGTACAGACTCTTCACAGCCTATGCACAGCCTCGTTTAGACTACAGATTATTTCTAGATTACTAACAAAGCCTGACATTACACATATCATGTTGTATTTACTGTGTGTGTCGTATTGTTTAGACAATGACAACAAAGTTGATACACGCCCAGTTGGGAGCATTTATTTCAAATAATTTTGACTCCTTAAATATGGTTAGATGAATCTACAGATGCAGAGGGCTGGTAATATGGTTATTTGCAGTTCACAGACGAGGAAGTGGGTACACAGAGGTTAGGCCTTTGGGATTTGCACCCACTCACTCAGCCTGTGTGGTCTGTGCTCTTACCAGCCAGGGAATGAGGTGGGGGTGATTCTTCCCTTCACACTAACAGCCTTAGGCATATGAAACAATTCATTCTGTGGACTTGGTGTGTCTAAGTGATGAGGAGCTTGACAGCAGCTGGGGGAAGTTTGCATATGTCTGAGACTTTGTAACATTGTATCTGATTTAAGTCAAGGAATAAGAAGATAGCATTTGTTCCTAATCACAAAGGCAAACATTAAAATTATGTTCAGAAGGAACAAAAACACCTCCACCCACAAATGGAGGAAAAAGGAAGCTACTACCATCAAATATCGATAGTGAGCAGGGTGGTGGCGCACGCCTTTAATCCCAACACTTGGGAGGCAGAGGCAGCCTGGTCTACAAAGTGAGTTCCAGGACAGCCAGGGCTACACAGAGAAAAATAAACAAACAAACAAATCATTAGTGAAACACACACTACACATCTAGAGACGAGTGGATACACTAGACCTCTTAACACTTTCTAATTTTTAAAATAAAAATGATTTTGTGTATGTGCACATGTGCCCAAGTACATGCACATGCATGTGAAAATCAAAGGACAACTTTTTGTGAAGTCGGTTCCCTCTGTCCACCTTCACGGGGGTTCTGGGGATCGAACTCAGTGGCCAGGCTTGTATAGCAAACATCTCTACTTGATGAGCTATTTGCCAGCTCTAAATTTTTAAATTTTATAGCCAAGAAGCATGTCCATAACAAATATTTGTGGAATTAGAGCTTAAGATGAGTTCAGCCTCTGGCCAGGAGGAGCCTCTTCCATCTACAGAGGGAATTTATACTTGTAAAAAGTTCCTGACACGTCCTTGAAGGTGGTTGGAAACTATCACTACACATTTACTCTAAATTATTGTTATCTGATGCAAAATCAATAGATTTGCTTGGAGTTAATGCTGAAACTAATGTTTTCAAAATTTTAGGTCCCTTATAAGTGGGCTGACAAATCTGTCTCAAGTATGTCTGTCACCTACAGAAGGAGCATCAGTCAAGGTTGCAACTAACATACACCCACAGAACACTGTTCCCCAAAGCTTTCTCACTGGGACCCTTCGTGGTGGAGCCTGGTGAAGGTCAGAAGGGAAACTGGGCAGAATGAGAGAAGGGTAAGACCTGAATCCATGCTCAGCCATCCACCCTCTAGTCTACATTTTTGTCATTGCTACCCTGCAACGCCTTCAGGGCAGGGATGATGCTGGTAACATCAGGAAATGGCCTATGATTGGAGGACACTGTTGTCCCTTACCATACATCACCTGCCCAGTAGCCAGCAGAACTGCCCCCTTTTAAATGAGAAAAACAATTAAAAGGAGGGAGGGCTAATTGTTTTTCACAAAGCTCTTCAGAGACCTGTTTGAGAACAGGGAGAATTACTTGGCTCATTTCCTCCTGTCATGCGCTCTGAGCGCCACAAAGCAGCCATGCCTTGTGGTATGATAGTGTGATGGAGTTTGGATAGTCATACTGGGGAGAGAGAGACAGAGGAAAGCAAACAGCCCTCAGATGAGTCACTCCGGGCAGGGCAGGCATTGTTTAAAATCTGTGTTTCCCTGACTATACACTAATAGACATCAGGGCTGGGCGCCCAATGGCGGAAGCAGGCTGCCTCCAGATAATGCCCAAAGCAGATGGTCTTCAGGAGCCTGTGCCTGCCCCGAGCAACACAGTCACTGTTCACTTACTCAGTGTCCAGAGCACACTGAATGCTGCTTGTCTCTCAGCACAGTATTTCTGCCTGGTGAGGTAGGCTCAAAGGGGAAATGCTGGAGGACGCAGAGAATAAACAGTAGAAAAGCCACACTCCCTGAGGTGACCTAGTCTCTGTCTGCTAGGGGAACCCCACATCCCAGGGTCATCCCTTCAGAGTCATATCATCTGTTCCTCTTGGCCTTAAACTTCCACCATGAATGAAGCAACACAGGCCAATGGGCAACTCTCTCCAGGAAAACTTTGTAAAATGCCATAACCAGTGACATTCTCCAAAGCAGGGCCTTTTCTGCAGAGGGTCTGGAAGGTTCTAGCTGATCACAAAGAGCCAAGAAATGGAACTGAAGGCAGAATGGGGAAGAGATGAAGGCCAAGGCTTGTCCCTGAGTATCAGCTGGATAACCTGCCAGTGGGGACCCAACAGCTGACAGGTTATCCAGCTGATACTCAGTGGCGGTATGTGGGAGAGAGAAGAGCATTGAGGACATCCATTCCCATCTGAGAAGGCACTGCCTGCCTGCTAGAATGGAGGAGCCTGGAGGGCTGGTTCCCTGAAGCAGAGCCCATGAATATGGGACTTAGCCCGGGCTAATTCGTGAGTGACTGGTTTGTGGCTTCACCTCAGCGAATGACCCAATATTAATATGGCAAGCAGGATCCACCTTTACAACAGCATCACCTTGTACTTTATGGAAGCATCTTTGCTTTATAAACGCAGCCTGCTTTCATATATACCTTCTCATTTCCTGCTCACAAAGCCAGCTCCAAGGCACCTATAATTATTTAATGTTTGAAGAAACTGGCTCCCAAGAGGAAAAGGTGGAGGCTCCTGTTTACCTGTCCACTGTTCCAAACCCAACGAAGAATAACTCCTGTTGGTCCAGCCCTCACACCAAACCTTTGAAACTCACCCAGGGTTTCTGCTAATAGGAAGAATGCAGGTTCCTTGGCTTTCTGGCTTTGTAGCTGCAAACCTTGCTTTTCTGACAGGCAGAATCAGGGTAATTATGATGCGTGCTGTAGAGCAGTACTAACCAAGAGAAATGTAACGTGAGACCTGAATGTGGACCACACCAGGATTTTTTATTTTTCTGGCTATCATTATTTATAAAAGTGAATCATTTAAAAAAATATTTCAGACATTGTATCCAAACATGATCATTGTGACCTGTTATCAGTGGAGTTCTTTGGCTAACTTACCAAGCCCATGAAAACCATTGTGTATCTCACACAGCAACATCTCAATTCAGGAAGGGACCCTGTGTTTCAAGAGCTCAATAGCCACCTATGGCTAACAGCAACCAAAATTACCTCGCAGGTGGCCTAAGGTTTGGAAGGAGTACACTTGACCTCAGCGTTATATTAGACTCATCCTTTCGTCTTCCTCGCTCTCTCGCTCACGTGCACGCATGGAGAAATTTCGACATTTAAGAGGCTTTGAGGACCCAAGAGTTCAGAGCAGACCTATGACAAATCTGCACTTTTCCTCCCCCAGCCCAGCAATCGACCTGTAGAGCGCATCCTCTCTGTCCTTGAAAAAGCAGCCCAGCACCTCTCCGGAACATCCCCTCTTCCTCCCAAGCGGTACCCAGTCTGCAGTTTAACTCCCCTCAGTTACCACCCAGACTTGAAAGAGAATGGGGAGGGAGTTCAGTCATCAGCCCAAGATGCACCTGCCCCTGCTCAGATTGACATCTAGTGAAGTATGCATCTTCAGTTCTGGGCTCCAACTCCAAGAGCGAGGCGACTCCTGTCCTGCTACCAGGGAGGCGGGACCCCAATCTCTAGTCCCTGAGTGGTAGGGAGTGGGCGAGATGGGAGAGGAACCATAGTGTGGCCCAAAGGTCTCGCCAGTGGCGGAGCAGCTCAGGTGGATGCTGAGAGGAAGTCAGCAGGATCGGCCAAGGGACGCAGTAGCGCTAGGACGCTGGATGCAGGGCGAGCACCCCTGCACCTCGCACCGCGCCCCGGCTCCCTCTCGCGGTGCCGCAGTCCCTGCCGCTCCGCCCCTCGGCCCTGCCCCCATAACGTCAGCGCGGCCGGGCGGGTCCCCGGGTATAAAAGGCTGAGCTGGGGGAGGGCGACAGGTCTTTGCGCTCCCCAGCCCTCTGTCTACGCACTGCTCCGAGGGCCAGCGCCTCTACCCTTCAGCAGCCAGCACCATGCGAGAGATCGTGCACATCCAGGCGGGCCAGTGCGGCAACCAGATCGGCGCTAAGGTGGGCGCGCCCCTGGGGAGGGAGTGGGTGGGGTCGCCCGCTCGGGCGGGGGTCCCAAGGTTGTGAGCCGGGGACTGAGTCGAGCCTAGGGAACCCAGAGGAGCCCGGGCCAGTGACGCATTCTGCCGCTGGCTACTGGGCGGGCCAGGTCCTGAAAGCCGTTCAACCTGCCACGATGAGCGTGACAGGGTGTCTTAAATCAAGGTCCATTACATGGCTTTGGGACACAACCCTTCTGCGGGATGCAGCTGACATTCCTCTGGGTTTTTTCGTCTCTGAAATTTGGGTCGGGGGTCACTGTCACATGTGTTGAGAACCTCATGTCAAATGTAATTTGTATATTTTTTTTTGTCTGTCATATGAATGAAAAAAATGCAGTGTCATTGGGTTGACAGATGTTACAGAGGCGTCTCTTTGGGCCAACAGACGAGGGTGTTAGACGAATTCCCTTACAAGTGCTCCTCTAGACTTTACATAAAATGCACTGGTCGTCTTTCTCGTCTGTGAGACGGCAGGTGACTGCACAGAAATGGGGCTGTGAGACCCAACTGCAGCCTGGAGGCAGCAGTGGGCATTCGACATGGGTGTGGGCGGGCGCCTGTACAAGGACGTGGTCTCTTTCAACACCGCCATATTGCCCACCCAACCTCCCCACCCCCTTTCCTGCTGCCAAGTCACAATGGAGGCTGTATCCTCAGGATGGCCAGCTTTTTCCAGGGCTGCCAGGCACCCCTTGTAGGATTGTGCTGCCCATCCGGAACATTCCTAGCCCGAGGTTAATACCCAAAAGCCAATATGTAGGTCAGTGGTATAAAACCGGGCTGTTGAAAGCTGCCATGAAGTCTGTGCCAGGAGTCATTGATCCCACGAGGCGCAGGGGGCGGGGCACCTGATCTTCCCTTCTGCCCATCCCCATCCATCAGCCTGTATGTAGTAGTAACATTCAACCCTGTCTGGAGTGAGAGAATTGCTGCCTCTGCAGTTCTGGCAGGGGAGCTGCTGTGCCCACTTCCTTCTCCAGGCTCCTCCCAGCCCTGCATCTGTGGTCATAATATGGCCGATGCACTCACTGCGCATTTCCAAGACCCTCTGCGGCAGCTGATGCCCAAACACATAGGGGCCAGCAGCTCCCTAGGCTCTTGCCCGCTGTCTGACCAAGGCCTTTCTGGGCAGCAGTTAGGATCCTAAGCATGATGTGATTCTCTGCATTTCAGTTTTGGGAGGTGATAAGCGATGAGCATGGCATCGACCCCACTGGCAGTTACCATGGTGACAGCGATTTGCAGCTGGAGAGAATCAATGTGTACTACAATGAAGCTGCTGGTAAGGGTTTGGATGTCAGCCTTGCTTTCCATACTGTGGCAGAGGAAGTGGCCTAGGAGCATGCAAACAACAAGGAAATGCTTTTTGCATCTCATTTAAAATGCCAACTGCAAAAATTAAATAAATTAAATAAAAGCACTTTGTAGCTCCCAAAGACTTCTGCATGCTTCATGTCTCCATTTTCTTTTTCTTCCTTTGTCTCAATGCTAGGATTTCTGTAATGAACTATGCTGCTACATCTATCTCCTTGCCAAGCCCAGTTGTAAGTCAGCTTTTGTCCCCACAGGCAACAAATACGTACCTCGGGCCATCCTGGTGGACCTGGAGCCGGGCACCATGGACTCAGTGAGGTCAGGACCCTTTGGCCAGATCTTCAGGCCAGACAACTTTGTTTTTGGTAAGTCGTCATGCTCCATGAGAGCTGGCCAAATGACTCACCCCTTCCCAGCAGCCATGGGCTTTATAGTTCTGTGTGCAGTGCCCAGCTGAGCCTGTGTCCACAGACCACAAGTCCTGACCTCACCTATGCAGCTGACAATATCATGTCTGTTCACTCTTGACAGCTCAGAGGAGAGTGTGGGCCTGTAGGGGCTGTGAAAGGCCTCCATGAGGAGCAGCCTCTAGGGGGAGGGGTGGAGAGGATGAAAGTCTTCAAAGAGGGCATCACAGGCTGCAGGTGATTTCAAAGGACCAGTGATGCCAGGTAACCACTTCAGTGACCAAGGTGGTGTAGACCAAGTGCTTAGAGCTGTCTTGCCCTGCCTCTTTAATTATACCTAATTAAGAGTATTTACAGAATGTTCCCTATGTTTAATTTTAGAAGCTATTGAGTATTATTAAAATGTGTCCTCTTCAACTTGATTCTTACTTTATTATGATCCCCAGGGTTTTTGAGGTCCTTGATACATTGACAATATTTCCTTCCTGTAATACAGTGTATACAAAAGAGTACTGAATGTTTTCTAAGGCCAGTTTTTCCTTTTCTTCATAGTCCAATGACATCACCCTGACTTCCTAAGTGTCTAATGTTCTCTTTCTCTCTTGCAGGCCAGAGTGGTGCAGGAAATAACTGGGCCAAGGGCCACTACACAGAGGGTGCTGAGCTGGTGGACTCCGTCCTGGATGTAGTGAGGAAGGAGTCTGAAAGCTGTGACTGTCTCCAGGGCTTCCAGCTGACCCACTCACTGGGGGGAGGCACTGGCTCAGGCATGGGGACCCTGCTCATCAGCAAGATCCGGGAGGAGTACCCAGACCGCATCATGAACACCTTCAGTGTCATGCCCTCTCCCAAGGTCTCTGACACTGTGGTGGAGCCCTATAATGCCACCCTCTCTGTGCACCAGCTGGTAGAGAACACAGATGAAACCTATTCCATTGACAACGAGGCCCTGTATGACATCTGCTTCCGCACCCTCAAGCTGACCACACCCACATATGGCGACCTCAACCACCTGGTGTCAGCCACCATGAGTGGGGTGACCACCTGCCTGCGCTTCCCAGGCCAGCTGAATGCAGACCTGCGCAAGCTGGCTGTGAACATGGTGCCCTTCCCACGCCTGCACTTCTTCATGCCAGGCTTCGCACCTCTGACCAGCAGGGGCAGCCAGCAGTACAGAGCCCTGACGGTGCCTGAGCTCACTCAGCAGATGTTCGACTCCAAGAATATGATGGCCGCCTGTGACCCGCGCCATGGCCGCTACCTGACCGTGGCCGCCATCTTCCGTGGCCGCATGTCCATGAAGGAGGTGGATGAGCAGATGCTCAACGTGCAGAACAAGAACAGCAGCTACTTCGTGGAGTGGATCCCCAACAACGTGAAGACGGCCGTGTGTGACATCCCTCCTCGAGGCCTCAAGATGTCAGCCACCTTCATTGGCAACAGCACTGCCATCCAGGAGCTGTTTAAGCGCATCTCGGAGCAGTTCACTGCCATGTTCCGGCGCAAGGCCTTCCTGCACTGGTACACGGGTGAGGGCATGGATGAGATGGAGTTCACCGAGGCAGAGAGCAACATGAACGACCTGGTGTCTGAATACCAGCAGTACCAGGATGCCACGGCTGATGAGCAGGGCGAGTTCGAGGAGGAGGAGGGTGAGGATGAGGCTTAAGAACTTCTCAGATACCTTGTGCACCCTTAGTGAACTTCTGTTGTCCTCCAGCATGGTCTTTCTACTTGTAAATTATGGTGCTCAGTTTGCCTCTGTCAGAAATTCACTGTTGACGTAATAGTGTGGACCTCCTTTCAAGATTTCAGTATTGTCTAAGATATCTATACTAATAAAAAGCATGTGTATAATACCTGTGGTCCTTTTTTCCTTGACATTCTTTTTTTTTTTTTTAATGGAAATACAAAGCTTCAGGGGATAATACTGTGGGACTTTTGCTTAATGTTTTAATTGTTAGCATTCCAGATATCCTATGAATAAAGGACTAAGACAAACCCAGCTTTTGAGTAAATGTAAACACTACAAAGTTTTCACATAAAATTTATTTGAAAATAAATTATGGTAAGAATTTATTTTTATGACAATGATAGAAAATCATAATTTAATGTTTAAAATGCCAACACTCATTTTTTGCAGCAATTAAAACTATAACCTGATTTGGGTATGCTATTTTTCCTACTTGCATAGAGTCATATCATGGGGAGTATAGAAAGCCTGGCAGGTGTGTGAACTGAGGAGAAAGGCAAGGAAGGCATTCTGGAGCATCCTGGTTAACAGACAAGGACATGATCCTTTAGTACAGCATCACCCAAAGGCTTCTTGTAATTTCATTGTAGAAAGTCTTCTGCCAACTTGTTGAATTCGTTTGCAAAACGTAAATGCAGATTATGCTTGCCTTCTGGCATTAGGTGCAACCTATGAAACAAACCAAGCTTTTGATCAGTTGTACATATTTAAAATGCTTCCACCTCGTCAACACTTCATGAGAATCTTTCAGAACTATATCAGCTTCCCATGAATGTGAATGCCAGGGTGAACTCCTTAAGGAAATTCTGACCACCCCAGAAATAGACCATGCAGCCATCACTGAACAGTGACAATATGTTTGGGATTGTAACAAACATGGTTTGACTCGAAAACAGTGGAGAAGGTGACCTGGTAATTACTTTAAAAATCCATTTTTTTTTTTTTTTTTTAAAGATTTATTTATTTATTATGTATACAGAAGAGGGTGCCAGATCTCATTGCAGATGGTTGTGAGCCACCATGTGGGTGCTGGGAATTGAACTCAGGACCTCTGGAAGAGCAGTCAGTGCTCTTAACCTCTGAGCCATCTCTCCAGCCCCTAAAAATCCATTTTTAACAAATGTGTTTTTAAATTGGGGAAATGATTTTATTGGAGAAATGATTACAAAAATAACAGGGATGATAGTGACCGACTGCAATCCTAACTCTTAAAAGGAAAGATGACAAAAATAAGAAATGGTCAGAATTCACTGAGTTGCACAGGTGAGGTTTGTTTTTTTTTTTTTTTTTTTTGTTTTTTTTTTGTATCTGCATAGTGGGCAAGCCTAACAGGAATTCTTAGCCAACAGCAGCCTCCATGCAAGGTTCCAAGCCATCCTGTCGTGTTCAGACTACAGAGCAAGTAAGCCTGACTACAGCCAGCAGACGGATGGAAAAATGCCTCAGGAATTCGGGGTGGGTAACGGGGCTCATCTGCAGCCATGTGTGCAGAGCTACTTCTGCAGCTGTCACATCGTGTCTTTGGTGGACCCCTCTGTCCTGGAAAGGCTTCTTGCATTTAATCTGATGTGGGTCAAAGAGGAGACTGATTTGCAATTTAAAAAAATACAATTAAAAAATATTCTCTATTTGCTTCTAAAGTGAAGAGATAGAGTTTAAACAGAGCTTTTAGGAGGCAAGCTCAAGTTCAAGCCATGCTGTCTACAGTGACAACTGGGTGTCAGAAGAACTAGACTGGAGCAAAATTCCAATGATGCATTCTGTGCTTCTCTGGTCTTTCAGCAGCAGTACTGATGATGGCTCTTAGCAACTCAGCAGGCAATTGGGAGGACTCCGGGGTGGGGCGGGGGTGGGGTGGGGTGGGGGGGAGGGGGAGGCAGCCACCCTCAGAAGATGCTGGGCCTCCTGCAACTCAGCTATGCCAATGGCTGGGGTGGGAGGACCAAGAAAATCAAGTGAAAAGGGAATATATACTGAGGGTATCTTTTAGATGCAGCTGCAAGATTAATAATGCTATTAATAATAACCAGAATCTTTTAAGTTTAAAAGGTGCTTCTTAGAAGGGATGAGTTATACTAGTCCCAAAGATGACCCAGCTGCACACACAGGCGTGGGCTGCAGGGATGCTCAAAGCTGCAGGTTTTAGGATACAGAAAAGACTGTTTCCCAGGATGCTAGGGTAACAGAAGGACAAGTGTAAGTCAAACTACAACCATTTATCTCAATTAAGCTGGGTTCAGAGGCCAAGAAACCCTGACCTAACCATCCTGAAGTACATCTAGAGATAGCCAACTCAGCTGTCATCTGTTCCGCCCTGTTTCTACAATTTCCCTGTTCCCAAGAAGCACAGGAAGAGGCCAGCTGTGAATCCCCCCACCCCACTTTCTTTTAGCTATGCGGTGAAGCCTAAAGTTTTTCTACAACATCTCTAGATCTTGGGAAAACAAACATGAGATTCTTTATATTAAAAAATGAGAGAACTACTCTTGATGCCAGGTGGGTGCTTTAGTGGATGCTTGGATGGACAACGGGTGGGTGAATGAGTGGATGGGTAGGTGGATGGATAAATGGATGGACGGATGGATAGGCTGATGAAAGTACGGAGAAAATGGTTCTCCTTGATGCCTTTCCAAGTTCTTAGTGTAAATCCTCCCTTCACTCTGTGGAAGCTGCTGTGAATCCTCATGGGAACAGGACCAGAACAGCCAGGCATAAACACTTGGCCAGGCAGCTGCTCTGCTGCTGACCCAGTTCTTACCCAGGCAACAAAAGGGTGCACATGCCCCAATGAGTGGCTTTCAAACAATCACGTTCTCCAGGAAAATCAGTAGGAAAGCTTACCACTAAACACACGTCTCCGATGGCCGTGATGTGGTGATACTTTGTTGTACTCTAATAAAGCTTGCCTGAAGATCGGAGGACAGAACTAGCCACAGAATTAGCCATAGAGGTCAGGCAGTGGTGGCACACACTTTTAATCCTAGCACTCTGGAGGCAGAGATCTATCTGGATCTCTGTGAGTTCAAGGCCACCCTAGACTACATGAGATTAATCCAGTTTAAAAGAAACAGATCCAGGCAGTGGTGACACACACCTTTAATCGCAGCACTTGAGATCTCATGCTTTTGCTACCAGTATTTGGGAAGCACACGTGCCATTAATCCCAGCACTAGGAAGGCTGAGATAGAAAGTGAGATGGCTGGGCAGAGAAAAGCATATAAGGCTTGATAAGACAGGAACTAAAGACCCTTTCGGCTCAGGACTCAGAGGCATTGACTCAGAGGATTCGTGGAGTTGGCGAGGTGAGAAATGGCTGAGGCTTGTTGCTTTGTCTCTCTGGTCTTTCAGCATTTACCCCAATATCTGGCTCTGGGTTTTTATTATAAGGCCACTTAGGATTCGTGCAGCATCGTGAAGGAGCCCTATAGGTTTAAAGTTCCTATTTGCAGGGGAGGGGTCCTATAGCATGTGGCGTCTTTGGAAAGTCTAGATCTCTTGGGAAGAAGCTGTGAAATTTGGGGTAAACCCAGTGGTCATCTCAGCTCTGCTGATCCAGCGCCTCTCAGTCATGGTGGCATGAGACGCTGATCTCACTGGCACCATTTTGTCTCCAGTCTCACTATTTTCAGCTTTCAAACAAAACTGTGAGAGCTGTCCACTAGTGACAAGGCCATAATGAATGTGCTCTAGCATCTTTACTCTGAATGAATGTGACAAAATCCTCAATATGTTCTGAACCTATAAGTCAGCCAGGAGGACTGTATGCAACTCTGCTTTCTCTGGAAACCAAAAGAGCAGCTGATTCTTTGTGAGGGGCTCCTGTCCATCATGAAACGGGACAGCAACAGGCTACACAGACCTTTTCCTCATCCTTCAATGGCAGATCTCCAAAGCCCATAACAGATATGGAATGTCTTTTTTTTATTGATCATGCCTTTGAGAAAGTCCTAAGGAAAAGGCAAAGATGTGAGAACTACAAACTTCTTCCTACTAGTGAAGCTAGAAGGTACCACATCCCAGACATTACCCTACTAGACGTTTGGGGGTTGGGGGCAGACATCTCAAGGGGAGGCTTCTTTTCTTAAATCTTATAATCGTGTCTCACTCATGGGAAAGAAATTCAATCATTGTGGTGTGGGGAGGGGGGACACGCCTCCCTTGGAGCACTTCCATCAGGTCTGGTGTGTGGAGGACAATGCTTTCCCAAACCTGCTGAGACACCAGGGATCCAGCTGGGGCCTACCAACTGCAGTGAGAGATGGACATAAACTGAGGGGGTCATCAGCGGGTGAAGGGCTCTATGGAGGCAGCATGGCCTCAGCACCAGCAGTTACACCCTCACCCAGAGCCACCATTTTTCCCCTGGAAAATGGGGTAGTAATGGTACCCCTGAGATTATCATGGGGACCAAAAGAAAGGATGCATCCACAGGCACCAGTTTGAAGGCATTTCATTGATGTCTGCTATTGGTAAGTCCTTAGGAAGGCTCTAACTAAGCACAGCAAATTAATGAATATTCTGACTCAAGAAGCACAATTTATTGGTTGACATAAAATCTCCAATAGGAAGATTTTTTTTCCCTTCAGAAAAGTTTTGCAAAAAAAAAAAAAAAAAAAGTGTTTAAGATTTGCCTAGAAAGGGTCAGCCTCTGCTCGTTTTGAATGGAAAAGGCCTCAGCCTAGTAAGCACTAGTGACTTCTGTTTGGAGCTAACCCTGTGGCCACAGGGGAGCCTAGCTGACTGCTCTCCTCTGCTAAGCTCCTCCAGGGTAGGAATCACCTGGACATGAAGGTGGGAGCTCCCAACAAGATGTGGTATAAAAGTACAGGCCGCAGTGGGTGCCGTCCATCAGCCTCTCCCTCCCCGGGCCCCTGGTCTTGCTTTGCTATAAGACTGAGAAAAAGAACTCAGTTGCTATTGTGAACCAATTTCACCATCATGTTCCAATTCACACTGTTCCAGTAGGCCAAGACATTTTACATTGGTGGCTAGACTTGCCGAGCCAAAGAAGCCCCAGAAAGAGGCCTTCCCTCCCTTCAGTGACCCAGACAAGAACACAGTAACTAGCCACCACCTACCTAGATGACCATTTCTGCCCCTCGCCTCTACTCTGTTAACACATTCTCCAGGAAAGCCACCCAAGTCCAAGAATCCTGTGAAGGGGAGCATGTGCCTGTCAAGTCTTCCCCACAGACATGGTTAATTTCACATATCAGTTTGACTGGATCTCAGGGTGCCCAGATATTTGATGAGAAAATATTGCGGCTATTCTTGAATGTGTTTGGGAATGACATCAAGACCTGAATCCATAGGCTGAGTAAGGTAATTGCCCTTCCTAATGTAAGTGGAGCTGGTTCAATCCATTGAAAGTCAGGTTGAGACATTATTACCTTGCACCTACAATTTACATACCAGAAAACAAGCTAGAGATGTCACTTGCAATGCTCAAGGGTGCATAGTCAAATAACCCTCCAGTGCTCTTAATCTCAAGGCCACAAATGCCACTCAGCATCCTTTCATTTCCAGACAGGACTCCCTTGTCTTTTCCTCTTGGTTGACATAACCTGCAATGTTGCTCTGTACACACTGACTTTACCCCGTTCTCTCCCACTTGCCTGGCTCCCAAGCCTGACTCACCATGCAGCTGGGCCACTACAGACTCTGCTCTCTGGGTGCTCTCTGCTCCTGTTTGTACACAAGCTTTTTGCCTTTGCCCTTCCTTCCTCCTCCCTCCCCCGACATGCACAGAGCCTGTAAGATGTGTTAGGTTATATCCTGAGAGAGCTATTCTATAGGATAAAAATGCAATCACATGCTGGGAGCTGTCTTAAAAGGTATGAATAAGGAGCCATGTGGCCATGGGGTAAGGAAGCTTCCCTGAGTGGGAGATATTGAGCCATGACCTGAAATGCAGACTCCGGCTTCTGTTAACTCCTGAGATCTGAAGCCTTCTCAAAAACACTTTCATAGAATGAACTGCTCTCCCAACCCCAATCACATGCTGAAATTTCAGCATCTTTAAAGAAGTGACTTAGTTCAAAATGTGGTCATATCCTGATTCATTATGACTAGTGTCTTTATAAGGAAAGCCAGTTGGGTCACAGGATCAGAGAAAAGACCGTCTATGAGCTGGGGAGAGAGGACTCGGAAGAGACTTGCTCTGTCAACATCTCTAGAACTGAGAGAAGATGGATGTTTGTGTTGTAATGGGATGATGTCTTCATGAAGCTACCACATGTTGACAATCTTGAGGCTGAGGGTGTTGCTTAGTGGCAGAACACATATTTAGCATGTGTGAGGCCCTGATCTCACCCTCAGCAATGCAGAAAAAAAATTAATAAAATACTCTAAATAAAAATGCACCTAATGGATCTATATTGCCAAACACTACATCTTAGCCTTACCTACCTTAAATACGTTCAGAACACTTACAGCCTACAGTTGTGCAAAATCATGTCCAGTGGCAGGAACCTTGAGTTATAATAAAGTGTTGAGAATGTCATGTCGTTCAGTGAACTCTGAACTGAACATGGAGAGCTGGTGGCTGCATGGGGGATGCTCTGACATTACTGCAGAGTTGAAAGTCTTTCTTAGAAGACAGCTAAGGCAGGAACTCTCGAACTTTGTTGTGGTAGTCAAGCTAGCTGGGCTACAGCACAGTGGCTTGACCTAGCTGTGAAGTCACAGCCTCTCCAGGCAGTCTAGCTCTGTTGCCTCCCAGAGCCTCTTCACACCAGCTCTAGGGTACGATGGGTACCAATTACCGCTCGACAAGATTTCTTGGATGGCTGCTGGGGCTGCTGTAGGCTTTGTAATGGGGAATGTCCACCCAGAGGCTGGCAGACAAGCCAGGCAGGAAGTCCTTCAGCCAGGAGGGAGGTCTGGCTACACGGGAGCCCTGAAACTAGGATCTAGGCACGAGGACTCCAAAGACAGGGTCTGTTCACCTTACTGCTGCAATCAGAACAGCTCTGACTGTGGGGTTTATACCAGAGTTTTGGTGGGAGAAGTGCAGCTGCCTAAAACTAAAAAGTTAAAACAAAGGCCTCCTTGCTTTTAAGAGACTATGATTCCTCTCCTATGAAGAGAGAAAAGAGAGGGGAAGGAGACAGATTAACAAAGCTGGAGGCTGGTCTCCTTCCAAGGAGGTAAAAGCAGCATGGTGTGACTCATATACAGTAAGTGCTTCTTGGCAAAATCCTGTGAGGACAGACTACGCCTTTAAGTGTAGTTAAAGATGTGTCTGGCAAGGTGTGCAGCTGTCCTGCCTCAGAAGCCCTGGTGCAGATGCACAGCAGGGATTTGCAGCTCTAGGAATCCAGTTTCCTTCTCGGGCTCCCAAAGAAGCCAGCCATGGTCTTGTAGGGACCCAACCAACATAAAGTGCTCTTTTAGCAAAAGGAGTGGGAAACATAGACCAGTTTAGAGAACTGTTGCTAATAACATTTTACCTCCAACCCGTGAGTTCCAATGAATACTGTTATGAGAAAATGATTTCCACCAAATGTACAGGAAGGGCACATTTTCCTCCAATATTGATGTATTCTGTTGCTAGGAGATAGGTTTGGAACAGAATTCCTAGGCTAAACTTTCTCACAGACAGACGTTTAGTGAGCCTGGCTCCTTAAGGGAAGCCTCTGCATTTATCATGAGGGTCAGTGTGTAAAAACCAGTCATTTCTGAAGCAGAAGACAGTTAGCCAGGCCACCCAGCATGGGCTGTGTCATTATGACATTCATGAGAGACATTTGTGCTGTGGTGAAAAAGTTCTGTTTAGGAAAATATAGAACTTGTCATTTACTAACTAAATAGCTTAAAACACTGTTTGACATCGACCAGCCTTGAAATCTCATCTAAAAATGGAACTACTTTTCCAAATATCTTTAAAATACAAAATTCTACATGGAAATACCACATTGCATACTCTAAATGTATAAAATTAAAATAAAACAGAGGCTGAGATGAACAGAAAACATCTGGGAGATTAATAAGAAAATAAACTATTTGGATTTTGTGCCACAACCATGGCTTAGTATTATTATAATTTTATAAAAGTCAAGTTTGAAAACGCCTTATTTACTATGAACTTCTAGTTTACTCACAGTGTAATTTTAATCTAACTTCTACCTTCATTCTCCACTTACTTTACAACCTTCCCAAAGTGCTTGCTATTCCTGATCATGTTCTCACGCTTGTTTAACTCATGGCTGAACTGCTACAGAAGGACTAGGTAGGATGAAGAATGTCCTTTCAATGTAAAGAATTACACACACACACACACACACACACACACACACACACACACACACACTTCATATATAGGGAGATACATGAATTACTATGTAATTGTATTTTGCTGTGGAATAAGAAACACTCCCTCCCCTTACTTCCAAGTCCCCAGAGAAGCCCACTGTTAAGAATCACTGAGAAGACTCTATCACAGGCATTGGAGCAGCTTGGGCACCAGCTTTCTCCACTTGGCTTCAGGGACTTTGAGGACAGGGACCTGAGCTAGGTGCTCAGTTTGCTAAGCAGTACTGGCCCTCCACAGGCATCAAAATCAGGTGCATGGAGGGGCTGAGTACATATTTAAGATGGATACAACTTGTAGAGCTCACAATATAATTTTAGTGACAAAAAGGCTTCAGAGTTAAATATAGAATATAACTATATCCATGTGGGTGGCTAGCAAAGGACAATTTGCTTTCTTGGTTTGGTTTTATGGGTGTTTTTTATTGTTATTGTTTTTAAATGAGCTAAAAATCCCAAGGTATATTGAATTGTTACCAATGGTGTTACAAATCTAAAGTGTTTCTCTTGTTACAGAGCTCTGCTCTGGGATGATCCTTCTGTATGCTATGAATATGTATCACTCTCATTGGTTAATAATAAAGCTGTTTGGCCTATGGCAAGGCAGGATAAAGTTAGGCAGGACAATCAAACAGGACTGGGATGAAGGAGGGTGGAATTGGAAGAGATGCACATGAGCTGCCCAGGAAGCAAGATGCAGAGGACTGGTAAAGCAGAGGACTGGTAAAGCCATGGGCCACGTGGCAACATATAGATGAACAGAAATGAGTTAACTGAAATGTAAAAGCTACTTAATAATAAGCCTGAAAGCTGGGCGGTGGTGGCGCACGCCTTTAATCCCAGCACTCGGCAGGCAGAGCCAGGCGGATCTCTGTGAGTTCGAGGCCAGCCTGGGCTACCAAGTGAGTTCCAGGAAAGGCGCAAAGCTACACAGAGAAACCCTGTCTTGAAACCCCCCCCCAAAAAAAATAATAATAATAAGCCTGAGCTATTGGCTGAGCATTTTGTAATTAATATAAGCTTTTGTATGTTCATTTGGGACTAGGAGGTCAGGACAGAAAAATTCCACCTCTGTTCACAAGCTCAGTGCCCAGGAACATATGGCCTCACTGTGCTCAAAAACATTTACCAGAGTCCCTCTGCTGAGGATCCCCAGGGCCCAGAGCTCAGGTCCTCTGTGCCCAGTGGCACTCTCTTTCCAAATGGGGAGCATGCACCCTGACCCCCACTTCTCCCACTTCTTTTCCTTCCTATGGCTTCTCTCACTTCCTCGGAGGCTTTGAGGCCACCAGGAGTTTCAGAGGCTGTGACGAGACTTACCGTGACCCTTTCACATGCTCGTGAAGGAAGTCAGCGTGAAAACGTGGGACCAATGGGTCCTTCTCCCCGTGCACGATGAGGGTTGGGCACTGGACCAGGGGCAGCAAGTGCCGACAGATGTTACCTGAGGGAAAAGAGCACAGGGAATCCCCTTAGCACAGTCTCTCCGCAGGGAGGAAGCAGAACTCTGCAGAGACGCACTGATAGATTTTGGTCCTCAATGCTTCCCAAAGGCACCAATGGCTTGGTCCCCAGAGAGGTGCCATTAGCAAGTGGTGAAAGCCTCAGGGTGTGGCCTTGTGAGACATCCTTCTCTTTGGCGACATGCACCTGAGGGGACTGTGGAACCCTAGCCTACTCTCTCTTCCCTTTTCACTCTCTGACTTGGGATGTGACCAGCTTTGCTCCACCAAGTGCCCCCCGTACCTTACCACAGACGCAAAACAACGAGAGCGCTTGCTTTCTCATGACTGGGAACCTCCAGAACTCAAGTCAAGGTAAGCCTTTCCAAGGTAATCCGCTGACACGCGTGTCCCTCTGCATCGTGGCTTCCCTGTCAGTGGAAGCTAGTTCGACCTGGGGTTCCTTCCAGTTTTAACATTCTCAGTCTTCCCTCTTCTATTTCTGTGCTCTGCTTGCTTGTTGTGATGCTCTACTAGTAAATAAACAGCTTTTCCTGATTTGAATTCATTATTCATGTAAACTGGTAGAAAAATGAAATAAGCAAACAAATAAAAAAAAAAAACTTCACAAGTCTTATGTTACAAAGAGGCAGCCTGTCAGTCATGTTGATGATGCCTGGCATTTGAAATCTCCTTTGAGGTTGTGTCTCAATGACTGAAGGCCTAGCCAGTCCTCAGGATGCAGGGACTTCACCGTGAAGTTAGCCTGTACACAGGACACAAGTTACTCTTCAGTGCTTATGCGTTAGGGACACCCCGAGTACCACACCTTGGTGGCTCCTAGCCAGGTAGAGCTTCAGTCTCAAGCAGCAATAATCACAGTTGCCTGTGGCTATTACGAGGTTACACATAGGGTCAGCAGTGTTGAAGGTTCTGGTATCCATGCTACTAGCTCCTTCCTCCTCTGCCCTCCCATCTCTGCCTGTTCCAAAAGGATGGTGCTATATAACTGAGCAGGCTGGGAGCCAGTGCGTGTGGCACTGCCCACCAGACACCAAGCCCCTGCCCTTCTTTCCAGCTGGTGATTGCTCTCCGCCAAGGGAGCGTGACCCATCGACCGGGGACACACTGCTTTGCGCAGCAGACACTTGCCAGCTGTGTGGGGTGATGCTGATGAAGGCCAGCTCTACAACTGCCTGCTGTATATGGTAATGCAGGCTAGGGAAATGCTTACGGCACTTGTATTTTTTTTTTTTTAATTTTGAGACAGGATCTCTCTGTGTATTTCTGGATGGACTGGAACTTACTATATAGACCAGACTGGCCTCAAACTCACAGATTCATCTGTCTCTGCCTCCCAAGTGCTGTGATTAATGGCACATGCCACCATGCCAGGCTAGCTCTTACATTTTAACTCATTCAACATTGACAAACATTTGTAAATTAGGTGCTTTTTTAAAAATCACAGTAGTAGCATTTTCATAATAACTGTCCATAGTACCCTACCATAGCTGAATATTTATTACCTCACTTAATATCCTCAAAACTTAATGAGGTATGTATTAATATACTCTCTAGAAATCAAGTCACTGCCCAAAGCCATTCTGACAGCAAGCCAAGACCTCACATCCAGGCCCTGATGACTCCACAGCTGTGCAATCACCCATGCTGGACCAAGTGTCTGTAAACCTGAGCACACAGCCATGAACAAAAGACTCCTGTCAGAGCAATAAATACAGAAGGGAGATGAACTACTAAGTCCTGCTCTAAGATGATTTCCACATTGGGTTCTCTATGTTAGGACGTGCTTCTGAACTGTCAGTGTAACACTATTTCCATCTCTTCGTGGCCTTCTCCCAGAAAGCACCAGACTACACTTCTCAGTGTGCTCGCTTTCATGGAGAACTGACTCGTTGGCTTAATGGCATTTTTTTTCTGTTGTTTTAAGATGCAAAGAAACACATTCTTAGGACTTGTTACTATGGATGAAAAATTGCATTTCAACAGGATCATTATAAGGCATGGATTTGCTCCTTTGAACTTAAACCAGACGCGTAACATTTCCAAAGTCCCTTTCATTGCAAAAGTTTTGACGTTACAGATGATTCATGCTGGAAAGGATTACCTAATAGATCAACTGTCCCTTCAAATACAAGCATTCTGTAACAATGTCTCCAACATTCAATCTCAGCTACTCTATTTTTGTAGCAATTACAAAACTAAAAAGAAGAGAGGGGAAACATCGATTCCAAGCAGCTTGCTACAGTTTGGATCTTAATGTTCCCCCAGGTTCTCATGTTAGAGCTTGTTTCCCAGCATGAAGCAGGAGAGAGTGGTGGGAGCTTTAAGAGGTGGGGCCTAGTGAAAGCTCATAGGACATAGTGGTGTGCCTTTGGAGGAGAGGTGCACTCCAGTCTCTTCCCCTTTTTCCTTTTGCCCATGAGGTAAATGGCTTTGCCTTGCCAAGCTCTCCTACCATGATGCATTGCACCACCAAGCTTTAGAGGCAGTGGGTCTCCCTAGTTATGGACCAGAACCCTCAGAACTAAGTCACAATACACTTTTCCTCTCAGTTAGCTGATTATCTCAGGTGTTTGTCATAGTGCCAGAAAGCTGACTAAGCACATAGCTATATAAAAATAAACTTTGAAATCTGCTTAAAGATGTTAATTCTTACTGGGAATCTTATTAGTTTTTAAGATAAACAAAAGGAGGTACTTGTCCACAGCTAAGGTTATGTATTACTTGGCTCTGAAGTTGAAAAGAGAATTGAACAGTCTTTTCCCCTCTCTGGCTCTGCTGGGGCTGAAGAACATGGCAGAGACTTCCTCCTGCTTTGCCCTAGAAGTAAGATGAGGAGAGGGTGGGCCCATCCAGACAGAAAAAATGTCTGTGTGGTGGCTCTCCTTCTATTGACCTGTTCTTCAATTAGAAAGTAGAAACAGGTTTCTGGAGGACAGATTTGTGCTGCCACATATGTGAAGGACTGAAGACAATGGACAGACAGCTGTTAAAGCCTCAACATGAACCTTTAGTCCCATGGTCCTGTCCGGCATTTACACTTATTACACAAGGGCTCGTTTTATTGTACAAAAACCTCTGTCTTTGTTCACACATTAACAGTGTGAGGATAATGGGTGTGCTTGTTCATTATGGAGGAATGCTGGGAAATCAAGGGAGGAACTCAAGCACCCCCTGCAATTAGCAAATGAACCATTAGTCCACGCAACTTACCATCTGGCAGATGTTTAAACTGGTTTATGCCATCCACCCACTTCTCACAGGTTTTGGCAAAGTAGTCATATCCATATAGGGCTTCCAGAGGTTTCCTTGTCTTCTCACTCCATTTAGAAACATCTCGGATACCTGAAAAACAGAGGGGTGGACAAGGATGTGTCTGGTCTCAGACTAAGGTATTACTTCAAGTAACCCAAGCTAGGCCACCTCTGGGCCTCATGCTCACTGTCCCACCTGCTTGGAAGACCTTTCCCAGTACCCTCGTGGCTCACTCACATCCTCTAGGTCTCTGATCAGATGTTAGAGAGCCCCCCCCATACACACACCTGCATGCTCTCTGTGACTTTCCTTCTCTACTCAGCACTTGTCACTGTTTTTGAAGGCCTTCTGCCTTGTGCTTGACCGTCCATCTTTCCCTTAGGGATGTGTGCCCAGTGCAAACCTTTTTGGTTTATGCCTTGTTACACATCAGACTCTAGGCTGGGCTTCCCACAAGAATAACATGATAACTCATTAGTGACTGAATGAAATCAGACCTGAGTTGAACACTGTCTGCTAAAGATATTAACATAAAAGGAAAACATTTCTCTAATTGGTGTCTCCAGAGTAAGAATGGCATTATAGTTATCTCTCGGTTCCTAAAGTGTTGTATAACAGTTTTCTCTAATATTGAAACATTCTATCTTGCAGAAAGTTCCTTAAGTAGTAAGGTAAGCAACTCAAAATAGCTTCAGGAAGTCCCTGAAACTGACCAGATTCACTAGGCCCCTCCCTGCCAGAATAAGCAATAAAAGCTGAGAGTCCTCTTCGGACGCGAGAAAGCTGAGCTGCAAAGACGATTCTCAGAGGAGAAAAGCTGCAAAGAAGACTCTGAGACCAGACCTGCTGCCTGGAAGGAGCAGAGGCTAGCTGAACTGCCTAGAAGAGATGTAGACCAACTGAGGCACCTGGAAAGGACATTCTCCAACCTGATGAGTCACCTGTGGGCTAGCAGTTTACTCCGGGTTCCCAGCTTTGTGAGCTGTCACCTATACTGGAGTGGGCTTTGGTGATATAGCTGTCTTTGAGTCATTAATGCTCTTTGCAAGTAACCCCAATAAAACTCACAGTTGACAAAGTTGGACTTTAGTGGTATCTATACTTTGGTTTGTCATGGATCCCTCTCTGGGGTGAGTAGACATGTGCATTGCATCTCCCCAGAAAACACAGAGGGGGGCTGTTCTTAGGAACCCCTGTGGACTTCAAATTGTGGATTCTCCAGCCCATTACGCAAAATTGCAGAGAATGTGCACAGAACTGACATAGGAACTCCCAAACCATCTCTACATTATTTTACTTTAACTCATGTAATTTAAATGTTGTATAAGTAGTATAGTATATTGTTTAGGGAAATCATGACCAAACAAGTCTGTATATGTTCAATGCAGAGGTAATTAATTTTCAAATACTTTTGGCCATGGTTGATTGACCCACAGATGCAAATATAAAGGACCAGCTACTTAGAAAAGTTTTTCTGGTACATGAGAAACAAGCAAATGATGCAACAGACTGAAGGACAATTGACAGCTGTTAAATCCTCAAAATGAACCTTTTATTCATATGGTCCTGTTTGGCATTTACACGCTTACATAAGGGCTCTGTTGAAGAAAAAGTGTGTAGAGCTAACTACTAAGTCTAAACTATATTATAAATGATTAATTGGAAGGAAAAATAATAGATAACTTCTACTTTTAAAATAATGCAGCCAATGTGATTGACTCAGCCTGATCTTTCCCATGCTTCCTTAAGCACTATGGTTAAGATCCTGGTGCTCCTGAACATATTAAATGCTGCCTATGAAAGCCTTTAGCACAGGCGTTGCTAAAGGACACGCCAGCAAGGTCAGGTGACAGCAGTAACCCACATTGACATCAGATGTAACTGTAGAGTGCTGACAGTGCTCGGCACCTGGCATGCTCTCAAGGTGCACTCGGTGAATGGAAGTACTCCAGTGGAGGAATCCTTGTGATTTCCAGCCTTGACACTGCCTTCTGAAGACGCCGCCTGCCTCTGCCTCTGGAGATTGGCCTACATACCCAGAGGGAAGCCAGGGTGACTTGACTGTAGACACTAGAAGGGTTGAACGGCTTGGTAAATAGGGAAAAGACTTCAGAGACAGTTACGATGAGGTTGGTTAAAAAATAAAGAGGGGTGGATTTCAGAATGGAAAGGCGAGCTGGGAGAGTGGGAAAGGGAAAGAATAAGATGTGAAGAAAGCCTGGGGGAGGGAGTTCAGTGGCAAAATAAATGCATGTATGAGGCTCTGTGTTTAACTCCTAGTACCTCTCCTATCTCCCAAATATAATAATAATAACTTTAAAAATTGCTTGTGGATACTTACACTCTGGGCTGCCTGGCAGACCACACCCTGTGAAAGGCCATCTTTCAGTAGAACAAGCCCGTCTTTCATAAAATGCTTTTAAAAAATTCTTTTCTGGAGTCTGGAGAGATGGCTTAGTGGTTAAGAGCACTGGTTGCTGTTCCAGAGGTCCCAGGTTCTATTCCCAGCACCCTCATAGCAGCTTACACATATCTGTAATTCCAGTTCCAGGGAATACGATGCCTCTGGACGCAAAACACTTACACACATAAAATTAAAAAGAAAAATTCTTGTGTGTGTGTGTGTGTGTGTGTGTGTGTGTGTGTGTGTGTGTGTGAAGGAATTGTGTGTCTGTGGACATGCACGTATGACGACCAGAGGACAGCATCAAGTATCATTCCTCTCAGGCACTGTCTGCCTTGTTTGAGACAGGCTCACAGATGGGGCTAGGCTGGCTGGTTAGGGGTCCTGTCTCTGCTTTTTCAGCACGAAGCACATGCTGCTGCACTCGGCCTTTGGCATGGGTGCTGGGGCTAGGAGTCAGGGCCTCATGCTTTCGTGCCAAGTCCCTTAACAACTGAGCTTTCTCCCCAGACCCATGAAACACAGTTCTTGTGCTTCAACAGAGCCACAGTAACTAGTGAATATGTTTGAGTGAGTCCAGAAGAGGGAAAGCAAACCCTGACAACGGAGTCAGGCAGCCAGCAGCAAGGGGGAACCAAGGCCAATCTGAGTCCATGCTCACTGTTTCCATACAAGAGTGACAAGCTGTCACTCGTCATGCGGTCCCTGTATCCAGCGGTTAGCAGTTTCCTGGAGATGATAGGAGGGTCTCTAGAAACAGGAGGTAAACTAGTCATCCACAGGTAAAGGGATGCACAAAGTAACTGGCAGACTTGCCCGATGCACCTGTGAATACAATCCAGCAGTGGAAACCAGGGTACCACCGCCACAGCAGCACCGTGAGAGAATCTTAGCAGTGTAATGAAGAGAAAGAACAAGCCAGGGACAGCAGTGCATGCAAGAAGTCATGCTGGTGTGGCCTGATGACAAATCTGTTGCTTGGGAGCATAAGCCTATGTAACCAAAGCACAAGGAGGGTCAGAGCTCTGGGGAGGCAGGATGAGCTGGGACAAAGCTCACAAATATAGCAAGGGTGTCAACAGAATCAATCCTGGCCTCCAGCAGGCCCACAGCTAACATAGTTCACTTATAACAGAAGGGTTAAATTATAATGACTAAATAATACCAACAACAATAATGATAATGATAATAATAATAATAATAATAAAAGCTTTAAAAATCAATTAGGAAAAACAAGTTCCTTGTGATGTGAAGGCCAAGAGCTTCTGAGAACCCAGTTGGCTGGTGCCCAGCTGTACTCCTGCTGAAGCACAGGGGCTGCTGTGGAACAGTATGAGGCCCTTTTAAAGGATTAATTTATGTAGAGTTTTGGAATGGAATGCTGCCTATGAAAGCCTTTAGCACAGGGAATGTCTATGGGAATGTCGGATCTGTGGCAAGCCTTCAGGAGCCCAGAGGAAAGAGCACAAGGTCTCAGGGCAGAGAAACCCAGCTACTGCTGGGGGAAGCCAGAGGTCTTCCAAGCAATGGTTGGGAGCCTAGGTTTGGAAGTCAAACTGATGATGTAGGAGTCCCAGCTCCTAGATTTACTGCTGTGTGAAACTGGGCAAGTTACTTAACCTCACAGTGCTAATTCCCTAATCAGAAAATATGAATTATATTAACACTGTAGAATAAGGAGTAAGTAATTACACAGAATTTGCTGATAATAGTGCCTGGCATGTAACATGTACTCAAAAAGATTCTTTGCATTTATTTATTAACTTCTGTTAATTTATTTGAAGAGGAAGCCATTTCTGTCCCAAAGCATAATCACTACCCAAAGTTAGTAATTATGCTTCATAGTCAAGTGCCCAGAATAACCAATTGAATCAAAATGTTTGTCGATTCACAACAGAATTTGGATCCCAAAAGCAACTGACATATCCCCCACTTCCCTTTAGAGCATATAATCCATGCTAAACCCTAGAATCGCAAAGACGAGATCCGGCGCGTTCAGGGTGGTATGGCTGTAGACTAGAATCGCAAAGAAAACTTACTAATTAAGAGTTAATTCAGTAAGCCTAAGTCTGCTAAGTGCCTGTTTCCACCAATATAAACTTGGATAATGTGGTGGTTTGAATGAGAATGGCACCTAAAAGCTTATATATTTGAATACATGGCCTCCAATTAGTAGAACTGTTTAGGAAAGATTAGGAGGTGTGTCACTGGGGGTGGGCTTTGGGGTTTCAAAGGTGCATACCATCCCTAGTTAACTTTCTCTCTGCCTCCTTCTTCTGGACCAGATGTGAGCCCTCATCTACCGCTCCAGCATTATGCCTGGCTGCCCGCTCCTCACCATGATGGTTATGAACACTAACCCTCTGGAACCGTGAGTTCCAAGTTAAATGCTTTGTTTTATAAGTTGTCTTGGTCATGGTGTCAGAAAAGTTAAGACAAATGAGATACAGCCTTTGCCTTCAAGAGCCTTACAGTCAAGGGCTTGCAGACTGTATCCAAGGCACCACGGCTGCCCTTACCCACAAGAAACACAGCCAGGACACCTGGTTTCTTGAAACCACAGAGCACTGAACTTTACAAATACTGTGTTCTCCTCTGATGACACTTATGGCTAAGCAGGCCCAGTAAAAGAGATTAGTAATAACTAATGTAAGCAGAACAACTGGAATACACCGTAGCGGGACTGCCAGCATCTCTCCTCATTGTATGAAGTGTTTTAAGTGAAACAAGTTCACAGAACACAGGAACGGCAACAAGTTGACAGTGGATCTATTGACCAAGATGGTTTCTGAGGACGAACAGGCAGGCAGTGTGCAGAGTGCAGCAGACACACTGGGCAAAGGGTGGTTTGTCATCTGGGTGGCGTACAGCAGCACTAGGTATGACAGAATATTTCTGCATTCTTCTCACAGTGGTACACAATCTAAAACTTAAGGATCGATTACTCTGGAATTTTCTGTTCAAGACTTGAGAACACAGCTGAGTGAAGCTACAGAAGCAGAGCCAAGGTAATAGGCTGTGTTCCGGTCTGAACCAGTGTGTCCTGTGCTCCCGGATGAATCATTTACCAGGGTAAGACATTTAGCAAGAGGAACAGGTCAAGAGGAAAGACTGAGTCCAGTTTTTAGACATGTGTGGCAACCAGATATGAAGAGTCCAATGAAACGAAATGAAGAGTCCAGTATGTGGGGGCCTGGAAGCAGAGTGAGCACAGAAGGGCATAGAGTGAGAAGAGAGCCGAGCATGGCGGAGTGTGCCTGGCATCTAAGTTACCCAGGAGGCTGAGGAAGGAGGACTGCTCGAGCCTAAGGGTTTGAGGCCAGTGTGGGCAACACACTGAGATGCTGGCTTTAAGAGAGGGTAGAGGAGGCTAGTGGGGCAGCTCAGTCAGAACAGTGCTCATCACACAAGTGTGATGATCTGAGTTTGATTCTAGAACCCACATAAAGTCTAAAGGCAGTGGCACACACTTGTAACCCAGGTGCTGGGAAAGCAGAGACGGGCAACTCCCTGGGGCTCCCAGGCCTGCCAGCCTCGCCTAAGCAGTGAGCTCCAGGTTCAGGGAGAGATCCTGTCTCAGAAAACAACCCCCAAAGTGGACCTCTAGCCTCCACATGCATGGGCACTTACATGTGCACCCACATCCTGACACATGCATGTGTGCATGTAAACACCCACACAAATACATGTAAACACACACACACACACACACACACACACACACACACACTCACACACAGTGGAAAAGAAGAGGATCAGAACAGAAAGCAAGGATGGCACTTGAAGACCTCAATGACACTGTCCCACATATCAAAGCCAGAGACCAAGCAGAGACAGATGCCAGGGCCATGACATCACAGTGGCCAGAAAGCCAACCAGAGGAAGAAGGTGTGAGCTGCAGCACACACACAGCAGGGGACTGCTTTCAATGGCTATGGGGGAGGGGGAATTAAGAAAGAACACAGAACAGCCAAGTGTCCTGAGGGTTTGGTCACATGGAAGGCACTGTCTCCACTGGACAGGTGGGTCAGAGGCCACCTTCCAGGATGAGGAAGTGGCAATGATGGTTAGGGAGGGAAACAGAGACATCCTAGATAGTGAGGAGTATTGTGGGATTGAGAGGGCTTTTATTTTGTTTTGGAAAGCAGGGAAAGTCAGAACCACTGTGATGGGAAACTTATTCTACAGTCACTAAGGCAAAGGAGTAAGAAGTTGACAGTGCCCAGGGCAAAGTACCATGGTGTGGGCATGTGCATCCCATTACAGATCCACCAGGCTTAAGGGCTCCGGGCACCTTCTCAGACACCCTGGGAGCTGGGTATTGGGGTGATGACTGAGAAGGATGTGGCTGGGAGAGGGCAAGATGCATCCCCAAGGCAGCTTTTCAATGTAGGAAGTCCACAGGAAGATAGGGAACAGTGGAGTTAGGAGGCTGAGTGCCGCCAGACTGGCAGGGGCCAGCCAAGCTGAGTTTGAAGTCACTAGAGGTTTTTTTTTTGTTTTTTTTGTTTTTTTTTTCCTTTTAAGTGAGAGAATTGCCTTACAAAGGATTTTCTGCTTTGAAGAAGAGAATATCCCATGAGCCCAAGGTTCTGAACTAGGAGAGTGAGGGGAACGGGGTGGGGGTGGGGGGAAGAATATAAAACTCAGGAGTCACTGTGTGGTATCAACCGAACAAAATCACTGTGAGGTGTAGAGGGCAGAGGAGGACTGAGCTCTGTGGGCTGTTAGCTGAATGATAGAGGAAAGGCAGTGAGTAGAGAGGGGGGGTGGTGTTCAGTTTTAGAAGAAGATAGTCCGTGTTCTGAATTTAAAAGAACTGAAACCGTATAAATTATGTTTTTTAGATCTAGGCAAATTAAATACTAATAGCAGAAAGATAACTAGGAAACCCTAAATATTTAGATATTAAACATTCCATTTCTAAGTACCCACAAGTGAAAGGCATAGTCTGAAGAGACATTAGAAAAGATATTTTGAGATATCTTGTGATGAGTGCAAATGCAACACGGTAAAATTTGTAGCTGTGATGGCTACTTTTGGCTGTCAACCTGAGAGCATCTGGAACCAACTAAAACCCAAGCTGCTGGACACTCTGTGAGAGATTTTCTTAATCCGATTATTTGAAGCAGGAAGACCTAACCTATATCCAGAACATACCTTCTGGTGTCAGCCTACATAAAAGGACATGGAAGAAGGAAGTTTCTTTTTACCTGCTTGCTTTCACTCTTGCTGGCAAGTTCATCTATCATGTTGTCAGGTGCGCTGTCTAGTCAACATCATACAAGCTAGAGTCGTTTGGGAGAAGGGAACCTCATTTGAGAAAACGCTCTCACCCGATTGGCCTGTGGGCAGGCCTGTGGTGCACTTTCTTGATTGGTGATTGATGTGGGAGGGCCTAGCTCCTTGTGGGTGGAGCCATCCCTGGGCTGATGGTCCCGGGTGCTCTAAGAAAGCAGACTGAGCAAACAGAGAGGAAGGAGCAAGCCAAATAGCATCACTCCTCCATGGCCTCTGCTTTAGTTCCTGCATCTAGGGTTCTGCCCCGAGTTCTTTCTCCTACTTCCCTCAGTGACAGAGTGACCTGAGAGTTGTAAGGTGCAACAAACCCTCTCCTTCCCTAGCTGCTCTTGGCCGTGGTGTTTTATCACAGCAATAGGAATCCTAACTATTTGTAGGATTCCTACAAATCCTAACTTCACCAATATTTAAACCACCATCTTCAGGATCCCAGTGTAGACAGAAGACCAGCAGCTGTCTAAGAATCCTCCAGACCTTCAGAACAGGACTGCTAAGATATCCAGCAGCCTCCTGATGAAGATACTATTGGATTCTCAATTGCTCCAGTGTGAGACAGCCCTTGTTGGGGTACCTGGACTGCATTCTGTAAATCAATCTAATAAATTCCCTTTATATATATGGGTTGTTAGATCTAGCCACTCTAGAGGAAAATTTACAGCATTAAATGATATATTAGAAAAGAGTAAACATCTCAAATCCATAATCAAGATTTTTACTTTGAGATTGGAGCACATAAAACAAATCAGAATCCAAGGCAAGCAGAAGGTGACAGAAATAATGGAAGCAGAAAACAAAACCAAGTCAGCACTAGAAGCTGCTGCTTTGAAAAGATCAGTGACTGTCCCGGCAAAGGTGACACAGATAACCAGTGTGTATGGGGGAGGTATTTCTACAGACCACACTCAGCACGTGGCTCAAACGTCTAGACGGTCAGGGAGTGCTACTGACAAGTCAAAAGTATCCACCGTCTTTGACAATATTATACTTGCTATGGTGAGAACCACCCAGCAGGGATGACCAGAAGGACCACACAGCCACCAAAGGAGCGAGAACACAGACACCTATTTTAATAAAGCTGTGAGGCGGGTACAGCATGGTGAGGAGGAACGACAGGGAAAGCGGGCAGTGTTTTGGAGGAAGAATCATGTGTATCTGTTCAAGTGGAGAGAGGAAGGGCCCAGTAAGGGAAGTCAAGGATTTACGAGAAGTGAAGGCATCTGGTGCCGGAGGCAGCAGGACCTCGTGGATGGCGACAGTGGAACAGCCACCCTGCCCAAGGCAGACTCTGAGCCACACGGGAGGATGGGGAGGACAAGAGGAGGTCAGACTGGGATTGGTTTCTCCGTCATCTGTCACTTAAGAATTTCGAATTGTTGGAGAAACGGGAAGCTCGCAGAGAACTAAGATTCTAGAACAGGATGTGGCCTCTAAGTAGCTCACAACGTGAACGGCAGAGCACCTGGAGGAGACTTAGCATGTGCAGGGCTCTGCCAACTTCTGCCAGGGCTAGAGAGTAAATATTTCAGGCTCTGAAGGCCGAAAGGCCCACCAAAGACATACTGTGGACACAGCTGTGGCGAGAAAATGCCAGACCCACTGGGAGTAAATTGATCCTGTTAGGCCATCTGCGGTTTGTGTAAAGACACAAAAGGCTTCCGGTGAGAAAGGGAGGTTTGTCATGGGCCCAGGTGGCAGGTAGAAATGGTGGGAAACCCAGGCAGCTTCTCTTTTGTCCCAGTGCCCCCTCCCCCCTTAATCCCTGGGGTACCCCTCTTTCCTTCTGAGAGCTTGATCCTCCCAATTCGGAGAGCTTGCTAGAGGCTAAACCATGCCAGGGCTGAGTACCTAGTCACTGCAACCCTTCCAGATGCTCTGGCTACGGGTGCAGGCCAGAGAGCAGCGCTGGGAGATGAAAAATGAGGGAGAGTGAGGATCAGATGCCCCGGTTTGGTCTCTAGTTCATGAACTAACTTCTCATCGGTGCTTCAGCTTTACAAAAGCAAGTGGCGGGCGGGGCTGGAGAGATGGCTCAGAGGTTAAGAGCACTGGCTGTTCTTGCAGAGGTCTTGAGTTCAATTCCCAGCAACCACAGGGTGGCTCACAACCATCTGTAATGAGATCTGACTCCCTCTTCCGGCATGCAGGCAGAACATATACATAATAAATAAATCTTAAATTAAAAAAAAAAAAAAAAAAAAGCAAGTGGCAGGCCGGAGTTGAATCCCAGGCTGAAGGTCACCGGCGCCACTCTTGTGCCCCTAAAAACCTCAAGAAGGGGCTTAAATGAGACTTCAGACAAGAAGACTGCACAGACGATTGTAACAAAAATGTAGGTTAATTGTTCAGCCCAGTGCTTCCTTTAGTATTCATTATATTCATGTATTCCCTCATTCAGATTCTTTTTTTCTGAGACAGGGTTTCTCTGTGTAGCTTTGGAGCCTGTCCTAGAACTCGCTCTATAGACCAGGCTGGCCTCAAACTCACAGAGATCCGCCTGCCTCTGCCCCTCGAGTGCTGGAATTAAAGGCGTGCACCACGATCACCTGGCCTCATTCACGATTTTTATTTTGAGACAAGGCCCTGCTACATCGCCCATGCTAGCTTCAAACTCAGAGTTCTCCAGCCTTAACCTCCCAAGCAGCTGACGTTTCAGGCATGCGTCACTGCAACTGGCCTTCACATTATTTTAAAGGAGGTTGAGTAACACTTCACAGGGCCCCCTCCTTCCTTCAAGCTCTCTACCCATGGTAGTGAATGTAAACACTGCTTTCCCAGAGCCTTGGCCTGAGTCATCCAAGTTTCACTTCTGGAAATAGAAAGCTATCCATTTCTAGGTTGCTTAAATTATATGGCTTTCCTGAAAACTCATTCTTCTTTTGACCTTAGAGCTGAGAATTGTAAGTGGATGAGACATGACTTGTCAGCCGACACATATCAAAACGAGAGATGAGGAGGGAGCAAGGAGGATCGTCATGACAACGTCTGTGACTGGCGGAACTTACCCTGGTAAATCCTGACGTCTTCCTCAGTGACATAGGCATTCGCTCCCCAGATCACCATCTTGCGGACATAAGATGGGTACTTCGCAGCAGCAATGAGTGCAGTTATGCCCCCATCACTCCAGCCCAGGAGGGAGACCTGCTTGAACTGCAGCGCCTGTGGGCAACACAGCAGAAGGCTTGGCATAGCTAGTGTTCACCTGTGGCCAGCACAGCAGGACACACGATGCAGTTACCACTCCACTCTCTTTAAAGAACCTGGGTGGTGGCGAGCCGAGTCCTCCAAGTCTGCTGCTTGGAGACCTGGTGTCAATTAGCTTTGCCACAATGTAGTTGTCATAAAAACTTGAGTATACAGTATTATTTTGACCTATGCAGGAAGCATATCTTTGGGTCGAATAAAATGTCAAAGTACAGAATCAGCAGAAATCTGCTGTCTTTGGGTAGGGCAAGCACTGTGTGTGCATACCCCTGAGCAAGGCTCCGAGGCAATTCTGTAGATTGGAGAGGAGCGCAAGATAAAATGCAGCAGGGCATCAGGTGAAGCCACAGCTGCGACTGTGGGAGGAGCTGGCTAGAGACGAGAGGGAGCGTGGAGTCGCGGCAAAGCTGCGTCCGTCCTTGGGTGACACCATCAGGCCCCTGAAAATGTGCTCAGTAGAGAAAGCTGACAAAGCACATGGAAGAGGCTTCTACAAGTAAAAAAGTATCCGAAAAGATTAAAGGTAAGGAACCAACATGTTAGTCAGGATAATTGCTGATGGGATCGCATGTGTGTGCACATACTCTGGATAATCATTAATATACAGAACGAGGATACATTCTCTATAGCCTAGCACACTACCTCCTGGATTTGTTTACCAGGAGACAGACCCAGGAGATACACAACACTGCTCATAATCACAAAAGTGACAAATGTCCCTGAGCAACTTCTAGCAAAAAGTAGCTTAAAATTAAGTTAATCATTTACCACTGGATGATGCATGGAATAAGACAGTGCATGCATCCAGTGAAGTACAGCAGCTCCCTTGTACCTGCTGGGGTTACATTCCAAGACCCTACCTCACCTCACCACGGATGCCTTGTAACATAGATGGTACCAAAAGCTACACATGTACATGAGGTATAGAGTGGATGTGCTGAAGAGACGATGTCTTACAGTTTGCGCAGGATGGAGACAGGATGGTTGGGCAGCACCACACTTCACTGTACCACTCAGAATGGCATGGGATTTAAAATTCACGACAGGGTGCTACAGATAACATTAATGAACTTGCATTTCAGAAAGACAGAGGAAATATTTTGGAAGTTTTTCTCATGAGGAAATGATAATTTTTGGGGAATGGGGGAGATAGTTCTGTTGGCAAAGTATTTGCAGCACAAGCATGAGGATTGGAGTTCTCTCCCAGGAGCCCCAAGAGCCAGACACAGTGGCTCCCTGGGGCTTGTTGGCTAGCCAGCCTAACCTACTTGGTGACCTTCAGGCCAATGAATGATCTTGTTTCAGAAAACAAGGTAGAAAGCGGTTGAAAGCAACTGAGCAACAACAGTTGATGTGGCGGACATGTTCAACCTGATTTAACATTATGCGGTATAGACATGCACTGGAACCTTATTTAATCCCCTGACATATACATATTTTTTATGTTTTAATGTATAAGCTAAAAATAAACTTAATTTAAATTATAAAACATTACAAATTATGAATTATTTCTGGAATTTTCTACTTAATATTTCCGGGCCACAATTGACCACGGGTAACTGAAACCACAGAGAATGAGACCATGGAGAGGGGACAGTGGCAGCAGATGTACGTTCATTGGGGAGGAAGCAGATCTCCTCCACACATCGTCAAAAGCAGTAAGCTGGAAGACTGTAAGGTATGGTATGATGCCACAGTATCACACACCTGTAATCCCAGCACTCAGGAGGTAGAGGCTACCCTGCTACACAGTGAGTTTGAGGCTAGACCAGGGATATACAGCAAGATCCTGCCTCAAAAAAAAAAAAAATCAAAATAACCGAATAAAATACTGTGTTGG
This sequence comes from Peromyscus eremicus, assembly GCF_949786415.1. NCBI lineage: Eukaryota > Metazoa > Chordata > Mammalia > Rodentia > Cricetidae > Peromyscus > Peromyscus eremicus. The sequence continues at coordinate 29,531,329 of NC_081420.1, forward strand.
CTTAAAAGCACTGACTCCGCACCTGGACCTACAAGGTAATTAGATAAAAGCTGGACTTCTCCATCTTTATTTTGTATGTTCTTTAACTTTGGGTTGGATTCCTGCTCAACTCTGCATGAAGGCATGCTAAGCACTCAAGGATCATCTGTGTAAAGGCTAGTGGTACATAACCAACATAAGCAGTCTTAACCCCAGTACTGGGTAGTTTGATGTCAACTTAATACAAAGCCAGTCATTAGAGAGAAGGAAGCTTCAATTAAGAAAATGCCTCCATAAGATCAGGCTGTAGGCAAACCTATAGAGCATTTTCTTAATTAGTGATCGATGGGGGAGGGCCCAGCCCATTGTGGGTGGGACGACCCCTGGGCTGGTGGTCTCTAAGAAAGCAGATGGGTTCTATAAGAAAGCAGGGTGAGCAAGCCATGAGGAAAAAGCCAGTAAGCAGCACTCCTCCATGTCCTCTGCTTTAGCTCCTGCCTCCACGTTCCTCCCCTGCTTGAGTTCCTGTCCTGGCTTCCTTTGATGATGCACTGTGATGTGGAAGCATAAACTGAATTAACCCTTTCCTTCCCACATTGCTTCGGTCATGGTGTTTCATCATAGCAATGGTGACCCTAACTAAAACAACCCCCTTCAAGGCTGAAGGCATAAACATAAGAGCAGTGGTGACATCTTACTGTTGTCTTTTATAGTGTCCTGTTCTAGACCCACATTGTCTTAAACCTGAAGTCAGCTTGGATTCCAGGAATGGCAGCCTTACAGACAGATCACCCCATGAGATGACACTCATACACAGTCATGACTTCTTCAGGCCACCTTGCAGACACAGGACTGAGATGACACTGGACCACACCTTGACCAAGACTGTTTAGTTATGCAGACTTCTTGCCTTCTCTCCAGTTCTTGCTCTCCGTAAACCTAAAGCTCATGTCAGTACCCGGAAGATGGGCTGAAAGACTCTCCATCTCCTCCGAAGGGCAGTTTCGTTCAAAATGCATTCCTGCCTCTTCACCACCACCTCTTGCTGCTTTCCTCGGGATGAGTGCCTACGCCTGGTACACGGGAAGCCGTGGAGTTGGGCCTCTGTCTTCAGACTCCAGTTACATCAATATAAAACTGTATTTTGCTGTGTGTAGTGTTGTAGTCCTGCAATCCTAGCACGCCACAGTCTCAAGCAGAAGGACCTCATGGCCTCCTTAGACTATAAAATAAAAAATGAAGTAACACAAAGCAAAACTAAAACCTGATGTATGCCATGAGACTAGCCAGAAAGGCAGAGCCTAGGCGTCTTGGTAGTACCTCATTAGACAGCTGGGCTCTGTTTCTACTCGGCCCTTTAGATCTTCCTTACATAAGACTTACATTAGGTATTACCTTTGTAGAGAGAAGGAACAGCAGGGATTAGAACAAACGAAGGTGGGTCCAGTCACCCTCCCCACTCCAGCACTTCTTTGGGTCTCACCTTCATCAAGTCAACAGCATCCTTTGCATCCCTTTCAAAAAAGTCCCGTGGGAAGTCTCGATCTGGGGGCCTGGACTGTCCATATCCTCGAGGGTCCCAGGCCACCACTGTGAAGCGCTTCTTATTTAGGCTCTGAAGTTGTGGTGCAAAGTCCGTGCTTCCACTTCCTAAAAACAGCCACAGGGTTACATTCTGAGTGTTCTCAGTCTAGCCAACACACCAGAGCGAAACGGAAGCAGTACTAATCTCAAAACACAGTTCTTGTTTCTCAGTTAGCCAGGGAGGTTGTTTTACAAGGGCCGCCTGCACCCAGAGGCGGATTTCCATTCCTGATGGAGTTAGGCCCTGCCTCTGGTCTCCCCCTAGTGGTGGTTTTGAGGAAGCGAGGCTCAGGACCAGTATTTTTGTGGTACTTTTGACAGCCTTTCTGTTAGTTCTCTCCTACCCATCCATTGAAAGAATTAACTGAACAATATGGAAATGAACTTTCATTTGATACTTTCTGGGTTTCCTCTCTCTCTTTTCTCTAAAGAAAGATGACTTAGAAATGATGGAGAGCCCAGTGGCATCCAGGTAGAAGTCTCATATTCCAGATATTCTATCTGCCTGCCATTAAGCTAATAAGAATGACTCTTAAGACCTTATTTTTTAGTTACAACCAAAACAGAGAAAAGTAAATTAAAGCACTGAAATGTGTGTGCTTAAGAAATCAAATCATATTTTATCAAGCCAGCACAAAGGAATCTATGCCAAGAGCCTGTGGTGGCCCTGACTGGCAAGCCCCAGCTCACCGACCAGCCACTTGAAGTGTGGTATGCTCACATCCACCATGGGTGTGGAAGATCACTTGGTAGGAGCTCCATCCAGTGGCAGGTGTATTTACTGTGCAGTTTTGTTTTTTTTTTTTTTCCCTAAGCACCCAAGTACTCAGGCCACATATAGACAGGAAACACACAGCTGAACTCAAAAGCAGCCGGGTGGATTTTCAGCCCTTGTCTACGGCTCTCTCACAGGAGCTTCTTGTATGTCCCTGATATAGAAGGAACTATCCTGAAGGAGGGCAGGATTAGAGGAGGGCAGACTAAAATAATAGTTTCACAAACGAGGAAACATATGCATTCGAAGACTAGGACCAAGAGTACTAAAATCTTCAACAAGTGTTTTGAGAACGTACATGATTATCAGTACATGATGATCTGAGTGACCCATAGGTACTGCGGGACAAAGTAGGAGAGAGAATCCCACTGTTCCATTTTAAAGCTTTGGAATCATGCTAATATTTTACAGAAATGAAAAATTATACTAGGGTGGGTGCTTTGTGTAGTTAATGACTGCAGTGTTGAAATAATAATAAAATATAATGTGGAAATTGTTTTTGCTGATGGTTTAACTGGATATCAGCTATTGGAGTAAATATCTCCTTGAACACAGAAGCTTAAGAAAAGGGCACTAAGTGTGTGTCCCAAGACTCTCAGTGGCTACAGTGGGACTGTATCAGCGAAGGCTTGGCAAGGAGGACCAAAAGTAACTGAAAATGTTAGCATGTGACCTTGAGGAGAAAGAAGCAAGTCACAATAAGTACATACTGAGATGACACAAATACCTAAACCCCGGATATGAGGTAAACTAATGGGTATAGCAGGTCATAAGCTTATTATCTTCATCATCTACTCTTTCTTTGGACCCCTGTTTCCTTGACCCCTGCAACCCTCCCAAATAGTAGGAAACCATTTTCACAGTGTGTTTAAATGTGGGAAGAATAAAAAATTAATGCAGTAGAAAGTTATTTACTTTTCCAAACCATTCAACTTTGAGTGAGGCAAGTATTCCTTAAAAGTTTTTAGCAAGCACTAACATAAACAATCGATGCTTGGCATCTAGCATCATGATGCATCACGGAGAATCTACGGCCTGCAGAAACAGTCCATTAAAATCCACACGTACCCAACATCCCAGGAAGCAGGAGGACTGCATGCTCCCCTTCTCCTGTTCGCTGGTAATGCAGGTGCACGCCATTCACAGCCACCTTGGCAGAAGTCACTGCAGTGCTGGAAGAGAAAGAAGTCCCAAGAGGGAGACTTATTTGTCATGTCAAACTGTCATATTTAATATGCCGAAGTATCAGTTCTTGTGCACGAGTTAGCATTGGTACCCCACTCGGGGCATGCTGTACTGCCTTGATCTGTGCCAATCAAGGTTGTGTCCTTATAACAGAGTACAAATCTGAACAGTGTCTTCCTGTTCTGACCCACTCAGCACCCAGGGGCTTGCCTTCTGCCCTGGTTAGATTTGTGTGTGTGTGTGTGTGTGTGTGTGTGTGTGTGTGTGTGTGTGTGTATGATGTATGTGTTAACTTGACACAAGCCAGAAGGAACTTTGATTGAGAAAGTGCCTCCATTAGATTGGCCCAGAGGCAAGTCTATGGGGGCATTTTTAAATATTCATGACTGATGTGGGAGGGCCCAGACCACTGTGGGTGGTGTTGCTCTTGGGCAGGTGGTCCTGGGTTGTATGTACTAGAAAGCAGGCTGAGCAAGTCAGTAAGCAACATTCATCCATGGCCTCTGCTTCAGTTCTTGGCCTTACGGTCTTCCTGGCCACTTCCTTGACAGAGGGCAGCCACACGCGGGATGTGAGGGGCATGCCAGGACAGATGCTAAGAGGAATCTCTCTTCTTGTGGATTGGCAGTAAACTTAAGTCACCACTGACTTCCTTTTTCTTCTGCATACCCCACCCCGTCTCTGACCTTGGTCAAAATGATTACCAAAATGCGGCACTTTTGAAAAAACAAGGGTTTTGTTCCTTGTGTTGGTTTTATCTGATTCGCTAAGTTCAAGTAATAAAGAGTGCAAGTTAGACATGATTGCCCAGGTGAAATCCCAGCACTTGGAGGTAGAGGGGGCAATGATTGTCACAAGTTCAAAGTCAGCCTGGGATAGATAGGGAAAACCTGTCTTAAACAATAGCAACAAAATTAATAAAGAATGTGGGTGTGGGTGTTGAATATTGGTACATCTAACATTAGCATATAATTTCTTAAAATTAGATGGCAAAATTGGGAAATAAGAAAGCCTAAAGTAAGCTCATCTACACAAACACCAGAGGAGCAATGATAAAGCCATTAAACAACAGCCAACGACATCAATTTGTTTTTGTTAACATCCTATTCCTCCAAAGAATTGAGTTTTATTGCTAGGATGACTTTAAGCATCTTAGATTCAAGACAGATGCAAATAAACACACTCCACTACTAACAAAGACTCACTTCATTCAGCACATGTTCGCATACTCCCAGCCCAGCAGGAGAGAAAACAAAGACCCACCGCTTGGGGAGGCAGGATTATGCTGGAAGCACCTGGGCCAGATAAAATTTCCTTCCTGTGCGACATGTTTTATTAAATAAAGCCACCCCCGAGGAGTAGTTACTGGGCTCGTGTTAGCAGTAAAGCACAGAAATGCTTTTACTGCTCTCTATGCACGAGAGCTCTTTTAGGGGCTCCCTTCCCTGCAGTCCCAAGAACATGCTTGTCAAAGCCATTTTGCACTATGCAGGTGTTTTGTACCATGGAAACCCTTCCCCATTTTCCTCAGTGCACAGAGACAGTGGCTTTCAGACTGGTGTTGCCGCCAGAGCCCTGGGCATCAGTCTCTCCCTGGAGCACTGGTTCACAAAAGCATCTTTCCTTCAGTCTCTTCAGTAACAACAAAACAACAAACCTAACTTCTCCCTGCACCTGGCTGGAGCTAAGTTTTAGTTTCCCATTCCAGATTTCTCTCTAAATTATCACCGACTAAACAAGAGTTTAGGGACATCAGGTGGCTAGAGTTCACCTTACTAGAAACTCTGTGGCAGGGAAGCATTTGCAAAGTCTTGGAAGTAAGTGGCTTTGGTGGAGAGAACAAGAAATGTCAGGTTGGGTAGAGGTATCTGAGAAGAGAGAAAAGGGTCTTTTGTGAAGAAATGCCAAAGGAGGATAAAAATCTAACTAAGAACATTGCAGGACAGCATTGATGGGTCTGAGACCATGTGGCATGCTCAGAAGCCTGTGTTCAGCCAGGCAGAGTGAGAGGACAGGGGGACAAGGGTAGGGACTGGATGGTGTGGGATTCTGCAGTCAGTGGAAATGGTCCCTGCTGCTTCAACATAGGCATCCAGTGTGTGCTGCCACACCAGAGGTACATGCATCACACTGGCCCATCCTGCCAAGAACCTGGTTCCACTCTCCAAGGCTGGGGAGGAGATAGAATTATTTACAAATAAAATTGTTAAATATTAATAAATTATTAATTTCAAACATAAGGAAAGGTTCATGTTTAATCACAGAGTGACTGAGAGCTGGCTTATTTCCATAGGAATACATGATACGTCATTTGGAGCCATTTCAAGCCCAAAGCATTGGCTCCAGCTTATCAGGAGGTCTCTTTGACTGTGGTCAGTTCCTTGCACAAACAGCTAAGTCCATGTGGAGAGGATCAGGCCTATAGCCCAGGCTCTTGATGGCCCTAATGCTTGCTTACTTCTGGAACCACATTCAGTACTGGATTTCTCCAACTCTCAGGTAGGAATGAAGACAGAAACCCTCAGAAAACTTAAAGAACCATCTACCCAGTTCTCTTTGGCCATCAGAGTTTCTTTCCCACCCGTCCCTCCCATTCCCCAAAAACCTGTCTTCCAATCATGGTGTCTGAAGTAGGTGTGTTTATGAGATGGTGCTGAGTTTTACCAATACCCGTGACTAGGACAATCCTGAGGTCTCTAACTCTGGGCCACAGCCCTGTAGCTGCTTCTAAAGTCACACCTTGCAGGACACTAAAGACATGTCTTCCTGAAGCTTAAGGCTAGCAGGTGATGGGCAGGTATAGATAGCTCAGTGCTTACTGTGTGCGTGTGTGGAGCCTCTCTAGTGAAGGTGGGGGTGGTGGAGACCCTGGGTTGTAGGTGCAGCTCAGCAAGTTCAGCCTACCAATGCCAGCATATCTTTTCTCCTGTTACTTCAGCAGGGCTCAAATTTTGAATTCAAGTCACTGCCAGCCTTTTAAATCTGTGAGCCCAGCCTGCACTACACCACAATCTGAGTGGGAAGGAGGCAACTGTACTTAGTCCGACAGACCAGCAAGACTGAGTTAATTTCTTAGAGAACAAAAGGCTTAAGAGTCCCTCAAAGTGTACCTTCCCATCTCATGTGTCCTTAGCTCTGACCTGCAATTTTTCTACCAAGAGGGGGCATAACAGCTTGGGGAAAGTAGGTAAACCGAATTTAGTACTTCCTACCATGTGTCTGCACTCTGTTAGTACTTGACCTGTCTTTCCTTTCTGAGGTGCACGATGCACCTACCCTAACACTACCACAGAAAGGCTGGGAGTTGGTGGGGAAGCTAACATGCTGATCACAGGATTAGCTAATCCAACCCAGGATGAGCATCCAAGCATCCAACCCAGAATCTTGGCTTCGGCACCTTGCTTCAAGATGAAAGTGGGGATTGCTCAGTAAGATACAGGCTCACTTTGAAAGTCCTTACCGCTTGTACCCTGCTTCTTATCAAATAACTGTGAGTAACAGTATCAGCTTCTGCCAGGGCTCTGTTACACGAAGTTTGATGACTTCTTGTATACACTATGCTATTATTTATATGCTCACTATTTATATCATTAATTGCACTTGTTAGTTGTTTATATTTATTCTGTTCCAGGCCTTTCACAGTCATTGTTTCAAATACAAATGCTGCAAGGCCAGAAACCCAGAGAGGTTGAGTAACTTGTCTACAGTCACACAGCTAGAAGAGACGATAATACAGCTACTGAAACTACTTGAACTCATAAGGCCACGATTTCTCTTTAACCTCATGGCAGAACTGAATTTCCAACAGGGCAAAGTGCTGGGGTGACATTCAGTCTGATTGCCAAGTAGGGGGTGGAGGCAGGCATGAGAGGAAAGATTGGACCTGATTCTCTGGCAAGGCCTCCTTAGGGTAAACTCAGAAAATACTGTTTTCAGTCAGACTGTCAGATTCTGTAAATTATTACTATCAAACTGACATACAGCTCCCCACAGAGAATACTTTTGACAGTACATAGAGATCATGATGTAAGAAAAGGGTCAAAGTTCCAAGCAGTGGACAGACAAGCAGCTCCGTACCACACAACCCAGCTAGTTGTAGGGCTGACCCTGGGGGTGAAGATGTTTGCACAGGATGGCTTCGGGGTGCAGGCGTGGAGCTGCAGCCTGGCTTCAGGATTAACCAGCCCAGGCTGTGTCTCTCAGATTACAGGCCGTGTCAGTATGGAACAGTGTTTGGAAAATGGCAGGACAAGACCCAGGGAAACCTTCACGGAGATCTTTCAGGAAGAATGGTTCACAGGGCAGCTAAGTGAATAGGACTCTCAACATCCATCAATTCACCAATGAGTATGGCATTAACACAGCTCTGGCAGCCTCATCTTAATCCCCCTTCCTGCAATCAAGGAACTGGATAAAATGCCTACTGTTCACTGGTAATTTACACAACCATAGCCACTGACGCGTTTTTCCACCTGTATAGATAAAAGGGGGGGGGGGCGCTAAAGTCACATACTCCTAAAACGAGGGAAGAAACCGGAATTAGACACAAAACCGAAGAACTACACAATCATGCTATGAACGTTTGTAAATCTGGTTCGATTTCCTGTTCTTTCTGCTTCCAAATTATGTGCTCAAATGATCGGTTTCCACATTAGATCTAGTAAAGTTCTAAATGCCAGTCATAGTGTCAATGGCCCACAGACAGTAAGCCGCACATGCGCAGTGGGTATGTCTGCGTATAGTATACGGTGGGATACGCACAGCTTCAGACTGTTCTATCCACATTTTCTGCTCAGATTCTCTTGAGACTGAGCACCCATTTTCAAGACAGCAGGTCTCCACGAATGTTGTCATTGTTTTAGCAAAGGGCTGGAGTGGAGCGTGGTGGAGAATGGAAGGGAAGATGCAGCTTCTTGGGCATCACCACACACCCACATGAGAACCTCCGGCAGGGGGACCTGGGTCTTTGAATTTACACAGGTTCCCAAGCAGCTTCTCCTGCACTCTGACTTTCCAGATTAGCAAGCAAAAAGACTCAGGAAACTTGGGCCCTCAGACTGAAGCAGGTTAGGAGGATTTCTGAGGAGGCAGGAATAGTTACTGTCCCCAGCAACTGGCTAAAAGACATTGGGTTTGGGATCCATGACTACCAGCAAAAGTCCCTCCCGGTCCCTTCCATCTGCACTGAGGAGGCTGGACCACAGCCCAGCCCCTAGAACCAAACCCCAGGCACCGAAGTGCTTGCGCACTAGCTCGGCGGGATCTGGACCCGGGTCTGAGGGCGCCAGGCACCTGTCCCTCCCCTGCCAGCGGCCGGCGCCCCAAGCTGCTCCCAGCATTCTATTACCCGAAGGCGGCTGCAGCCTGGGGCACCCGGATCCTGGACTTCAGAGGCGAGAGGAGCAGCCGCAGTCGCAGGGCCGCAGGGTGGACCGCTGCAGTCGCCATAGTTCCAAGTCGCACCTCCTCGAGAAATGCGCGTGCGCCCAGCTGGATGCCACCCCTGCAAGTGCGGAACTCGAAGCCACGCCCCGGCCGGCCACGCCTCTTGTCAGGCCTGATCAGAAACGAAGCTTGTTCTCTTTTACACCTGGCCCTCCCAGGGTGGATAGTCCTATTTTGGCACCGCTCCTTGCTTGCAATTGCTGTGGTTTCCAAAGCTTTGGGGAGGCGGGGCTACCTGCTGGGCATCTAGGCAGAGCCTCTGAGAGACAAGACCACCATTGTTTCCTGCTTTTGTTGAGAAAGGGCCTTAAGTAGCTTAAGCTGGCCTAGAACTATGTAGCTGATGTTGACCTTGAGCTCCTGATCCTCTGGCCTCACGCTGGGATTACTGGCCTGCATCCCCACACCTGGTTACATTACACTTTCCATAGATCTATCTCTTTTTGAGTCCCTTGCTGCTAAGCAAAATGATAGCAGCAAGCTTTTAAGTTACCCGTGTGTAGGAGAGTATTCTTTTAAGATGTGTTACATTTGTTTGTGCTATGGAACATTTGTTTAATGATGGAAAGATGAGTTGCATTCTTTTATGTTGCATTTGTTTAACTCTGAAGCTGTGTTACTTTTCCTGTCTAAAACACCTGATGGCTTAACACAGAGCTGAATGGCCAATTGCGAGGCTGAAGAAAGGACAGGCAGGGCTGGCAGGCAGAGAGAATAGAGAGAAGAAATCTGGGAGGAAAAGAGGACAGATCAAGAAGTGAGAGGAGGAGGAGAATGCACGGGGCCAGCCACCTGGCTACACGGCCAGACACGGAGTAAGAGTGAAAATAAGAATTACAGAAGTAAGAGAAAGGTAAAAGCCCAGAGGCAAAAGGTAGATGGGATAATTTAAAGTTAAGCTGGCAAGAAACAAGCCAAGTTAAGGCCAGGCATTTATAAGTAATAGTAAGTTTCTGAGTGTGATTTATTGGGGAGCTGGATGGCGGGCCCCCCAAAAGAGCAAAAACAGTAACACCCGTGTCAACATTTATTACATAAGTCTCAAGAACTCACCATTCATGCATCGTACTGTGTTAGCTTTCTGCACCACTGTGACAAACATCTGAAAACAATCTAAAATGAGGACAGGTTCATGGCTTCAGAGTTTTCAGTCCCAAGTCATCTGGACCCATTGCTTTGGGCCTGAGCAGCACATGGTGGTAACAGAGACTGAGAAAGGGATTGGGCGGGGGGACTGTTCAAAGGAAGAAATCGTTCAAAGGCATGATCCCAGTGACCTGTTTCTTATAGTCAGGCCTCACCTCCTACCATCTTCCAATAAAGCCATCAAACTATGAATCCATCAGTGAATTCCTCCATTGATTATATCAGAGATATAATCTCACGATCCAATTACCCCAGTGACTGGTTCCACTAATTGGGGAAAAAGCTTTCAATACTTCATACACAAACCAAAACTACTGTCATTTTTGTGCCAGGCACCTTAAAAATGCTTCACTTTAATTTTAATTTGTATCTACTCTTTCCATCCCCACCCCTTAAAACTGTCGTCAGATGTGGTGGAATATTATTTTAAAGTGTGTTACATTTGTTTATGCTGCGGAACATTTGTTTAATGATGCAAAGATGTGTTGCATTCTTTTATGTTGCATTTGTCTAACTCTGTGAAGCTGTGTTACTTTGCCTGTCTAAAATACCTGATAGGTCAAATAAAGAACAGAACGGCCAAAAGTGAGGCAGGAGAAAGGATAAGCAGGGTTGGCAGGCAGAGAGAATAAATAGGAGAAATTTGGGAGTAGAGATGAAGGAGTGAGAAAAAAAAGGGCCAGCCACACAGCCAGACACAGAGTAAGAAGGAAAGAAAAGATATACTGAAATAGAGAAAGGTAAAAGCCCAGAGGCAAAAGAGAGATGGGATCACTTAAGAAAAGCTGGCAAGAAATAAACGAAGTTAAGGCTGGGCATTCATAAGTAAGAATAAGTCCCTGTGTGTATTTATTTGGGAGCTGAGTGGTGGGCCCCCCAAAAGACCAAGAGTAAAAACAACTACAGTCAGGGAAGTTGGACCACATGGCTGTGGAGCAGCATTCAGGCCTGCTTGGTAGTTTCATAACACTCTGTTAAGACACAACACCTCTCACTGCAGCAACATTAGCTCTTGATTCTTTATAACCAGCTGCTTAGAAAATGCCATTGAGCCCCTCCCTTCCCCATTTTTAAAATTTCTTTTTTTTTTTTTTCAAGGTGAGAAGCCCACCTTGATTTCCTCCCTTCTTCCTTACTTTCCTTGGCCCAAAAGCCTGGACATGAAGGAAGAAGCGATTGGTTCTTCGGCTCAATTTTTGATATTATGTCAGCAACTATGAAATGTTATCACACCAAGCTGCTCGATGTTAGCCACAAACTGGATATCAACCTTTTAGATAATCTTGTAAATTGCTTATACCATGGAGAAGCAGCCCAGGGTGAAGCTAGCTTTGCTTGGACGCTGGAGCCTCCTGCCTCAGCCTCCCAAGTGCTGGGACTCCAGCAAAGAATAGCTGAGGAAGTGCTGACACAGATAAAGGAGCATCCAGATGTATAGACAAGAGTTGACACATTATTGGAATTTTCATTGAATATGAACATGGCATTTTGGAAAGTGTGGTTAAAAAGCAAGGTGAAAGATTCTTCCAAGGAACTGATGTGAAGGAATAAAAAACTATGTTGTTGGTCTCACTATCAAGATGACATTTACCCCAACTTGAATAGAGAGCTGACTCCCATCAGTTGACCTCTGACCTCCACATGAGCACTGTAGCTCAAGTGCACACAAATAAATATAAAAGAAAAAGAGCCACCAAGTGGGTATGTTGCTCATTTGTGAACCTTCATCAAGTTAAAGTGAAATGATTAGATAGGTTACTGTGGTGATATTTTATTTGTGCTCTAACAAATAAAGCTTGCTTGGGGATCTGAGGACAAAGCCAGCCACTATATTAAACACAGAGGTCAGGCAGTGGTAGCACACATCTTTAATCCTAGCATTCGGGAGGCAGAGATCCATCCGTATCTCTGTTCAAGGCCACACTGGGAACAGAGCCAGGTGTGGTGGCACACACCTTTAATCCCAGCACTAGTTAACTATAGAGGTCTGTACAGACAGGAGGTGATAGGGCTGGGCGGAAAGAGGAAGTGATGTGGCTGGGTGGAGAGAGGAAGTAAGATGGCAGGGCACAGAAAGGTATATAAGGTGTGAGTACAGGAAGTAGCTCTCTTGGGCTGAGGATTTCCTAGAGGTAAGAACTTGTGGCTCGCTTGTTCTATTCCTCTGATCTTTCAGTTCTCACCCCAATATCTGGCTCCAGTTTTTTTTGTTTTGTTTTGTTTTTATTAGTAAGACCATTTAGCTATTTGTGTTACAGGTTGCATCTTTTTGTAAAGAACTCATTAAAAAGCAAAGAAAAAGTACATCAAGATAAATGGTTAAGATGTCTTTGAGGTTGAACTCCTTTTCTCATTCCCGTATATAACTACACAACAGAAGGAGGCAGGATCACAATCACAGCAAGTGGAAAACCTGTGCTTGGGAGCAACTGTGGAGTCTCCTCCCTCATTTTCTGGTCAGGCTCCCCTTGCTTATCTGGTTTCTGCTCAAGTATAGAAGTGGAACTTGGCATGCACCGCAACCCTTCAGAGGTAAATGTGGCCTTTCAGGGTGGCACTTAAGAGTTGAGCCATGTGGATTTCAATGATGTGGCCTCGTGGGGACAGTACGTACTGCTCGGGAACACCTTTTCACTCGAATGCACAAGAAATGCCAACATGAGCAGTATATTCACACAAACATCATTCAGTACCCTGTATTTAAAGTATAAAATTTTATTTCACTATTTTTTTTTAAAGAGAGGTTACTGAAAACAGAACCTCACTATTTTTATTTTATTTTTTTTTTTTTAAAGAAAGGTTACTGAAAACAGAACCAAACAGAACTCTGGGTTCTGGGAACAGGGTTAGTCTCCTCAGGCCTTCAGTGTCCGGGTGGTGGTGATCTTGTTTTATTTAATGATGTGGACAATGACACTCAGGCCTGGCTTGCACCCCAGTCCACAGCATTCTGCATAGCTTGGGAGGTGGCTTTAAAGAAGTGCTCTAAATCCATGCTGGGTTCCCAGCGAGACTCCCATGTCCTGTGCACTTGTTTGGAGCAGGTGCCACTGACTACGGAGGCATCAGTCATCATGGGCAGCCTATGAGATGCAGAGAGCAAATGAAGGTCTTTGGGTCTAGCCTATCAATGACTGGCTCTGTGTAGTTGGTTCAAAGCCTTTCTCGTACAAGGGACTGGCCAGCATGCCAGAAGTATAAGGCTTCATCTGCTGACTGTCCTTCAACTCATACAGGCTCAGCCACAACTCAAGGTGCCAAGCAATTGTCTGGATGTCAGTGGTGAGCCTGGCCAGTAACCCATGGAAAAGACCTGGAAGTCTGTGGTCACAATCTGGGCCTGGACCTGAAGTACCTGCCTTCTGCAATGAACCCATAATTCTTCCCTTACAGAACACTTAATAGACATGATTTTAACATTAGGACCCTGACTACTACTACAATTCCAAAAGCAGTTCTGGCTTCCCTTGCCATCCCCCCACCCCCTCAAAACTCCATTAAAAATTCTAATGCTGTCTTTTTAAAACAGCATTAGAATATAAGTTAAGAAGAAAGCATTTAAAGACTATCCAGGTTCCTCCAGGAAAGTCTGGAACCTTCCCTGCTCCAATTTCCTTCCAATGTGCACACACTATGCACTGAAGGCATGAACCCAGCACCTGTGACAGGAGAACTGAGGCATATAAAGTTATAGCAGGGTCCCTCCAAAGAACATGTAGCCATGTCTAGAGACATTTTTGTCACATCTGGTGGGTGGAGTTGACTTGTACTACTGGCATCCATCAGATGGAGGCCAGGAATGTTTCTAAATATTCTACAGAGTACAGGCTAGGCCAACAGTGGAGGATGAAGTGCCAACCAGTACCAAAGGGCCACCAAAGCCAAAGCTGCTTTGCAGCCCATTCCAGGAGTGCTATGTATCTCTGAGGTTGCAGGGGATTCAGAATCACAACCCACCGTTGTCAACCGGACACCTGAATCTTTTCTAATCGCCAGACTGTCACTGCGTAGCCTCTGACCAGCAGGTGCCAACAGTGACTGTGGTTGGCTCAGGCAGCTTCAGTCTTTCCTTCTAGTTCTTCCACTTCCTCCCGGGTGGCACATGGGCTTGCTAAAGGCACAGTGACTGGACTCTGAAGCTGTCCTTTTTGATTCATGGCACACAGAAGAAACATATTTTCCTACAGTACATTTTTCTGGGTAAACTGAGGAAGCAGCTCTACAGTGAGCAGTGCTGAGGCTCTGGTCATATCCAGGAAGAGATGCCGTTTCCTGATCAGTATTTCCTGCACACCTGTTCCCTCTGTGGGGTGCAGGCTGAGGAACTGCACCAAGTGTCAGAATGGCAGAAGAGGACTGAAAAACTTAGAGCACTTTTTACAGCAGCTGCAATCAGCGGCAGCTGTCAGTGGCGACTGCTGGAATCTGCTCATCTCCCTCTGCCCTGAGATTTTCCTCCTCCTTAGCACTCCTTATCATCTCCTCATTAACTTACAATTTGACAGACTAGAATTGCACATGATTCTTAAAGCTTAAGGGGACAGCACAGCACTGACGCTAAAGTTAACAGAGCCTGTAACTGTAGGAAGAACCGTGGCTGTCGTATTAGGCATCTGAGCAGAACTTGACTGCACTCGGTGCATGAAGTAGGAAGCTAGTGGATTTTACATTCTTTGAATGTTTTTTTTACCCCCTCGCCCAAACGAAAGCACAGGAAACTGAGTAAACAGCATAACTGAAGACTATAGCACAAGCTGAACGAAGACCATCTTTCTCCTCCAACACCTCTTCTCTCCTTTTCACAACCCAATAGGCTGTTCTTTTTATCCCCCGCCCCAACCTTGTCCTGGGCCACTGAGCAGTCTTCGCGCTTGTACTTTCTGAAGAACCAGAGTGGGCTGCAGACTTGTCTTCCCATTCTCCAGTTCCAGAATGCACGACACTGTGCGCAGATGCAGGACTCGCACTGAGATGAGTTCCGAAAGCCAGGGGCAAACGGGGCTGGTGCACCGGGCGAACAGTCTGGTTCCCTCTGCCAGAGCCAGCCCAGGCTTAGCTCTGGCTGGCGCGTATCAAGTGGTTCAGCAGGTCTATCCTGTAACACTGGTGAAGCGCCCAGGCCAGCTTTCCCACTGTGGCCCCCTTGGTGCCTTCCCGCATCAACCACTTCTGCAGCATTTGGTAAACCTTTTCTTTCAGCCCGTCTCGCTCATAATCGTGGTCAATTTCATCGATCTGCGACTCAGTGAAGCCCAGCTTGCGGGCACAGTTTTTCCACTGCCTTCCCAGGTTTTCCCTCACAGGGTTCAGGTGTTTATCAGTCAGACTACTGGTGTTATCTGCCAAACAGAAAAGAGGAGAAGCCTCAGGCTACAGCTCATTTGAACATTCTCCTGTCTGCAATGCTGAAACGGCCCAGGAAAGTGAAGCGGACCAAGAGACGCAATAAAGGGAACTTTCTGTTCCGTTTGAGGCAGTCTTGCTCTGTAGCCCTTTTGTCTCCTGAGGACTGGGCTTCTAAGTGTGCATCGCCGCCTGGTGTAACTGCTAGTGACTTGTTGGACAATACTAGGCCTAGCTCCAGCCGTTAAGGAGTCTTCGTACAACTTAAAATAGGGTGTCCCTTCCTTCATGGCAGATGACACCTTCCTGAGCCATAACTGGTGGCTTCACGAACCAGTCCCCTACACGGCTGTTCTATTCAGCTCTCGCCTGCAGCCTGTTCTGGTTAAGACTAACTACATGTAATGGGGAGGGCGTTGTTTCTTTGGGACACTGTCAACTTACACATGGCCACAGGCCAAGGCCACTCATCTCTAGACAGTTCACTTTCCTCTTAATAAGGACACTGAGACCAAGTGTCACCCTCATTTAATTACAATGTCTTCTCTATCTCTCAACAGATGAGGTACATACACTTTTTAAGGTTTTCTCTCCCTTCATCTAACTGCTGACCCTTCATTTTATATACACATGGCCTTTCTCTTGCTACTAGCTCTATCATCTTAGACTTTCATAAAAATAAGTAAAGGAAACACCTGAAAATAAGAAATGGCTCAGTGTGGTGGCACAAGCCTTTAATCCCGGCACCTGGGAGGCAGAGGCAGGTGTGGGGAGGGAGGGAGAGAGCGAGGGAGGGAGGGAGGGAGGGAGGGAGGGGTGGACAGGCAGGCAGACAGAGGAGATAGACTCTGTCTCAAGAAAAAAAAAAAAAAAAAAAGAATGCCAGGCATGGTGGTGCATGACTTTAATCTCAGCACCCAGGAGGCAGAGGCAGGTGGTCTCTGTGAGTTCAAGGCCAGCCTAGTCTACAAAGTTCTAGGATAGCTAGGCCTGTTACACAGCGAATCCCTGTCTCAGGAAACAACCACCAAAAAAAAAAAAAGAAAAGAAAGCAAAAGAAAAGGGAGAAGTCATCATAACAGTCAGAAGGCTCAGAAGGCTGAATGTGAGGGACAAACAAAGCCCCCTATTCCCCTCTCTGCCATCAGCACCACAGTGCAGTCTGTCAATTCTGGCAGTAGTCTAAGAGCCTCAATAACTGTAAATTCCCAGTCTCTCTAGAGAGGAGGCCTGGGTGTCAGGACAGTCACAAAGGTAACTTCAGTTCCTCAAAAGCTAAGAATCCATCTCTCAGGCATTTTAAAGGTCACTCTTCCAGTGCAGTAGTTCAGCAACTGGCAAAGTATGCAGCCTGTGGGCCTAGTCTGGCTCCTGCCTTTTGTGAACAGTTTTGGGGACCATATCTATACTCATCCATGTGCAGACTATCTGTGGCTGCTTCTGCACTCCAAGGATGGAGAGGCCTCAGGGCAAGCAGAGCCTTGCCTACTACATGCCCCTTCATAGAACAAAGCAAAGCAAAACAAAACAAACAAAAAAACCAAAACTCCCAACCTCCACACTTAATCAGAAGGCTAAATTGCAATTCCTTTTTGAGATAGGGTCTTGCTATAGCCAGGCTGACCTGGGACTCAGCACCTTCCCACTTCAACCGCCCTAGTGATGTGATTACAGGCATGCATCACTGTCTCATGGCAGAAAGCCACCTATGAGAGCTCTTGTTTTTATTACACAGTGCTATGGAGAGCATGGCCTTCTGTGTTTTACAGAATCCCTTTGCTGCAGAGCCGAGGGAGCTATTTCTCCAAGTCTGAACAGGATCATGGATGATGATGACAAGTTTAATATTCACAGTTAGTGTCCTACATTTTCAATACACATTGAATAGTATAAGCTTCATACCACCACTACCAATTAGATACTGTGATTATCCCTGTGTTAAAAAAAAAAAAAACAGATAACAAAGGATTAAAAATTACTGAGTAAGGGCTGGAGTAGATCGCTCAGCAGTTAGGAGCACTGGTTGTTCTTGCTTGGGTCAGTGCCCAGCATCCAGACAGCTCACAACTATCCCTAATTCCTATTCCAAAGGATCTGATACATTCTTCTGACCTCTCTGGGCACCAGGCACGAATATAGTGCAAGCAGAAAAAACAGTCAGACAAGTAATATATATCTACAAAAACTACTGAGGAAACACAGGATAACTTTCAGTGAGAATCTTGAAAGAAAATTTAAGGTTCTATTATGTTCCTCTCAACGAGTAAAAATGGTCAAGAAATGTCCAAGTCATAAGACACTGTACCCTTTTCAAAAAACTCCCTTCAGTGCTGGGAACTGAGTTCAAGGCCTCATGCATGCTAGACAAACAATCTACAACAGCTACACCTCAGCCCAACACTGGTCCTTAACAAGCATGTTACCAAAGATGGCTTGGTGCTTGGAAGCTGGCTCTTCTTTGCACAGGTTGTCTGGTAGTTGTGAACTCAGTCCAAGATCCATATAATTGTAGTTTCCAATCTGAACACCAGAACTATTGTATATAGTATATTTTATGGACTCATCTGAATAGAGAAAAAGATACAGGTAAATGCATGAGATTGAACGCAAAAGAAAAATATACGGCATGTAAAGGTGCAGGGCTTTATACGGATGTTCAACTGCTTATCCTATGACACTCTTAGCAGTCAGTTCTTTATAATGTGGCTGTTTGACTTCATAACCATATGATGCCTACCATTAAAAGAAAGACATCAGTGTTGGCAAGACTGTGAAAAAATTACTGGGAATGAAATGGTATAACCAAAGTGGAAGACAGCATGCAGTTTCTCAAAAATTAAAGATAGAATTACCATATGATTCAGTAATTCCATTTCTAGGAATGTATATACACACACACACACATTCTCTCTCTCCCAAATACCCATAGAGACTCAGAGACAGACAGACTGAGATTTCTACATTCAAGCTTACAGTAGCATTACTCAAAATAATAGCAACCCAAGGGCTACTTTATTCTGCTTTCCCACTTACTGGTAGACACACCCTCCTATTATGGCAGTTAGAGCTAGAAAGCTCACATTTGTTAGGTCTATCTTATCAGAGAAGCAAGCAGAAGAACCACATCTGTGAGATCCTCCTCAGGGTATAGTAATTCCATGACTGACCGTGAACTGAGATTCCCTGGCTACTGGCAAAACCTCAGCATCACTAAGAAGGTCTACTGTTGGCAAGACAGAAGGAGGACTCTTGGAGCCAACTAGTAAGATTGGGCTACTCATACGGAGACTGGGCCCGAAAATGACATATTAAATATTGGTGATGACTGCTTTCCTCCCATGCCGATTCAAAGCCGTGTGAGGGAAGGAGCTCAGGCTGCTTGCTCATGTTACAGTTCTCCAGCAGCCAGGTAAAAAGCAGGACGCACTCTAGACATTTGTATTGAATTAATCATGAATGAAGAAAATACAATGGTGACACAAAACATTTTAGCTACAAAGGCAAGGGAAACAAAAGACATCCCACTCATGAGTATGTGTTGGTATAGATCCTGCTGAATACCTTGCCCAATAATGTGCTTTCCACAGAGCTTATAAGAAAACCTACAGAAAAGGCAGAATACTTTGGGGAATCTGCCATTTTGAAAGACATATTGTTTTGTATCAAGGAATACATGGCCTCATGCTTGCTAGGCCGGTTCTGTTCCACTGAGCTACACAGCCAGCTCAGAAAGTTCTGGTTCTCAAAGCTTCCTCTACACTGCTGATCCTTGGATCCCTAGGGCACAGTACAGTTACTGCTGATGGATGACATCTGGGTAAGGGAAGGTATCATGGGAACTGTTATTTGGGAATAATGATGGATACTACGTTACTTCCATGCTAGAGTATTGAAAACTACATCAACTAGCCTGGATTTCATAAGAGAGAGCTATGGAAGATGAAAAATACTTTTCTTACCACAAATTGTAGCCTATATCTTAAATAAGAAACAAAAATACCTAAGACTTCCTTCTCACCCTCAGAAGACAAGAAGCAAAATAAAAGAATATAGAATAAATAAATAAAATACTTTCCATTTATTGGAGAAGCTGGTATCTCCCACAGGCTGAAGAGAGATGCCTATCAGTTATAAGGGTCTCTAATCCAAACACAATTGTAGACCGTGTGGTCTGATGGAGACCATTTCAATGTGGAAGGCTGCCCCTGCCAGCTGAAGGCTCTGAGGAACTTACTCTTTGTCCCATCAATAACTTAGAATTGATGACGTTATTGGTGGCTTCAGTTTCAGGGGAAAAAGACAAGACAAGACAGGGACTGTTAAAAATTCATTTACCTGATGGTGGCAGGGAGATGAATGGAACGGTGGGCGTGCTTCCCGGCAGGTTGCTCTCAGGTACCGGAGTTTTAGACATTTGGCTTGGATTTGGCCCATACCAAACTCCTGCACCTGCAGTTCCAAACCCGTGCTGGTTATATAGTCCGTTGTTCCACAACGGCACTTGTGTTTGGCTGGCTGGCCCTGACAGCTGGTGTGCTGTGTTTCCGTATCTGACTCTGCTGGGATCAGAAAGACCTTGGGCGCCTGCACTCTGATCATTCACATGAGGTCTCTGCTGCGCAAAGGGGTCATGGGAGACCCTTCGTTTCCTTTCCTCCTCTATGCTGGAAGCCACATTCCGCCTGGGCTGCGGTTTCTCCTGCTTCTCTGTGAATGCTCCAAAAGCATGGTAACTGGCTTCCTCTTGGAGTTTAGCCTGTACACTGTGCTCACTCACTTCCTGTGGTTGCTCTGGAGAGGAAGAAAACCAGGATTCCTCCACAGGCCCCATCGGGAGTCCCTGGGAGCTGTGCAGTGAACCGGGTTGTTCTGCAGCAGAGAAGAAATGATCAACATGAAAACCAAAATAAAAACTTGAACATTTTCATGAACCTGTCCTGGGGTGACATGCTGAAAATAAGAATCATGAAAAGCATATAATCGTCTGCTTTCTACAGGTTTAATATATGATCAGCAGGAACCCTCGCTGTCAGGGAAAAACATGGGAATTATCACAAGCAACTAAACAGAGTTTTGCAGGCATGGCTGAGGCAGAAGAGGATTGGCATTGGATCAAGACGGTGACTGTCAACCTTGGAACCATGTGGGGTCTAAAAAAGGAGCAGCTATGTCCTGTGTACATCTTATTGTTCTTTTGTTCTTTAAAAGCCTGTAGAAAGGGTGGAGGGATGGTTCAGTGGTTTAGGGAACCTCCTGTTCTGACTGAGCACTTAGGTTCAGTTCTCAGCTCAGGACCCATGTCAGGTAGCTCACAACAACCTATAACTCCAGTTCCAGGGGATCTGATGCCCTCTCTTGGCCATCATGGGCACTGCTCATATGTGGTGCATAGACTCAGGCATGCAGGCGTGTGTGTGTGTGTGTGTGTGTGTGTGTGTGTGTGTGCGTGAGAGATTATATATTATATATATGTGATTATTTAATAAAGTACATATAAAGCTTGTGGGAGTGTAGGCCATCATATCTATGACCGGATGAGGTTTGGAAGAGATTAAGTAATTTGCTCCAGATCAGATGGCAGTGACCTTGGTATCTCACATGATGTCTTTGCTTTTGTCGTAATTAAAAAAAAAGCACCTCCGTAATTACATAACTAGATTCTAGAGAATGCAAGAATTCTTTGAAGGCAGCTGTTTGATCTTATATTTTCTTCCAGTTTCCATATGGTTTTCAGAGTATTTTAGAGGCTAAAGTGAATGACTGAGAAAGCAAATGAATGAATGGGGACATTACCTGAATTTGATCTGCTTGGAGGTAAGGGCACACAATCGTTTTGGAGAGAATACATTCTCTTCAAAACTGCACTTTCATCTGGATACTGTTTCTATAATTGAGAAGATACACACAAGACTTTAGTAATAAGCAGAAAATTATTCTGAAAAGAACCAAGCTCTTCACACGATGAAGACATTTTATATAAATTTAATAAGCAGTATTTTCCCCACAAATTAAACATTTTCCCCAATAGATAAAATGATATGTCAAATTAACATAGTTAACTGGAGGACTTATATTTCCTAATTTCAAGCTACCACAAAGCTACAGAGATCAAAACGCTGACAGTTACATAAAACAGACACACAGATCAAACAAGCACTCCCATTCCATGGTTAACTGATGTTTGACCAGGGTGCCCTGGGGCTTTCAGAGAGGAAAACTGGACATACATATATACAGAATGAAGATGGACCCTTACCATAGACAAAAAGGAACGCAAAATACATCAATGACCCGAACTCAAGAGCTGAAACTCAAGATTCTTAGAAGGAAGTACAGGAGAAAATGGTCGTGGTGCTGGTCCTTGCAACTATTTCCTGACAGTGACGCCAAGAGCACAGCTAATAATCCCCATGCAATCAAATCAATCTTTCACCACATCAAAATTAGAGTGGATGCATCAAAAGAAACCATCCGAAGAACGAAAAGGCAACCCACAGAATGGGAATTTGATATATTTGATAATTTTGATATATTTGATAAGAGATACACATTCAGGATATATACTTCATACACACACACACACACACACACACACACACACACACACATACACACACAACTCAACAACAATAACTACCACCACCATCTCCACCTCTACAAATAACTCAACTTAGAAACCAGCAATTGGAGGGCTGGGGACATGATGCAATGGTAGAATACTGCCCAGCCCAGATCCTGGTTGGATCCCAAACACAACATTATTTTAGCCAGGCACGGTGGTGGGACATGTCTATAACCCCAGCATGTGGTGTGGAGTCAGGTGGGTCATAAGTTGGTGATGTGTTTTGGCTGTTTGGTTTGACACTGTCAAAAAACAAAAACAATAGACAAAGACCTCAAAGCGGAAAAAATTGAATTGACATTTCTTCAAAGAAGATATTTAATGGGAATAAGCATTAGCACAGGAAAGATGCTCAACCACCAAGAAATGCCACTTCCTGTTGAACAGAATGGCTAAAACAGAAGAACAACATAAAAACAGCATGTGTTTGTCAGGCTATGGCAACTGAAGTCTTGTACACTGCTGGTGGAGAGCGTGAGGTGGTTCAGATGCCATGGATAACGGTTTGAAGGCTCCTAAAAAGTGAAACAAGATACCTGTGTGGCCTAGCCACTCCATTTCTCAGTAAATATCATGGAGAACTGAAAGCACATGAGCAGAACAAAGGCCTGTACACCAGTGTTTCCACAGCATCACTCAACAACAGCTCACAGCGAGGAACTCTGACTCTATGAACAGATGACCGCACAGACAGGTGTGGCATCATCCACACAGTGGGACGTTATTCAGCAACAAAATGAATGACATGGTAAACAAAGTGCTTCTACAAATGGATAAACACTGTAGGGTTTTATCCGTGTGGGATACCTAGAACAGGCAAATTCAGAGACCGAAAATGAAGAAGAATGGGAAGAAGAAACAAAAACTAATTACTTAGTAAGCAGAGTTTGTGTTTGGGATGATAAAATTCTAGAAATGGAAAGTGGTGATGGCTATGCAATCCTGAACTTAAAAATGGTTAAAAAAAAAAGTCGATTTTATCACAATAAATAGAAAACAGAGGTGGAGATACAGCTCAGTTGTACAGTACTTGCCTAGCATGCATGAGGCCCTAAGATCGATCCTCAGGTCGGGGTGTGGAAGGATGAGAAAAAATACTCTTCCATATGTAAGTAACATTTTCATTAAAGAAAATATGAAAATGTAGGAAATCAGACTTTTCAGAAGCCCACCAAAGGAACAAGGTTAACACATTTCTAACTTTCCTTTAAGATTTTTTTTTCCTACTCATATTTATATTTTGTTCTTAATAGAATGCTCACATCAGTAAGTGGTTCAAAAACCATTTGCTGAAAAAAATGCATGATTTGGGAAGGAATGCCACAGCACATTAGTATGTCCACATTTTGCAGCATTTTAAATGCTGCTTTTATTTTTATGAAATGCAGCTTTATGTTTTGCTTTGTTTGAGTCAGGGTCTCACTATGTAGTCATAGGTTGTTTTAGAACTCACTTCCATAGATCAGGCTGGCCTCGGACTCACAGAGATCCACCTGTATCTGCTTCCTAAGTGCTGGGATTAAAGGTCTGTGTTTTCATGTCCAGCAGTTTCGTGCAATTTTAACATTTTGTAAAAGTGATTTTCCTTTTCCAACCCTGTGTGCCATTCCCTCCAACCCTCTGCCCTGCTCTCTAGAGGGAATCCTTACTCAGAGTGGGACATGCAGCCTTTTTCTCCCTCTAGGCACTGGCACGCACATTCCAAAGCATGCAAACACACACACACACTATCTGATATGAAGGGACTCAAAACAGTGCTGTTCTGTGACTTCGTGTTTTCACTAACAAGACTTGAAGGTCCTTCTGTGTCATTGCATTTTATTTTCACTTCTTCTCAATATTGGCTGTGTAGGTTTAGATCCGTCATGATTTGGGGCATCTACTTAAGACATTTGCATTGTTTTTAAGTTTTTACTTGTCAACTAAAGTATAAGCAACTTTTGCAATTACATGTCTGAATGTGTATGCTAGGATGGGCTCCTAAGGCTATGAGTATGCACGCATGGACAGTTAGTTTCTTAACACTTTGAACACACATGAGGACAGGGTTTTACAATACCTGATAGGTAATTTATTGTTCAAAAAACTTCACTAATTGGGATGTCTGTATTTACCAACACTTGCTATTACCAATCATTCAAAAATGGTAATTTTAGGGATAAAAAATTCTCAGTGATTCAATTTGTTTTTTTGTGATACCAGATACAGTTTTGAAATTTGCTGGTCAGTGACATGCATTTCTTCTTCTTATGATTCTTTTTTTTTTTCCTTTTAAAGATTTATTTATTTATTATATATACAGTGTTATCCCTGCAGGCTAGAAGAGGGCACCAGATCTCATTACAGATGGTTGTGAGCCACCATGTGGTTGCTGGGAATTGAACTCAGGACCTCTGGAAGAGCAGTCAGTGCTCTTAACCTCTGAGCCATCTCTCCAGCCCCTTCTTATGATTCTTGTTCAAAAACATTGTTTTAGCTACTTCATCAGTTCCCTGGGGTGAGTATGTTGTGTTTCTTTTTCCCTCAGACCAACTTCAGCTTGTTGAGTTCACTAGAGAATTTGGGTGGGCTTTTCCCATTAGTACTGTGCTCTATACATCAATGACATTAAGAAAACTAACAGCTTTATTGGATTATATGCTTCTTTCAATTCATAACCATATACCAGCATTTACTTGCCTTTCTCTCATGTCTTTTTGAAAAGTTTCTCCATGTTTGCCCATCTGTAGACACTCTGTATCACCTGGTATGCTGATTGCCCTGGTTACTGGCAGGGTTACTTTTCTGATGCAGTTGCTGTCTGAGCATTCTCTTTGGGGATTTGTTGACTTCAGTATTTTGTCTCTGCATTTTTATTGTTGCTTGTTTGTTTTTATGGCTGTTTTTGAAACCGAGTCCCATTATATAGACTTGGCTGGCCTCAAACTCAGAGGTCTACTTGACTCTGTCTGAGTTTGTGCTACTACATCTTGCCTCTGTCTATGATTTAATACAGCAGCTTGTCTTTCTGGTTTGTAAGATTCCTCTGGGTCCTGTGCATTTGAGTCCTCTGGAGAAGCAGTCACAGCTCTTAATCACTGAGCTACTTCTCCAGTTCCATATTATAATCAATCATTTTAAATGTTTATACATGTTAATTTAAAAATGTTCTGTGTTTTTTGCAAAGTATTTGAAGGTAAGTGTGATGGTTAATTTTAATTGTCAACTTTACATACTCTAAAATCACCTGGGAAGAGAGTCTCAGTAGAGGACTATCTATATTAGAGTGGCCTATGGACAAGTCTATGGGGGATTATTTTGATTACTAAGAAGACCAGCCCACTGGGGGTGGCACTACTCCCTGGCAGAGGATCCTAGAGAATGGAAAAAGCAAGCAGAGTACTAGAATGGGTGTATAAATTAATTGCTCTCTGCTCTTGACTGTGGATTATAAAGTGACTAGCTGCTTCAAGTTTCTACCACTTTGACCTGTTGTAATGGACTGTAACCTCGAATTGTGAGCCAAATAAACCTTTTCTCCTTTAAGTTCCTTTTGTCAGGGTATTTTTATCACATTAAGAAAATAAAACTAAGACAGTAGTTATTTGGACATTATTTGATACAGAGATTTGTATGTTTGCATTAGGTCAAGTGTGTTAAAAATGTGAGTTTTGAACAGTCTAAATTCTTACTGATTGTTTGGATTTGTTTGCTGTATCAATTAAAAAGGGATGTGTTACTATCTCTAAGCACGGCTGAGGATTTGTCCATTTTGGTTTGTGTACTTAAGGGCATGTTACTACAGGTATGTCCATATTGAAAGCTACAGTTATCTTCCTGTGAACTGAACCTTTTTGTCATTATCAAGTGTGAGGTAATCCTTTTTTGACTTAGTATCTACCTTGATTATTATATGTTTCTTTTACAGTGTAAGTATCCCTCCAAAGTCTGTAAACACTTGCTAGTTTCTCTATCTACCTACATACCTCCTACTCCCCTACTTCCTTCCTTCCTTAAAAATCAGTTTGCAAGCTGGGCGGTGGTGGCGCACGCCTTTAATCCCAGCACTCGGGAGGCAGAGCCAGGCGGATCTCTGTGAGTTCGAGGCCAGCCTGGGCTACCAAGTGAGTTCCAGGAAAGGCGCAAAGCTACACAGAGAAACCCTGTCTCGAAAAACCAAAAAAAAAAAAAAAAAAAAAAAAAAATCAGTTTGCTTGCTTGGTTTATTTATTGACGTTTCCTTTCCACATCTATGGGTATATGATCCTAGGATAGTTATGGCAGCATAGTGATGACTAAGGTGTGTGTGTGTGTGTGTGTGTGTGTGTGTGTGTGTGTGTGTGTACACAGATGTGTATTCAGGTTTCTGTTCCTCTTAGCTGGCTGGCTGGAAACTGGACTTTAAACCTCTGTTACTCCAGACACCAAACTCCTCACTGTAGCCTGAGATGCTGTTGCCATTGAGAACTTAGCACAAAAGAAGTACACGGAGGAACTAGCTCTTCTTGACAGTGTGTATGTGGTTCTGCCCCCAACAGTGTCTGCTTGCTTCTCTGACCCTCTCAGCATTAGCTTGTGGGTTAGCATTTTTGTTCCTTTGTGTGTCTTAATAGATGCGCTCTGTTCTCTTCCATTTGGTGCCCCTCCCCCTTTTCATGTGTGGTTACTTGTTTTGTGGTGCTGGCAACAGAACTCAAAGTCTCACGCATGTTCTATCACTGAGCCATATCCCCAGAATTTTTTTTTATTTTAATAAATTCCTCAGAATGACTGACCCACTTGTAATTAATAACTTCCAGTCTCTTCAATGTTGGGTGTCTTTTTTTTTTTTTGTATTTTGTACATATATTTCCCTCTCACTTCACACATTTCAATGGAGAAATGAGCCCAACTGCCAACATGATAGTTCATACAATTTCTAATTTTGTTTTCTGTGTTCCCCACGCTAGCTTACTTCAAATCTCAGTAACAAATTACACTGCTTCTGTATCCATTCTTGATAATGCATTTTGGTACACTGCTGTTCTGGGCACTTGCTATAATCACTCACCTTTAAACTTGCCACATCCTCTTCTACATATTCTTCAAATTGACTTAAGTAAAAAGGCCTAAATTCTTCTTCAATGCCTGTATGAAAAAACAGTCCTTTAAATTTCTTATCTGGTGTGCATGTATGTGCACAAGAGAGCTTGTTTGTATATGAGTGTGTGTATGCTAACGTGTGCGTGAGTGTGTGTGGAGGACCAAAGATGACCTTAGCTATTCCTCAGCTGCAATCCACCTTGATTTTTGAGACAGGGTCTCTTGCTGGCCTAGACCTTGCCAAGGATAGTCTGGCTGGCCAATGAGCTTCAGGATCTGCCTGTCTCCTCCTCCCCAGCAATGGAATTACAAGTATTTATCACAGTCGGCTTTTTTATGTGGCAATCAAACTCAGGTCCTCCTGCATGCAAGACAGTTTACCAACAAGGCCATCTTTCCAAATTAGGCCAAATTTCCCTAAATTTCTTTTTTTTTTTTTTTTTTTTTTTTTCTGGTTTTTCGAGACAGGGTTTCTCTGTGTAGCTTTGCGCCTTTCCTGGAACTCACTTGGTAGCCCAGGCTGGCTTCGAACTCACAGAGATCCGCCTGCCTCTGCCTCCCGAGTGCTGGGATTAAAGGCGTGCGCCACCACCGCCCAGCATTCCCTAAATTTCTTAATTAAAAAAGTTAAATATTAATAATCTATTATTTTTAAGTCACTTACCGTAGTGTGTAGACAAAGCAATGAAATAAAATTTGCAGCTCCAAATCAGTGACTTTGATGAAGAGACCAGAGCTCAATGCCAGGTAGAAAGAATAGGGCTAATACTTGAAATCCCTGGCTCCAGCAGAACATTGTGCCTTGCTCTGGCCACAGCACAAAGTTCTGTTATGTGAGGTAATCTCCAAGTGAATAAGGATGACTGAACTCCACGTTTTCTGTCTCTCTGGCACTAAAAAGCTAGAGCTACTAGAGTGGGGGTGGGGGTGGGGGTGGTTCTGGACATGGTGAATTATGCATGTAATCCCAGAACTTGCAAGGCTGAGACAGAAGGACTGTCACAAGTTCAAGTTCAGGCTAAGCTACATAGTGAGTTCCAAGTTAGCCTACACTACAGAGTGAGGCCCCATCTTAACAAAAGAAAACAGGAAATCTTCAGTTCTAGGAAAACGGACTAGCCATATTTTTCCTTATTCTTCCTGCTAAGTACAATAAAACATCCTAGATATTATATACATAACAGACATATGGATACCCTGGGAGAAAGAAAGGCAGACAGTGTGGCTTGGATCTTAGGGTCTGTGAAAACGCATGGCAGTAAGTTCAGTGTGTTTTCTCTTTGCTTCATATCTCCCCATAGTTAAAGCTGAAAAGCTAGCAACCCAGCAATATCATCAGGCACAGACAATAGCAGTAAGAAAAGAATGACAAAAGCCTGCGCTTTCTAGCCAGAGGACTAAGCATGGGGCAACCTACGAGCACACAAAATCTTTGATCAATGATCACTCTACTAACAGCTAACACTACAGAAAATAACCATGATTTCACCCTATTCCCACAGACTCTATGGACAGCCTAGATTCACGTGGTGCACACAACATAAACAGATATAAATCTTAGAGTTGAAAACACAATAACCAAAACAAAAAGCTCAGTAAGGGTTTAAAGTGAAATGGAAGGAGCAGAGGATAAGCAGTGAGCCGCCCAATCTGAAGAAGAGGGAAAGTTCATTGGAAACAAAGAGTACAGTATCAGAGACCTGTGGTACCACAACCAACACCTGGTATGTATGTCTTCGGAATTTCAGAAGACAAAAGGAAGGAAGTAGAGCTGAAAATGCACTCAAATGAAGAAACACTTGAAAGACTTTGAAAGATTAAGGAAAAACCTGTGCATTCAGGAAACTGAGGAAACCCCAGCACAAAGAAACAAAAATCCACACTAAGACAAATAACTAATCTGAAAGGCAAAGACAAAATACTTAAAAGAACCACAGAAACACAAGGGAAATGGCCATTGTCCTGCTTGGTTCATGGTAGGCAGCTCCTAAAATCCCTGAGTCTCCTATTGTAATAATGGTATCATTTGGGCAGAAGCAGGGGGAGTAGATAGCCTCAGGACAGGGGATGGTTGCTAGAAAAGCCAAGCCATTGATTAGAGCTAGAATGCTTCACAGAACCCTGTGGCCCCTGGGGAGAGGAACTAGAGATTAAGTTCAGTCACTAATGACCAATGATTTGCTTAACCTGTGTCCATGTAATAAAACTCCTACACAGACCCATAAACACTGGGGTCCCAAGAGTTTTTGGGTAGGTGAAGAAAAGAGGTGCTGAGTGGGAGGCACTCTCGCAGAGGGTCTGAAGGCTCAGCAGCCCCTGCCCGAACCCACTGCCTATCTATATACTTCTTCTATCTGGTTGTTTCTGATTTTAATACTCTACAACACAGGACTAAGTGCAAGATTTCTTGAGCCAGATGAATCTTTCTATTACCAAACCTGAGATGGGGTATACACACCCAAACTTGTGGTTAGCTGGGCAGTAGCCTGGGTATCCTATGTCTTCAATGTGGGTGGTAGTCATGTGAGACTAAGCCCTTATATGTGGAATTTCATGATAGCCTGTATAGTGTCAGAAGTGTAAATATGTGCAGTATCAGAAAAATGATACATGGCAATCCAAACAATGGAAAATAAAACCAAACGGCTTTCTTTTTAAGTTTCTTTAACTATGAAGACTGAAGCAAATCCACATTACTGTCTGATGTATCCTACATGTATAAAGGGGAAATACTGAAGGAGAAAGTAAAGAAAGGTTTCCATGCTTCACTCAAGGTACTAAAATGGCAAACTGGAAAAACAAATCATGTGATAAATGACATATGGGTAATGTAATGCCTAGAATGTCCATGAAGACCATGCAGAGAAAAACACTATAGATGAATCAAAGTAGAATTCTAAAACAAGTTCAAGAACCTACCTAGTGGCAGGAAAATGCTACAGTCTGAATCTTGAATGACCCCCAGTGTATGCCTTGGTCTTCAGCCTGCAGCACTGTCAGGAGTTGTGGGATCTTTAAGAGGTGGATCTCTAGCCAGGTGCAGTGGTGCACACCTTTAATGGCAGCAGCAGGAAGGCAGAGGCAGGGGATCCCTGAATTGGAGGCCAGCCTGGGCTACACAGTGGCAGAGGGTGCAACTCCAGTTGTTTGCTCACAGAAATACAACAGCATGATGCTCTGTATTCTCTGCTCCTCTGCTTGGGCCCACTTCACACACTCGTAGGTAATCTAGGGGATGAGGCAGGTGCAAAAGTGGGCCAAACACCACATCTCCTTCATTTCCCTCAATTCCAGGGTCAACCTAAATGGCAGAATTCATTTCTAAGGATACCAAGATGCGAACCAAGGGGAGGAAAATTAGGTGAAAGACGCTAGAAATGGTAAGGCCCAGTGTCTACCAACAGATGAATACACAACTATCTATCTACAGAATGGAAAATTATTCAGCAATAGAAAGGAAATTCTGGCACATTCTACAACATGGATAAACCTTAGAGACATTATACTCAGTAAAACAAGACAGATATGAACAGAAGTACTGTGTGATTTTTGCTCATATGAGATACTTAGGGCAGTCAAATTCAATAGAATTTGTGACTGCTAAGGCTGGAAAAGAGAAAAAGGGAAGTGGAGTAATGCTTCCTGAGTACAGACTTGTACTCTGGATTGAGGAGTCCTGGAGATGGATGGTAGTAAAAGTTGCTGAAAAATAGGAATGGACTTCACACCACTGGACTGTATACTTACAACAGCTAATATGGAAAGCATTATATGCACTTCAAAACAGTAAGAATGCTAATCCACAAAACTGAAGAAGAAAATGAAGAAGCCCGTGCGCTGGGGAAGGGTAGTGCCTTTTCAGTGACGAGATGCTTGAACTGTGTCGAGCCAGTCTGAAGGCACATGTGAAGTGGGACTCAAAGCATATTCCTACCTGTGATGACTGATGTTCATTGTCAGCTTGACTGGATTTAGGGTCACCCTTCTAGGTGGCTCTAGGAAACAGTTCTAGGTGTGCCAGTGGGGGTATTAAGCAGGGAAGACCCATCCTGAATGTGGGCAGTGCTATCCCATGGGCTGGGACCCTGCACTGAACACAAGAAGAAAGCCAAGTGACTGTCAACATCTTTCTCTCTCTCCTTCCTGACTCTAGATGCGATGTGGCCAGCCTCCTCCCACTTGCTTCCATGCCCTCCTGCCATGGTAGATTGTACTCTTGAACTAAGACAAAATAAACACTTCGCTCAGGTTGCTTGTCCTGTATTTTGTCACAGCAACAGGAGAAGTAACTAAACTACCGGTGTCACCTTACTGAAGAGTGTCAGCATATGAGATGCATCCTAAAGAGGCACACAACCCACTCTTACCAGGAAACGTTGGCCGGTCTTCTGGGTCTGTTTGCCAACACCGCTCCATGAGGCTGATGACCTGTCTTGGGCAATGCTCAATGATGTCTTCCACCTTTGGCCTGTTTCCAGAGTTTACGCAGATCAAGAGCTGCTCAGGACAGATGGCATCTGCAAAGAGGGACGAGCTTCAGTTGGGGCTCTCAGTCCCAATCTACTCTCAAGCAGAAAGATGACAGGACCTGGGCAATACTGCTATTCTGTCCCTACCTAGTGTATGCTTTTCCCATGGCTGTCTCACTCCATAGAGCAACAGCCTTGTGACAAGGAGTTAACACAGTCTACTGTTGAGATGACAGTGAGGTTTTGACTTTGGCAGATGAGAGACAAAATTAAAAACAAAGCTACTTTTTCACAGAACAAACATAATGCATGGGTAAAGTCAGGGCATTCCCCAGAGTTCAACACAGAGGCAAAAAGGGATGGCCTGGGCTTTAAGAAGCTCAGTTTAATGCGAGTGACTTAAAATAAACACTGATGACTGATACTCTAGTGCAAGTATGAGGGGTAACACAATCATGTGGAGAACAGAAGGTCAGAGAAGATTTTCCTGAGTCCAGAACACGAAGAGTTATCAAGGTAAAGAAGCAGGAAGGAAGACTCCTGAGGGGGCCTCCTAGCTAGGACAGCAGGAAACTGATAGTATGGGAATGACAGAAATCATGATGCATCAGTGACCTGTGCCCAGGGTAAGTGTGCACACTGAGATGAGGGAGAGGCAGAGAGGAAGGTGGAGAGAAGTCAAGGCGGAACCACAAAGGCCTCACACTTTACACTGAGGAACCCAAGGGCTATGGGAGTCTTTGAAGGATTTTAAATAGGCAAGGTGGTCCTCTCTACCTTCCAAACTTTGTATTTCCTGGATTTTTATTTTATGCGTATGGGGGTTTTGCCTGCACTGTCTGTGCATCTCATGTATGCAATGCCTAAGGGGCCAGAAGAGGGTGTCAGATCCCCTGGTACTGGAATTACAGACAGTTGTGAGCAGCCATGTGGGTGCCAGAAATCAAAGCTAAGTCCTCTGGAAGTGTAGCTAGTACCCTTAACCACTGAACCATCTCTTCACCCTGTCCCGTCTGCCTTTTAAGATGATGACCAACCATCCTGGCTGCTTGATGATCGTGGACAGCTCAAGGATCCTGCAGCAGAAATAAGGAGGGTCTGAACTAAAAAGGCCAGTGGGGACAGGGAGATGTTCATAGAATTCATATTTGTTTTTCTGGCAGTTCTAGGGCTTGAACCCAGGGCCTCACACATGCTAGACAAGCACTTTAACATGGAGCTCTATCCCTAGCTGCTGAATTCAGGTTCTGAGGTTTTATTGGCTGTGGGAGACAGGGACAAGGGTGAGTCTCAGGTGATGCTAAAGTTGCTTATTGTGCAACTCAGTATGGGTGGTGAGTGCAGGGAGCCATGAGAGAGTGGGGATAAACCTGGGAGCTTATTTGCGTGTGCTGCTTCGGAGGTTCCTGAGGTACATGTGTTGGTCTAACACGCTAGTGGCTATCTTGGTCATGGTCAGGGACTGAGATTTAAGAGCATCAGCAGAGATGATGATCCCTGATCTGCTGGTGTTGTTACTCAGGAAGAATTCACAGAAAGGAGCTGTTCCTTTTCATGCTTGACCAAACCCAAGGATAACCCTAAACAATAACTCACTCATCTTTACATTCCCAACTGACTGAACTGCCCACAACAGGTAAAGAAAAAGGCTCATTCACAAATACAGTCAAAGTATGGGGTGTATACCTGGTAGTATGAAAGGCCGTCCCTATTTCAGGAAGAATCCTGGAGTTTTACAGCAACTCCCAAGCTAAGCTATCTTATAAAGGTATCTATCCAACTGATGAGTTTATCCTAAACTGAGATGACTAATTCAACAAAAGTCTTCTGAGTACATCCACGCATAGTGTGTGCGTGTGTGTATGTGTGTGTGTGTGTGTGTGTGTCTGCTAAAGACACAGCAGTGAATAAATCAGATGTGGGACCAGCTTTTGTGATACTATAGAAAGCAATTAAATGAATAATCATAGACTTTTAACAGAATTCACTGAAGGCCACTATTTCATGTGAAAGTTTAAAAAAATTATTACATTTCAAGAATTGTGTGTGTGTGTGTGTATTAAAGAGAGAGAGAGAGACAGAGATGGAGGGAGGGAGGGAGGGAGGGAAGGAGGAAGGGAGGGAGAGAAGGAGAGAGGAAGAGGGATAGAGAGGAGATATATCTGCACACCACAGTGCATGTACAGAAGTCAGAGGACAACTTTTGGAAGTCAGTTCTCTCCTCCATCTAAGTCCTGGAGCTTGGATTGAACTCGGGTTGTAAGGGTTGGTGGTAAATGCTTTTACACACTGAGCCATCTCACCAACCCGTATGTAACAGTTTTGATTTCTATCAAAACCCCACATTGATAAATGTCTTACTCTCATAGGGCTCCTTATTTGCAAATATTGCCCAAAGTACAATGCCAAAACTGTACACGTCTGACTTCTCTGTAGGCTTTGCGTTGATGTCATTCAGGTGTTCGGGTGCCATGTAGGAGAGGGTACCCCCATTCCTCTTGGAGGTGCTGTTCACGTCCCTCTGCTTGTTGTGTTCCTCCTTAGTCAGTTTGCTCCAAGTCTTAAAGGAAGCCACACCAAGATCCGCTATCTGCAAAAGAGGTGGGGCCAACAGAATTTACTTCATGAAGGCTACAAGTAAATGAAGCTTGATATTTATGAAATCAAATTTGAGGACTATCCAGTACACGTGTGCCACAGTCAATTTTCTAGTGGTTGCACTGGGTCTATCTAGAATAACTACCTCTCAATAGACTCTCATACAAACTTGGAATGTTCACAGAAAATTCTGGCATCTAAATTATGTTTTTTCCAAAGTTTTTTTTTTTAAACATTTATTTATTTATGGGGGAGCCACATATGCCAAGATGTGTGTGTAGAAGTCAGAGGACAACTTTCAGAAATCCCTTCTCTCTGTTCACCAAGCTTTGAACTCAGGTCTTCAGGCTCAGCAGCAAGTACCTTTATTAGCTAAGCCACCTTGCTGGGCCCTTCACATCTAATTCTTAAGCAATAAAAAGACTGGGGACAAGACAACAAAACTGTGTTTGTGCTAATTTCTCATTTACTTTGCATATTTTTTGTTTTTGTTTTTCTGGGGAAGATGGAGACTGGTTACCACACCTTCTACGTGCCCAGTAGCATCCAGAGGACCATGGCTGTGTTAACACCTTCTATGTGCCCAGTAGCATCCAGAGGACCATGGCTGTGTTAACACCTTCTACGTGCCCAGTAGCATCCAGAGGACCATGGCTGTGTTAACACCTTCTATGTGCCCAGTAGCATCCAGAGGACCATGGCTGTGTTAACACCTTCTACGTGCCCAATAGCATCCGGAGGACCATGGCTATGTTTCCAAGCATCCCAAAGCCACCCTGAGGGTGAGACCATTGTTGCTATTTGTTTTGAGTTGGCAGCCTGAACCTAAGAGAAAATAGGATGGGTAGAAAGAAATCGAAACACATGTAAAGGCAGAGAAAGACAACGAAGTTAGACACAGAGCAAACAAGGAAGTGGCAGGTTGAAATGGCAGAGCAGGAGAGTACCGGAAGAATCCAAGGGGAAGTTCCCCTTCTGTCTCTAAGAAGCATTTGGGGAGGAGCTAGAGCATGTGCTTACCTGCTATTCACAGGTTTTAACCCAGAACATAAGGGGTAAGTTGTTAACTGAAAGAATGAACAGTCTTAAAAGACATTGGGACTAATGGCTGACTAAGACACGAACGGTGTCTGCTGTGGATCTTACAGGCAGGTCCTGGTTTTTCCCCAGTGCTACACGTTTTCAGGTTCTTTTTGTTTCTTGTTGGTGTGGCTCTGGGATTACATGCAGGACTCTGAACCTCAGCTATCTATTCCCATTTCAGGTCTCCAGCTCGGATTCTAGCTACCAAGATTAATTACATGTGCTGTTATTTCCCTTAGCTAAATGTAGCCCTTGAAAGATGGATGTCCCTTTTCTTATGGTTTAACAAAAAGAGCTTGCAAAAGGAAATTGATTTTTTAAATGAAAATAGAAATACACAAGATGTCAAAGCAGAGGTCTTTGCTTTGGGGTGCCAGACTCAGCCCCAAACTTCAGATGTGTTAGACTAGCTGAACCACACCCCTAGCTACACGAAGTGGAAGATTCTGAGGCCAAAATGGCTATTGACTGCTGCTGTGACTCTTCAACCATTTCTGAATTCTAAGAATATGCTCCACATACTTCCATACTCCCTTTATCTCTAGGATGGAGAAGTCTCAGTCACTAGATTTCCTGGGGAAAATGATGAGCAGACAGTTCCTTCCAGAATGAAGACAGCAACCCTTGATTGCTTCCATGTCCAAGTCTAACCAGAGGGAAACAAAACCCAGGAACCAGTGATGAGACTCTTTTACCACTGCATCCTTAGTTATCTCCCGAGCCAATCAAGCCACACCTGCCCTTTCATTATCATGGCAGCCGTGCAGCAGCACCAGCCTGCTCAACGCTGAGCTAGGTCCTCCTTGATCATGATCACCTACAGGAATGGATTTCCAGTGGAAAATTCAAACGATAATTACTCAACCTTCTCAAAGTCTAGGTTGTGGATTACCTTGATGTGAAAATCACAGTCAACAAGGATATTTTCAGGCTTCAGGTCCTTGTGTATCACACCTCTGTCATGTAAGTAGCACATTCCTTCAATGGTCTCCACAATTATCCTTCCTTTTACAGAAAGCGGGACACTGATCTGAAACAACACATTAAGTCTATGAAATGGAGAAATAATCTAATAGGTAAGAGCAACCACTCCATCCAAGATGGTGGGATGTGAGCCCAAGGTTTGTGTAAGCAGGTTTCTCCCGTCAGGGGGTCTGCAGCACTGCTGTCCCTGGGAAACAAGCCCCTTTCAAGAAAGATTCCATTCCAGGGCTTACAGAGTACTAATGTTATATTTTATTCAGTGCAAAAAATAAAAAAATTCTATGCCAATCTGGATGCAAATAAAAATACTGGGGTGCCTTGTCCAGCCTTAATAGAGGGAGGTGCCTAGTCTTACTGTAACTTGCTAAGCCAAATTGGGTTGATATCCTTGGGAGGTCTGCCCTCTTCTGGAGAGAAAGGGAGGAAAAGTGGATGGGGAAGGGGGCTTTGTGGAAAGGAGGGAGCGGGGGGGGGGGGGGGAATGGAGGTTGGAATGTATAAAAAAATAAATAAAATAAAAGACAAAGAAAAAGAAGCCATGAATTAGAGAGAACGCAATTGAGGGGAGTGGGGGAAGTACATGAGAGGTACTGAAGGGAGGAACGGAAAAGAGGAAAATAATGTAATTACATTTTAATTTTTAAAAATAAATAATTTATAAAAGAATATCCTGAGACCACTTGATGTTTTATCCACTCTATGATCCTTTACGTCTAGTACATTACGTAATAAAAACCTCATGTTTAAAAGAACATGAAATCAAGTTCCTTGCAAACAATGACATCTATTATTATTATTATTATTATTATTATTATATTTCTACCACTACTACAAAGATAGCCTTTAAAATGATGTCTAGATTATCTGAATGAACAGCAAAATCCACAAACATCTCCATGGCATATTCATGTGATATGACATTTTTACATTAAATATAATAATGCCAGGGAAACAGGAATGTGAAATGACACTAAGAGAAAACAAGTATAAGGAAGTATGTTCACACCACTGACGGCTACATAAGCATCTCTGCCACATGCATGATTCTAAAACTATGCTGGGGTCCATCAGTTGTTTGGTTTTTTTTTGTGACCTGGCAGCAGACACCTTAGAACTTTGTAGAAACTCACGTCACTCTTAAAATTATACTCCATTTATATCAACTTCAATGTCATTATTTAAAAAATGCATGTTTCTATTTTAGTGGTAAATTTCAGTTTTTCTCAATATAAGAACCAGCTTACAAAAGAATGATTCCTAAAAGTCAATGTGTGTTTGTTACTGGTTCACAGGAAAAAGTCAAGGTGATGGAACTTAGATTTTCAAGTCATACCAAATCACAGTCTTCATACCATCTGTGGTGGTTTGAATAGGTATGGACCCCATAGACTCATGTGCTTGAATGGATGGCCCATAGGGAGTGATGCTATTAAGAAGTGTGGCCTTTTGGAGGAAGTGTGTCACTGTGGAGGCAGGCTTTGAGGTCTCATATGCTCAAGCTACGCCCACTGTGCCTGCAGATCAAGATGTAGGGCTCTCAGCTCCTTCTCCAGAACCATGTCTGCCTGCATGCTGTCATGTTTCCCATCATGACAATTATGGACTAAACCTCTGTAAGCCACCCCCAATTAAATGTTTTCCTTTACAACAGTTGCTGTGGTCATGGTGTTTCTTCACAGCAATAGAAACTCAAACTAAGACACCATCTTTATCCACATCATGCTGTAACTGAACCACAGCATCAAGAGCTTGACCACCACAATATAAAAGACAGCAGAAGGCTGGGTGTGGTGGAACACACCTATAGTCTGATACTGAGGAGGCTGAGGCAAAATGATAACTTCAGCTTGAAAGTTTGAGAGCAGCATTGCTATCAACCTTGTTTACAAAAATTAATTGATTAACTAAAAATTGCAGCAGAGATCTGTTCCTCTCTTCATTGGCGTACTTTCAGGAAAGCCTTGTTAGCAAGTATGATTGTCCCCCAACCCAACCTCTTCTTGCTTCTAGTTCCTAGACTTTTCCTGGGGCCTATCCTGTGAAGATTCTCATTGGCTGAGCCCACAGAATGTCTTCCATCATAGATGATGTATCACTGGATCAAAATGCCTACTTCTGTCACATGGCTGATCTTACCTGGGTTGGAGGAAGAGAACCATCTGGTCAAACTACAATGCCATATGTATCATCTTTTACCCTTCCCAAGGGTGTTCATAATCCTGAGAGGTCTGATTTGGCAGTTGTAAGATGTAGGGAGATGGAAAGAGGGGAAACA
Organism: Peromyscus eremicus; assembly: GCF_949786415.1. Taxonomy (NCBI): domain Eukaryota; kingdom Metazoa; phylum Chordata; class Mammalia; order Rodentia; family Cricetidae; genus Peromyscus; species Peromyscus eremicus. The sequence goes on from NC_081420.1 coordinate 29,569,878, forward strand.
TTTGCTACAAAGGCAGCCAAATGCTTCAGCCCCTTACATGCAATCTGTGTGCTGGCCAAAGCTGGTGACTGGCAGTTCCACAAACTGGCATCATCTAACTCCTTCCCACATGGCATTCTCTGTGCCTGGAATGCTTCCTCTCTAGTTGTCTGCTTCAACTTGTCCTTTCCCACCCAGCTCGGGTTGGGGTGGGCTCCTTGCCTAAGTTCCACAGCAGGTGACTATATGCCTATCAAACACCATCACATCATCTGCTCCCTTGCCTTGTCCACCTCTTGCACTTGCCTGTGTTGTATCAGTTATGGGCTCCTGGAGAACTAGCACAAGACTCAGCTCCTAACAGGTACAGAAACTTTAAAAACTTACCTAGTTTTCATGAGTTCCGTTCTTTCCTGTTCTTAAATTTTATATTGCTGTGGTTTATATTCTAGATTTAACCTATAGTAACTTCTTAAATGGTCTAAAAGTACAGTCACTAACTAACATTCTACCTTTTCTTATAGTCAACAACAGTGTACACGCTTTTCTTAATCACTATCTATCGTTTACAATATACAAATTTTCATCAATCAACCCAAATTTATTATCACTTACACTAACGACATGTAAGAAGATGATTCTTCGGCAGAGGACAGGGCTATCTGTCAACTGTGGATTAGAGAGAGGCTAGGAGGTACAGTAAAGAGCGACCTTGCAGTGGAGCCACAGAGAATTACCAGGGGGCTTAAGGGGTGGGGGAGAAGACAACCTCCAAGGAAGGGAGAGGCACAGATGTAAGGGGGACTAACTTTACAAAGTCCAAACTAAACTAGATGTGGTGGCACACACCTTTAATCCTAGCATTTGGGAGGCAGAGGCAGGTGGATCTCTCTGAGTTCAAGGCCAGTCTAGTCTATATATTGAGTTCCACAATAGCCAGAGTACGTAAAAGAGAGATCCTGTCTCGAAACAACAATCACAAACCCCCAACAAACAAACAAATATAACAAAAAAGAAAGAAAAGGAGAGTCCAAATCACAGAACAAAATTCCCAACCAGAAAGCTACAAAGGAAGCCCCAAGGGCAGCCAGATCTGACTGTTAGCACAGACTGCTGTAAGTGCCACTGACCTCGGCCTTCAGCACATGCATCAGGTTGCCCTTCTCCATGAACTCCATCACCAGCGAGTAATTCCCTTCTTCTAAGATGATGCCCAGCAGCTTCACCACTCGACTGTGTCTCAGTCTGTGCATCATCTTCCCCTCCTCCAAGAGAGCCTCATTGTAACTGTGGGCAGGAAAGGCAATATGCTGAGCAGGATGGGGCAAAACCTTCTACCCAGGTTCCTAAGAAGCCCCAGTGTCCCTGCCATGTGTCAGACTGCAGACAGTCTGTTCTGTCTCCTCCAGGCAGTCAGGTCCGAGAAAGCAGAGACTTTTTCTCACCTATATGCCCCCTCCGGCCCTGTCTTAGGAACTGATAGTTGGATGTTCACAACACTCAAATAAATTAATAAAAAGTGAAGCACAGACCTGGCCTGAAGAATACAACAAAAAAGACACAATTCTCAAAGCTAGTCTGAGGAGGGGAGAAGCCCTCCACTGACTGCCTTTTACAAGGTTGCTGGGACTTTTTAGGATGGTATTGTCCTTTGTTTTGCATTTCAGGTTAGGTGTCTTTACCCATGGCCCTGTTTTCTGCCTCCCTTGTTACCCAGGTTTCTGCTTTAGTGATGTCTTTCCCATACATTTCTCAAGCACTAATATCTTTTCATTAACCCCAAAGTCCTCACCCAAAACAACAGTGAGAGTTATGGTCACCCCTCACATGGCCAGTGTGTCAAGTCTCCCAGCAGATGGGCCTCATTTAAAACTCCATGTGCTTAGCCGCACAGGTGGCAACAACTACTTTCTGTAGGCAGCTAGGTAGGGCCTACCCATCTCTGTTCCCGACTCACTCAGCACGGTTGGGCCCTGTGTACACCTTTTTCAGGATGACAAATCCATGACTTTTGTGGAAACACAGGGACACCTTTCCAAAGCCCCCACTGTCCAGATCTTTTCTCTCCAGCAGGTCACTGGATGCCATCTTGATGTTGTCCAAGGACATGTCTGGTTGCATTTTGAATGCTCAACACAGCACTACTGGTTCTTGCTTAGTGCTGTGTCCTATAAATAAAACAGAGAGCTGTCTTAGGGCATGATTTTAAAAGACCACTATTTAAAAAACAAAAACAAAACAAAACAAAACAAAATACCACATGTTGCCAGACATGGTGGCACATGCCTGGAATCCCATTACCTAGGAGGCTGAGTCAGGAGGATTGAAGGTCTGAAGCTAGCTTGTACTCCATAATGAGTTCAAGACCAGCTTGAACAATATAGTGAGTCCTGTCTCAGAAAACAAAAAGCCCACAAAGGTACCACATACGTGGTGTGCCTTTGTTTTTATTGAGGATAAGTGTAATCTGTAATATGAGCTGCTCAGCTAAGAGTTACAGATGACTGTGACTTTTATTCCAGTGGACCTTTCATTTCTGGCAACATGGAACACTAGAAAAATTTTAAAACATTCTGCCACAAAGAGCTATGCATGTTAGGTAACATAATTCGAGCATCCACTGAAATTCAGAGTTTAGTATATAGTAGAAAAGGCAAATTTCCAGGAACAAAAAGCAGACTCAACACTGGACAAGGAGTAATGCCTCCCATGGTGGCAACTGTACCAGCGTGGCCCTAGGTTAGGAACGGGGTAGTATTCAATGTAAGAGGGCTGGAATGAGGCCTCCCTGTCACTGGGACCTCCTCGGCATACAACCTCTCAGTGGAGAGATGGACTGGAAAAAATAAAAAGCATGAATACATGTGTCTAGGACCAGGAATCAGGTGTTTAAAAAGATTCTCTGTGAATTCATAACCTTGAGCCACCTCCAAATAAGTTTGGGCTTTGATTTCAGAGGATCCTGGCTATTCTCCTTAGGGCAGGATTCTCCAAACTAAGAATGTTTATGTACAAAGAGGTCATCGTCTGATGACATCCTCAGATTATAAGGTTATGAAAGACCCCCAGCCTCCCCGCCTAACATAGCTTAGCTCAGCTGCTTTTGAATAAAGTCTGAGAGGTACCGAGGAGTTCAGTTAGCCACCTGGCCCCAGAGCGAGGAACTAAAAGGTCAGAAAAAGGTCAGGAAAACACCCTGTACCCTAGACAGAAGCTAGGCGTGGCGAGCTCGGGGAGAAACCACGAGCTGACCTGGGTTTGAACCTGGCCTCATTTGCATCATCCAATCAGAACTGGCCTCATTTGAATCATCCAATCAAAACCCTGTAACCAGGTTTCTTGCTTCTGTACCCGTGCCCGACCCTATAAAAACCCTCTGCTCCAGCCCGTGGGCGCGCCAGTCCCTTGAGCTTCTTGAGAGACTGTGTCGCCCCGGGTACCCGTGTTCCGGAATAAAGCCTCTTGCTGTTTGCATCTGATTCGTGGTCTCGGTGTGTTCCTTGGGCGAGGGTCTCTCCTGAGGGAAGACTGCCTTCTGGGGGTCTTTCATTTGGGGGCTCGTCCGGGATTTGAGACCCCCTGCCTCGGGACCACCGACCCACTGTCAGGAGGTAAATTGGCCGGCCACTGTCTGTCTTGTCCCAGTCTGTCTACTTGTCTTCTGTTTTCGTCGGGCGCCCTAAGTCAGGTCTGAGTCGGTGGGGGCTGAAGGAGCTGACGAGCTCGGACTTCGCCCACCGAAACCCTGGAAGACGTTCCACGGGTCACGGAAGTCCCCTGGAAGACGTTCCACGGGTCACGGAAGTCCCCTCTGGGGCACGGTTCTGAGTTTCTGCTTTCGGTTTTACGCCGAAGCCGCGCAGCGCGAATTTCTGTCGTCTGTCTTGTCTTTTTGTTTATCGTTACTTGTCTAACACTTCTTTATCTAGAGACCACCATGGGGCAGACCGTCACCACCCCACTGAGCCTAACCACGAACCACTGGTCCGATGTTAAGGCCCGAGGAAACAATGAAGGTGTCATTCTTAAAAAGAAAAAATGGACCACCCTCTGCGAGGCCGAATGGGTCATGATGAATGTTGGCTGGCCGCGAGAAGGATCCTTTAACCTCTCCCTTGTTTTACAGGTGGAGGGCAAAGTTTTCGCCCCTAATCCTTATGGACACCCCGACCAGGTCCCATACATCGCCATCTGGAGATCTCTGGTCGAAAATCCATTTCCATGGGTCAAGCCTTTCCTTCCACAGCCCCCTCCAGTCTCTGGGCCCCCTGCACCCCTCAACCCGGACTCTTCCCTTTACCCTGTGCTCCCTCACAAGGAGACTCCCAAGCCCCCTGTCCTTCCCCCGGACCCTAACTCCCCTCTCATAGATCTCCTGGTAGAGGAGCCCCCTCCCTATCAGGCTGGACCCGCTCGGCGACCCGGCGGAGCGGGGGCGGCTCCCGCCGCCGCGAAGGCGGCTCCCGCCACGGCAGCGGCGGCGGCGGCGGCGCATTAGCGGCCGCGATCCGGCCGTTGGCAGATGCTAAGGTTTCCTCAACCAGCAGGACCTCAGATGAAGACAAGGAAGATGAGATGTCGTCCCCCATTGCCAGCCGCCTCCGCGGCCGCCGGGAGGGACCCCCTACTGAGTCCCAAGCTTTCCCACTCGGAGAAGGGCCGAACCAACAACTCCAATATTGGCCTTTCTCTGCTTCAGACAGGCCGACTTGGGACGGTTGTCAGCAGCTCCTGCAGACCCTCTTAACAGTAGAGGAAAAGCAGAGAGTTTTCCTGGAGGCCCGGAAGCAGGTTCCGGGCGATGACGGGAGGCCATCCCAACTCCCGAATGTCATCGATGCGGCTTCTCCCTTGACTCGCCCTAACTGGGATTTCAATACGCCTGAAGGTAGGGAGCATCTACGTCTCTATCGCCAGTTGCTCTTAGCGGGTCTCCGAGCGGCCGCTAGAAGGCCTACCAATTTGGCTCAGGTAAGGAATGTGATACAGGGAAAGGAAGGGAATGTGATACAGGGAAAGGAAGGGAATGTGATACAGGGAAAGGTAGGGAATGTGATACAGGGAAAGGAAGGGACACCCGCTGCATTTCTAGAAAGATTGAAGGAAGCTTATAGGATATATACTCCGTATGATCCGGAAGATCCAGGTCAGGCTCCAGGTATTATCCTATCATTTATCTATCAGTCTAGTTCAGACATCAGAGCCAAATTGCAGCGGTTGGAAGGTTTACAGGCGTTAGGGTTGCCAGACCTAGTGAAGGAAGCAGAGAAAGTATTCAATAAGAGAGAAACTCCTGAAGAGCGTGAGGAAAAGAGATGGCAGAAACAAGAGGAAAGGGATAGGAAACAGCATAGGGAGATAAAGAAAGTTCTGACCGCCGTTGTATCTCAGGGACAGCGGAGAGAGGGAGACAGGTCGGGAGAACGAAGGAGGCCACCCCTAGATAAAGATCAATGTGCTTACTGCAAGGAGAAGGGACACTGGGCCTGAGAATGCCCCAAGAAGCCACAAGGACCCCGCCGGCCCAAGCCCAAGACCGTGGACCTCCTTAGTCTGAAGGACTAGGGGGGTCGAGGCCAGGAGCCCCCCCTGAGCCTAGGATAACCCTCAAGATCGGGGGGCAGCCCGTGACCTTTCTGGTTGATACTGGTGCCGAACATTCAGTCCTAACCCATGCCGGAGTGCCTCTTAGCCGGCACTCTGCACTGGTGCAGGGGGCAACTGGAAACAAGAGATATTATTGGACTATCGAGAGAAAAGTCCAACTGGCTTCAGGGCAAGTAACTCACTCCTTTCTGCACATACCTGAATGCCCCCATCCGCTGTTAGGACGGGACCTACTAACCAAACTAAAAGCACAAATCTATTTTGATGAGAAGGGACCGAGGGTCACGGGCCCCAGAGGGGGCCCTCTGCAAATCCTGGCCCTCAATTTAGAGGAAGAGTGCCGCTTGTTTGAGTCAGAACCCCCGGAGAAATTACCTGAGGAGCTACAGAACTGGTTGAGAGAGTTTCCTCGCGCCTGGGCAGAGACTGGGGGCCTGGGGTTGGCACACGATCAGCCACCACTGATGATCTCCTTGAAGGCCTTCGCGACTCCCGTTTCAATCAGACAATTAATGGCTATACAGGACACTCCGGAGCCTCCCCCGCCCGGGAGAGAGCCCATGCCATACAGCCCTGAGGACCATGAGCTAGCAAAGAAAATGGGGGCGGACTGGGACCCACAGAGGCAAGCTTGCCACCGTCCCGGTGTACACTGGGAGACAGACTTTATAGAAGTAAAACCCGGAATCTATGGGTACCGGTACCTCCTGGTCTTCGTGGACACCTTTTCAGGATGGATTGAGGCATTTCCAACCAAGAATGAAACGGCTAACGTGGTAACAAAGAAACTGTTGGAAGAGATCTTCCCCAGGTATGGGATGCCTCATATATTGGGGTCGGACAATGGGCCTGCCTTCGTCTCTCTGGTAAGTCAGAAAGTGGCCAAATTATTGGGGGTTAATTGGAAACTCCATTGCGCATACCGCCCCCAGAGTTCAGGACAGGTAGAGCGAGCTAATAGGACAATTAAGGAGACTTTAACCAAATTAACGCTTGCAACTGGCACTAGAGATTGGGTGCTCCTACTTCCCTTGGCTCTTTACCGAGCCCGGGATACTCCTGGGCCGCACGGCCTAACCCCTTTTGAAATTCTATATGGGGCCCCATCTCCAGTCATGAGGTTTCTCCATCCTGATATCTCATCTTTTGCCACCAGCCCCACTTTAGAGGCACATCTACAGGCCCTCAAGCTGGTGCAGAAGGAGATCTGGAAACCCTTGGCTGAAGCCTACCGAGAGCAGCTGGACAAGCCGGTGGTCCTCATCCTTTCCAGATTGGGGACTCCATTTGGGTCCGGCGCCACCAGACTAGGAATCTGGGGTCACGGTGGAAGGGGCCCTACACTGTCTTGCTGACCACCCCCACTGCACTCAAGGTCGACGGGATTGCTGCATGGATCCACGCCTCTCATATGACGGCTGCCGGGGAGACCGACCCAGCAGGAAAATAAGGTCATCTCACAAACTGGGGAAACGGTCTGGCAGATGCCTTAAACTCCTCCACCCACCCGGGGGGGTGGTGCATTGGCCGGATCCGGGATGCCGTCACCCTCAAGCAAGATGTAGATTCGCTCAGTCGGACTTTTATGTCTGTCCGGGGGGATGGGAGGGGCTGGGCCCTCGCCAAGAAATGCGGGGGGGAAGGAGATTTCTTCTGCGCCCAATGGGGCTGCGAGACCACTGGCGCAGCATATTGGAGTCCTAGCTCCAGCTGGGACCTGATCCAGACCAATAGAGGTTTCAGGAAGGCTACAGGCGGGGGGGGGGGGGGGGGGGGGGGGGGGGGGTCTTGCTCAGCTGGGTCCACCGAGGTCAGCTGATTCGAGCCCGGGCTCTCACTTCCCCTAAATATAACTTTCACTGGCCCGGGGAAGGCTGATAGAAACTGGCAACGGGGGCGCACTTGGGGGCTCAGGTTATATGAAACCGGATATGATCGGGGCGTAAGATTCACTATCAAACTTAAGATTGAGGAGGCCTCCGCCCCTATAGGCCCCAATCAGGTTCTCTCTGACCAGAAGCGCCCCTCCTTACCTGTTCCAGCACCCCCGAAGATTACCCCTCGACCCGGTACGATTACCAGCCCAGGTATAACTCCGGCCACTACCAAACCGCCCCGGCCAGGAACCGGAGACCGGCTCTTGGGTCTGCTAGCAGGGGCTTACCAGGCCTTAAATGTAACCTACCCAAATAGAACGCAAGAATGTTGGCTATGTTTGGTTTCCCAACCCCCCTACTACGAGGGGATAGCAACCCAGGGTAATTATACTAGCACTCACAGTCCCCCTCCGAGCCAATGTCTAGGAACAGCCCAACATAAGCTCACAATCTCAGAGGTGTCAGGACAAGGACTATGTCTAGGGAGCGTCCCCCGCACCCACCAACACCTGTGTAACCGCACCCTATCCATAAGCGCTGTCTCTGGCTATGTCACCGGCCCTAATGGTACCTATTGGGCATGTAATACTGGGCTCACCCCCTGCGTTTCAGCCTCAGCCCTCAATGCTACCTCTGATTTTTGTGTGCTCATCGAGTTGTATCCAAAGATTGTTTACCATACACCAGAGGAGATTTACCCACACTTTGAGATGAGACCCTATCGGTATAAGAGAGAGCCGGCGTCTCTCACTCTGGCCCTATTATTGGGGGGGGGGGGCTGACTATGGGAGGAATAGCAGCCGGGGTAGGGACAGGCACCACCGCCCTAATGGAAACCCAATAATTCAGACAGCTCCAAGCGGCCATGAATCAGGACATTCGGGACCTAGAGGAATTAGTAAGCGCCTTAGAAAAATCCCTGACCTCCCTCTCTGAAGTAGTGCTCCAGAACAGAAGGGGACTCGACATTCTATTCTTACAGGAGGGAGGGTTATGTGCCGCCCTTAAAGAGGAATGTTGCTTCTATGCGGATCATACTGGGGTGATAACGATTAGAACAGAGACAAAATTCTTCGAAGAGCAACAGGGATGGTTTGAAGGATGGTTCAGAAGGTCCCCCTGGCTCACCACCCTCATTTCCACCCTTCTGGGACCCCTTCTGATTCTATTACTCCTCCTGACATTTGGGCCCTGTATCCTAAGTAGACTTGTCCAATTTATCAGGGAACGTGTCTCTATTGTTCAGACTTTGGTATTAACCCAGCAATACCAAAGGCTCAACCAGATGGAACTCGAGTCACGTCACCAATCTTCCCCATGAATGGAGGATTCCATTCCTGAGATAAGAAAATGGGGGAATGAAAGACCCCCAGCCTCCCCGCCTAACATAGCTTAGCTCAGCTGCTTTTGAATAAAGCCTGAGAGGTACCGAGGAGTTCAGTTAGCCACCTGGCCCCAGAGCGAGGAACTAAAAGGTCAGAAAAAGGTCAGGAAAACACCCTGTACCCTAGACAGAAGCTAGGCGTGGCGAGCTCGGGGAGAAACCACGAGCTGACCTGGGTTTGAACCTGGCCTCATTTGCATCATCCAATCAGAACTGGCCTCATTTGAATCATCCAATCAAAACCCTGTAACCAGGTTTCTTGCTTCTGTACCCGTGCCCGACCCTATAAAAACCCTCTGCTCCAGCCCGTGGGCGCGCCAGTCCCTTGAGCTTCTTGAGAGACTGTGTCGCCCCGGGTACCCGTGTTCCGGAATAAAGCCTCTTGCTGTTTGCATCTGATTCGTGGTCTCGGTGTGTTCCTTGGGCGAGGGTCTCTCATGAGGGAAGACTGCCTTCTGGGGGTCTTTCAGTTAAAGCCAAAAAAAAAAAACAAAAAAAAAACAACTTCAAGTCAGGCTAGACAGAATCTGTCCTCTCCCATGATTACTTACATAAACTCCCTTTCCAAAAGTATAAATAACAAAAATTCCCTATGAGCTAGACCCTGCGTATATAACAGGCGGCAGTACTAAGCACTGGGTGAGAACCTTAGGTAACTAGTCTATTAAGTAATATTAGGAAATAAATATGTCCCAAGTAATTATGAGCAAAATTAGGGACTGGAAGACAATTAAAGAGAATAACACACTCTGAATAGGAAGATGTGAAAAAGAATGAGGACTTAAGAGACCTGCCCATCTCTGCTGAGTGGCATTCCGTGTTTCTCAGAATAAGGACTTAAAGGAGAGTGCTTTGGAGGGAGGCATAGGGCCTCAGTGCCAGGATGAGTGCGGCAGCTTCGCTGGGCTCAACATCTTCCTGACCACCCACTCATACAATTGTAATGACCAGTCTCGTTACAAACAATGGCTATTCAACACAAGCAAACTTTATTCCCCCTTTGAATGCTGGGAAAAGAAGACAGAAAACTCCAAAATAAGGAAGGTAAAATAGAAAGAGACAGTAAGTAGTTTATGGGTTACAGTACATTCTTAATGAGTACTTAAAAGGTGAAATAGTGACCAAAGAGAAAATCCAGGAGGCCTAACAAGTGTAGAAAGAACATATCCAAGGTGACATCTTTAATAAGAAGGAGTGGAACTATGACGGTCATCTCCCATGGAAGTAAAGGCTCTTCCCAAGGGCTCTGTCATTCCTGAGGAAACTTTCTGTTCAAAGTGGAAAACACAGCCCAAAGTGAGTGCTTCCCTCTGGGTGAAGACCTAAGACATTCAATGGTATTAAAAAGTACAGAGGAGTCCTCTTAACACTGTGTTAACAGTTTTTGATATTTTAGGTGAGAAGTCTTTATCTTGAAGTTATTCAAGGAACAGATAATATCTTACAAGCATGGGCTGCCTGTGATCTTGTCTAGTGGCCTGCAGCAGAACGCTTGAGTAAGCAAATCTCCTACACTGTACAGAGGCTCCCTAGAGGACACCAGTATTCCAGCGCAACTGATATCAGACGGACATGACAAATGATCTTCTCCATGTCTCAGGCATTGCCAAGCAAGAAGACTAGCGGTGGGGCAGAGGCAAGGAGAGGAGGCTGCCCAGAGGAAGGCATGAAGGCAGATGAGGAGTGAGGAGGCGCTGGAGGCTTGCTAGCAGAAGCCATTCATGTGCCTTGTGACTTTAAGGAACTTACTTAGTCTCAATTTCCTCATCTGTGAAAGGAAATGACAGCTCATCTTGGAAGTGGCAAGGAATTATGAAAAAATAACACATGAAAATACATTTGCCTGCTTAAAATGGCTATGGCTACAGTTAGCCCTGCTGTTTATGTTTATCAACGCCGTGGCTCTGAGAACCCCACTGTGTCACTGGGCCTGGGTACACAGGTACATTTCCAAGTGTACAAAAAGCACTTCCAACATGATGTCTTTAATGAGAAGGGGTGGAACTACAATGGCCATTACCCATCGAAGTAAAGGCCGGTTCTGAGGGCTCTGCTATCCCCAAGGAAACATTCTCTTCAAGTGAAAACCAGCCCTAGAGTGCTACTGGCTTACATGTTGAATTAAGACTGATACATTGAATTGAGACTACCCAGCAAGTCCTACTGACGATCTATGAGAATGAAAATGGGATAGTGTGAAGACAGAAGGGGTAAACGTATGTTCCAGGCCTGACTCTTCATTTCCTATAGATGCTCTAGAGCACGTGGACCTGCCTAGTCTCCCCATCTCACGATGTGTCCCTCTCCCCAGCCACAGTATTTTAAATCCTAGTCAGGAAGCCTAGAGGTTGCTGGCCTGCCAGGTGTCCATGCACTTTCATTTCCTGGGGGACCCATCTTAAGACTTCCTGTTTTGAGATATTTACAGAGTTGGACTTCTCTCCTCAAACAGTTATTTTAAAATTGTTTCTAATGAAGTTTACAGAGGCAAAAAACCAAAACCAAAAAATAGTGGTTCTGCTAGGCCACTGTCTTCAGTGCCTAGCAGAACCAAATGTGGTAAACAATTGTTAAGTAGCTAAAAAAATTGTACAGAACTATTTAGTTGTTAAAGAATAAAGGATATAGTTAAACAGATTTTAAAGTATTTATAAAATAGATTATATGGCAATTTAATAGAGAAAAAGGCACAGGGAAAGACACCAAAATATTCACCAGCATTTTATTTACACTGTAGGGAAATGTTTACTTTCTTCTCTATACTTTTAAGTCAGGGTCTTGCTGTGTGCCTGGGCTGGCTTGAGATTTGTGATCCTCTTGCCTCAGCTTCTGGAGTGCTGGGATTACAGCTGTAGCTCACCATGCCTGGCTCATCTTTATATTTTTTTTAAAAATTACATTTTCTATAATATCAAGGATTGCAAAAACACTGAATGTAAGGTAGAAAGCCAGATAATCAAAACAGGCATGTTGACCTGTTATTGCAAGTCATAGCTAATTTCAGCTACTATCATGTCCTTTTGAATGGGGTTTGCTAATGCTTTGGGATAAATGATTATCAATGCACAACCACAGAGAAGTGAAAACTTCCCACTGAAACGAATCAGAAATTCCAAGAAATTTCAAAATTAACCTTGGTAAAATAGGTCTACATTATATATACATATAATACTGTTTTGAGTTCAAGCTTACTTAGTGAATTCCAGACCAATCAGGATTACACAGTGAGATCCTGTCTCAGGAAATGTGTGTGTGTGTGTACAAACACATGCCCCCTGTAATGGCTGGACTCATTTAAACCCAATTAATTTTCTCTTAATTTTTCAATGACAATCATATATGATAAGAGCAGGGGGACAGAGAATGAGAGAATGTCACTTGCTTATTGTGGCCCACTTCTTCCCTAACAGAATTCTGATTTTACTCAGGTATGTGTCATAATCAAAAGCCAGCTCCAAGGTTCTTTAATTAATACAGCTTGTGCTTTGCCTCCAAACAGGGCAATGAACAAGGAATCAAGTCACCAACCAAAGACAAAGTTGGAATAAAACGAAGCATGATCAAATACATTAGCACATCGTGACCTGTGAATTAATCTCATCAGGACTATTTTCAATTTACAAATGAAGAAACTAAAAGCTGAGGTCAATCGCTTCACCTGCACTGAACAGACTCAAGCCCTATCCCTTTTCTCCGACTCCCACTCTAGTTCTCTAATACACGCTACTTTCTAGAAAGGAAAATAATAGTTTATCTGTTGAAAACTCCAGATGCTGATACAACCCCAGATGCAAAGACCAAATGCCTTTAATACAGGCACCAAGGAGGCAGAGGCAGGTGGAGTACTGGGAATTCAAAGCCAGCCTGGTCTTCTACATAATTAGCTTCAGGACAGTAAGAGCCACATAAAGAGACTCTGTCTCAGCCAGGCGTGGTGGCGCACGCCTTTAATCCCAGCACTCAGGAGGCAGAGGCAGGCGGATCTCTGAGTCTAAGGCCAGCCTGGTCTACAGAGTGAGTACCAGGACAGCCAGGGCTACACAGAGAAACCAAGTCTTAAAAAACAAACAAACAAACAAGATCAGTATTATCAATGTCTTTATAGTAAGAGACATCTGCCAGAATAATATCCAACCAAAGTGTGGGAAGCTGTACTTCTGATTCAATTCCCAGATTCTATTGGTGATATTAACATGTCATAGATTAATAAATAGCAGTACCATGCCCAGTTTGTAAGTTGTTACCTTAGGCATATTTCTTAATACAATTCTGAAGGCTTAACATTATATATGAGGCTCAAAACAGGAAAGAAAGAGAAAAATGAAAATTAAACTTGGTAATTGTTACTGTTGTTTTTCAGTAATACAAACAAATTTCATTTTAAACAGGGCTAGTTCTCATTTTCTGTATACAAGACAGCCTTAGTAGTGTCTTCCCAGTGGCTACAAAATTACATGACTAAGTCATTACACCTCAAAGTTCACACTGCCATTGAGTTTTCATGTGTTGAGAAAGAATTAATAGCGTTCTAAAGATTAATGGAGTTTTGTGGAATTTATTGATTAAAACAGCGTCACTCTTTGCCACAAGTAAATGAGCAAGGAAATCAAATGACCTGCAAGAGACAAAGAATGAGTCACCCTGGACCGAACCATGCATCCTCAGGAGGCTCTTTCTATTCAACGCTTAGGTGAAGAGGATGTGGCTTATGTTCTTCATAACCCAGAGAGGGTCTGCAGCAATCCATAAAAGCAAATGCTACTGAGGACCAGAGAAGCCTTGGATGTTTGCCACTGTTCTCTCGCTGAGGTCGTGGATCACGCCTCAATTGCCAGATCACCTCTGAGATAATGATGAAAGCTACTGACTGCTCTGCAACCTCCTGCTGCCCCAAGTACAACAGACATAACCCTTTGAAGCGTTGGTAGGTCCAGGAATATTTACGTAACCTTGTTAGAGCACTAACACGTCAATAACCCATCACCTCTACCAAAAGAATAGTAAGAGAGAAACACCTGTCCTACAGTCACACCATAACCGTGGCTACGGCGCTGATGTCCACTTTCCGTCGAGACCTGAGCTAAGACCAGCTCAGAAAGGCTCCAACCTCCCGCTAGAAGACTGACAGCAAGTGCCGCGCTTTTCGACTTCCGGGTTTGCTGGCGGCCCCGCCCACTACCGGGCTTCCGGAAGCGAGGCCCGCCCTCTGGCCCACGCGCTAGAAATCGCGCGGCCCCCGCCCCTTCCGGGAAGCCAGCCGCTGAGGAAAACTAGCGGCGGACCCGGCCGCGGCCTCCGCGCTGACTTACCTCGGAGTTACTTTCCTTTTCCGCAGCCGAGTACCCCGGCCCAGGTGAGGAAGGACGGGCGGTGGGTCTCAGGAGCGGCGCCTCGCCGTGGCTGCCCGGCCAGGACGGCTCCTGGGCCCTGACGAGGACGCGACCGAGCTCGGCGCTCAAGTGGCGCCAGGCTCGCCGCCGCGGAACACCGCGCTCCTCCGAGCGCCCGCGCGGCCGTTCGACACCCGGGAGGTGAGCGGCACCGACACCCGCGTTCCCGAGACCGCTCCGGGGGCCGCTCGTCCTCCTCGACCGAGCTCCGCCGGGTGGGGCGGCGCTCGGCTGCCTCCGCCTCTGTCTCCGCCTCTGCTCCCGCCCCGGGGCGGTGAGCGCGCCCGGGTGCCAGCCTCCCAGCTGGGCCCTGAGCTCCGCCGGGCACGCCGCGTTCGCACGCCCATCCCGGAGGCCTGCCCGCGGAAAGAATCGCAGTCGTGCCTTGCTTTCCAGCTAGTTCCGAGAGCGCCCTTAAAGAGAGGTGGTCCTAGCTGCTCGGTCAGGGCGGAGTCAGCTTGGTCCGCTGGAAAACCCCGTGTGCGACCCTGGCGATGGAGAGCCGGCGAATAAATTACCGTTCGTCCGCCGCGGCGGGCTGTCGGGGAAGACGAGATTAGTTTGTAGGCCTCTAGAATGGTAATGGTGAAATCTCAAGCAAAAAAAAATAAGTGTTACTAACAGGTGTCATTAAGAAGTTGCACGATAATACACGATCACTTATTGTCCAAAGATAGTCGAGACGGAGAACATACCCACAACCACCACCTTAAGAAAATTCACAGCCCTTTTAACAGATACCTCACCATGCAGATAAGCATTAAAAAGATGCTTAGTGCCATAGGACATTATGGGAAACTCAACTTTGATGTAAAGTACTCAAAATGGCCAAATCCCCAACATTCACAAATGTAAGGAATGCAAAACTTTACTTTTATGGTTCCTGTATGACTTAGCAGTTTCACACACTGTTATGTACCCAAGTGAACATAAATCTAACGTACAAACACATGTACCAAAGTTGGTTTTTTGTTGTTGTTTATTGGGGGTTGTGTGTGTGCAAAACTGCACATATGTGAAGGCCAGAAGTCCACCTCCAGTATCTCCCTCTCACTATGCTACCCACTCCCCCACTTTTAACAGACAAAGCCTCACTTTATCTTTCGCTTGTGGAGTAGGCTAAGTTGGATGGCTAGTCAGCCTCAAGAACCTGCCGGTCTTTGCATCTCTGGCATTGGCATCACCATGGCCAGGTTTTTTACACGGGTTCTGGGAGTTGAATTCAGGTCCATTTTGTTTGCATGCTTGTTGAAGGAACCCTGAGCTGTATTCCCCAGGTCCCTGTACCCAAGTTGTGTTTCGGGTTTTTCTTTAAGATTTTTTGTTGTTGTTGTTGTTGTTGTTGTTGTTGTTTTTGAGTGAGTATACATGAGTGCAAATTCCCCAGGAGGCCACAGAAAGGCATCAGGTCTCCTGGAGCTGGAGTTACAGGTGAGCTGTCTAATGTGGGCCTGGGAACTAAACGGGTCCTCTATAAGAGCAGTATGTGCTTTTAACAGCTGACTCATCTCCAGTCCCTCTATCTGAATTAATTTTTAAGGGTTTATTTTATATGTATGAGTGTTTTGATTGCATGCTTGTGCACTGCTTTTATGCCTGGTGTCCATAGAGGTCAGAGGAGGGCATCGGATTTCCTGGAACTGGAGTTATGGATGGCTGTGAGCCACCATGTGACTGCTGAGACTGAAACCCAAGTCCTCTGCAAGAACAGCCACTGACCCATCTCTCCCAGCCCTGTGTCTGAATTTTTGCAGCAGCTTTGCATAATTTCCAAAACTTAAAGCAAATGAGTTACTTTTCAATAGCTACAGTAAATAGAATACTACTTGGCACTAGAATGAATTTTAGAATTAAAGAATTCGGTGTGTTTTTTGTATATTTCTAAGTAAGAGAATTCAATCTTTTTTTTTTTTTTTGAGAATTCAATCTTAAAAAAAAACACACACAATATGATTTCAAAAATGACATCCTCAATGAGGGAAAAATATGGAGATTCTACAAGGCCAGTGGTTGCCAAGAGTTTATGGGGAAGAGGGATATATAAGTAAAGCGTAGGGAATTTTTTCTTTTTACAGACTGAAACTATTTCATCTGACTACATGGATGCCTGTCATGGCATGTACTGGTCTGGGTACTCCAGAGAGGCAGAACCAAAAAGATAGATAAGAGTAGATTTTTTTTTTCTTAAGGGGAACCAGACTGTGAAATTATAGAGACTGAAAAGGCTTGTATGGGTCTATAAGCTGAAGACCTCATGTTATTGGTAATGATTCTTTCTTAAACTCAGAATTAGGGAAGCTGATGATGTGCCTTTGTGGTGTATTGTTAGATTTTATTACTGTTAGCATCTTACTAGACCTAACTTAACAAATTATAAGTTTACTTGAGAGAAGAGGGGAGGGAGGGAGGGAGGGAGGGAGGGAGGGAGGGAGGGAGGGAGGAAAGGAGAGAGAAAGAGAGAGAGAGAGAGAGAGAGAGAGAGAGAGAGAGAGAGAGAGAGAGAGAGAATAGTTCTGTACTACCTGAGGTATCAAGCATTAACTAGGCTAATGCATATCACATGAATAAGGTATATTGATAATCCCTATTTTCTCCTTTTTTGCTTTGTCTTTCTAGGAATTTATCAAAGTTGCTGATCTCTTAAATAAAAGTTAGAATTTTGTTTTCTATTTTCAGGTTCATTGACTTCTACTATCTTTATTATTTCCTTCTGTATGTGGTGGCCCTGTCCTTTTCTTTATTTGTTAGTGTTGAATTATAGTTTATTGTTTTAAAACTTCCTTTTCTAATAAAAACATTTTAATGATGTAACTTTTTAGTCTTCCTTTACCTACATCTCAGTTGTTTTCATATATTTTATTTTTACTTTTACTCAATTAAAATAGTGTCAAGTCTTATTTTTGACCCGTATTTCATTGGTAAGTATGTTATTTTCCTAGTATGTAGTGACTTTTTTTCTTTTGAGACAGGGTCTTACTGTGTAGATTTGGGTGGCCTTGAACTCAGGGATTCACCTGCCTCTGCCTTCTGGGTTCTAGGATTAAAGGTATGCACCACCAACCATCCAGGCTTCCATTATCTTTTTATTGGTTTCTAGTTTAGTTTTGTATTAAAGTAGAACATATTTTGTGTAATTACAATTCTAGATGGCTACAATCCAGGGTGAATGTTCCACGTGTCCCTGGACATTCTGTACATTCTGTTTTGCTGGGAAGAGTATTCCATAAGTGTCAATTGGATCCACTTGGCTCATGATATTACTGTTTTTCTGCCTATTACTGATGAGGAATCTGTAGTCAATCTGAATTGCTGCTCTCTTTTGGACTACATGGAATGGAAGATATTTCAAGAGTTGGTCTTTAATTTTTAGGCTTTTTAAAAAAGGTTTATTTTATGTGTATGAGTGTTTTGCCTACGTGTATGTAAGTACACCACATGCATGCACTTATCACAGAGTCCAGAAGAGGGTATTGGGTCCCCTGAACTGTAATTACATATAGTTGTGAGCTGCCTTGTGGGTTCAGGGAACCAAATCCTGGTCCTCTGCTGGAGCATCAAGTTCTCTTCACTCCTGGCCCATGTTTCCAGCCCTGTCTTTAGATTTTGCTAGCTTTATCATGATAGATTTTTGGAGTGTAGATTGTCAGTTGTATTATGATAATTGGGTTTTTCAGTTTTCAAACTTGCGCTTCTTTTTTATAGCCTCCATTCCTTTACTGGGGCTTTCCACTTTTCCATTGTTTGATAGCCTATTTGTGACTCACCGTTGAAAAGGTTTTTTTGTTTTGTTTTGTTTTTGTTTGAGGAGCTAAACAACATAACTTCATTGTCTCACAGTTCTAGATGCTAGAAGTCTGAAATCAAGATGTCACAGGGTTAGTTCCTTTTAGAGTTTCTGATTATCTCAGTTTATGGTGACTTTGGGCAGTCCTTGATGTTGTTTGCCTTTCAGCTATATCATTTCATTTCTTTTGATTCTTCCTCAAATGACCTTTTCTTCTGGATCTCCCCTGTTTCTCAAATCCTCTTCTATATCCTTGTAGAATGACATAAGTCATTGAATTTAGGGTCACCATAAGTACAGGATAGTCTCTCAAGATCCTTAATTACTCCTCTAAAGATTCTCTTTCCAATGTAGTCAGTTTCTCAGTTATTGGAGGTTAGAACATATGGATATCTTTTTTTTAAATTTTTATTTTTATTTTGCAATGCAATTCAGTTTGGATATCTTTTTGATAGGACATAGTTCAATCTACTACTAAGTATGCATTACTTAGAATTTGCCAATTTTAAGTGTTTAGTGTTTAGTTTTGACAAATAGACGTAGTAGCATATCTGCCACTGTAATGATTCAGAAAACCTCCCAACAGCCTTAGGAAGTTCTCCACAATTTTATGGTCTCTCTTTTCACCGCAGTCCCTGGTTTCCAAAGATCTTTCTATAATGCCCAATAAGTGAAATATAAATACATATACAATGTTCCATCCTTTGTGTTTGGCTTCTTTGACTTAGCAGAGTGCTCCTAAGAGTCACCCACATTAAATGTATTAGTGGAATTAATAGGTTTGAAAATATTTGAACAAACTTAAACATAAGTTTCAGAAATAGTACAGTGATTACCCTGCTCTTCAGCTCACAGTTGTGAACATTTTGCAATGCTTGTGTTGTCTTTATTTTACGCTTCATCTTCACACATTTTGCTAAGCCATTGCCTAAATCACATCTTGCAAGGACAAGGATCTTCTATTGTAGCACGTTTATAACTATTACAATGAATGTACTGTAAAGTTTTTGTTTTAAAGTCTGTCATATGAGTATTCTTTTCTGTACAAATATCAGAAAAAAAGAGCCAAAACTACTATTCAGAGATAAGTAATGACTACTTAATATCTGGGTTAGCATCTTTGACTTTTTTCTTCCCATGCAAGTTGATACTGACTGGTACTTTGAATGCCAAATGATTTTGGATTGCATTATTTATATTTTGGCTGTTATGTAAGGCTGGGTGCTAATTAGCACCTATGAGGAATGCTGTTAGTTTTGTTTTATCCAGATACCAACTCATATGATGAGTGTCAGGCCACAAGTTACATTATGCACATATGCAGTTTGAACTTTGTTCCATGTGCATATTAAGTGGCCATGTGCATATTAAGTGGTCCAAATACTACTCTTTTTTTTTTTTTTTTTTTTTTCTTAGTTTAGTTCTCACTGTCTTTGGCATGCTGATTAAGGTCAGATCCACACATGTGAAGCTCTGAAATGATCCTAGTTATCTATATAAACTTTATAGTGCTGCTTTCTTCTTATTTTTCTTCCTCCTGCTGGTCTACCCAGTACTTTCTGCTTCTAGGAGACTTCTATTTCCAATCTTCATGCAGAAAGCTGGGGCTTTTGCTCCCTACTGCCACTTCCAGAAATTCACCCTGTCTGGAGCCAGGATATAGGAAGGAAGAGGAAAGCGGGAAGATTTGGCTCAAGCTCTTGTCAAATTGAAAAGTTTTAATGTCTTCAAGGTTTCAGTTTTTGTGGGCTCTATTTGTTGTGACTATGGGATTTCTGTAAAACTAAACAAAGCTTCATATTCAGATGCGTTTACTGGTGTCTTAGGGTTTCTATACCATGACCACAGCAACTCTTATGAGGAAACATTTAATTGGGGCTGGCTTACAGATCAGAGGTATAGTCCATTATCATCATGGTAGGAAGCATAGGTGCTGGCAGGCAGACATGGTGCTGGAGAGGTAGCTCAGAGTTCAACACCCAGATCCCAGATCAGCAGGTAGCAGGAAAAGTACGTGACACTGGGACTGACTTGAGCTTCTGAAACCTCAAAGCGCACCAAGTGGCATTCTTCCTCCAACAAGGCCACACCTCCTAATAATGCTACTGCCTATGGGCCAGTGGGGGCCATTTTCATTCAAAGTACAACTGGTAATTGAAAGAAAATCCAAGGAACAAATTATTTGATTCTTAATCCAGCTAATCTAGAGTTAATTATAGAAAGACTCCAGTTTACTCTTTGAGACTGCTCTTCATATGAAAATTAGACAAGGATGGAAAGTGAAACTACAGGCTAACTCAGCAACATCAATATAAAACTTTCTTTCTCATCAAAATGAACATTTATTTTTTTCTTTTTATTCTCTCATACAATACAACCTAACCACAGCCTCCCCTCCTCTCTCCTCCTTCCACTTTTTTCAGTCCCCCTCCCCCCATTTCTCCTCTCCTCCAGATCCACTACTCCTCCATTTCCCTTCAGGAAAAAAAAAAACAAAACAAAAAAACAAAACAAAACAAAAAAAAAAACCAAAAAAAAAAAACAGACCTCCCAGGGATATTGACCAAACATAGCATAACAAGATGGAGTAAGACTAGGCACAAACTCTTATATCTAGGCTGGATGAGGCAACTCATTAGGAGGAAAAGGGTCCCAGGAGTTGGAAAAAGAGTCAGGGACACCCCGACTCCCATTGTTAGGAGTCCCATAAAACCCCTTGAGCTAAACAAACATAACGTGTATGCAGAGGACTCAGTGCAGACCCAAGCAGGCTATGTGATTGCAACTCCAGTCTCTGTGAGTCCCTATCAGCCATGCTTAGTTGATTCTATGGGCTGAGTTCTCCTGGTGCCCTTGACCCCTTGGCTCCTACAGTCCTCCCTCTCCCTCTTCCTTAGGGTCCCTGAGCACCTAATGTTTGGGTATAGGTCTATGCATCTGCTCCCATCAGCTGCTGGAGGAAGCCTATCTGATGATGATTGAGCTAGGCACCAATCTATGAATGTAGCAGAGTATCATTAGGAATAATTTCATTGATATTTTTTTTGAGGGGGTCAGTCATGTTTGGTTCTATCCTAGGCCTCTGGGCCATCCAGTTTTATGTTCCTGGCCCTCCAGGTGGTGTCAGGCTTGGGCCTCAAGTTAGACAAGTTATTGGTTGACCACTTCTACAAGCTCTGAGCCACCATTGCCCCAGCACGTCTTACAGGCAGGACAGGTTGTGGGTCAAAGGTTTTATGGCTGGGTTGGATGCCTTGCTTTGTTACAGATGGACAGCTCAGGCTCTGTATCCTCCATTACTAGGAGTCCTTGGTAAGGTCACCCTCATAGGTTCCAGGAAGTTTCCACTGCACTAAATTGTCCCCCCAGTGCCCCTCCATTCCAGTCATGTCTCCCCATACTCTCTCCCACTCTCCCTTCCTCTCTCCCCTACCTGATCACTCCTATTCCCATCCCCACCTGCCCCAGTCCATCACAAAATATATTTCCCATTCCCAGGGAGGATCCATGTGTTACTCCTAGAGCCCTCCTTGTTACTTAGCCTCTCTGGGTCTATAGATTGTAGCATGACTATCATTTGCTTAACAGCTAATGTCCACTAATAAGTAAGTATATACCATGTTTGTCTTTCTGGGTCTGGGTTGCCTTAGAGTGATTTTTTTTCTAGTTCTATCCATTTTCCTGCAAATTTCATCTCATTTTTTTTAACAGCTGAGTAATACTCCGTTGTATAAATGTACCACATTTTATTTATCCAGTTTTTGATTGAGGCATCTAGTTTCTGATTATTATAAATAAAGCTGCTATGAACATAGTTGAGCTAGTGTCCTTGTGGTAGGACGGAGTGTCTTTTGGGTATATACCCAAGAGTGGTATAGCTAGATCTTGAGGTAGATCAATTCCCAATTTTTTGAGGAACCATCATATTGATTTCCATAGTTGCTGTACAAGTTTGCACTCCTACCAGCAATGGAGGAATGTTCCCCTTGTTCCACATCCTTGCCAGCATGAGCTGTCACTGGTGTTATTGATTATAGCCATTCTGACAGGTGTAAGATGGCATCTCGAAGTAGTTTTGATTTTTATTTCCCTGATGGCTAAGGATGTAGACCATTTCTTTAAGTGTTTCTCAGCCATTTAAGATTCCTCTGTTGAGAATTTTTAGATCTGTATCCCATTTTTTAGTTGGATTATTTGGTTTGTTGATGTCTAGTTCTTGAGTTCTTAGTATTTTTTGGATATTACCCCTATATCAGATGTAGTTGGTGAAAATCGTTTCCCATTCTGTAAGCTATTCTTTTGTTCTATTGATGATATCTTTTGCCTTACAGAAGCTATTCAGTTTCATGAGGTTCCATTTATTAATTGTCGATTATACTATGTGTGCTATCAGTGTTATGTTTAGGAAGTTCTCTCCTGTGCCAGTAGGTTCAAGGCTATTGCCTACTTTCTCTTCTGTCAGGTTCAGTGTATCTGGTTTTATGTTGAGGTCTTTGATGCATTTGGAGTTGAGTTTTGTGCAGGGTGATGGGTATAGATCTATTCATATTCTTCTACATGCAGACATTCAGTTAGATCAGCACCATTTGTTGAAGATGTTTTCTTTTTTCCATTGTGTTTTTCTGGCTTCTTTATTAAAAATCAAGTGTCCATAGATGTGTGGGTTTATGTCTAGGTCTTTGATTCAATTTCACCGATCAACATGTCTGTTTTTATGTTAATACCATGTGGTTTTTATTACTACAGCTCTGTAGTACAGCTTGAAATCAGGGATGATGATAACCTCTGAAAGTTCTTTTATTTTCAAGATTGTTTTAGCTATCCTGGGTTTTTTGTTTTTCCATATGAAGCTGGGTATTGCCCTTTCAAGGTCTGTAAAGAATTGTGTTGTAATTTTGATAGGGATTGCATTGAATCTGTAGATTTCTTTTGGTAAGATGGCCATTTTTACTACATTAATTCTACCAATACATGAACATGGGAGATCTTTCCATCTTTTTATATCTTCTTCAATTTCTTTCTTCAAAGCCTTGAAGTTCTTTTTATACAAGTGTGGGGGACCAGCCCCCACTTTTTACAGGGTTCCTATGAAGAGGAGAGAGTAATAAGGAACTTGCAGATAGAATGATAGGCCTAGCCCAGACTAGGAGAAAGACAGAAACACAGGATAGCTTAGGGATGACTTGGGTCTAGAACTCTATTAAAAAGGGCTTTTTATAACAATGCCAATGGGAGGTGCAAAAGACCTCCCTCTTGCTAGATACAACCAAGTGTAGACCCTTCCAAACACCTGGTACCCAGGCCCGTGATCCAATCATCCTCTTATGCAGTCCTGCTGGGTAAAGCAAGTTCTGATTTCACTAGGAAACCACTGTGGGCTCCAACATACAAGTCCTTCACTCACTTGGTTAGAGTTACCTCAAGAGTTTCTTTCTTAGTCCTTTTGTCATTTGTATAGAGGAGGGATTTTTTTTTTTTTTTTTTTTTTTTTTTTTTAGTAAATCTTGTATCCAGACACTTTACTGAAGATATTTATCAGCTGGAAAGTTCCCTGGTAGAATTTTCAGAGTTGCTATCATATCATTTGAAAATAACAATACATTACTTCTTCCTTTCCAGTTTGTATCCCATTTATCTCCTTCAGTCGTCTTATTGCTCTAGCCAGAACTTCAAGTACTATATTGAATAGATATGGAGAGAGTGGACAGCCTTGTTTTGTTCATTATTTTAGTAGAATTGCTTTGAGTTTCTCTCCATTTAATTTGATGTCAGCTATAGGTTTGTTGTAAATTGCCTTTATTATGTTTATGTATATCCCTTATGTCCCTAATCCGTCTAAGACTTATCATGAATGGCTGTTGTATTTTGTCAAAGGCTTTTTAGATATACAGTGAGATGATATGTGTTTTTTTTTTCTGTTTGTTTATATGGTGGATTACATTGACTGATTTTTTTGTGTGTTGAACTATCCCTGTATTTCTGGATGTAGCCTTCTTGATCATGGTGGATGATCTTTTTGATGTGTTCTTGGATTCAGTTTTCAAATATTTTGTTGAATATTTTTACATCTATGCTCATAAAGGAAATTGATCTGTAATTCTCTTTGTTGAATCTTTGTATGGTTTGAGTATCAGGGTGACTGTGGCCTCGTAAAATGAATTTGGCAATGCTCCTTCTTTTTCTATTTTGTGGAATAATTTGAGTAGTATTGGCATTAACTCTTCTTTGAAAATCTGGTAGAATTCTGCACTAAAACTGTCTGGCCCCTGGGATTTTTTTGGTTGGGAGACTTTTAATGACTTTTTATGTCCCCCTTTTTATTTCTGATTTTGTTAATTTGTATATTTTCTCTTAGACTTTTAGTTAGTTTAGATAAGGGTTTGTCTATGTTATTGATTTTCTTAAAGAACCAACTCTTCATTTCAATTGATTCTTTGTATTCTCCTTGTTTCTGTTTTATTGATTTCAGCCCTCAGTTTGTTTATTTTCTGCTGTTTACTCCTCTTGAATGTGCTTGCTTCTTTTTTGTTCCAGAGCTTTCAGGCGTGCTGTTAAATTGCTAGCATGAGATACCTCTAATTTTTTTATGTAGGCATTTAGTGCTACAGACTTTCCTCTTAGCACCTATTTCATTGTGTCCCATAAGTTTGGGTATGTTGTGCATTCATTTTCATTGAATTCTAGGAAGTCTTTAATTTCTTTCTTTATTTCTGTCTTGACCCAGTGGTTATTCAGTAGAGAGTTGTTCAGTTTCCATGATTTTGTAGACTTTTTGTTGTTTCTGTTGTTGAAATCCAGCTTTATTCCATGATGGTCTGATAGGATGCAGCATTGTAGGGGTGTGTGTTTGAATTTTCTTGTATCTGTTGAGGTTTGCTTTGTGAACAAGTATGTGGTCACTTTTTGAGAAAGTTCCATGAGGT
Source organism: Peromyscus eremicus (assembly GCF_949786415.1). NCBI lineage: Eukaryota > Metazoa > Chordata > Mammalia > Rodentia > Cricetidae > Peromyscus > Peromyscus eremicus. Next base: position 29,594,822 of record NC_081420.1, read on the forward strand.
GCTGAGAAGAGTGTATGTTCTTTTGTGTTGGGATGAAATGTTCTGTAGATATATGTTAGTTCTATTTAATTTATAACGTCTATTAGCTCCAGTATTTCTCTGTTTAGTTTTTATTTGAATGATCTGTTCATTGGTGAGAGTGGGTAATGAGGTCTCCCACTCTCAATGTTTAAGGGTTGAAGTGAGATTTAAGCTTTAGTAATGTTTCTTTTATAAACATGGGTGCCCTTGCATTTGGGGCATAGATGTTAAGAATTGAAACATCACCTTGGTGGATTTTTCCTTTGATGAGTATGAAGAGTCCTTCCCTGTCTTTTTGATTAATTATGGTCTATTTTGTTTGATATGACTATACAAGCTTGCTTCCTAGATCCATTTGCTTGGAAAATCTCTTCCCAACCCTTTGCTCTGAGGTGATGTCTGTCTTTGATGGTGAGATATGTTTCTTTTATGCAGCAGAAAGATGGAGCCTGTTTTCACATTCTTTCTGTCTTTTTGTTTGGGAATTGAGTCCATTGATATTTAGAGATATCAATGACTAATGATTGTTAATTCCTGTTATTTTGTTTATGTTGGTGGTGGTTGCTGTGGGATGTTCTGTATGGCAAATGTGTTGCTAATTAGTCAATAAATAAAACACTGATTGGCCATTGGCTAGGCAGGAAGTATAGGTGGGACAAGGAGGAGAATAAAGCTGGGAAGTGGAAGGCTGAGTCAGAGAGACACTGCCAGCTGCCACGATGAGAAACAGCATATGAAGATGCCAGTAAGCCACGAGCCATGTGGCAAGGTATAGATTTATAGAAATGGATTAATTTAAGCTGTAAGAACAGTTAGCAAGAAGCCTGCCATGGCCATACAGTTTGTAACCAATATAAGTCTCTGTGTTTACTTGGTCGGGTCTGAGAGGCTGTGGGACTGGCAGGTGAGAGAGATTTGCCCTGACTGTGGGCCAGGCAGGAAAACTTTAGCTACAGGTGGTGATGATGTGTGTGTGAGTGTGCATGTGCCTTCTTTCTGTTGGTTTTGTTGATGTGAGATTATTTTCTGCATTTCCATGGGTGTAGTTAACCTCCTTAGGTTGTAATTTTCTTTCTAGTATTTTCTGTTGGGCTGGATTTATAGATAGATATTATTTAAGTTTGACTTTATCATGGAATATTTTGTTTTCTCCATCTATGATGATTGAAAGTTTTGCTTGGCATAGTAGTCATGGCTGCCATCTGAGGTCTTTTAGAGTCTGCAGGACACCTGTCCAGGCCCTTCTGCCTTTTAGAGAGAAGTCGGGTGTAATTCTAATAGTTACCTTTATATATTATTTTCTCTTTTTCCTTTGTAGCTTTTAATATTCATTCTTGGTTCTGCATGTCTAGCGTTTTGGTTATTATGTGGTGAAGGGACTTACTTTTCTGGTCCAATCTATTTGGTGTTCTGTATGCTTTTTGTATCTTTATCAGCATCTCCTTCTTTAAGTTAGGAAAAATTTCTTCTATATTTTGTTGAAAATATTTTCTGGGCCTTTGAGCTGGGATTCTTCTCCTTCTATTCCTGTTATTCTTAGGTTTGGTCTTTTCATACTGTCCCAGATTTTCTGGGTGTTTTGTGTGAGGGATCTTTTAGATTTAATGTTTTTTTTTTGTTTTGTTTTGTTTTGTTTTGTTTTTTTGACCATTGTATGTATTTCTCCTATGGTATCTTCAATGCCTGAGATTATCTCTTCCATCTCTTGTGATCTGTAAGTGATGCTTGTGTCTGTAGTTCCTCTTCACGTACCTAGATTTCACATTTTCAGAATTCCCTCAGTTTGTGTTTTCTTTATTGATTCTATTTCCATTTTCAGGTCCTGAACACTTTTATTTGTTTTCCTTCAACTGTTTTTTTCCCCCCCTTGGCTTTCTTTAAGAGATTTACTCATTTCCTCCAATTTTTTGTTTGTCTTTTCCTCGATTTATTTTAAGGGATTTATTCACTTCTTCTTTAATGACCTCTATAATCTTCATAAAGTTGCCTTTAAGGTCTTTTTCTTGTGCTTCAGTTGGGTTGGAATATTCAGGGCTTGCTGTAGTAGGATAGCTGAGTTCTGGTGATAACATATTGCCCAGGCTTTGTTGATTTTGTTCTTATGCTGGTGTCTAAGCATCTGGGTTTGGGATAATGATAATAAGTCTAGGGCCAATTTCTGGGTTGGTCTTTGTTGGTGTTTTGTTCCTTGGTTTCTGTTTCCTCTCTAGTCTTCTGGCCTGTGTGGCCTGTGGTTGAGCATGGGGTCTCCACCTGAGTTGAGGCCTAGAGTTCTGATAGCCTGTGTGGCCTGTGACCTAACAGGGAATCTCTGCCTGAGTTGGAGGCTGGTACATAGTGATGAGGAGGGGAGGGGAGTTTGAGCGGCACACAGAGAATGGAGGAGGTCTGCAGGCAGGTGGCCTAACTGGAGTTCTGGTGGTCAGCATGGCCTCTGGTCCAGCAGGGGGTCTCCACCTGAGTTAAAGGCTGGGATATGGTGACAAGCACGGGAGGATTGGGGATGGTGTGTATGTGGGTGTACTGAGAGACTGGAGGAGGCCCAAGGGTGGGCAGCCTACCTGCTCTTCTGGCAGGTGTGGCCTGTGTTTGGGTGGGATGTGCTACCAGAGTTAGGGACTAGGGCACAGCATTGAGGAGGGGAGGGGCAACTGAGGATTGGGTCTGTTGGAAGCTAGAGAGTGGGGAGGGTCATCAGGATGGCCATCTACCTGGTCTTCTGGCAGGCATGGCCTGTGGTTGGGCCAATATAAAGCTTCTAACTCAACTCAGTTATTAAAAAGCAGAATTCATCAGGATATACACAGAGACCAATGTAAATTTTCCAGACACAGAGTTATCTTAAGTTCCATAGAACTTGCTTCCTCAGCAGGTTAAAGTTGAAAATGTGGTTATCTATAAGTGTGCATCAGAGTATTTAATAGTATTCAATAACCATTCATAACAGCGGTGAATCTGTAGATGATCACATAAGGTGACAGACATCACCACAGGAAGTGAAGACAGCTTGGAGACTCACTGTTTTTACAAAAAGCAGAAGCAAGCTGCTTTTTGCTAGAAAGAGATATTGACTCATCCCTTGAGGTTGCTCCTTGCAAATATGTCCTAAGATATTGAGATTCCTCTAAAAGCACAAAACAGCAGAAAAAAGTACAAAATTTATAAAAGAAGAAATTATCATTAATCACACAAGAATTACATCAAACAGGTACATAAGTTCTCCAACCTGGGAGATCTCGGGCCCCATATGGAAGAGCAGAGCTGCAGCTGCCACATGGACCACTCAGCTGAGTACAGATCTGCAAGAAAGCTAGAGAGTCTGGGAAGCAAAGAAAAGATGCAGAGAAGGCAGAAGCAGAGAGAACACCTTGCTTAATTTTCTGAAGACAGACAGTGGACACTGTTCTCTGCCTTGTGCATGAATATGAGTGTACACATCGACTTGCTTATACATGAAGATGACAAGATAAGCACTGCTTCAGATGTTGAGTGTGTCCCCCAGAAGTTCATGTGCTGGGTTCTTGGTCCTCAGTGTGGCTGTGTTGAAGTGGTAGAACCTTTAAGAGGTGGGTCTAATAGAAAAGTGATCAAAATTATCAGGAGAACTCAGCTCCCTCAAGAACAGTTTATTTTGGGGGCGGGGTGGGGGCAGAAAGATGGAAAGGGAGAAGGAGAGATTGAGTGGGAGCCTGGGTAGGGCAGTGAAGCAGCCAGGCAACAAGCATTATTTGGCAGCCTGGGGCATAGGCATGCACTTTTCCCTCTTCTAGCACTAGTGCAGGACCTAGAGACTGTACCCCTATTGTCTTAGGTAACTTCTGTAGAAGTACAAATAATTTACAAGACTGCTTTGACTACATAGAACAAGATCCTCCTTTTGGAAAACTGAACACAAGTTAGAATGGTTTGGGTCCTTATACTAGCACACCATTTGATATGCCAAGCAGAGGACAGAATGAAGACAGGGGCCGTGGCATTGCTCCATCAGCTTCACTACGTATTCTTTTGATTACCCTTCCCATCTCTAAGCTCCTCTACATCCTCTTCTAACCAGTAATGAGCAGCAGCACTGGCATCAAAGTCAGAAAAGTTTGAAAAATGGCATCATTCCATGGAGTCAATGGTGAAGCATTCAGCTTGGCTGAAGAAACCTTTAGTTCTAATCCAGCCATGGTTAGGAGGCAGCAAGTTGCCATCAGCATCATATTTTCCTTTTGGAGAATGAAAAGCACCAGGGAACTTCCAAGACCCATGCCCACCCCACCCCCATACACTGAATCTCACATGATCAGGTTTGAAGAGAGCAATTGAAAAAGCCAAGATCTACTGTAGAAAGAGAGCAGGGTCAAGTGTTCACATCCAATTTTGTAGCTAAAGTTTTCCTGGTTCTGTTCAGCTCCTGCGGCCAGTTGCTTGGACCCAAGTAAACACACAGAGACTTATTTATAAACTGTATGGCCGTGGCAGGCTTCTTGATATCTGTTCTTATATCTTAAATTAACCTATATCTATTAATCTATAAATTGCCACGTGGCTTGTGGCTTACCAGTACTTTTACATCTCACTTCCTCTGTGTCTGGCTGGCGCTCAGCCTTCTTGTTCCCAGAATTCTCTTCTCTGCTTGTCCCACCTATACTTCCTGCCTGGCTACTGGCCAATCAGCATTTTATTTACCAACCAATCAGAGCAACACATTCAGAGCATGCAGAACATAACAGCACAGTTTTATGTCAGCTGTCTGATGAAAGCTCTCAGAGAATTGAGAGTGACTATCTGGAACTTGCATTCTGTTCCAAGATTAGCTGATCAGTGTGGCTTACCGTGACATCAGGCACTTAGGGAAAAGAAATAGCTCTACCATTGCTTTTGCAAGGAATTTACATCTGATTGAACAAACCAAGGTTTGCTGTCTTTCTGACTGCAGTGCTAACTTACTATTTGAGCTGGCTATCAACTGCCATGCCTTTTGATTACCCTACCACTAAATCTTTCTCTTGTTGGTGGCTAAAATTCTCAGTTGGTAGCTAAAACATATCTATTTACTCTTCTCTGGCTTAGTACTTAATTGGAATGTTCCGAGAATGTGTGGGATAAAATAGGGAACATGTAGAGTTTGTAGCTTGTACTGACTGTCCAAACCAGTCATCTTACAGAAAGGAGATTGCCCCACAAAAAGGGAAGGGGGGCTTTGAATTGTCAGGCTATACCCTCACCCTTCTTCCATTGCTAGTAGCTCTGCTCTGCTCTTTTGAAGCAATATGGGTAAACTAAATTCTCCATTTCAGAGGCTGTTCACCATGGTACTGGGTTCCTTAACTATCAACCCAAAAGATAAGGTGATTCTTAGTGGGCTGAGTTGTGATGGGGCAGGGAGAGAGCGTTCTTACATCTTATACATTGTTTAACTGTTTCTGACCTTCATTCTCTAGATACTAGTGGAACCCTTTTCTACCCAAAGTTGTAACCATCAAAAATGTTTGGAGACATTTTCAAATTTCCCTGGGGAGAGGGGTAATAAAAGAAACTCTTGTGAGAACCACTGCCTGGAGGATGGCTTGCCTGGGGAAAAAAGAGGACAAAAGGAAAGTGGTACTCTAACCTCATTGACTGCAGCGTTAAGTTGGATGTCTTGTCTGTCACTTGGTTCTTGCAGTTGGTGATAGCATCCTCAAGCCATGTGTGTAGGCATGGTATAGGAATCTAGCACTGGGTGGGTGAGACTGGGTTACATATCCGAGTTCATATAGCCTCACACTCAGCAAGCATTAAGAGTGACAAGATATGACTTACATAATACTCTGTCCCAGCCACATGCTGGAACAGAGTTAAGTCACAAGCTGCTCAGGCCTCAATAGTCAACTGCCTGATGGACAAGGTTGATCCATATTCAGGCCATTTTAGAAAATCCTACTGATTGGATAAGAGCATGCAAGGGATGTAAGAGTGAGAGTGGGATGGAGGTGGCAGTATAAGTCCCAAAGGCCTATTGTGGGGTTCATTTCTGAAGACAAATCACTTAGCTTTTCTGTGCCCCCCATATGTCCTTCCCTCTGTCTCTCTGTTCTAAGGGTGGAATCTAAAACCTTCCACATGGCTAAACAAGCATTCTGCACCTGTCAGATGGGATGTGGGCAAGACTTACTGTGTAGTTGTTGTGGAATGTGATTAGGTGTACAAAGCACCTATGTTGTGGATAGTGTTGCACACACACACACACACACACACACACACACATATATACACAGAGAGAGATGGATGTAGTCATCTTCAGAGAAGGCTTACTTGAGGAACTATTCAACTGGCATTTTCTAGGAAAAGCAGTAGACTGGGAAAAAGTACTTTAGTCTTAGAAAACAACATGTTTCAATAACTGTAATAAAAGCTGATGCCACAAAATGAGCACTGTATTTAGTGCTTCATACACCTACTAATGAATTAAATTCTCACTCCTACTCCTATTCCTATTTTATAGCAGTAAAAATACTTGCTTGTCAAATTAACAAGTGAACCTGACCCCCAAGCTTCTCTGAGTTTTTGCCTTGCCATATGATCTCTTCCTCACATATTCTTACCATAATAAGTAACACCATCTACTTTGAAGCATTCACTGGAAGTTAAAGACATGGGGCCACCCAGTATTGGACTTTCAGCCTCCCAAACTATGAGCTTAAAAAAAAAAAAACAGAAAAACCTTTCTTCATAAAGTATTCAGCTGCATATATTTTGTTATAATAATAAAAAGGAGATTAAGACAGAGACTACAGAAAGTTTTGCCACAACAGCAAACTTATTTCTATATTTGTTCCAGTCTTTCTCTTCAGATTTTATGCTCTATGTTTAGTTTTTACATTGCTGGGAAAGACAGTCTAACATGTCACCTGGGCATCTGTATGAGTTCCTGCTAGGTTTTAGTGCTTCATTCTTTTCATTGCTGTGACAGAATATCCAACAAAAGTAAGGGAAGGGAAGGAAAGGGGAGGGAGGGAGGGAGGGAGGGAGGGAGGAAGAATTCGTTGAACTTTCTTGTTGGGCTTTCTTTGGACTGCTAACCCCTAAATAATGACACAGACACTTATTATTAATTATGAAAGCTTGGCCTTTAGCTTAGGCTTGTCTCCGACTAGTTCTTATAATTTAAACTGACCTATTTCTCTTATCTACGTTCTGCTGCATGCTCTTTACCTTTCCTCCTTTCTGTACATCTGACTCCTTCTGTGTCTCACTGGTGCCTCTCACATGCCTAGATTCATCTCCTGAGTTCCTCTCCCAGAAATCCTGCCTGCCCTCTCCTGCCTAGCTATTGGTTGTTCAGCTCTTTATTAAACCAATCAGAATAAAACAGCAACACATTTTCACACAGTGTGATCAAATATACTGCAATAGGGCATCCATGTTCAGCCTACAGGCCCAGAATATCTGATAGACTTTTTGTGAAGTAGGAATTTTGAAGTACTGTCCTACCTTGTCTTGGTAAAGTTTGGCAGTCACTTTCTTTTGTATCCTGCTTGTCCAATTTGGACAGCATACTGTCAGCAGTTGAGGCAAGGGCATTTTTTTTTTTTTTTGTCCAGTGATTAACTTTTCCACAATGAAAGCAAACTCCATATGGAGGTTCTTCAATGCCCATCATCTTCTCTAAGTAGATTGGTGCTGCCAGGAACAGACATGTCTCATTGTCATGAAAAGCCTTATGTTATTAAAACATCTTAAATGCCATATTCTGTAGATCTCTGAAGTGTTTGAAGACCACCTATCTTACCTAAAATATATCTGTTTAACCTTGAAAGCAAACGTACCTAACATGACTATAAGTTTGATTATTATAGATGACTGACTACTAACCTGCATTTCTTAATTATCCTAAATAGTTTGTAATAATAGCTTTCAAGGACTAGAACTTTACATTACATTTTTAAATGAGCTGCATAGATACAATACCTTAAGAGTAGAAACATATACAGTATGTTGGAACAAAAATAATCTTAAATTTGTATCAATATACAAAAACCCATACCAGTGTGAAATATTTGAGATTAATAGTTGCTTTTTAGTTTAAAAGTAGATTCAATAATCTACCCTTTTTCCCCCCTATTATTCCTATATTCCCTCTTTTTTATCTTAAGATCCCTGGATCTAACTTTTTGCTTAGTTTCCTCCCTGAACATGACCAATAACAACTTGCAAACAACCCCCTAAATAACGATAAACATCCATAATCCATTGAATGACCAAAAAACCCACTCACCACACCTCTTGGGCATGTGGGCATTGTGCTCTTAAAATTACTTCCTACTGTCTCGGGGTGATGGCGTCTTTAGGTAGCCCTGAGAAAATTGAGATAATGGTCAAGTCTTAGGAGAGCTAGCTGTTGTCCAGTCTCTGTGTGATGGGAAAGTGCAGGGCTTATCTGAAGTCCCAGAGTAGTCTATGAGGCTGGACCATCTTAGCTAGCAGCTTTGAAGTTGTTCTGAATGCAGACTTTTGAGGAAACAGCAACAGAGGCCTTCTGAGAGACTGGATCACCTGGGCTACTTGTCCTCCTTGATGTCTGGCCCTTTTTTTTATTTTCTGAAAACACAAACTTTTAAAGGTAACATACATATCTGCATTAACACAAGTATGAAATGTGTGATGTGCACAAGTCTACTAAAGATGATTCTCTGTTCTATGTTTGAGCAAGTAAAAGAAATATGTCAACCTTATAAATTCATTTTGACTGCATAACCAAACTAGTAGAAATCTCTATCCATGCCATATGAAAGAATGGCTTGTAATAAGTCTCAAAGACTGTAGCCAACAAGATTTATATCTCATCCAGTCTTAGAGCTGTTCTTATAGCCAAGCAAGCTTATTAAGAAGTACAGCATCTTATGTACTATTTTCAGGAAGGAAAATTGTAGTCAGACTTTTGGCCAAGGTCAGTAGAGAGTTGGCAAAGAGAACACAAAATACCTCAGACACAACTGCCTTAGGACTGATAACTACATCCCAGGAGGAAGAGTTGAGTGCCCAGAACCTGCAGCTTTGACTCCTCAGCACTGGCTATAATGTCAAACCAGCCTTTCCAATTCTGATCCTAGACAAGGACACAGAATTAAAGTTCTCTTTGTCTTATCATTAGGGCCCCTAAGAAAGTCTTGACTTCCTGCTGTCTACTGTTTCATATGAAACTTAAGGCACTCTCTTAACTCTGAACACCTATAAAATAAAATAAAAATTTAAATTATATACTCTCGTGTACATTGGCACAGAATAAACATTACCATTCAAAAAAAATAGGAGGTTAGTAAGGAAAATCACGCCAAGGCCATACCTAAACCCAACAGGACAAACACCATTTCCCTCACCTCCATGACTGATACCTGACGCTCTTGAGGGTTTCTTCTCCCTTATTCAGTCTGAGACTCCAGTCCATGGCATAGTGTTGCTCACATTTAGGGTGGGTTTTCTCCAACTTCTAGAAATGCATTCATAGTCAGGTCCAGGAATGTGTCTCTTAGGTAATTCCAAATCCAGTTAAGTTGATAATAAATATTAACACTGAGAATGTCAGAAATACTTAACTGCTTTACCTAGACAGTTTCTTAGGATGTATTTGCAAGGAGCAACCTCAAGGAATAGTCAACATCTCATCTCACTCCTACAAAGAACAGCTTGCTCCTTAGTTTTTTGTTTGTTTGTTTGTTTTTTAAGAGCAGAGAACCTCCAAGTTCAGTGTTCCTTCCTGTAATGTAATAGACTCATCACTTGTGCACATCCTATGAGGAAGCTTTTTCTTGCCTTTCGAAGGGTTTGGGTGGTCTAGGGAACTAACACAGAGAGGATATGATAAGCATTAACTACTGCTTTTCTGGGAGTCTTTTTGTCTCTGCCCTCCAAAACATGTGTCTTCTTCAGTGTCTTTGGAATGAAATGTAGCAGGCAAGCTTGAAACAAAGAATTCCCAGAACCAAGTCTGTTGTGATAAATGCCTTTAATCCTAGCACTTGAGAGGCAGAGACAGGCAGATCTCCATGAGTTTGAGAGTAGCCTGCTCTACATAGTGAGTTCCAGGCCAGCCAGGTCTACCCTGCCAAATAATTGATAGTATTTACAATAATAATAATAATAATATAGTTTTAAATTAAAAATGTAATTCTTGATAGTGTAACTCTCCTTGAGTGAATTTCTTATGTTAAATACTTTTCATGACAGCATGTTATATGCTATATACATAACATCATCTTACTTTTTCCTATTAAGTTTATACTGTTGTACAAAAGTGGTAGGCTTTGCTGGGTGTGGTGGGGCATGCCTTAAATCCTGTAGCTTGAGAGGCAGAGGCAAGAGGATCTCTGTGAGTTCAAAGCCAGCCTGGTCTATGTGGTGAGTTCCAGGACAGCCAGGACTACATAGAGAGACTCTGTGTCTTAGTTAGGGTTTCTTTTGCTCTGAAGAGACACCATGACCATGGCAGCTCTTATAAAGGAAAACATGTAATTGGGGCGGGTTACAGTTCAGAGGTTTAGTCCATTACCATCATGGTGGAAGATGGCAGTGTGTAGGTAGGCAGACATGATGCTGGAGAAGGAGCTGAGAGTTCTACATCTTGATCCGTAGGCAACAGGAAGTGAACTGTGACACTGGACATAGCTTGAGCATAGGAGATCTTAAAGCTCACCCCCACAATGACATACTTCCTCTAACAAGCCTACACCTACTCCAACAAGGTCACACCCAATAGTGCCACTCCCTTTGGGGGCCATTTTCTTTCAAATCATCATACCCTATCTCAAAAAAAGGGTGGTAGACCTTCTTCAATTAAGCCCGTATTTGTTCTTTTTTTTTTCTCCACTTAAAACATTTGTCACTTTTTTTCAAGTGAGTAAAAGTCCATGATTTTATTGTCCTTAAAATCAGCTTAGAACTGGATCACTTGGCCCTTTCTCTTCTTAACACCTCCCAGTTGAAAATGCTTGCATCTCTTACTAGAAAGTATTCTCTTAGATCTGCAGTTAGGCTCAACATACTCAAGTCTCAGCATTATCTTCTTTATCATTTCAGCCTTTTTGTGTAAAATAGGCTTAGTCTGCCCATCATAGCAAGTCCATTTCCTGTCCTAACACTACTTTCCCTGGGCATATAAAGAATCCTTGCTCTTCTTGTGCTGTGTCACTTCATGGGGCTGGTGCTTGCCACATTTCTTGCAGAAAGTCTGATGGGTCTTAGGAATGTTCATCATGTTTGCTGGAGTGATATGGACAGAGAAAGAAAGGGGTGGGACCAGCAATGGAAGTTGATCTCATTTGTCACTTTTTAATAATGCCCTTAGGATAAATTCTCAGGGATGAGGATAAAGTAAAAAAAAAATGTATGTAATGAATGTTTTCTTCACAAACTGTCTCAGTAATTCCTGGAAGAAAAATAGTAATGACAGAAGAAAATCTAGCTCCACTGTCATTCCAATGATTGAAAATAATTGTTAGTGAAGAATATGCTTCATGTAAACACAAATTGTATCATGGGGATATGAGTCCAGGTATCTTCAATTCAGCCCTTGAAATCTTAGATTTCATTTTTTTATAAAATAGTAAATAGTAGTTCATGAAAGCCATTCACCATTGCATTCTGATTGTTTCTCATGGAGCCTTTAAGTACCTCCTTACACAGAGAAGTCTGACCAATCAGGAGCTAGAAACCAAGCTAAAGATATGTTTTTGTTTGGTTGGTTTGGGATTGGGGTGTGTGTGTCTCTCTCTATTATATAACTCTATCTGCCCCGAAACTCCATATGTAGACCAGTCTGACCTCAAACTCACAGAGATCCACCTGCTGCTGTCTCCAGAGAACTGGAATTAAAGGCATGCAGCACACCCAGCTAAGCTGAAGATGTTTAATGTAAGAATTAACTGTGGTAGAAGAGTGACCATAGACATAAAGAAGTCTAAACAAAGAGGAGAGCACCCAGGGGAGGGCTTAGATCTGTTGACGAACATGTGGCTCAGCCAACAGTAGGCTTGCTAAGACTAGCACTGGTCTAGAGTGGTAGGGAAAGCAATAGGCCACTATGGGAAGTGTCGGCAGGCCAGCAGCATCCAGAAAAGGCTCAGGGGCCAGGGGGTGTACGGGTGTGGTATGCCTTCTAACCCCTCTGGCCAGGTAGAACAAAGATGGTATTAAGGCTTCTCTACAGAGAGAGTGGCCAAAGTTAGGTTTGTTTAGGCCCAGGATGGTATCTGGGTAGGCTCCCTGGAGATCCTTATTCCACATAGCAAACAAATCCCATGTGCTGGAACCCACTGAGGGTCTCTTCTTCCTGCCCCTCCAGAATCCTCCCAAAATGAAGGATGCTAAATTTCTACTTGCTTTTAGAGTAGATATTAATGTAGATGGGTACTTATAATTGACATTTGCACTATTTCTAGACAACTCTGTATGTTTTAGTAGCTAATTCAGTGTATTGAAATTACTGCTCAAAATACCAAGGAGCATGTTGTAAATGGGTTTTTCTTTCCAGAAGTCTGTGGCTTCTGGTCTCACCATGCCACTATCGCTTTTTCCTTTGTTATGATGCAGCCTCAGAAGCTAGAGTCATTTCTTGAACACCACAGAAGTACGGCATTCTTGGACTGGCCTAAGTCCCATGCTGAACCTGCAGCTCCCTCTGGAAGTAACAAAGGTAGGAAAGAATTGGTTAGAAATTACCGCCTACGAGTAAATAGCACTCTAAATGTTCTTGAGAGAAAATTAAGTACCAGTTTACTAAAAAGGAACCCCTTCTCAGTGTGAGGACAAAAATATATGGAATATATATTTTTCCTATAATTTGATACTTACAGAGTTTCTAATTTCTTATTGTGGTAGGTTCAAATTGTGTTAGAAAATTAGAGGGGGATGTTTCTTGTGGTGAAAGCCTGATGCTCCTCATTTCTCCAGAGTATCAGTTCTTAGACCTACTCACCAATTTCATCCTCCAAGTAGTCCAGATGTTCCTCCTGGATTAATGCCTTTTCCCCACCTGTGTTCCCCACCCTTTAGCTGTACTTTGTTTAGACTCTGAAATACTGGACTCAGTATTTCTCAACATTGCTTAGGGCAGTGGCTCTCAACCTTTCTAATTCTATGACCCTTTAATACAGTTCCTCAAGTTATGGTGACCCCCCCAACCATAAAACTATTTTCATTGCTACTTCATAACTATAATTTTGCTATTGTTATGGATCATAATGTAAATATCTGTGTTTTCCAATTATCTTAGGTGTCCCCATTGAAAGAGTTGTTCAACCCCCACAGAGGGTTGAGAACCACTGGCTTAGGTAGTCAATCGTCATACCATAGGAAACTGTACAAGGTTTGCCTTTGGCTCTATCCGAAAGGATTCAGTTGGTCAACTCTTAGAGCAACTCCTTAGAAGGCACTATCAGGTAGCTATTAAATTTTTTCTGAGGTGGGGTGTAGATTTTGATTACTTTTAGGGCAACATACCTTATTTCCAGTTTTGGTTTCATTTCTCTGGTTAGAACTAGCTCTTAATAAGTACCATTGATTACCAAAAGCCCAGTTGTGGTTGCTTTCTCAGAGGTAGAGGAAAGGTTGAATGCCAGGATATATAGTTTTAAAAAGGAAACCCATGATTTAAATGTGTGCAGAAGCCCCAGGAAGTAAGAGTTACCCTACAGGGAGCTGGGCTTTGTAGCTCTGTTGTGCCTTCTCTAGCCTATGGTAGATGAACCCAAGGCTCCCTTCAGACTGCCACTAGAGGGCAGCAGATGCACAGCCCAAGTATTTAGGAACACCTATTTGCTTTGCTCTGGGAAGCTCTTTTGTAGCCCAGGCACATCATGGACCAAAGTGGCCTTATCAGATAAATAGGACAAGTCAAGTATTTGGAATCCAGATTTTGTTATTTCTGGAGCTATTGCAGTCTTATTTAGAAATTCATTATGTCTAGATTCTTTAAGTGTTAAAATTTTTTAAAAAAAGTGTGTGTGTGTGTGTGTGTGTGTGTGCGCGCGCGCGCGCGCGCGCGCGCGCACATCTATGGAAGCCAGAGATGTTAGATCTCCTGGAGCAGAAGTTACAGGTGGCTGTGACCTGCTCTATATGGGTGCTAGGAAGTGAACTTGGGTCCTCCTCAAGAGCAGTACTAGCTCCTAACTGCTGAGCCATCTCTCCAGCACCTATGCCTATATCTTGAAGTATTTTCTTTTAGTAGTTTCAAAGTTTCAGGTCTTACCTTAAGGTCTTTAATACAATTTAAGCTTCATGATGAGAAACAAGGATCTAGTTTCATTCTTTTACATGCAGATATTAGAGGCTGAATTTTCCTTTTTTCTTTGTCCAGGATCAGGTGGCTGTAGTTGCTTGGGTTTATTTCTGAATCCTCTGCTCTATTGCATTAATCTACTGTCCAAGGAGTTTCCCTAATCTTTTAAGGGATCTCGGCTCAGGCCAAACTAGGATTTGTGATTTTGACACAAAAATATAATTTCAGGACTAGCCAGTATGAAGCAGAGCTAGGGTTTATTTTATTTATTTATTTGGCATGTATGTATATGTACATATATATATATATATATATACATATATATATGTACATATACATATGTGAGTGCAGGTGTGCTACTGAGAGGCGGGGCCAGCTCTCCCATGATGGGTGGGATCAGGTCTCACACAGGGACGTTACCATGGCTTCAGGCAGCAATTTAGACCATGGGCATCCACATGAGCTTTGTTGGTAACATGGACCGTAGACATCAACATGGCTCTTGGCTTTATTAGGACCACTGACTTACTCATGGCCCTCAGTGGCTACATGGGCTACGAGCCTCAACATGGCCTCAAGGTAGTTATACATGTCACTCACATCAGCCTGGTGCCCTGAGGCAGCAAAGCCTGAGGACATCACCAAGGCATCAGGCAGTGGCACAGACTGCATATGTCCACATGGGTCTCAGGTTTCATCATGACCTGGGTCAGCAGCATGGACCACTGACACTAACATTGCCTTCCACGGCATGGTGGGCCACGGTGGTCCTTCAAGGAGGTTCAGAAAGTGAACCTTTCCTCATCTCGGACCTCTGTTGTTACTCAAAGCCAGGGAGATCCCATGGCCAGGCAGCAGGTTCGGGGCTGAGTGTGCATCTGCTTAAGCTCCAGGCCGTTGTACACCATCCAGCCGACCCTTCTGAGCAATGACAGCAAGTAGATCTCAGCCCTCTCTCACACCTGTCACCACCATTACGTGTCCAGTTCCGCCTCTCTCCATCATGCATGGGTCGTTGCGTTTTTCTATTTTTTCCCACCTCTCTATCACATATTTCTTTGTAGTTGTTCTTGCTTCCAGTGGTATGGGCTTCTCTTAAGAGTCATACTTTACCTTTCCAGCCTCTATCTCAGACCCTGAAGCTACCGTGATGTTGATACCTAAGAACCAGACTGCCATCTATGAACTCCTTTTTAAGTAAGGAGTGATGGTTGCTAAGATGTCCATATGACCAAATACCCTGCACTGGCAGTCAATGTACCAACCTTCATGTAATGAAGGCCATGTATTCTTTCAAGTCTTGAGGCTCCGTGAAGGAGCAGTTTGCCTAGAGACATTTCTCTTGGCACCTTACAAACAAGGGTATCCAGTATCTCTGAGATTACCTCAACCTGCCTCGGGAGATGGTGCCTGCCACCCTGTGTGCTGCAGCAGTCCTAAGACTGGCAGGCCTTGGCCCAAAGGTCTAGAGCAGTGGTTCTCAACCTTCCTAATGCTGGGACCCTTTAATACAGTTCCTCATGTTGTGGTGACCCCCAACCGTAAAATTATATTCATTGCTACTTTATAAGTGTAATTTTGTTACTGTTATGAATTGTAATGTAAACATTTTTGGAGATAGAGGTTTGCTAAAGGGACCACGACCCACAGGTTGAGAACTGCTGGGTTCTCTAGACTCTAGAGGGTGAGCAACCTGCAAGATTCACAGGAGAGGAGGCAGAGAGACACCTACAGAAGGAGTGCTGTACCTTCTGGGGCTGATAAGAAAGCTGAGGCTGGGGCTGGCTCAGCAAATGAATTCCAGTTTCGAGGCAGATTTAGTCATAGTCTGCCACCTCAGTGAAGCTGGAGAGTGTTTTGTGTTGAATAAACTAAAAAGAAGAAAAAAGTCATACTCCATTGTCTTTATGATAGTCACTTACTGGATTTTGATGGGTGTGGTGCTTTGGATGTGCAGTGTCCCCATGGGCTCATGTATTTGAAAACTTGTTCCTCAGTTGGTGGTACTGTTAGGGCAGTTATGGAATCTTTAGTCGGTGCAGACTTGCTGGAGGAAGTACATCACTGGGGAGGGCTATATGCGGGTCTGCAGTCTACCCCACTTTCTGCTTGCTTCCTCCGCTTCCTGCATGTGTGTGCAGTTAGCCATCTCCTCCAGGCATGCCATGCCTTCCCGCTGTTATAGATCTTTGCCTCCCTCTGGAACCATAAGCTGAAACAAGCTCTCTCTCCTCTCCAGCTGCCACACTGTGAATTGGACCATGTTATTATTTCATAGTCATCATTTGCTTAGAGTCAACACCTTCCCCACTGTCCTCATTCCTCATGTCCACTACATTTCAGCCTTTTTTCTTTTCTTGTATTATTGTCCTTCTAAAAAGACACATAATTTCAAGACATTCCTTTTTTAATGTATATTCATTGAAATTATATATTTTTTAATTTGTGAAATGTGTTCATTTTTCTCTTGAGGTCTAGATTGGGTTACCTACTTTTGCAGCCCTTTTAATTTTTCCTTTGTGTTGGACAGAGAAACTGTCTAATAGTAGTTTTGAATTTGTGTTTCTTGAGACATGTGGCACTTATTAAATCTGACAACCATTTAATATTTTCTATAAAATTAATGTCTTCATATAAAACCCAAGAATTCTCGTCTCATGCCTCTTTCTCATTCTAGAACTCCATTTAATTAGGAAATATATCAGGTCTTTTTTTTTGCTCAATTCACCATGCTTCTGAATCCATTGTTTTCATTCATTTCCTTACTTGGCCAGATCTCTAGGCAGGAGTGGGGTGGGGATTACACTTGCTTTTGTGGAATCCAAAGGTTGATGTTGGGATGTCTTCCTCAGTCATTTATTTTTTGAGAGAAGTTCTGTCACTGAACTTGGATGGAGCATGACACTTGGGTTAGACTGGCTGGCTAGTAAAGCCTGGGATCTGTTGTCTTCACCCTCTAGCACTGGGGTTACAAGTACATACCTAGCTTTTTGGGGGGCGGTTACTCAGGTTCCCATGCTTTCACAGTAAACACTTTACCGCCAAGTCCTCTTTGTGGTGGTATTGTGTTCCCCAAAATATTGTGCACCCTAGTAAACTTATCTGGGGTCAGAGACAGAACAGCCACAATATTAAACATAGAGGTTAGGCAGTGGTAGCACACACTTTTAATCCTAGCATTCCAGAGGCAGAAATCCATGTGTTCAAGGATACAGCCAAGCATGGTGACTCACACCTTTAATCCCAGAAGGCGAGCCTTTAATCCCAGGGAGTGATGGCAGATAGCAGAAAGGTATGTAAGGCGTGAGGACCAGAAACTTTTGACTGGTTAAGCTTTCAGCCTTTCGAGAAGCAGTTCAGCTGAGATTCATTCTGGATGAGGACTCAGAGGTTTCCAGTCTGAGGAAACAGGATCAGCTGAGGAACTGGCGAGGTGAGGTAGCTGTGGCTTGTTCTGCTTCTCTGATCTTCCAACATTCACCCCAATAACTGGCTTCAGGTTTGATTTTATTAATAAAAACTTTTAAGATTCATGCTACACCTCTTTCTAGCCACTGTGCAGATCTTTTAGCTCATTAATTATCTGTGTGCCTACTAGCTAACCTAGTCACAGTGTTGAATTTCAACTTTTATGTATTTCAACTGTAAAAGTTTTACTATTCTGAAATTTACTCAAATTACAGACTTTTGAATGTCTGTAGACACTTTACACATGGTTATTTTGTGTAATGTTTCATAATGCTACTTACTATATGAAACTCTTGGGTGATTAAGGATTGTTTGATGTTTTGTGTTTAGTCACAGATATGTTTTACTTCTTTGTGTGTTTGATTTTGGAACGTTTGTATGAAGCTCATCTTAGCTATGGAAAATGCCCATAGTTAGGGAATGACGTTTTCCTTCAGGAAGAATTTATGTTCTTTGTTTCTTATTTCCTATATCCAAGATTAGTCTCTTTGCTTCATTTGAGGCCACTTCCTTTAGATTTCTTCTGACTTTGTAGATATGGGTGCCATAGATTCAATCTAAGATTCTATGGTATAGGACAGATTTTTGTTTTTTTCTCATCCAGAACTAAGGCAGAGATAGCCTGTCTGCTTTTAAAGGCAGAGTTTTCTACCTTTTCACAAGGATAGGCCCTTTATAAATGGTCTCTCTTGGTTTTTGTTTGTGTATATGTGTTTGTGTGTGCATATGTTTTCCTTTTGTTGAGATAAGATCTCCCTAATAAAACCAGGCTGGTTCGAACCTACTAAGGCTTGGAATGAACAGTGGTCCTCCTGTCTCTACACCCAAGTCCTAGGATTATAAAGGTGTCACCAATCCCTTATAGAAGGATGATTAGCTGTTCACATCACATACACCTGTGGTGTAGTTTGGCACCATTTGTCCACTTTTGTTGGTGTAAGCATGAGACCACGGCAGCCCAAGGTGCAGCACATGCCTATCATTCAGGTGAAAGTGACTAGTTTTACTGTTGGGGTGTAAGCTTGGGGATATACTTGGTTATTTCTTCACTTTCTCATTTTAGTAATGTGTTTAGATGTTTGTTCATAATGGTTTATCTGATAGAAGTTTTGCTACTGTAGGAGAGCATTTTGGAATAACTTGTCTACTAAAGAGTGGGAAATTAGTCTTAGCAAGGTTTAACCTCAGCCAGACACCCGGTGTGGTGGTTTATGATCTGATTTGTAACGTACAATCTGAAGCTTATTAGGGTTTAACCCAGTAGGTTTTTATCAAACAAATGGCCAGATGCATTGCGTTTTAGCAAGTCAGTTCCACCTTAAAGAAAAAGAAATGGCTAGGGCTAATAAAAATTAGACGTAGCAGTGGACACACCCAGGTCAGCACCCCAGGACTTTGGGATCCTAGGCAAGGATTTCAAGTTGTTTTTGAGGCTCAAGAAAGAAATTACTCTATTGGCTTTTCACTGCTGTGACCAAAATACCTAAGAAAGAAAGTTAAAGGTAGAAAGTTTACTTTAGCTTACAGTTTCAGCCCATTGAGAGCAAGTCATGTCACCTCAGACAGGAAGAAAAGGGAATTCATGAAGGGGCCAGGGCATAACCCCCATGGACATGCTTGTGTCCTGCTTCTTCCAGCTAGGCCCTACCTCCCATCTTTCAGTATCTCCCAATAAAGAAGTCTTATAAATCTATCAAGGGATTAGTCTCTTGGTTAGGTGAAAGCCTCCTGATCAGTTGTCATTGGAAATGCTCTCAGACACACCAGAGAACTACTCCACTAATCTCATAAACATTTTTAATCCAATCCAGCTAACTATCACAGTTACTGATACCAGCACTTGGGACACACTGGCTTCCTGCTTGTTAGGTGGTGTAATAATTGAAGGATAGACCCCTTTACACCACAGATGGGAAAACTGATACCACCAAGGACTGGCTGCTGTGCTTAAGGCCACTTAGTCATATTGGGACCGAATGATGTATTAAGTCTCTCCTACCCCCACCAGTTTGCCCAGTAACAGATATTTAATCCCTTTCTCCTTTTGCTTATTAGATGCTGCTATATAGTGAACCCATCTGGGGGGGAAAAGGTTTTGATAAATTGCATGGCTTTAAATTTTACTAGTTTTTATATATTCATATTTGTTGAATTACTCAGATTTGCTTCCATTGTAATTGATACAAATCTAAGCCCAAACCACTCAAGCCCCAATGGCAGTCTGTTGTCTCACATAACTGGAAGGCTGATGACTAATTCTTGCAGACATGCATAGGTCCATGTTTCAACAGATGCCACCACAAGTTATCTCTCTATAGCTTGGGCAGTCTTTCCTTCAGCATGGCTTTGGTTGTAGGCCTACACACTCTATGTATGGTTTCTGACTTATAGTGTCACAACTCCAGGTCTTACATCAAGAAAAGGCTTTATTTCTCAGTATGTCTGTTCAGTCCCTGAATTTAATTTCCTTGCTGGCTTGGGTTATTTCTGGGCCACAGAACACATATTGGTCAGGTCTGTCTGATGCCACAAGTGGGTACAAGGCCACCACTGTGAAAATAACATAGCTCAACGTAAGGACAAAATACCCTGGGGAAATCAGTGTTACCACCAGAATGACCATGGAGATATGTGAGATGAGCTAAGATGAGTATCCACAGTACCACATACCAGCTCAGTAGAGGGCCATATCTAGGTTCAAATCCTACATGCACCTCTATAGCTGTGACCCTGGAGCAAGAGTCTTAATCTAACTCTGATTCATCTTCTGTGCCTATAAAGTGAGACAACTAACTGTACTTGCTCATAAAGCTACTACAAAGATTCATTGCGCTACCACACTACTGAAAAGGTTAGCAGCTCCTGGCATGTTAAACATCCACTATATATGCATATGTATTTTAGATACTTTCCCTCACCATTATAACTAGTATTGCAAACAAAAATAAAATAAAATAAAATAAAACCAAACAGCAGTTAGTTTCCAAAATAATTTCACTTTCTCTGTATTTCCTTAGAATCTCTGTCTGTGATTGGAATGCCTGGTCAGAGAACCAGCCATAGAAAAGCCCTTGTTTTTTTTTTTTGTTTTGTTTTGTTTTTGTTTTTTGCTAGATAGCTCTTAGTGGTGCTGGGCCAGTTACTACTGTCCCAGCAAGGGGGCTCAGTACTAGTGTAATCCAGGTGGAATAACACTTTTAAGGGCAAAGCTGTTGGCCTGGTAGACGCATCAGTGGGAGGGCCTCGTGGTACAAGATGTGTTTCTCTAAGGATCCCATTCCACCTCCATCACTGAATTGCTCACAACAACCTTATTCCTGATCCCTGCATTTTGCCATTTTTTGGGGGGCGGGGGGCTTGTTTTCTCCACCTTGAGACTTGTGCCAGCATCTCTGTCCCTTGGAGCTGCTAGGATTTCCCCCAGAACCCCTCCTACTTTCTTACATTGAGCAATGCTTGCTTCTTTGATACCCAGCTCTATTCAGAATTGCTCAGGGAATAGAACTGCACAGAGCCAAGTACCACAGCCCAAGAAGAACCAGCTTCCAGGCTACCGACAGGGCTCAAAGGGGAAGTCCACAGCACAGCAAAGTTAAGACTTTTTCTCAGGGGGTTAGGAAAAAAAACACACTCACACCTATTCTGATTGTTTCTCTCTTTATTCTCTCATGTTGAATCTGAATCCCTTTGATCTTCACAGTTATATATACCCAACAGAATCTTTCAGGCAATATAGGAGTTACATTTGAAGGTCACATTCCATTTCTTAAGTAAATGATAAAAAACAGTCATCCTGACAACTCACAAGCAATAAATCTAAATAACTTGTCGAAAGAGCAAAGAAGGAACATTATTTCTCAGTCAACTCCCTGATTGGTGAGCTGTAACATGCAGCTGCAAAGAAAGAACCATGGTTATCTATCTAGAGAGGTGTAGTGCATAACTGTTCTGCCTATAACCTTGAAGCACTGCCCCTAGAGATGCAGCAGGTAATTGCTCTATCTGCCTGTGACCTTGAAGTACATGTCCCTGGGGCATGGCCTTTTGGGGACCCTTAAGACCTGAGATGCACATACATTCTCTCTTCTCTACCTTGTGGTTTTGGATATGGGACTGACTCAGATGACTGGAACAGCGTTCCAGAATCCGAGACTATTCTGCTCTGTACAGTGAGTTTTTCCCCTTAATAAATTCCTTTGCCCTTTAAACGGACTCTGTGGATTTCTTGCTATAGAGAGGTATAGTCTTATAAAGGATTTTAAAGGAGTTATAAAACTAAACTACTGAGGAGTCTAAGAAAAATAAGGAAATTGTGTACTATATCCTATACTTCTGAGTGTAATAAACATTTTAAACTAATATTTTGTGATTAACAGTTGTAAAATGCAGGGCTTTCTCAAACTCTGAGTGTTTACATTGAGAGAAATGTGTCATAAATGCTCTGGTTCGGATTTAGGATTACCTTAAATCTTTTAATATAAGCTTACTCTGCACTCTCCAAGGCATAGTGACACAAAAAGCGTTTTAAATCTTAAAATATATTTTTCTGTCCTGTGTCAAACTTTAGACCCATAAAAAGGAAACTTGCAACTCTTCCTTGGGGCTATGAGGTCAGATTATTGTCTGTAGCCCTGGCCAGTTGGAAAATCTTTTCCTGCGGTATATCTGAACAAAAGCTGTTTTTGTTTCTAGACCTCAGTGAATTGCTCCCTGTCACCTGTGCAATTTCAGGACCCAACATAAAAACAGTTAGTTGGCTGAAGTTTGAGTCTTCAGGTTACATACCCATATTATAAAACTGAGGTTAGGAACTCAGTTAACAGAACAGAGTTAATCACTGTCCTAGGTTATCAGCCAAACCTAGCAAGAGACTGGCACAGCAATTACATTGCTCTGCACCTTTAACCTTGGTTCAGCAAATCAGACAGCTGGCTATTATGTCCTTGTAAACTGGACTGCTTTTCCTGGGAATAGTTTATCTTAAAAGCCATTAGCAAGGCTCCTGGTCTAATCCAAAGCTACTTTAAAGCTTTATATCAGCTAATAGTGTACAGCTATCTTGGCAGCTGAGGAAATTCAGCTATTTTTCTATGTCAACCTGAGCTGTGATCTAAAACAGCTCTTAGGGAAAATTTATAATCCTTTACTTGTGTAGTATTTCTTTGTATTCATTAAAACTCTGTATAAGCTAACATTATTGATATCAAATGCACAATACAGCTTAAGGAGGTGTCACCTTTTAGATAACCCACAGATAAAAATGCCCAGAAAATCGGAATGTATTAATGAGATAAACACACTACAATGCAGGTAGTGGGGGACCCCCCACATACATATACATTATATCAGATACCAGAGAAAAGTATGTAGCAGCAACAGTATGAAGGCACAGCATAAACAAAAGACATTCTGGAGTCTGTATTCTTGTAAGCCTTGCTTTAATGAGATATACCCATCAGAGAGTTTTTGTTCTGGTGGACTGACACCTTAACTTCAATTGCCAACTGCTGTTGCTCTGACACAGCCAATGGCTACCACCAGACAAGGCCCTATGCTCCTAAGGGAATGGTGTGGCCATTTCCTTTTGTTTGTAGAGCAGTAATTCCCACTGCCCTGATGATGAAGGATTTAAGTAAGGTGACATAGCTGATTAGATGTAAGTAAGGTCTCAGCTCTGGAACTGCTAGTGTTTCTGCTTGGGAGGCAGAATTAATAATGTCCTTAGATATGTGAGGCCAAGCTGAGGTTATCAACTCCCAAGGTGTAGTGACTTCTGAAACCTGGGATGGCAGCAAGGTTCAGAATTCTTGTCCTCTCATCCAATACTGGAAATGGGGAGCTGTGGGACCAGGGCAAAAGAATTCCTACTTCCTAGTACTCTGGGGTCCAGCAATTCACAAGGGCCCTGGGCGCTAGCAACAGCCTTGTCTTCAGTAGAGATATCTCCATATATCTGTGCCTATTTTTTCAGAGTCATTATTCAGTGTTATTCATGTAACACTGTGAACAGTGGTAGAATACTATCAAAGGCTTTGATGTACTAAATGATTAAAAATATGTTAGACTGCTATTCAATTAAAACATCATAATAACCCCCAAATCAAAAGAAAAAGACAAGTAAATTCAAACTCCATACTAAAACATTAGTTACAATGGGTTAAATAAAATGAAACAACAAACAAATCCACCTCCATGTTCAGAAAAACTATACTATGAAGGTTGAAAGTAGCAAGAGAGATTTTAGAGAGACATTAAAGAAATGAAAAATGAGTAAATAACAACCAGGCAGAACTAATATAGCGCACCAAGCTGATTATTGAAATATCTGATCTAGGTGCATGAAACTGAAGACACTCATTGGTGGGCACTGTTAACTACATCTCTGGGTACAGCACCACCTTCTCTTTGCACATACTTTAGGTCTCTCGGTGTGCTGCTTGTTAGATGTGCTCAGAGCACAAAATGTTACTCTCGGAAGTACCAAGGGGGTGTGCACTGGATAGGCTCTTCCTTCCAGATGCTCTTCAGCCGCTGGGCCCATGATGCCACCATCACTTTTATTTCTTCTTCTGATGAAGTGTCAATACCAAAACTGATCTGTGGGGCAAGGATCTTAAATCCACAGAAGTGTAATATGCCATGCTGAAGTCAGAAAGGAAAGAACTGGTCATAACCACACTCTGTGTACACACAGTTAAATTAGTAAAAAGGGGAAATGACATGAAGAATCCTTCAAAAAATTATGAAACAAATGCTACAAATTTACAACCCATTTCTGGATAGCTGGAGGATAGAGTGCTTCATAAGCAGAAGAACTTGGCTAATGAGTCCATCACTAAACATTACAGTTTTGATGGATTTGGCAAATTCTGCTACATTGAATGCTACGTACAGAGAAGTTATTTTAGCTATGATGTACTGCTATAGAAAGTTGTTGACCATTCTTGTTAATCAAAACAAATTTTAAACAGTATTTCTTGTATACCATTTATGTACAACAATAATAAACTAGTAAACATTTTTTATGTAAGGATCTATCTAGGCCATTAGGAAATAAATTACAAATAATTCTTTCTGGAGGTGTAGAGTAAGTGGACTTTAAATTTTTTTATATTGTTTACCTTTCTTCTACTATATGTTGTTATAAACTAGGTAAAGTACATGTTTCTAAAACAAGATTTAAGCTTAGTCAGTGACATGTATGAGAATGGGTAGCCTTCAGAGAAGGAAGCTCACCGGGTAATTGCCCTTCATGGAGGAGCACTAACCCACTAATTGTAATCATCTTTCAAAAGGAGCCTAGTTTCTCCCTAGAAACAGCACACTTGGTCTTCTGCACTATGCTCTTCAAAACTTACACCCTCATCCAAGAATTCTCTGTCAGGTGGAGTTAGAGGACAAAAAGCCTACATACATGTTATATTACTTTCTGCTAGACGACATGATTTTATTTATTGGAAATCAGCTCTTAAAAATCCACTATTGGGGGCTGGAGAAATAGTTCAGCAGTTAAGAGCACTTGATGCTCTTGCTGGTAGTCAGAGTTTGGTTACCAGCACCCACATGGCAATTCACAACTGTCTGTAACTCCAGTCCCAGAGACTCAAATACTCTCTTCTGCCCTCTGTGGGCACTGCACACATGTGATATATAGCATGCATGCAAGCAAAACACTCAAACACATAAAAACAAATCTTTTTTAAAAAATAATTTATGGGGCTGGTAAGATGTCTCAGTGGCTAAGGGCATAGGCTGCCAAGCCTGATGATCTAAGTTCGATTCTCAGGACCCCCATGGAGAGAACCAACTCCTGAAAGTTGTTCTCTAATCTCCATGTGGATGCTGTGGCATGGAGCCCCTGCTCTTCTCTGCCTCAATAAATAATGTAATTTTTAAAAATTAAATAAAAAATTTAAAACTAATTAACATCATTAGAAGAACTCAGCAAATGGACTGGGTGAAAGAGAGAGAGGGGGAAACCAGTAGCCTTCATAAATGCAGATTATTAAATTTAAAATGGTAACAGTGGGCTAGGGAGACAGCTCAGATGGTTTCATGCTTGCTGTGCAAGGATAAGGCCCTGAGTTCTGAACTCTAATCATAAAAAAGCTGGGTCTGTAACCCCAGTATATGTGGGGGGAGGGGCAAAGATAGGCAGATCCCAGGGCTCCCTGGCCATCCAGTCCAACCAAATTAGCAAGCACCAGGATCAGTGGGAGATGTGATCTCAAAAAATGAGGTGGAAAGTGATCAAGGAAGAAACTTGAAATTGACCTGTAGCATTCACACATGCATGCGTGGGCAAGTGCATACACACACACACACACACACACATCCATAACACACAGGAGAGCAAACAACAAAGGCAAGGAGTGAACTTAATTATATACTATCTATATAAAAGAAACTCTTACTGTTTTTGAAAAGATATAATAGAATAATTTCACTAACAGAGAGAGAGAAAGAGAGGGAGAGAGAGGAGAGAGCTAACAAATCAGTTAAAAAATGCCAACATCTTGCTGGGCAGTGGTGGCACACTGCTTTAATCCCGGCACTTGGGAGGCAGAGGCAGGCAGATCTCTGTGAGTTTGAGGCCCCCCTGGTCTATAGAGTGAGTTCCAGGATAGGCTCCAAAGCTACACAGAGAAACCCTATCTCGAAAAAACCAAAATAAATAAATAAAAAATGCCAACATCTCAATAGAAATGGGGTGTAAGAAATGTGAACCTAAAAAGAAAAGGGACAATTCCTAATTTTTATTTATTATTTTGAGGCAGGGACTCCTATATTTCAGGTGGGCCTCAAACTTGTGTAGCTAAAGATGACTTTGAACTTCTGATCCTCCTGCCTCCACCTCCCAAGTGGTGATTATGGGTATGTACTCTCACAACTAGCTTATAGGGAGCTGGAGCTCAAACTCAAGGCTTTGTGTATGCACTTGCTATACCACAGACTCATACCTGCATCTTCTGTCCATAATGTCTACATTCACAAACGCAATTACTCCAGCTATTAAGTACAAGCCTTCCTCGCACCTAGACAGGTAACCCTCCTCACCATATGAAAGAGCACATCCATTTCACTTCCCAGGTCTCCTAAGAGTCTTTGCTCTGAAGTCTGCCTCATGTTCTCTTTCCCATGTTCCATACACATGGACATCCTAGCCTGCTGGAACTCCCTCTGCCTTCGCCTTCCCCCTCAGTAGATGGTTATTCTTTAGCCATTCATCTTCCAGGGTGTTCAGAGGCCCAGGTGAAGCCATCCAGATCACAGGGTCTGTAGTACCTCTCACCAAGGCTAAGGTGGTGCTAGCTTCATAGAGCGTTGTAAGTTTGGGGAGGGCTCTCTAGGCCTTGGTGTTGCTCATCACTGGTACCCACACACCTGGTGCCACCTCAAGGCTATCACAATCCCCAGAAAGCATACAGTAGGCTAACCAGGTTTGGTTAACTTTGGGTCAAGCATTATTAAAAGTTGTATGTCTTTCCTTTTAGCCAGGCTTTAAACTGCTACCAATTAAAAAAATAAGATAAGGATAAAATATTATTTTCTCTATCTAGTTGGGAGTCAAAATGGTCTCTATCTAGTTGCGAGTCAAATGGAGTGTCAAGCTTACAAGGCATGTGTGTGTATAAGGTGCAGTAAGGAGGTGGGGGGTGTCCAGTGCACCAGCAAAGCAGAGAAGGCTCAAAGCCCCGTTTACCTGGAGTGGCCACAGGAAGTACCGGAAATCTCCACTGACTCCAGCTTTTGTGTACATCTCAGCTGTACCTCCCGTGGTTAAGGAAAGGAGGGCTAATTTACCCTGCAGGCAAGGGAGAAAGTAAATGCATCATGGGGCTGCCAGAAGAGGAAACAGTGCTCCTGGGACGTTGTACAGATAAGAAGGTCGGAAGGGAGTCTGAAGTCAGGTTCCTTCCAGGGTAGACAAATGTAATCTCCCCATGTCCCACAGTCCCATCTAAAGGTGACAGCTAATACCCTAACAGGGATGGGGACAGAGCAGGCAGCAAAGGGACAAGTGAATATAAAACTTCTGGAGGGAACTAGGTTTCAGAGACCCCGTGAGAATTGAACTACTGACCACAGGGCTGATGGGAGGTGAGTGAAGCTCACACAGGATGACTATGCAGTGAAGGTCAGTATCTTGGTTACTTGACTTATTTTCCTCATATACATTTAATTCTTGAAGCTTTTAGAATGCAAAGCCATTTGCTTAGTAGAAAGTCCTCTCAGTAAGACATTTACAGATACAATGCATGGTACCTACCAGGTTTTCCACACCCTCTCCTAAAATACAGGAGGTGTATGATTATCCCCCCACCCAGGGTGGGCATATGGAGCCCAAAAGTGTAAAATAGTGTAAAATCAGCCAGACTGTCACAGAGTCAGTACCCTGAGGTTGGGGCTGAAAATGGTACTGTCCATGTCATTACCCATTTCACTCTTGCCCAGTACTTAGCCCCATAGTTCCTTTTCCTTGTGTGTAGATTAGTGTAGATGCATATCCCCCATAATCAAAAAGCTCTGTGAATTTAAAAACGGATGCACTTATCATCCATGAAATGTGCTGTGCATACATTAAGTGCTTAATGAGTGCTTAATGAATATTTACTTACCTAACACAAAGATGCAAACTAGACATATAAGTTGATAGATTCCCTCCTCATCCCTTCCTCCCCTTCCTTTCACTGGAAGGATCTGTAGCAATCCTTATCCCCAGAGAACATACCTTGAGAAAACCAGAGTCATAAAAGCCTGGGATGTCAAAGGCAAACCCTTGGCACAGCACCCTATCCATCCAGCCTTTTAGGATTGCTGGAACGCTGAACCAGTATAGTGGGAACTGGGGATAGACAACAAGTAGAAACAAATTATGCTCTGTCTCAGGATTCATACTTTAGTCCCACTGACCTCTCCTTTCAGGGCACCCAGCAGGCAAAGATAGCCTATAGGATCTGCTCAGTGGGCACAACATGGGCACAGTGGGGCTAAAGGTAGAACTGACTATGGTGTAGTTGCTATTACAGTGATGGTCTCCCAATGACAGTTCCTTATGCTAGCCACAAAGTAGACAGTGAGGATGTGTGCTGCATAGTTTTATGTTAACTTGACACAAACTAAAGTCATCCGAGAGGAGGGAGCCCAATTAAGAAAATGCCTCCATAAGATCACGCTGCAGGCAAGCCTGTAGAGCATTTTCTTAATTAGTGATTGATGGGGGAGGGCTCAGTCCATTGTGGGTAGTGCCACCCCTGGGCTGGTGGTCCTGGGTTCTGTAAGGAAGCCAGCTGAGCAAGCCAGGAAGCAACACTCCATGGCCTGTGCATCATGTCCTGTCTCCATATTCTCACCCTATTTGAGTTTCTGTCCTGGCTTCCATCCATGGTGGCCTATGAATGTGGAAGTGTAAGTCAAATAAACCCTTTCCTCCCCAACTTGGCTTTTGGTCATGGTGTTTTATCACAGCAATAGTAACCCAAACTAAAACAGAGACTTTTGGTCAGTGAAGTCCTCGCGTGATGGAAATCTGGGGAGAACAGAGCACTCCAGAAGTGCTGCCATGACTGTTCTTGCTCAGAGGATTCAGGTGAGCAGAGCCTTATATACTCAGCCACAGTTCCTGTTGAGTCTGACTTGGATTTTCATCAGTGCTCCCACACTTACCTGACTGTCCATACTTCAGGCCCACGTTAACTGCACCCTGTCCATTGCTGGCAGGAGTGGTCCGACTGAGTTAGTACTTCTGGAAGTCAGTCTATGGGGCTAGTTCCTTCTGTAGTGGCTTCTCCTTCTTGGGATATATACACCAATCTGTGGTGTGTGTGTGTGTGTGTGTGTGTACGCGCGCACGCGCGCACGCGTGCATACACTAATGTGTATGTAGTAACTAGTGAGAGGTTGTCCTGTCAATGGTCAGGGCATTTAATGCAGGAGTTGGCCTAAACTGCCTTGATAAACAGTTGTGCAGAGAAAGCTGGTTCCCAGCTAGCTGGCATGTCTGGGACAGGGGCTTTGGGAGGATAAAAGCAGAAAGACTGGCATGATTCAGATGCTTTTGGGACTGTGGGCCAGTGGGTACATTCTTGATTCATACTGACTTAGGGAGTCAGAGGTTTGAGTAACATTGACTATAAGGGTCTCTTTATCAAAGTAGGAAAGTATTCTAACTAGGGTTATAACTAGGAAAGGTATTTCAAGTAACCATGTATATGTGCTAAAAAAAATCACTAGTTCCAAATGTAATGTTCAAGTGTTTGTTCATAGGATGAACCTACTCATTAATCTGAGGAAAAAACAAACCTGAAATATCACTAGATCAGCTTCTTGCACCTTTCTCTGCTCCTCAAGTATGTCACTGGTCAGAGCTGTCTTCTTGTAGGCTTCATAGGTCTCTATCCCATATCTGAAGACTTCAGGATTAGAGAGGGCACCTAGGAAGGAAGAATTCAATTTCTCAGTCCTAGGTGAGTATCCCCAGCTTGTCCCAGTTCCCAGTTCCCTTGTTACAATTCCTTCCAAAAAAAACCTGTGGTCTGACCTCATGAAAGTCTTGGGGATTTGCTGTGACCTGGCCAGAAGCTCAGCCTTGAGACCAGGCTAAGGATAGAGAAGCTGGGAGAACCACAATGACAGGTACTTGCTATCTGTCAGGAGCTGTGCTCTGCACTAGTCACTTTTCATATCTTCCTAACAACCCATGAGATCACTATAATTCCTGGTTTAGTAGAGAGGAAGCCAAGACTTGTGAGAAGCTAGGTACTTAGTGAGTGCCATATGAGTCCCAAGGAGCAGAAGTGGCCCTACAGGTAGGGTAGCCTACGACTTAGGTGTGACCTCCACTGCATAGCATCAAGCCTAGAGGTTGCAAACTTAAGATCTCTGAGAAGAATCTCAATGGAAAGTGGGTCAGTCCTTCAGTATTTTCATAACTGAAAAAAAATTGAGCATTTCTTTGCATTCTATTTTTCTGTGCTTTACAGGCACCCTTAGACCATAAGTACTATAGGAAAGAGGCTAGGATGTACTGGAGAGGTTATCAGATGGGGTATGGCCAACACTTTCCATGCAGGACAAATCCACCTAGGTCATTTGTACTTACAGTATTCCTTCAGTATCCAAGGGAACTGGTTCTGACACTTCCTGCACATAATAAAATTGGTGGGTGGATATAAAATAGTATAGTATTTGCTTGCACTTTTAATCTTATCACCTATATTTTGGTATGAATATGTATTAGTTTATTAGCTTAAAATTATGACTTCTTATCTTACTTTCTGTTTTCTTAGTCCCCGTGCTGCTGTTTATTAAGAGAAAATAGTATTGGCTTTGCACATGCTTATCAAGTTGTTGTGATATATCCCCAGCTTGAACTGGTGTATTAAATAAAGGGAGGAGGGGAGGTGGAGAGATGGCTCAGTGGTTGAAAGCACTTGGTGCTCTTGAAGAGGATCAGAATTTCAGCACCCACATAAGACAGGTCATAACCTTCTGTAACTCCAATTCCAGGAGTTCTGATACCCTTTTCCAGCCTCCTCGGGCACCTGCATGCGTGTGGTGTACATATAGGCAAGCAAGCAAACACACATACACATAAATATAAAAAGAAAGATCGTGATGAATATTACAGACTGTATCTGGAGGAGTACTCTACACAACAATAGACAATGAGCACCTTCAAATTAGGGGTATTAAATACTAGAAAAAATGAGGTGAAATTATTTGCTGATAGTTGTTCACAAGTCTGGAGAGCCCCATAGAATCAATTAAAGCATTACTAACAGTAAGAAAGAGCTGTATAGTGATGGTATATGCCCTTGATCCCAACACTTGGGAGACAGAGGCAGGTGGATCTCTGAGTTCAAGGCCAGCCTGGTTTACAGATCAAGTTCCAGTACAGCCAAGGCTTGTTACACAGTGAAACCCTGTCTCAAAACAAACAAACAAACAAAAAAAAACAAAAAAAGAAAGTTAGGGTTGGCTGAGTATACACCTATCAAAATCCATGTTAAAACATCTCAGTAAACCTGAGGGAAGAAAGGGAGAGGGAAGAGAAGGAGGGAATGCAGAGCAAATGAAAGGTTACATCATTCTCTTGGAGAGCAAGAGACAGCATCGCAGAAGGGGAATTCTTGCTAAGTTCACCTATATACTTAATGGAACTGCAGCAAAAATATCACCAGGTTTCTTTTTTTGATCTGGAATGCTGACTTAAAAGACTTTAACAATTACAAAAACTAGGAAGTGATACTGACCTAGATTGATAAGAATATTAAATTATAGATATAGATGTATAGATACATATACATATATATAATTTTGTGTGCTGACTCTCAGGAAACACTTCCCAGAAGATTTCACCTCAATGATGCTGGTTTCTTTTTAATTACTGCTAGTTTCTCAGCTCTAGCTGACAACATCAATTGTCCCAGTGTGGTGGTTTGAAAGAATTGGTCACCATAGGCTCATATATTTGAATGCTTAGTCATCAGTTGGTAGACTGAGAAAGATTAAGAGATGTAACCTTGTTGGAGGAAGTGTGTCATTGCGAGTGGACTTTGAGGTTTCAATATCCCACAACAGATCCAATGTCTTGCTTGCTGCCTACAGACCAGGATGTAACTCTGAGCTACTTCTCCAGTACCATGCCTGCCCCCATGCATGCCACCATGTTCCCTGCCATGATGATGTCAGACTAACCCTCTGAAACTGTAAGCAAGGCCCCAATTAAATGCTTTCTTTTATAAGAGTTGCCTTGGTGTCTCTTCACAGCAATAGAGCAGTGACTAAGACACCCAGTAAAGTAAAGGTTTCACTTCAATGGTACTGGTCTCTTGTTAATCATGGCTGAGTCTTCAGCTCCAGCTGACCAAAACTACAGAATCTTAATTCAAAATAGTAAATATGCAATGGCCCCAATAGTCTTTTAGCAACTCTCAGACTTCCCTCTGGAATTTCACAACCCAAGTCTCCATTGTCTGCATTTCTCTTAACATTCTTTTTTTCCAAGCTCCTACAGAACAGCTCACCAAGCTTCAACTACTCAATGGCTTTTCTCACCCAAAGTTCCAAAGTCCTTTCACAATCTTCCCCAAACAACATGGTTAGGTCTGTCACAGCAGTACCTCACTCCTGGTACTAAATTCTGCCTTAGTTAGGGTAACTACTGCTATGATGAAACACCATGACCAAAGCAACTTGGGGAGGAAAGGGTTTTTTTTGGGGGGGTTATACTTCCATATCACTCTTCAGCATTGGAGCAAATCAGGACAGGAACTCAAACAGGGCAGGAACTTGGAGCCAGGAGCTGATGCAGAGGCCATGGAGGGGTGCTGATCACTGGCTTCCTCCTTATGGCTTGCTCAGCTTGCTTTCTTATAGAACCCAGGATCACCAGTACAGGGGTGGCCCAACCCACACAGGCTGGGCCCTCCCCCTCAATCACTAATTAAGACAATGCCCTGCAGGCTTGCCTACTGCCTGATCTTACTGAAAATGTTCAAATCCTAGGAAGCTATTTCCCAGAATTAGTTTCATTGTGCTCAGGTTCCCAGGTACTTAGAAGCCATTGCAGCAATGATCCAAGTGGATCCAGCCACTGTCCTAGAACTGCAAGCCCAGATAAATCTCTCCTCAAGTTGGTTAAGTGTTCTGTGAGAGGTGAAGAAGCTGACTAACGCAACCCTCATACTTGCTTGCATAGCACAGATATCTCTGAAAATACAGAAAATGGGGCTGGAGAGGTAGCACATACTGTTTCTGTAGAGGACCCAGATTCAAATCCTAGCACCAATGTCCAGAGGCTCACAACTGCCTGTAACTCTAGCTCCAGGGTATCCAATGCTCACTTCTGGCCTCTGCAGACAACCATATGCATCTGCACCTACCCTCACATAGACATACACATAATTAAATAGAATAATCTTTCTTTTAAAAGAAACCTCACTATGTTGAGAGCAGAGGAATTGGGTTGCTGGGGGACAGGAATGACAGAGACTGGCACCATGGACTCTTGACTTGAGACTTGAGGCCACGGAACAACAGTTAGATATTGTTGACATTTTAAAAAATTATAAAATACGGGGGCTGGAGAGATGGCTCAGTGGTTAAGAGCACTGACTGCTCTTCCAGAAGTCCTGAGTTTAATTCCCAGCACTCACATGGCAGCTCACAACTGTCTGTAACTCCAATATCTGACACCTTACACAGACATACATGCAGGCAAAATACCAATGCATATAAAATAAAAAAATTATAAAACACAGAAAATTTTTAAGACACATGATTTAAGCCTAGACTCACTCACCAGTGATATCATTTCTTGTGGCTCTTGGCTCAAAGTTCATGGCATACAAGTCAGACACAGTGACTGTGCATCCCTGCTTGCTCAGTTCTTCAACAGCCACTTTCTTCAGGGACCCATTTAAGGACTTGGGTTCTTGGTGTGCATAGATGATGAGCACTTTCTTACCTGTACCAGGGGAAGAGATGTTTCCTTTAAAGAGCACATCTTTTTGTCAAAACTCAGTGAAGACTAGGGTGAAAGTGATGGATAGGTTTATCACTGCACTGAAACAAAGGAACCAGCAACCATTTAAATGGGTGATAAGATAATATTTTAGTACTATTGTAGTGTGCTGTAACTTGGGCTTACTAATGCAAATGGAGTAGCTCCTATTTTTTAAATGCTTGGGACCAGAAATGATTTGGAATTTGGCTTTTCAGACTTTGCAAAATTTGTATAGACTTTATAAGTCAAACACCCCAAACTTTAAAATTCAAAATTGTAAATGCTCATGAATCCAATCTTTTTGACTCTGGAGATATGGTAATCATGTGCTCAAAATTGTATGTTTGGATTGGGATAGTCAACCTTTACTCACAAATACAATGAACTAAACCATGTCTCCTTAGAAAACATACAACTAAAAATCTTTAAAAAGCCTGCTCAGTTTGGATAGCCTTTATGACAAGTTTTAGCCTTTCTCTATAACAGAAAACAAAACAAAACAAAAAATAAAAGGAATTAACCTTCTGTGACTGGTGTATTCTGCTTTCACCTCCCCCAGGTCCATGGACACCTGACATTTAAATAAAGTAGGATGAAGCAGACCCTGGTGTCTTGAGGGAGACAGAGCCATGTGGAACCTCTTTTGGTGGTAACATTGAGATAAGAAGATTCTAAGAGCAGGCCATGAAGGCACTGCTTCTGTCATAAATAAGCATAAGGACCTGAATTTGGATCCTAGCACCCACCCAAGGGTGTCAGCACATGTCTGTAACACTAGTACTTAGTAGGGGGTAGGTAGAGATAAGAGAATACTGGGAGCTCAGAGGCTAGCCAGTCTAGGTCAATCAGGGTGCTGCAGATTCCATTACAGACCCTGTATTTAAAAAATAAGGTTGAGGGGCCTGAAGAGATGGCTCAGAGGAGCTCTTCCAGAGGACCTGGGTTCAGTTCTCAACACCTACATTGGCAGTTCACAATCATCTGTAACTGTAGTTGCAGAAGATCCAATGCCCTCTTCTGACCTCTGTGGATGCAAGACATGCATGTGGTACACAGACATACATGCAAACACTCATGTACATAAAAGAGAATTTTAAAAATCAGGTGGAGAATGAGTGAGGAAGATATTCAGTGTCAACCTTTGGCCTTCTCATGCACACACACACACACGGAAGTGCACCTGCATATGCATGTGTGCTTGTATACACACACGCGCGCGCGCGCGCGCACACACACACACACACACACACACACACACACACACACACACAGGAGCATGCATAGTAAAACTCGTGTGTGTACGGGTGCATGTCAATGTAAGTACACCTACGTTATAGAGGCCAGAGGTCTGTGTCAGGTGTCTTCTTCAGTGGCTTTCTACCTTATTTTTTGAGATAGTCTCTCATTGAACTGATTTGGCTAGAGTGGCTGGACAGAGAGCTCCAGGAATGCCTCTATCTGCATGCTGGGTTACAGATGAGTGCTCCTGTGCCTAGGTTTTGTGTGTGTGTTAGGAATTTGAACTCAGGTCTCATGTGTGTTTGGCAAGCACTTTACTGGCAATCTCTCTGGCACTAAGATGTTAAACTCTTGGTTTGAACTTTCTAGTCTAGGACCCTGAATAGAAAACACATGTTAGTTTGAAGCAAACAGTTTCAGGGCATTCATCTGAGTGTAAAGGTTGAATTCCATGTGTTGGGTTACTTACTAGGTTTTATTTCACTTTCTAATGCTACAGTGCTATAAAGGAACTGTACTTTAAAGGCTTGCCAAGAGGATGGATATAAATGAAATACCTACATCACTGTTTCTCAATTAGGGGCAGCATTACCAGTCACGGGCACTGCTGTCAAAGGTGGGGATGTTTCTAATTGTCATAACTGGTGGTGGAAGGGGTGCTTCTGGCATCTAATGGGCACAGCCCAGAGACAGTGCTAAATACACTATAAGATGGCACCTGTAAAACTGATCCCGTCTCAAATCAGTAGTACCAAGGGTGAAAAATCCAAAGCCAGGTAAAGGGACAGAATATAGCTCAGTAGAGTACTTTTCTGGCATGTACAAACAAACAAATATTGTAAAAGCAAAGGAAAAACCCAAATCTATACCATAACATGTACAATAAGGTAAATCTACATGTTTAAAGTGAAAGAATTACAATGTTATATATTACTGAGTAAAAAATAATGAGTTGTAAAATTACGTATGTGTCTCTGATGTGTTCATGTATATAATAAACACACACAGGAGCACTGGAGGTGGGCTCAGTGATAGAACATGTGCTTCTGGTGCATGTGGTGCTGAGTTTGGTCCCCACTACTACAGAAGGAGGGGAACGGTAAAGATGGAATCAAACCTTGGTCTAAAATAGAAGCCCATTTCCTCAGTTCCCCTTTTTGGGGAACTTTTTGTCCCAAGGATGGTTTCTGGACAATGACAGGATAGCCGTGCATCCCACTCTTTCTGGAGGAGGTTGAAATGGAAAAGGTAAAAATACAAAAGAAAATAATTACATGCAGTGATGTCATAAACCAAGAAGGTTCATATATGCATCTAGGTTGCTTAGGATTTTTAATAACAAATGATAGAATTTCTGGCTAAATGTCTTAGATCCCCATAACAGGTCATTACCTGCCATGCTGGAGGGGATGGATTCTCTGATTTGGAAGAGTAGCCCAAAGTTTCAGAACTGTCTCTCTTCTTGGTGACTGCAACACTCTGGAAGAGGAGGAATGGAAGATAGGGCTGAGGTCAGGATACCAAGTGTAGGCCTCACAGTGGCTGCTTCACAAACACATCTGAACACAGGCTTCTCAGAGGGCGAGGCAGCCTCTGGAGAAGTGGGCTCCTGGTATAAACCACATACAGTGCCAAACCAGCGCTTTTCTGTGTTTTCTGGAAGGACTTGAACTTTCCATGCAGGCAGCTGTAGAAGAACTCCTGGGAAATGAACCACAGATAAAAATTTGAGTGGTGGCTCCTCAGCCAGCCTTCCTGCACCCCAAGATTTCCCTTTTAGCTAGTGGGGCTGATAAGATGAAGGGTACTGAGGAAGTCAAGGGGGTGGTGTCAGTATGCATTACTGGGCCTTTTTCTCAACTATAAATAAGGCCAGTTGGGTGCTTCAGTCTTCCATCTAGAGTTACAGGGTGGCCCAGAGAAGTAAGAAAGATGGCACATATAGATGGTGGCTATAATGTAATAGGATTCTAGGGGGACCTTGGGTGGAAATCAGTGGTAGGACATGTGCTTAGCATATGCAAGGCCTGGAGTTTAATCTCCAGCACCTTCCTCTTCAGCAAAAGATTTTGGATAAAATGTTCTCCCTAATGGGCTGTAGAGACAAGGAGGCTTGTGTCGTCACTCTCTTGGCTGGCCATCTCCAAAACAACTTTCTGGAGGGAGGATGTCTTGGTTTGATGGTTTGCATTTGGTGATGCTGTTTGGAAAGGTTGGGGGTGCAGCCCTGCTGGAGGAGTAAACACTGGGGCAGGCTTTGGGTTAGATCACTGCCCCACTCCTGGTTCATGCACTTTGCGTCCTGCTTGTGACTGTAGATGTGAACTCTCAGGCCCCTGCTGCTGTCATCATGCCTGCTGCTTGCTGTCATGTTCCCTTGTCATCCTAGACTCTTAATCCCCTGAAGCCATGGGCCACAATAGACTCTGTTCTTCGAGTCACCTTGATCGTGGTGTTTTGTCACAGTGGCAGAAAAGTAACTAATATACAATATTTCCTGATATTGACAGGAAAAAACAAAACACTCAGATAAAAGGGAAAAACCAAACAGTCCAACTCAGAAATGGGTAAAGACTTGACCAGACTTTACCCCAAAGTTACATAAATGAGCTTTAAGCATGTGGAAAGGCATATTAGTCATTAGGGAAATATTATGGCTAAAATCAAATAGCAAGACTTGGTGGCAGGTAAAGAGACTGTTTCAGTGTTGGTAAGGTGTAAATGGTGCAGCTTCTATGGAAGGCAACTGAGAGGCTCCTTAAAAATTAAACAGGAAATCACTATGTTCTTCTCTAGTTTCACTTCTGATTATCTGCTCAAAAGAATCAAAAGTAGGATCTGAACAGGGCTTGGGGTATGGTAGAATATGCCAGTAATCCTGGATCAGGAGTTCAAGATCATCCTCGACCAGTGGAAATTGCTGGTGATGATGGCAGCAGTGATACCCTGAAGAAACACTTTACTGGGATGAAAGGTGTTTGCCACATTCAATAGAAAACCAATCAGTGTTACCATGCTCATATTACATGCTACAGGACTGGTGGGAGGATGGATTTATTTGTTCAAGGACAGCCTTGAGGAAAATGGAGGTGATTTCTCTGTCTTAAAACTTCGTTTGGTGATAGTGGTCGCATGCTAGGTGCTGAGGGCTTTTGGAAGGTACCAAGGGTTATGATGGGTCAGTGGGTGGAAAGCTCCATGCTGGATGACATCTTCCCCAGGGTACAGTCTGACCTTTTCCAAGTCAGAATTGACCTTGACCTCCTGGGAAGTCAGTGCCAAGTATTTTCTTTTCTGATGAGTACTATTTGCAAGTTAAATTCTTGTGAGCTGAGGGTGCTAAGGGTGCCCCTCCTTATAATGCCTTGTGGAAAGGATGGTCCTTAAGACTAGCAGAGGGGTTAGAGAAGGAGGTCAAAGTTCCTCCCAGGGTTCACACTGCATGTTTACAGAGCAGATCAAAAGCTTCATCTCTGGCAGAGCACTAATCAGGTGACTTTCTCATATCTCA
Source organism: Peromyscus eremicus (assembly GCF_949786415.1). Classification (NCBI taxonomy): domain Eukaryota; kingdom Metazoa; phylum Chordata; class Mammalia; order Rodentia; family Cricetidae; genus Peromyscus; species Peromyscus eremicus. The sequence continues at coordinate 29,633,816 of NC_081420.1, forward strand.
GAGTCACTAAACATGACATGGACACCACAAGTCCACATTTCCTCTGTCTGTCCCGTTACAGAAAGTGTGTCAGAACAGAGACAGAATAAATGGTGGTATGGAGCCAGCCATGCAAAAACCTGGAGCAAGAGAGAAGTCCAGGCAGGCAGGCAGGCCGGCAATCAAGTAAGGACCCAGTAAGAACTGAGCTGGAGAGTTCCAGAAACAGCAAGAAAGGTTATTTAGTTGGGCTGTGGTTTGAAGTGAGTGGTCGGGGATGCAGCCAAGGAGCTGGATGGGGAATAACCAAGTAAACAGGGCAGGGTAAAGATTTTTTTTTTTTTTTTTTTTTTGGTTTTTCGAGACAGGGTTTCTCTGTGTAGCTTTGCGCCTTTCCTGGAACTCACTTGGTAGCCCAGGCTGGCCTCGAACTCACAGAGATCCGCCTGGCTCTGCCTCCCGAGTGCTGGGATTAAAGGCGTGTGTCACCACCGCCCGGCAGGGTAAAGATTTTATCCTAAGATTAACCAAGACCTTAGGCAGAGAGCCCCATGGCCTGATCCACGTTTTCAGAGGTTCCCAAAGCCACTGCAGATGAACAAAATACATACTGAGATTCCCCAAGTGAGGGACCAGAGCCGCCTTAGTTGAGACTTGGACTGCAGCACCCCAGACACGCTGTTCTCTCTCTGCAGCTCCCCTTGCTGCACCATCCCTAGCTGTACCGTCAGCCCAGTTTCCACATTTACAGTAAATGGAGGGCGGGTGTGTGCATCAGAGTTTAATTTCCTCTTACTCAACTCTCCTAGAGTAAGAAATGGGAAGAAACATAGAGAAGTCTCCTGACACAGGCTCTTCACCCTCAGGCATAGAGATGAATTAATAGCTCTCCTTTGGCGGAAACTGCAAGTTAACCAGGTGTTTTGTTTCTGCTGTTGTTGTTTTGTTTTTGGTGGGAGACTGTGGTTGTTAACCAACAAGACACATGAAATGAGCTCTGATATTTAGAGGTAAATATAATTTTTTTTGGGGGGGGGGTTTCGAGACAGGGTTTCTCTGTGTAGCTTTGCGCCTTTCCTGGGACTCACTTGGTAGCCCAGGCTGGCCTCGAACTCACAGAAATCCGCCTGCCTCTGCCTCCCGAGTGCTGGGATTAAAGGCGTGCGCCACCACCGCCCGGCCAAAATATAATTTTCTTAACACCCAGCAGCTATTTTGATTTTTCATTGTATCATTTACTGTGCCTCTTTCTTCTACACAGGCAGGCTCTATGTTGGTCATTTGAACAGCTAACATGTCATCCTGTAGCGACATCATTGCCTGCCTGCTTTCTGTGATCACTTAGGTTACCACCACCACCACCACCCCCCCCCCCGCACCCCCCATCTGTATTTCACTCTACTAGAGGTTTCTATGATTCACACAAGTTCATTTTTCTATATCCCTGACTGAGATTTCCAGAGATGAGAGGTTGCTGAAACCAATAATTTCACATTAATAGTTACAGAAGCTGATATTTCTTTTGAGCCAGTCCTTGAAGGCAGAGTGAACCTCAGCTGCTTGAAGGCACCAGGGTAAGGGAAGGCACCGGTGTAGAAACTCGGCTCTGGGCTCCTCTTTGACTTTTACCCTTTGGTAATAAATATGCTCTCTAACAAGTGGGCTGACAAAATGCAACCGTTTGTATTAAGCAGAACCTGGGCCTAATGTGGTAACGTGGGCTGAAATTTTAAGAAAGGCTCAAGGTGCGAGGAACCTCCGGGACACGGGTCCACGGTCTAATTTGCCAGCTAAAACCCAGAAGGGGCCTCTTCTGTCCGGCATTCCCCCAATCCCCAAGGTCGCTTGCAGGAAGGACGTAGGATGTGCGCGCCCCAGGGAAAGCAGTGAACTGACTCTCACCTCGGCCTTCAGCAGGGAGCACTGCGCACTGTGACACCGCCAGATTCCTGGGCTTGAATGCCTAAAGCTTGCCTGCAGACACCACGGCTGCGCACTGGGACCCAGGGCTGCTTCCCCCGTTGGGCTCCGCCCCTCGCCCCGCCCTCACACTGTCCTCTGGCGGCCTGTGAGCAATAGCCCACCCACAACTCGGGCCTGTCAGTGTGGGATCGCTGGACTTCAGTCTTCCCTCCCCAAGTCTCCCTGTCTTGTTACCGCCCCGCGCTGGCTGGGCTCCCGTGGTCGTGGGCAGGACGGGTTTGGCTCCTTGCTGAGGGAGACTGGCAAGAAGCCTGTACTGGGAGAAGGGTAGAGGCGCCCTCCTGCCTTGTACTTTATCACACACAGCCACTGCATATATCCGGGTAAACAGAACAAAACGCCCACAGCGTAGTACTAGGCAATCAAAAAAGGAATGGGCCTTGAATACACCCAGCTCCAGTCCGCAGGGCATTTCCCAAAGAGCGGCCAGTCCCCCAAAGTTATTTACTTCATGATTCCTGAAAGAGCAAATTACAGGAATGGGGAATCAGAATAGTGGTTGCCAAGATTTAGGAGGGGAAATGCCTGCGACTATAAGAACAATCTTTGTGTTGAGGGGCGCATTCTTTGCTGTCCTATCCATGACGCATGGTAAGACCCTTGCCAGATGTCATCACTGAGGGAAACTGTGAAGAGGATCTATAGGTCCAAAATAGTTAATTAAAACTAAATGCTACAAGGCCAAGGACCTCCCTTAGAAGGTGGAAAGTCTTGGAACCAGTGCTGTAGCTGGCGAAGCTGGAGAAGGGAGCTGTTGGTTAGTGTAGGTGAATGTCTGTTTCCAGGCTGCTGTGGTTTGTGCTGCTGCCAGCCCATCTGTGATTTCGACCTCCCCAAGGCCCCTTCCCAAGCCCTTTGCTTTAATTCCTAGTGTCCTGCAATGGCCCTTTTCAAATAGATCAGAAACTGCATATGATGGTGCTAGCCTGTTATCCCAGGTATACTAGGAAGCTGAAACAGGAGAGTTACAAGTTCAAGGCCAGCCTGTACTAAGGAGACCTTGTCTCCAAAAAAAAAAAAAAAAGCAAGTAAACAACAACAACAAAATAACAACACAGAAAAAAGTTTCCATCTGTTTTGGGTTTGGGTTTTTTGTTTGTTTGGTGTGTGTGTGTGTGTTGGCTTTCTGGTTCCTACTCATAGTGACATCTTTCCAGTTCGAGGAGTGGTGGTGTGATCTCTCTGCTACCATTTTCCTTGTATCCAGAGGTGGGCACTTTTACTTCACTCCCCAGCACGGTCAGGGCTGCCTGTGAACCCCGACCTGGAGATAGTCTTCATTTGTAACAGAGCTGCAGGTATCCGGTGCCTCAGAACCTGTGGGCTCATGTATGACCGGAGTACAGCAGCATCAGTGACAAGAACTCTGGGCTGGGCAAGCTGCTCTCCACTGGGGACTAGAAGCTGAATGGTATTCTCTGGTGTTTATAATCGTGTGAGCTGAGTTGAACAGTAGGACAGTTCACCTGGAGCATCTTAAATGGAGTAACAGCTTTCCACCGATGTGCTATTGGGTTAGTTACAGCAAATAAGACTGACATTGCATGCTGAGCTCCAGGTGCAGGCCATGCTCTCAAAATGAGGTCAGATAGCACTGGTAACAAACATTGCTTCAAGGGACTTCCAGTTTATCACTTGTGTCACTTTAATGTTGAAGAAACATACAAGAACAATTAGGTATAGCAGGCAAGGAGGCAGAAAAACCTTCAGAACCTTCCTCAACGCCACCTCCACATATTTTATTTCAGAATAACTGAACACTGTGCAGCTACTTTAAAGATGGCCACACTAGTCAGGCTGCCTCTGACAGAGTTGTTGTTTGGGTTTATTCACCCCAATACCTGGCTCAGGTTTGTTTTTTATTAATAAGACCTCCTAACAATTCATGCTACATCTGGTGCCCAACGTTTGTGGTACAAATTCTCGAAAAAAGCTACTTGCCTATGGCCTTGCGGACCCCAGCTCAGACCCGAGCTACACGTTGCCGGTTGTGGTGATGCATGTTGGTAGGATTTGCTGAAGGAAGCAGAGGCAGGAGGATCCGGAGTTTGAGGCCGGCCTAGGAGGCTTGCTAAGGAGATTCATGCTACACAGGTCCTCTACAAGAGCAAGTGCTTTAACCCCTGAGCTGTCTCTCCAGCTCCTGTTTTGGACTCTTGATGATGTCTGTCCTTTGTTAATCTCTCCCCAGTTAGTGGACCTCCCAGTTTGTATTCCTCTTGGTTTGGAGGCTCTTTTGAGCTGTTTAGGTTCTGTTGAACCATATGGGATGGTATCTGTTACTTTTCTAGCTGTTACAATCATATACATGACAAGAAGAAATATAATGGAGTGGGGCTCACAGTTTAAGAAAGGATATGAAGTAACTAGTCACATTGTATCCACAGTTATGAGGCAGATAGATGACAGGAAATGGGGCTAGGATATACACTCTCAAGGCCAACCCCTACTGACCAACTTCCTTCAGCAAGGTTTCCCTTCCTAAAGTTTTCACATGCCTTCAACACCAAGTGATAAACATTTGAGCCTATGGGAAAATTTTCACATTCAAACCTCAACAGGGCTTTTATGATGTTGGAGTTCTGTTATTTGGGCTATTGCCATATGACAAGAAAGGCTGAAGTGAGTTGTAGTCTTCTGGGGCTCTTCTGAGCCATTTGAGTTTTATTGAATCCAAACACAGAGAACACAGAGAAACAAAGATGTTGAGGACATACCGATTATAATTTTATAACCGTAAAAAAGCATAGCAATAATCTAATAGGAATTTTTTAGTCTTAGTTTCCAGGGTTAACATTTTAATGTGGCAGACATTTGCTACTTTCCACATTAATATTTAGCAGCACCAGACACAAATAATTCCATCAGGAAGGAAGCTGATAATTAACATTTCAATTAGTTAACATGTTAGTTAGTTCTGGTTAAAGTGAAATCCTCAAATAACCAGTTTTTCTTTGGATCCAAATTCAACGGTTAACTGTCAATTTCCTGCATTCTGAAAGGAGAAGTATTGGCTCCAGACTTCCAAGACCAAGTTCCCAGAACAAGGAGATTTATTTGCCCCAGGGGGTCAGAGGGCAGGGATAAGGGACAAAGACAGGACTAGAGAGAAGGAGAAGGGAACAAGGGAAAGGGGGCAGTGGTATTTGTCCCTGAGGACAAAAGACTGCCTCTGGGTAGAGAGGAGAAAGATGCGGCCTGTCGGAAAATGACAGTTTGTAAAGGTACAAGGGGAAACCCTGTGTTAGGATGGGTATTTAATTTTAACTATGCGTGTTACTTAGGTGAGCCAAAGGGGCCTATTGATTGCTGGACTTCAGTACTAATAGCTGTACCTTGGTAGTCAGCCTCAGGAGGAGGAAGTGGCCAAATAACGGAACAGATCTTGGGGGCTAGTACAGGAAAGTAATCCAACAGTTTTCAGCAAGGCTGAGGGAATTGGGGAGAAGGGCAAGGCCTGCCAGAGCCACATGCTCAGAGTGGGGCTAGGATCCCTTCAAGAACTATTAACAACTAACAGTTAACTGGGACTTTGTTGTTTGGTTTTTTTAGGAATATTTTTTATTCTTTTGTATGTGAGTGCAGATGCATGTTCATGTACAGCCAGAGGTCAACATTAAGTGTCTTCTTCAATATGCCCCACCTTATATTTTGAGATAGGTTTCTCAATGAACAATGAACTTGGAATGCATTGACCTCAGGTAGGCTGGGGCTATTCTGTCCTACCCCTCTCCAGTCCTGGAATTACAAGTGAGTGCCACTACAATGCCAGCATCACTCTTAGGTCCTCATGCTTACACAGTAACCCAGCCAGGTCTACATAGTAAGACTGTCTCTAAAATACCTAAATAATAATTGAATTACACCCCCAAACTCTGACCTTACATCAGTACCTAAGATGTATATAAGGGGTCAGTGGACAATATGATTAGTATTTAAATATTTATTTTTATTTTATATGTATGAGTGCTTATCCTGCATGTATGTAGGTACACCACGTGTGTGCTTGGTACATGCAGAGGCCAGAAGATCCCCTGGAACTAGAGCTGCAGATGGTTGTAAATCATCATGTGGTTGTCGAGAATTGAACCTGGGTCCTCTGGAAAAGCTGCCAGTGCTCTTACCTGCTGAGCCATGTCTCCAGTCCAGGATGGTTAATCTTGATTGTCAGTTTGCTTGGATCTGAAATCAACTGAAAGACACCTCTGAACAGATCTGTGAGAACATTTCCAGGAAGAATTAACTGAGGAGAGAAGACTCTTCTCCAGACCGGGTGGCACTTTCCACCCAGCACTTCCCACAGCAGCCCAGAAGTAAAGAGGTCCAAGGAAAAGACAGTGGCGCTTGCTTGAGTGTGCTCATCCCTTTAATGTTGCTGCTGCCAGCACCTTCCCTGACGTCCAGAGATTCTCCAGGGATTTCAGAGGCTTTCAGTGTCAGATTGGGTCTGTTGAGCTGCTAGCCTCGAGGACTGAGCAGTGACTGGGTTCTCAGTGTTTTCACTGTGTAGACAATAATCTTTGGATTACTTCCGCTCTATTGTGTAAACTCATTAAATAAACCCCGTTATAACTGTAGGTTCTGTTCCTTTGGAAAACCCTGCCTAATAAACTGGACCTCTTTGTTCCTCTTTCTAGTAGCCACATAGGGTTGATCTCCTTTCCCTGCTTTGCATTGTTGCCTATCTCCTTCATTGGCCTGTTGAGGACGGATGCTTGAGCCTAGCTTGTTAGGGAAGCTAGGCTTAGACCTTGACCCTAAGAACTCCAGTAACAAACTGAGCATGTGACTGACTGACTAAGGTTGTGTCTGTTATTTGTGTCCCCTACCCCCCACTCCACCCTACACACACACTGAGCCAGACTTCCTGATCCAAGAGACCTGAAGGTAGCTATCATTTTGCTTTTTCACCCTCTCTCCCAGTTTTGTTTGTAAAGTTTCCCTTTAAAGTCAGATTAAGGCCTGCCTCAGGAGTCAGTGTGGTAAAACCAAGACTTACCCCTTGTAACCAATGAGCCCCTCCCCCTTGCGCAGGCACACCCTGTCCCTTACACTGTCCTGGGAACTTCATAGCAAGAGAACTCAGGGAAGAATTAAAACTATGCCCCTCTTCCGAAGAAGATACCCTTTCCTTCACTAGGTGGCACCATTTGTTACATGTCCTCTTGCCTATGTCTGAACTGCCCCAAGCAACCCAAACTAGGGTGATTTAGTTATGATTCCTTGACCTTCAGTAAGTAATTCCAAGGGCTCACTTTTGATTTGACCTGCAGAATATTTATGTCCCCTAACTGCTTGCTACATGCATATCTGATCTTCAGTGTAAGCCTGGGCTGATGAGGCTGAACTTCTCAGTTACAGCCTGGCTGTGGTGGTATTGTGTTCCCCAAAATATTGTGCACCCTAATAAACTTATCTGGGGTCAGAGAACAGAGCAGCCACTAGATACAGAGGCTAGAAAATGGTGGCACTCACACCTTTAATCCTAGCCTTCTGGAGGCATGGATCTCTGTGAGTTCAAAGCCACACTGGAAACAGCCAGGCATGGTGACTCACGCCTTTAATCCCAGGAAGTGATGTCAGAAAGCAGGAAGGTATATAAGGCGTGAAAACCAGAAACTAGAGCTGGTTAAGCTTTCAGGCTTTTGAGAAGCAGTTCAGCTGAGATCCATTCAGATGAGGACTCAGAAGCTTCCAGTCTGAGGAAATAGGATCAGCTGAGGAATTGGCCAGGTGAGGTTAGCTGCAGCCTGTTCTGTCTCTCTGATCTTCCAGCATTTACCCCAATACCTGGCCTTGGGTTTGATTTTATTAATAAGAACTTTTAAGATTCGTGCTACACCTGGCCAGCTCCATTGTCTGGCCTGACATGGAACCCTGATGGTCTTATCAGGCCATTTACATAAAGAAATGATCAGGGAAGGTCCAACCAAAACTATATAATGGTCTGTCTACTGGATGGAATGACAAAAGCCATTATAGAACTCCTTCCTTTGTTAAGTCACTGAAAACCCTGCTCTCTTTCAGTCTAGGCTAGCTGCAACCAGATATACATATCTGGATCCTGAGAGTCTGAGGGTGCCAACCCATTCCTGACTGGAGGTTTTATAAGCCAAGCCCCTCCAGAGACAGGGCAAAAGCTTCAAAAACTAGATCAAGGAGCCCTAGAATCCTTTGACTGCTTTAATAAATGTGTACATCCAAGTCTTCGGTGACCAGGAGGTGACCTCAAGAGCCAGAAGGAACAAACTGGGAGAGGACAGAGATAAAAGACAAATCCAGTTCATGTCAGATGCAGCTCCATCCCTTTCGACCTCAGGAAACCCTAGAGCTCCATCTGGTGGTAATTCATGCTACGGCTGGTCTGTCCAATCTTTTGGCTTCTCTGTCCCACACTGGAGGAAGAATTGTCTTTGGGTCACACATTAAATACACAAATACAAAAGCTGATGAGAAAAAAGGGGCCTGTATATTATTTTCCTAACATTTCCACCACTGCAGAGAAGGAAAAAGTCCTCACATAACAATCTTAATTATGTTGTGTCTGTTCATAACTGTCTCAAAATCACCAAGCAGAACCATGCGTGGTAGAGAGCGTCTTAAATCCCAGAACTTGGGAGGCAAAAGCAGGCTGATCTTTGAGTTCGAGGCTAGCCTAGTCTACAGAGTGTGTTCCAAGACAGCCAGGGGTACACAAAGAAACCCTGTCTCAAAAATAAGATAACTAAGCAGGTCCAAGGTTTTCAACACCGCCCCCCATAGTGAACATACGTAAAAAATAAAAGTTTACTTTTCAAGATTATTTTTAATGTACGTAAAACAAGGAGACACGAGGGTAACAGCCTAGTGTGCTGTTTGACATTGCACTTGGGGATCTAGTGCCTCAGCAGCTCCTTTGATGGAAGTGTAATAGTTGTGAGTCTGTGTGAGCTCACAGGTGCTTACGAGGTATTTCGGTTCTGATTTTACTAGATGTATTCATTCTCAAAAATACTTGCATGTGGTTGCACATGCCTTTTTTAATCCTAGCACCACGGAGACAGAGGCTGATGGATCTGTGAGTCCAAGTCCAGCCTACAGAGCTAGTTCCAGGACAGCCAGGAACACACAGAGAAACTCTATCTTGAAAAAAAAAAAAAAAACAAAAGACAAAAACCAAAAAAACTTGTTCAACAAGCAATGACATGAATTGATCATGATTGAGAATGGAGGGATAATTGTGTCTAGAGAGACAGGATCTAGAAAAGCGGAGTAACGAGATTTAACCAAGTTTTTCCTTAGGTTAAATGTCAGATTGCATCTTTGTGCATTCTTCTTGAAAATTGGTATGTGACATATTTATATGGACTGAAAATGGAGTTGAAAATATATTAAAATGTTGATTATTTTCCTAGAAATCTTGAAATTTGTTTTCAAATTCTGGTTACATTTTGAAAAACAGGGCTACATATTTTCACTGTTCACAGGGCTATGTAGCACAAATCTTAAAAGGTCTTATTATTAAGAACAAACCTGGAGCTGGGTATTGAGGTGAATGCTGGAAGATCAGAGAAGCAGAACAAGCCACAGCCACCTCACCTTGCCAATTCCTCAGCTGATCCTGTTTCCTCAGACTGGAAGCTTCTGAGTCCTCATCCAGATGGATCTCAGCTGAACCGCTGATCAAAAGCCTAAAAGCTTAACCAGCTCTAGTTCTAGTTTTCACGCCTTATATACCTTTCTGCTTTCTGCCATTACTTCCTGGGATTAAAGGTGTGAGTCACCATGCCTGTTTCCAGTGTGGCTTTGAACTCACAGAGATCTGGATGGATCTCTGCCTCCAGAAGGCTAGGATTAAAGGTGTGAGTGCCACCATTTTCTGGCCTCTATGTCTGTCTAGTGGCTGTTCTGTTCTCTGACCCCAGATAAATTTATTAGGGTGCACGATATATTGGGGAATGCAATATCACTACAGGGCTATGTTTAGAAATGCATACAATTGTTGGCCTGAATTTGAGCTTGCCATGATCTTAGCTTTATTTGGAGCGATGTTATGATTTGAAACATAAGTATTGATAGATTGATTGTCACCTTGAAGGTGCATGTTTAACTCATCTAAATGAATAGTTGAATCTACTAAAGAGGCTAAGCCTGTAAGCCAATATTTCAGATTTATTTTATCATATGTGTGTGAGTGTTTTGCCTACATGTATGTGCACCATGTACATGCTTGGTGTCCAAAGTAGCCAAAAGAGTGTGACAGAGTCCCTGGAAATGGAGCTACAGACAACTATGAACTGCGATGTGGGTGCTTGGGATCAAACCCAGGAAGAACAGCAAGAACAAGTGTTTTTTTTTTTTTTTTTTTTTTTTTGGTTTTTCGAGACAGGGTTTTTCTGTGTAGCTTTGCGCCTTTCCTGGAACTCACTCAGTAGCCCAGGCTGGCCTCGAACTCACAGAGATCTGCCTGGCTCTGCCTCCCAAGTGCTGGGATTAAAGGTGTGCGCCACCACCGCCCAGAACAAGTGTTCTTAGCTGCTGAATCATCACCTCTCAGCCCTGCTTCTGAATTTTAAGGGTAGTCTTGGCAGCTGTCCTTGGCCAATGTATACTTCTTTGTCTTATATCCCAGTAGGGAGAGACAGAAGATGAGGTGTACTCCTGGGGCCATGGGGCACCTACAACTGGGGAAAGGAAAAGGAAAAGGAGACCCTGAATCGGATTTGTCAAGGCCATGCTCAATCTCCCATGGAAGTCTGTCCATCATTTCCAGTTGCTCAAGGGAAGAAGGAATCACAGCATATGGGGCCCTTGTTAAGAGAGATAGGAAAATCGAGAATCATCCTGGGTTTACCTCTCTCTTCTGGCTGGTTCACCAAGTGTTATAGGCATGGATCTGAGTCACATGCTGAAGTACCCAGATCCTTGTGTACTACAGTAAAGAATTAGACCAGAGATGGCTAGAAACAGAAGTTGAGACAGTTGAAGAAAGAGAAAACACTCCAGAGAATATGAGTATGCTAGTGAGCCAAGCCCCCCAAAGCACTGAGCCACGAGCCCCATGACCCTTTCTAGGTCATTTACACAGCCCCCGCCTGTCTCATGTTTGTGTGTTGTGCTTTTCTTGTGTATGAAGTCCAGGAGAAGCAGCCCTTCCTCTTTCTCTGCCAACTGGATTCTTCGATGTTAATCTTGACGCACCTGTCTCCTGTCACTCTTCCCCGCCCTGCTCCTACTCTGCTTAGGGTCTCTCCTCACTGTTGCAATAGCAGTTATCACTGCTGTTACATACCTCTTACCCTGCCTTCCGGGAATCACCACACAGTGTCGTTTTTTGGCTGTTGGGACTCTTACCCTGAGTCCTGCTCACTGCTGCCTCCCGTTACCACCTTCTCAAATACATCTTTGATCTGCTCCAGCAACACTTTCCCTTGCTGGCATTGACTACCTCTAACTCCTGATGGACTCTAGCAGTTATTCAGCTTCTTCATTCAAATGAACCCACTAAGCCGTATCTCTCCATATATATTTCCAGTGAACTCTCCTGGAGTGGACTCTCTCTTAACTGAATCTAAACATATATTTTGTCTCCTTATGTCTCCTTGCTCACCAGTTGAGGGTGTAGTCTTACAGTTATGGTCTCCTAAGTATGGCAGCCCAGGGGCTTACTTGCCTCACTGGAACGCTGTGCTTTGTCTGGGTCAGTCAAGTGGAAACAGTGCACTACATTGTTAAAAGTCCAAAAGCCAACTATTACTGAAGAGGGCCAGCCTCCGAGAGCTGGCTCCTGTGGGAGGGCACAGAGGCTGGCTCTCCTGGTTAGTGCCTCATCTAGATCTGCCTGCTGGCATAATTTCTTCTCCTTTTTGGCCCTTGCTTCCTTAATCTTCTAATGTGATTGGTATCTTCCAAATCACAGGCCATCAAGCTCCAGATGGTTTTAGAGTATCACCCATGACCATCAGCTTCAGTACCTGCCTCACACCCCTGAAATCATGACACAGTGCTGTCTGTGATGACCACCCCTTCCCCTCTCAAAAATGCAACTCAAGCCTTTCATGCCTCAAGGTCCTACACCCCTATGACAGACCAACAACGTCAGTCGGGCCCTCAACATCCCTTCTCAGCTCTGAAGCAGGTCCCAAAGAGAGAAGAACTTGATCTAGTGTCAGTGACTTGACCTTGCTGATCTGTCAGAGGAAAACTGTGGAGACACAAAGGCCAAAAATAAAAGCACACCCCACCCTTCAACAGTCAGAACCTGATTGCTTCTAGCCTGACCCAGTAACTTGTGATCAGTAACTTTTGCATCATGGGATCCTCCTAATGATCCATGGGGCCTCACCCAAGTGGCCAGGCTCAGGAAGGACTAATGCTGCTGCAAATATATTACTTATCAGGATAGTGATACGGAGACTTCCTGTCTGTCCAGATATGATATCACACGAACGCCCCATGAACTAAGACCAGATAACTTCCTCCCCTGTTATAAAGGGACCCCTTCCATCTCAGCAGGGAGATTCTCTCTGAGAATTTTCTTTCTTTCTTTCTTTCTGTGTTTCTGTTTCTCATGTACTACACATTCTTTATTAAGCCTCATATCAGTTCTGATTTGGTAAACAGTTTCCCCCTACACTGTCAGCTTGTTATCCAGCAGGCAGAGGAAGGAAGACCTCTAGATTTACCTTCTATTTTACCAGTTGAACAGTAAAACCTCACCCTATTTGGCTCACTTTGAGGACAGAAAGTACCTAAATAGTAAGACTTTCCAGAATGCAGAGGGCTTTTAGGGATTGACACTTAACGTTAGATTATTTGTACTTTTGTTATTTTATGTATTTACTTTTGGGAGAGACAGTGTCTCATGTAGCCCTGGTTGGCCTGGAACTCCGTATGTAATGGAGGATGACCTTGAATTTTAGATTCTACTCCCTCTACCTAAGTGCTGGGAATGCAGGCTTGCACACTTCCCCAAGTTTTATGTGATCAAAATCAGGGTTCAGTGCAAGGAAAGTAAGCACTCTTCCAACTCACATACATCCCCAGCTCAGTTTGTGTTATGAAAAAACTATAAAAATATCCTAAGGTTGAGTGAAGGTCTCGAATAGGAAACATGGGAATGATAACAAGAAAACAAGGCTGCAGGACTCTGCCAGTGCAGACTAGATAAACTGCCCAGTGAGAGTGACTGCGTGTGCATATCGCTGCACCAACAGATTGTATGTGGTTTGGTTAGGTTCCTTACTTGCTGAGCCAGGAACACAATGTGAGCCACACCCTGCGGCCTGACAGACTGGTCATCTTAGGTTAAGTTGTCACTTGACCTTTTTCTACCACTCCACCCCAATCCCACCCACTCCTGCCCAGCCTGGGCCCCACATGGTTCAATCAGGGATTCTTCTCTCAGCAGTCCAGGCCACAAACCCTCAGTCAGGCCCTGAGCAAATTACCCCTGAGCCACAGCCCACTGAGTCCCAGGCCTACCTCAGCCCCTGTCCTGTCCCTTCTCCCTTGTCCAGCCTCCACCACTACTCCTACCTTCTCCTCAGAGTTCTGACCTCTGAAGTCTCAACTCTCCCAAGTATGTGACTTCATCCTATTCTCAGGACCTCAGCCGGGGGGTGCCCCGGCCTCTAGCACAGGCCCCATTCCCAGGCATGCTGGCCCTTGAGTGCGCAGCTGTGCTGGTGTGTGAGAGCTTCTGCCTAGGGTGCAGTGAGTGGATCGTGGCTGTGGGTTTCACACTCCGGCTGCAGCAAATGGGGACTCCTGTCTGGCTGGACTCAGGGATAATTGGGAGGAAGGGACACTCCAGGAGTGGGTGGAGCCATGGAACCTGAAGTTTTCACAAGTTGCTGGCACCCTTGGGCAATACAGGACTAGGCTTGGGTGGCCTTAGGTCCAGACAAGGAAAGGCCACTCTCCCTATGACCCATATGCCATATTCCTTCAGTGACCTGGAATCATGACTGTCCTTACCCTGGCTCTTTTCAGAGCAGGCAGATTCCTCTTGTTGATTCATCACGATTTGTCTCTGACTCACCTGTCATTTCCTCTGGGTGTCTAGGGACATGACACTGCCATCCTGACCTCACCTCCCTGCCCTGCTCTCCACAGAGGTCACAGGTTTCCTCCAGTACCAACAGATCCAACCACTTGCTCAGAAGGCCCAGCCAGTGCATTCCTGCTCTAGGCCAGACTAACCAGCCTCACCCTGCTTTCTGCTCTGTTCCCCAACCCTGGTGCTTCAGGCCTGTTCACAGAGAATCTGAGCATCTGACTCTACTTCCCTCCCTTTTGTCACCCTGTAAAATCCACTCACACCTCTGCCTCCTCACTGTCCTCCAAGAACAAACTGCACCCCCTTCCCCTCCTATTGGAAGGATGTTGCACTCAACTCTGGACACCCACTTCTGTCCTACAGGGATTCCTCATGGCCCCAAACCACTCAGGTCCTTCTTTAGAACTAGCCCCTCTTTTTGTCCTTAATAACTTATTTCTCTGCCCTCTCCTAGTCAGCTTCTAGCTGTTTTCTCTCCATTCGCCCTGTGTGTTGGCATTCATGGGAATCCTTTCCCTCCCTGAGAAATCCTCACTGAGGCCTGTGACTTCAAGCTATATGTATTTAACAGTCACACTGTCACTTGGTACATAGACCTCTCTTGAAATCCTGTGGCACCTCAATCTTTGCATGTCAAAACTGAAATGGATTCTGGATCTGGTGGCACAGGCTTGTTGTCCCAGCTACATGGGAGGCAGAAAGAGTTTGAGTCTATCCTGGGATTATTTAAGACCAGCCTGGGTGACTTAGTAAGACATTGTCTCAAAGTATAAAGTAAAAAGAGGGCTGGGATGTAGCTCAGTGGTAGAGTGCTTACCTAGCTTTCAGGAGACCCTGGTTCAGGCCCCAGCACTGAAACAAACAAACAAACAAACAAACAAACAAACAAACAAGGACTGCTGAGCAGGCTTAGCTGGCTAAAGTATTTGCTCTGAAATCCTGACAACCCCAAACCTATCTAAAGGTGGGAAAAGGAGAACCAGCTTCACAGGTTTGTCTTCTCAACTCTACAGGTGCATGGGCTATGAGCCCATCCCCCTTAATAAATGTGATCTTTAGAGATGTGTTCACTTTTCTGTTTTCCCACCTCGCTTGTCCACCCATTCACAGCTGGACCAAGTCAGACATCTGAGAGTCATGCTAGAGTCCTTCTTCCTTACCCACCTAGTCCACACGCCCCAAGGCTGTCTGTCCTCTTCTGTAATAGCTCATTACTGTGGGTCCCTCTTAGCTCCCTTTATCCTAAGAATGGCAGCATTGTCCTCTGCCTCCTTCCCACTCCAGCCAGGCTCCTGCACTGCTGGGAAGCAAGCTTTCCTAGCCAGATTCTGCTGTTTGCTTTTTCTTTCCCTCCCTCCCTCCCTCCCTCCCTCCCTCCCTCCCTCCCTCCCTCCCTCCCTCCCTCTTTCTTTCTTTCTTTCTTTCTTTCTTTCTTTCTTTCTTTCTTTCTTTCTTTCTTTCTTTCTTTTTTTGTTGAGACATAGCCTTGGCTCTTCTGGAACTCACTCTGTAGACCATGCTTGCCTTGAACTCATAGAGATCTGCCTGCCTCTGCCTCTGGAGGGCTGGGATTAAAGGCATTTACAACTATGTCTAACTCTCTAGCTTGTTTTTTGTTGATGTGATAAATAAACTTCAGGATGAAAAGCAGCTGGAATATTCCCTCCTGTTTATCTTGTCATCTCTTCAGCTTGTCCTCATTCTTCAGTTCTCAGTTCTGTGTTAAGGACTCTGACACATATTCCCAAAGGCAAACTTACTGTTCTTGCCCCTTATATTCAGCACTGGTACTGCACATAACACACCATATTTCATCTGTGTGCACATCTGTACTGAGGCCGAGACTGTGTCTTCTCTCTCTCTGTCTCCAAGTGGCTCCTGGCCCATTCAGTAAGTAGAATAAGTCTGTGGAACAAATGAAACAATTACATCATGTGTGGAAATTCACTGGTACCATTTTTCCAATTGTAGGCAGTTCATATAATAAAGCCATCAAAGCCAATGATCAATCATCAAACTATCCAAAGAATAGGAGTGTAAATGTTCTAAAGGACTTTGACTATGACATTATATAGTTATCTTGCAGGCTAGGAAATACCCCTGTCCTTGTGAAGGTCTAATATTTTATTTAGACACGCTAATGGCCCTGGAAAACAGAAAGGTCAGTGTGTCTTTTTGGAGAGAAAGTCCGGGGAATGCTGCAGTGATAACTAGACAATAGAGTCCTGTTCTACCTAATCGCTTTCTCCTTGACTTAGCAAACAGATGCCTTCCTCACAAGAGGCTGGAGTTCTTTGGTTCTGGGTAGGGTGGTGCCGTGCTTTGAATGTCCCCAACAAAACTCATGCTGAAGCCAATCCCTCAAGTTAGGTATTATAGGAGATGGGGGTCTTTATGGAATGATTAGGTCATGAGAGCTTTGCTGTAAGTGGGATAATTCATTCATGTACTAAAGGATTAACCATCTTTCCTCCCATCCTGCTTTTCAAAACAGAGGTTTTCTGTGTAAGCCTGGCTGTCCTGCCACTCTGTAGAGAAGGCTGGCCTCAAACTCACAGAGATCCACCTGCCTCTGCCTCTTGAGGGCTGGGATTCAAGGTGTGTGCCACCACCTCCCAGTTGAAATGGGCTATCTTGAACGGGTCTGTTCTAAAGCCTGTTCATCCTTGCCTTTTCTATGCATCCCATCCACAGTGTCAAGCTCTATACCTCATCAGGACTCTGCAGAGTCCACACCAACAAGAAGACCCTCACTAACATACAGTCCCTCATTCTTGGACATCCTGTCTTCTAGAATCACAAGCTAATTAAGTCTCTGTTCTTTATGAAACTATATTGTCTGTAGTAGTCAGTCATGTTAACAACAATGACTAAGAGAAGTGGGCACTGGGAACCAGAGCTTTCTGTCTTCATGTGAAAAGAATGGAAACATTTTAGCCATTTCACCAAGGAGGAGTAATAAATGATATGTATGTCTCATACCACTTTCACTTTCATTCTAGAATACCCAAGCTAGCATTTTGTAATTTAACCTATTGTGTGACATCCAAATGAGATTTTGTGATGGTTAGCTTTAATTGTCAACTTGGCACAGCCTAGAATCACCTGGGAAGAGAGTCTGCATGAAGTATTGTCTACATTGGGTTGGCCCTTGGGCATGTCTGTGAGGGAGCGTCTCATTTAAGTCAGTTGATGTGAGAAGACCCTGCCCACTTAGGGTGGCCCAATTTCCTAGGCAAGAGTTCCTGAACTGTTAAGAGTAGAGAAGTTGTGTGGAACACCATCAAGCAAGTGAGCTTACAAGCATTCGTTTCTCTCTGTTCTCCTGTGGATATGATATGACTAGCTAGCTGTTCCTGCCTTGATTTCCCCATTATGATGGACTGTACCCTGGAATTGTGAGCTGAAATAAACCCCATTTCTCCCTAGGTTTTTTTTTTGTCAGGGTATTTTATCACAGAAATGAAATTAGAATAATGTTCAAGGAGACCATTACATTTGATCAGGGAAATTATCTTCTAGGTCTCTAAGACCACCTGGCTATAATGCAAGCCCCAAATATAGTCTCTGTCTCCCAGAGCTAGAGTGGCAGGGAATGGAGAGGCTGGTGTTCCTAGGCACCACTCACAGGCTGCCTGAAATTAGCCTCGTAATATTCAAGCCCTGCTCACCACAGGTTTACTGCTATTAATTTTGTTATTTTATTGTCTTACTGATTGTGTGTGTTACAGAGTAGAATATTTGTTTAACTATGTAAAGATGTGTTGCATTTGTTTTACCTTGCCTGCCCAAGGCACCTGATTGGTGTAATAAAAAGCTGAACACCAGTAGATAGGCAGTAGATGGATAGGCAGGGCTGGCAGGCAGAGAGAATAAGTGGAGGAGGAATCTGGGCACGAGAGAGACTGAGGGAGAAAGAGAGGGAGATGCCACAGGCCAGGCAGGCAGCCACCGGTCATCCAGACATGAGAAAGCAGGAGAGTAGGACATACAGAATGAAAGAAAAGTAAAACCCCCTGAGGCAAAATGTAGATGAAGAGAAACAGGTTAAAATAAGTTATAAAGGCTGGTGGAATAAGCCTAAACTAAGGTCAAGCACTCATAACTAATAATAAGTCCCCCTGTTATAATTTGGTGGCTGGCAGTCCAAAAAAGGCTGCTCTCTCTCTCTCTCTCTCTCTCTCTCTCTCTCTCTCTCTCTCTCTCTCTCTCTCTCTCTCTCTCTCTCTCTCTCTCTCTCTCTCTCTCTCTCTCTCTCTCTCTCTGTGTGTGTGTGTGTGTGTGTGTGTGTGTGTATGTGTATGTGTATACTAAGAGTTTCCTTGTAATGGATACCCAGTCAAGACTCGTGTGGTCAAACACTAGGTTTCTCTGACTTGGTACTTGAGAGAGCAGTTTTCCTGGCATCCTCATGAACCTCCCTTCAGCAATGACCCGAGACCTCTTGACCAATCAGCTGGACACCTGCACTCTGTCTAGCACAGGACAATCCCCTCTTCATTTGCATTTTGAAACAGATTACCCAGTGATACTGGAGTAGATGAGATGAGCTTCTTTTGCCATGGAAAAAGAAAAGCAGAGAAGAAAGACAGAGAAGCAGGCCATTCAGAAAGCTAATCGTCGAGAATTTTGTAATGGGGGAGTTTGTTTTCAAAGTGGCTGAGCACAGACAGTCTCCAGTCTGAAGTCGCCCTGCTGAGGTGATTGGGGATTTTGTGGAAAAGGAGGTAGGATTGCCCAGGTCAAAGGGAAGAGTGACTATAGAGCAGTGACCGTGCTTTTACCCTGGTACTCCGTCTTCAGGACTCTTCACGGGACGACATTCTGAAAATGGTGTGTTAGCGTGGGTTAGGACAGAGTTTCCAGACCCCTGGAGCCAAGTCTCCTGTCAGAAGTCTGAAGTGAAGTGTCAGTATTTACAGTAAAAATGGGAAGGTTGGGCCTGGAGAGATGGCTCAGCACTTAGGAGTACTCACTGCTCTTGCAGAGGACCTGAGTTCTGTTCCCAGTGTCCACTGCAGGCGGCTCGCTACTGCCTGTAACTCTGCCTCCAGGGCATCTGACACCCTCCTCTGGCCTTCACAGGCACTTGCACACACATGACACACACACAATAACACACACTACACATAAACATTTAAAAATAAAATAAATATGACACTATGATTTAAGCTTGTAAATCCCAGGTACTCAGGGGGTTGAATCAGGAAGATCACAAGTTTAAGGCTTACCTGGACCAGAAAGTAGGTTCAAGGCCAGCCTGGGCAGCTCAGTGAGTCCTAGTCTAAAAGAAAAAAGGGTAAGGATGTAGCTCAATTGCACAGCAACTTGCCTGGCACCTGCAAAGCTTTAGGTTCAATACTAAGTGTGGGAGAAAAGAAAAAAGAAAGAAAGAGGGGTGGGTGAGGGAGGGGGTAGAGATGGAGAGAAGGAGAGTTGAGAAAGGGATAAAAGAAGGAAGGGAGGGAGGAAGGAAGGAAGGAAGGAAGGAAGGAAGGAAGGAAGGAAACAAAAATTACTTTCAAGTTCCTGAAACTGAGGCAGCCTTTACCTTGTTATAGCCTGACTCATCAGCATATTGCCAGTGTCGTTCTGGGGAAGATGTGTGTGCTGAGTTATTCTAGCTTTAACACAGGACTACTTTTGCCTCAGAGCAAGGCCACTGCTGCCATGAACAGACAAGAGGGAATTAACCTGAATAAACTCTGCCTGCAGTCTGTCCTAGGGCAACCTGACACCACTGTAGAGAATTCCACTCTTGAAAGAGTAGGTCGACACCCTTAGAAGTTTGGCTCCCTAGTAGCCCATACCTGCCTTGCCTAGACAGCCAGTCCCCCAAAGACACAAACAATTCTGTAAAATGTATTCCTCAGCAAAATAATAGATGTCTGCCTAACCGGTAAGAATCGAGCTCCTAATTAGTGTCCCAACTGGTAAGACTGGAGAATCAGGGCACTGTCACATTGAAACACTGCCAGACTGCTGTCATAGAAACACCCCCTTCTGCCACCAGCCCACCAATAAAACGATCCTGTTACAATGCCTTGCTTGCTCACTGTAGCTGTACTTCAACATATCTAGTAAACTCTAATTCTGCCTTCTGTGTTTGGTGAATTCATTCATAGCCCATGTAACTCTTGCTTGTTAATGAATTTCACGCTTGTTCCTGGCATGGCACATTTGTTTTATCTTCAGCAGTGTTAGATGGGCATAACTGATACATGACTGCAATTATAGTACTTTGATGGCTAAGACAGAAGGCTTGCTATTTCAAGGCCAGTCTGAGACAGCAAGACCCTGTCCCAGAAAAGACAACTGGCTTGGTGTTAGGAACATAGTTAAAACCATCTTATGTGACTTGGAGTAACATGCTTAAGCTTGCCATGCAGCTCTATTGAAAGCTAGTCCTCAGAAGCAAGCCACCCTGCAGCTCAGATACCAGCCTAACCAGGAACCAGCTAATGAACCACCCCATATGAGCCCTGACAGCATAAATCCACTGCTCAGTGAAATGATATAAAAGTTGGAACTTTGGGAATGGTCTCTAGGCTTCCCCAGCATCTGTGTTGATACTAAGCAGCAAGAGGGCTTGAGACTGGGCATGGCTGTTGCTTCAGTGACTTGAACTCCCAGCGCTGTTGCTGGGCTCACACAGTCCACTTGCCAGTGCTAGCCACTGGCCTATACTCTCATGGACCTCTTACAATCTCCACTAGGGCCATCCTACCAGCCTGCCACAACTGAAGGACTTCTCTGTGAATGTGAGTCAAGCCTGCAAGCATCTGAAGCATCCTCACTGGAGATTCCCCAGTGGAACCCTGCAGCAGCATTTTCTGCCTAACCAACTGTTGCCTTCCTGGTGAGATGTCTGCTTCACTCGTACATTAGCGCAGTATTATTAGGAATGTTTGTGTGAGTAAGCCAAGGATATTTGAGAGGCAAATCTTGTGTGGACAGCCTGACTGCTGAGTGCCTTACAGCCCACAGGCTGTGCCCTCCCCACTGGTCATGGTAGTTCATGTCTGTAAGCCCAGCATTTGGAAGGCTGGCAGGAATATTGTTAGGAGACTGAGGTCAGCTTGAACTCCATAGTGACTTCCAGACAGAGTGAGTAGAAGACTGTTTAAAACTGTAACCAAATCCCCAAACAAACAAAAAACATGCAAAGCTAGTTGGAGACTACTAAAAATGTGTGGATACAAGACCTCTGAATGGTTTTGCTAAAATGTGAGTAAGAAAAAGCAAGAGAAGCAGCAGGACTCACGTAAGTTTGGTTTAGAGTTCTTGAACTCTTATGACCAGGTGTTCTTTAAAAAAGATCTCCAGGTAACAAGATTCTAAAATTTAAGTTTTAAATACAAGAGAATACTTTCAATAGTGAAGAGACAATTGAAACTCAGGTCATGAAAACCGTCTTCCAGGTTTCTGGCACAGTGGAACCTGCAAACCTCATGGCCCTGCCCCTTCTGGGCACCTGTCTTCCAGGTGCTCTGCTACTGTGTTGAGCTGGGGAGTGCAAATGTCACCTGAGCCCTGGAATAGGAGGCTGATTAAAAACAAAAGAAAACTTAAAGAGAAAGAACAGCAGCACCACTGCTGTGCTCTTGAGAAAACCGTTTTCCAGTTTGGGTTTTCTGTTTTATCAGACAATTTCTATATTTCCTAGTATTTTGCTAGCTGTTTCTGATTGTCACAATTCAAAAGGCAGATGATACACTACACCCCGATGTGACCTTCAACACAGTCCTTCCAGCCCCTTCCGGCTCTGGTTGGCTGTCTCCCTCCAGTTCTTCAAGCTGCTCCTTGAGTGCTTTGTGCTTCTCTTATCTTTGCCCAGGCCTGACTACACTAAGTTTGCTGTCTGCCTTCTAAAGATGCTGATGAAGGAACCCAGCATGCATTGCACACTCTCAACCACTCAGCTGTGTGCCCAGCCCACAACTTTTAACTTTTTTTTTCATTTATTTTTGTTTTTAGTATAATATTTTAAAGTTTATTCTTTGAAAATTTCCTATATATGATATATATTTTGATCATATTCCCTCCATTTCCCTCTCAACTTCATTTCCTCCTCATTCTTTTCTTTCTTCCTTTCTTTCTTTTAAAGAGAACCCACTGGGTGCAGCTAGTGCTATCCATGTGCACCTGGGTATAGGTTGGCCTTTAGCTCATAGGCAGTCTTCCAGGTGCAACACCCCTGACTCTCCCTCCCCTAGCAGTGGCTCTTCCTCAGCTCTTTTCTCATCCACAGTGGAGTGTTGACTGGCTCTATCTTGTACAGGTGGATGAGCTGAGTTCATAGACGCAATGGCCTTCTTGTGTCCAGAACACATTGGGTTACATCATTCCTTTGAACCTCTGGCTCCTACATTCTTTCTGCTCCCAGAGAGTGGATTAATACTCCTCCCTGAGGCCACAGATTATCAAACAGAAAGCTAGTGCTAGGTGTGAGATACTTCCTTGGAGTTGCTAGGTAGGGAATTCCTAGAGACCTTAAAAAAATACATGCTGTTGCCATTGCTCCTGGTTGCCCACCAGAACTCAATGGAAAGATTGTATTGCTGAAGTCACCACACAGTTTGGTCACACAGCTTGAAGAAATCACGCTGATACTGATCTGGAAGGCTCCTCCATGTTGGGTAGCTTTCATAGTACCAGAAGGTTCTAGGCAGGATGCTAGGAGAGATCCCCCTTGGTCTTTTCCATACTCTCCTTTTAGGGTTGTACCTGGATTTTTAAAATAATGTTTTGTTTGACTAAGTTCATTGTGGTCCCTCTCCTCCTCTCCCCCCCCTCCTTTCCTCCTTTTCTCTCTCTGTCCTTCTCTCTCTCTCTCTCTCTCTCTCTCTCTCTCTCTCTCTCTCTCTCTCTCTCTCTCCTTGAGTGTCTGTGTGTATGTGTATGTGTGTGTGTATGTTGCAAACGATTGAAACTTGAATCTTAATCTTACGTATGGCACACAGGCACTTATCACTGAGCTGCATCACCCTTCCTTGCCTTCTGAACTTCTCCATCCTCACAGTGGCCTTGCCCTCATGCATCCATCCATCTTCCACCTACACTGATATGTAGAAGCTTCCAGTACAAAGGCCTGGGCATTTGCTGTGGTTGGAGACTCAGGCTCTGAAAACCCCCTTGGAAAAGTGAGAAATCCAGGAGATCTATGAGTCACTGATAACCTCCTGCTCATTTTTTGTTCTTTTTCCTGCACCATCCAGGGTCCACAGGGCTGAGGCTGTCTACCAGAGATAGGCACAATTAGTTCTTCATTAAATGAGGAAGAGAAGAGAGGAAAGAGGAGAAAATACAGAAGACCTGTGAGTGATGGCTAACAGTGACCTTTATATTCACCATCAGGCTCTAGAGACTGACTTGCCAGGCTTTATACAAAATTGCTAGCCCAGGGAGCTGGGTGGGAGAGGAAGATCAGTGACAGAGTGTGGGCTTAGCCTACAGAGGCTCTGAGCACAATTACTGGTGGGAGGTGGGGATGGGGAAGATTCCCAGCACCTGCCCACTCCTGTCCCTCAGGAATTCCCTTAAGAGACGGGAGAAAGGTCCTAGAAGCATTTCTAGTGGTGCTCAGTGCGGGCACAGTAGACAACTGAGTCCCAGGCCTTGGTCGAATTAACACCAGCATTGCTTACCCATTGGAGTAGATCACCAACTGCAATTCTATCACGTCCTGTAAAAACTGGCGCCTTTTGACTGTCACCTTTCTCTCATGACAAGCCCAGCAGAATACACACCAGAAAATGTGACAGGCGTGCATTAAGCAGCCTCATGTTGAGGAGTCTTTCTGGGAAGATGCTGAGCCCCTTCATTATTAACCCACGGGATCTGGAATTATTTCTTAAGGTAATTTACTGAATCAGAACCACTCCTCCAGCCATAGTGGAGGCATTTCCTGTGCTGTGACATGACCGCTGGACATCATGAAGCAGAGTTGCTGGGTGACCTACAGAACGCCATGGCCCACAGACTTGACAATGAAATAAGCAGATAGTTAGAGCTATGGCAATGGTAAGGAGGCTAAGAGGGTCACCTGAGACTTCTGCTGTCTTCAGATGCACGTAGGCTGCCCCCACCACATGTAGTGGATTGGAAAACCTCAAGTCTAGGACTCAGTCCAGTGCACACAAAGGAATACTGTACTGCTGGGGAAAAGAATAAGGAAGATCTCTGTTTCATATTAGAGATAGCTCTAAAATACCCCAACACACACACACACACACACACACACACACACACACACACACACACCTAAAAACCGAAAAACAAACAAGCAAAACAACAACAACAAAACCTGGAGTGGAGTGAATGAAGGATGAGGAGGAGGAATAGTAAGATATCTGAGAATTCCCTTGTTTCAGAACTTCACACATGAAAATTTACAGCTAGGGTTGCCTCCTGCTTTTTTACAGACATATACTAGGTAGAGGGGCCAAGGGTGCTGGTTAACATTCTGCAAATCAGGACAACCTCCATAGGAAGCATCCAGTGTAAGTGTCACCGTGGTCATTGTTGGGAACCCTAGGTTTGGGGTAAGGGTATGATACTTCTAGAGTTGACCTGTCCTTAGAGGTTTAAAACTAACCAGCATTCTCCCCACCAGGCGACTGACTGGCTTCCTAGAAGGAATGCAAGATGGCAGACAGGATCTTCATTCTCATTTATATGAAATATCAGCACTTCCAAGTCTGACTTTTCCAGTACAGAGTAGTGGAGTCTTGGGACACAGGCCCTGACCACCTCTATTTTTCTGTGCCTGATGAACAGGTGCTCTAGCTCCATCCCCAGTAGTTTAATCTTTTTTTTTTCCTCCCTCACTTTAAACTTCTGTTCTGCTCTGTCACATTAATGTCCATCCACTAAACACTGGTATAATTCTGGTGTCACTAAGACTGTCATTCAGTCTACTACAAAGGCACAGTAAACAGGCTGTAGGAAACCACCCAGAGACTCCAGCCTGAGTAGTAACCTCATGCATTCCTATAGCCTGGAGTTAGCCATAGCATTAAAGTACCAGAAAGATCAGCTGCACAATCCCCAGCGGGTTGCCCAGGAGCCAGAGGAGGGGCTAGGATGGAGGGCCTTAGGCACTCACCTGGCCTTGTCCTCTGCCCCTGCCTAAGGGCTGTGGCCAGGCTGTAGACTCCGCCCGCTTCCCCCGCCCCTCAGGTATTTGAGGCTCAGGGCACAGTAGATTCTTCGTCCTCTCAGCTCTGCTCTCTATCGGCCAGGAAACCTAGAGTCCGGGGTATGTTCTGCGGTGGGCTAGCTGGGGACTCAGGGCTTTGGGGAAGCGGGGCGCTGGGGACGCGGGCGGGGGTAGCATGCAGGGAGAGTCCTGTGGTCCCAGCTCCGGTTTCCTCTGCTGCGCAGCGGCCTCAGCGACCGTGACGCAGCTGGGTTAATAGCCTTGTGGTCCTGGCCGGCTGGAGACATCGCGGCCTTCCCAGATCCGCCAGCTTTTTTAGCGGAGGCTGCTGGTGAGGGATGGGGGCAACGCAGAGCTGGCCCGGCTGCTGCGCTGGGGTCCCGGGCTACAGGTGACCACGTATGTCCCTCGGTTACAAGTGATCCTGGAGACCCCGGAGACGCGGGCTGGTGACGCCCTGCAACAGGCGTTGGGATCTAGGGTGGGGGATGGGGGTTCGGAGAGAGGCCAAAGGCTGGGTGCTCTGGCCCCTCTTTCCTGTCCAGTGTGCTTGGCTCTACCAGGGGCGCGGCCCTTGTTGTGCTGGGAAGTTCCAGCAAATCCAGGGAGGCCTTCAAACAGATACTTAAGAGAAACCATTCCAGATCTTTGAACTTTTTCCCATTAAACTCACGCCAGAAGAATTGTTGCAAGATTTGATGTCTGTCGGGCTAGGAGGAAGGACATGTGAAAAGTTTTGACAGAGTTTCTGTGCCAGATGAAATTGGCATGTGAGTTAGTTTTTTCCTCCTTCCTTGTTTTGTTGATGGACCCAGAGCCTTGCTCTGCTGAACAAGGGCCCTGTCATGAGCCACAGGCCTGTTCTTTCTCCTTTACTGCTTACATTAGTTTTGAGAATCAGAAGTATGGGAATCTAACATTCATGTGGTGTCAGGAAGCTGGGTGTGAGGGAAAGCTGGGTGGGGTTTGGCACTTAGTATTTCTTGGCCCACTTGGGAGGCAATTGCTTGTGCTACGTACGAGACTTTTCGGGAGGGTGCTATTTCGTTCCTCCAGTAGTGTAGGGCCTGGGTGTGGGAGGTGATGTATCAAGGAACCTTGGGTAACTGTGTGTGATCAGGACTAACTTTATAGTCCTGGGGCACATGGAATGACCTCACTGTTATCAGTATACATGGGAGTGTCCCAGTGTTTCATGGCTGCCCTGAGTGATTGTATCCACTACGACTTGTGTCTTGACACAGAGAGGGTGCATTTGGGCTCTTGGCTGAATACACCATGTTTATTTGGCTCCCTATACCTGCAGGTCTCCCCACACTATCCCCACACATGAATTTCATACAAAGTCAGCATGAAATAGCAAATAGAAATCAAAATCTGACAGAAAACATGGTAGGAAAACTGAAATGTGTTGGCCATATACCTGTAATCCCAGCACTTAGGAGGCTGAGGCAGGGGGATAAGAGTTTGAAGCCAGCCTGAGGCTGTATAGACATACATAGACCTTTTTCTGTTCTTGTTTTCCAAACATTGTAACAGTGTATGGTAACAGGGACCATTTATCCAGTACTTAAATTGTGTTGGGTATTTACTCATCTCCAGACCATTTAAAGTACACAGGAGCGTGTACTGTACATTGGTTAGGTCAAATATTAAGTTATTTTACATATGTAAATTGAGCACTTGAGGATTTTGGCATCTTCAGATACCAACTGATATCCTTCAGTTATCCAGGAATAACTGTACTTAAAATTCTTTTAGGCCGTTTCCTGTCCAAAGCACCTTTAAATTAGTTTAGTGAGTTTTAACTAACTCAGGCCAATAGCAGTAGATTGAATTAGAATAATCAGCAATTGTGTCCCCCACCACCCCAGTATCTGCCAGGAAGAGCCTGCAAGGATATGCTGTAGGATCACATGGTACACCATCCCTCTGTTTCCCAGTTTCTGTTTTCAGACTTTTCAGCTCTGTGCTGGGCCATTGTGCTGGTGAAAGGTACAAGTATTTGACCCCATCACTTAGCTGCCATTCTCATCAGCCATCTCTGTAGTCACTGGCCTCAAAGTGCCATACAAATGCTGGTTTTTGTGTGTGCCTGGACTTGGAGAAGGTTGGTGATGACTTTCTAGTTGACAGGTTCTGGAATCACTTAGGAGTACTGTGAGGTACTATCTTGATTAGGTCAGTGTCTTGGCCAGGCCTTTGAGGGGACTATCCTGATTAGATTAACTGAGGTTTAAAACCCAACCAGAAAAGTGGGCAGCACCATTCTCCGGGCTGCATAAAAGGTAGAAAGCTAGCTGAATGTGCAAGCATTCATCTCCCCCTGAACTCTGGAAGTATGAGGATCAATGAGCCAAAGTACATGCTCACTGAAGCTGCTTTTGTCAGAGTATTTTATCACAGCAACACAAGTTGGCGAAGTCTTGGATGAGGTCAGTTCAAGAGTTTTAGCATCTGACCAATAGGTGATGTGGAAAGGGAGCGCAGAGTCAGTCTGTGAGAAATGAACAGTACCTTCAAAACTGTTTCCAGAGTGAAGAGGAAATTTTCTTGAATTGCTAGTTTGAAAGAATCCTCCAAGAGTCCAGCAAAACACATGAGTGGAGCTCAGGGAGGGACACAAAATTGGGCATTTCTGAATATCAGAAATAAGAATAAGTCCATAAGCTTTCAGAACAGGGGTTGGAAAGGGGCAGTAGTAGATGGATCTGAGATCAGTGTATATCATCACGCCTTTGAACAGCAAAACTGGTAGCCGGGAAGCAGTACGGTAACTGAAAGTTAAGGATGTAAAGTCACATGTAACCTTTTTTAGACCCTGCCAGACTCAGTAACATGGAAGGATAATCAATTTTCAGATGTTGAAGAAACCAGACTAGCTGTATTCTTTCTAGAAAGCAGTTGGACAGTGTGCTGCATCAAAATAAGGGGATAAATAACGAAACAATATGTTGGGTCCAGAACAGATGACGTATATGAAGAGGTATGAACTGTATAGTATTCACAGAGCAAGGTCTAGAAGTCTTCTGACTGATGTGCTCAATACACTCTAATTGCTATGAAGCATCCATATAGTGAAAGAGAAGAGTAGTGAGTGTGGCTATGAATGCCTCCAACCAAGTGCCAGTGGGTCTCAGAAGAATAGAATGTAGGAGAACTTGCAATGATGATCTAATTTAAAGTATGGCCCATGGGGGCCTTAAAGGCATCATCTATCCTATCTTGTCATCTGATGTACCCAACCATAGCAGTTGGATTTTCTTTTTGTTGTGTGTGTGCATGTGTACATGCACACATGCATGCACACTTATGTTGTGTAGATGTAGACACTTGTGTCTTGGTTTCCTGTGGAGATCAGAGACCAACCTCAGCTATGGGTCCATGCTTTTCACCTTGTTGAGATAGGGTCTCATAGTTTGCCTCTGCATTTGCTAGGCTTCTGGCCTATGAGCTTTCAGACATTCTCTTGTCTCCACCTCCCATCTCACAGGATTGGGATTGTAGGTATGCGCCACCTTGTCTGGTCGTACATGGGTGCTGAGGCTTCAGACTCAAGTCCTCATACTTGCATGGGAGGCCCTCTATCCACTGAGCCATTTCTCCAGCCCAACCGCTGTATTTTACATTGGCACCAATACTCAGTCTCTTCTTCAAGCACTCAGAGTTAGTGCTTCACAAATCCTCTCCTGAAAGAAACAACTCTGGCTTTGGTCTGGAAGAGTGAATTCAGGATAGTATTCTCTTGTTGCTGTGGAGCCAGGATGTTTGAGCCCAACAGCTCAGGGTCAAGTAACCAATATAAAGAGATTCTCACTAGCCACATAAGGACAGTATTGTGCACCAACAAGGAAAAAAATACCATTAATTGGATTTTTTTTAATACAAAGGCTTGAGTCCATAAATAAATTTAAATAAGGCAAATAAGATGATTTAAAAGGCATAAAAGAATTCAGCACTATTTACACTCCTTCTAGGAATGTTAAATATTAAAGTTCCCAGGTCAAGTACAGTAGTCCAAAAGGCCTGAAGAATATTAGATTAGGAACAAATTACTGCTACAATTTGCAGTTCATGTAGAGAAAAACTCAAGTGATAATACTGCAGAAAGATACCAGGGAAGGAAGGAAGAAACCTGGTGTTTGGATGGGGTCTTGCAAATCCCCATGAAGGTGGGATTGAAACCCAAAGTTATTTTAGCTAGACACATGCTTGGCCACAACAGGAGTTAGTGTCTGGTGCTAAGCCACAGTGGGATGGCAGGGAGACCTTGAACAAGGTAGCCCTAGTCTTGTTTCTGTAGGGAGAGGATGCTCCCTGTGATAATTCTATCCTGGGAAACCACTAAAGTAAGCCTAGTAGAAGGTCAGATGTGTCTGCACACTTCTTGGTCTCTGGGGGTTCTGTGTGGTCCCCCTGCTGTGCCCTGGATTGTTACACTATCACAACCAGTTTGCATTCCTTTGCTATTCTCAGTTCAAATCTCAGGGTTCTGATTCCCCCTCAACCCCTCTTCCTCTCTGTTTGCATCTCAACCAGTCTTGAAATAGAGAGCTTTCTTCCACAGCTTCCCCAGGGCTGTGATTACAGATATCATGGCTGGCCACAGTCTTTTGATCTAGAGAACTCACTTCTCTGAATTAATTTCTTCTTGCCTGTCTTCCAATGAACACCCCTCTTCTATAAGACTGTATGTGATTACATTTAGTGACCATTTGAATTATGCAAGATATTTCATCTCAAGATCCTAATCCTTACCACAAAGTCTCTTCCTGGGTGAAGAAACTTTCCCTGGTTCCATGGTTTGGGAACTGGGTGTCTTTGAGTTCTTTGTCCAGCTGACCAGAGCTATAGCTGTAAAGCTGTGCCATGTATTCTGTTCCCATCACTACAGCTGGACACCCTTCTCTTCCCTGTGGCCTGTTACTTCCCCTCCCCATGCTCTGTGAGTTCTCAGCCACTGCTCAGTGGGGGGGGGGGGGCGCTGATGGGAAATCTTAGAACTGTTGTACTGTCTGACTGGGGAAGGGAATTTGACAACTGCATGGGGATGATGTCACAGCTGACAGGCCCTGCTTCTACAGTTGCCTGATTCCAGCCTGCACTGCTGCATTCGTGGACTTCCTGGCTGGTGGGTCCTTACCTGCCTCTTGTCCTCTGAGCCATTTCCTTCTGGTTCCCCGTGTACTGATTACTGCACATGAGGAAGACAAGGCAC
The DNA here is from genome assembly GCF_949786415.1 of Peromyscus eremicus. Lineage (NCBI taxonomy): Eukaryota > Metazoa > Chordata > Mammalia > Rodentia > Cricetidae > Peromyscus > Peromyscus eremicus. Next base: position 29,664,197 of record NC_081420.1, read on the forward strand.
TGGCCTGAGTTACCCCAGCAGGGCTATATCACTTTCTGCACGTGACCTTTCATTTCCAGGCTGTGTTTTCCCTGTGTTCACTGAGGCACAGCATCACTGTGTGAATGAGAGTGAAGACCCAGCCTACACATCAGCCTGTATTCGTGTGATACTGATTCAATCCCTCGTTCCAGACTCGCTATCATGGATCCTCTGCGGGAAGCAAATGGCACCTTTGCCTTAAACCTTTTGAAAATACTGGGAGAAGACAGCTCAAAAAATGTATTTTTCTCACCCATGAGCATCTCCTCGGCCCTGGCCATGGTCTGCATGGGGGCAAAGGGAGACACTGCAAGCCAGATGATTCAGGTAACCAGCACCATTTCCCAGCAGATTAATACCATGGACTGTCAGCTGAGCTGCTCCTCCACACTCTCAGTCTCAAAAACTAATCCAACTGGAGGAACAAATGGGAATGAAATGACAGAGGGGTATGGTTGGAGAGTTGAGAAGAAGGATGCACTGCATCTGTTAGGATCCTATCACTGACTCATTGGTGCTTGAAGTGTGTATGTGAGGGTTAGCTTGAGTAAAAACACCAAAGCGGTGACACCAGGGTCCCCTGTGATGCCCACTGTCTCCTCTCTGCCCCTAATGAATCTCAGCTTTTTCACTGGTAAGGAACACTGGAATGGTTTCAGTCTTGGCTGGAAGATCAGGGACATATCCATTAGGGCTCTTCTTGGACATAGTGTTTTAGCTACAGAGGTTTATGAACTGCAGAGACAGAACGTCCCAGCATAAGAGGGGAGACTATCTTGGGCTATGACTTAGCATTCTGGGTTAAGTCTTGGCAGCTTCTTTCCATTTTTACAAGACATACTGTGTTTGTTGCTGTCTCAGCCTTCCTCCTGTTTGAAGGGAGTTAGGGCGTAGAGGGTTGCCTTCAATTTAAACTGACTCTCTTTGTCAGATGGGCAGTTCATCTGTTTCCTATAGGAGCAGCTGAAGTCATTTGTGTAGCTTTTTCAGAGGCTTGGAAGGTCTACAGAATTGTATCTGAGGTCTGGCATCTAGGTGTTCACTGTTGGCTGGGGTCTTGAATCTCTTTCAAGCAGCTATATGTGGTAGCAGTTACTCCAGGATTTTTATGTGGCCTCCTGGAGGATGGCTTGGATTTCCTTCCATGATGTCTGGGAACAAATGTGGCAGCTCCCAGGCCTTTTAAAGCCCAGTCTGGAACAGGGTCACTCTCCTCCATTCTATTGGGTAGACAGTCCTGGAGCCAGTCCAGACCCAAGAGCCGGGAAGAGACAGCATGGTCTGAGGTCAGAACTGGCTGCACTGGAGTCATGGCAGGTCTGCTTGGCAGCCATGCATGAGGCCAGAGCACAATTAGTGAATGTGAAGAGCTGGACTTGTGAAGGGCCATTTCTGCTCGGTGCTGACAGGGAACAAGGCAAAGCCCTAGAGAGGGAGCAGTCAAGGTACTTTGATCTTTAATTGGGTGGTTCTTTGAGTGGCAGCAAGGATATATGAGATTTTGAGGATGAGTTGAGTGTTGACTTATTTCATATAGCTGGGCTTGCTGAAGTTGTGTTTTAATGTTTTGATTTCAGGCGCTTTCTTTGGATAAATGCAGCAGCAGTGGAGGTGGAGATGTCCACCAGGGCTTCCAGTCACTTCTCAGCGAAGTGAACAAGACTGGAACACAGTACTTGCTCAAAACAGCTAATAAGCTCTTTGGAGAAAAGACTTGTGATCTTTTAGAAGTAAGTATCATGTGGTTCTCAGAGACGGTAGGTTAAGGATTCACCGTACTGCCTTTCCCACTAATGTGATATTGTATTTGGTTACATGCTTTGGAACCACGTGTGAGCATATTCTTATTGTACAGAATATTTAAGCAAGAGCCATTCTCTACCTCTGCCCCTTTCCAGAAATAGGTTCTTTTTATACAGGGTGATGTGTGTGTTCTGCACGTACAGAAACTTAGTAGGTGAGAATTTTCCCTATATGACACCATTAAGTGTATTTTTTTGTGTGTTTCTTTCATTCTTTGAATCTGAGTATCACTTGACTCTGTCTCATTATTATTATTCCCATTTTTGGTGTGAGAAATGGAACCCATGATCTCACACATCTAAGCCCCAACTCTACCACTGACCCACAGCCCAAGCACTGTTCAGTATTAGCCATCATCTGATTGTCCTGAGTGTAGATGTGCAGTGACATAGTGAACTGCTTGTGTGTGGGTGACAGTGTGGGCCATTACCAACAGTGAGTTACTGAATGTCAATTTATGCCCATGTGCGTGCGTTGCCGGCAGATACATTTGTGAAAAGAAGATGAAGCCTTAAGACTGTAATATGTGTTGCTCCATTGCTATCCCAGATGGCCAGAGATATCAGCAGAGTGTTCATTTCCTTCCCTGTCAGGGGCTTGAACAATCTTGATCTTTTCAATTTTGATCTTGAGATTGGAAATTTTTGTTGTTGTTGTTTTGTTTTGTTTTGTTTTTTGGTGTTTTTTTTTTTTTTTTTTTTTGAGAATGCTCAAGTTGAGCCTCAGTAAATCGGAAAAAAAAAATCTTACAGAGACCCTGTGAGGTATAGCCATCTCTCTCCTGATTTACAGTGGTTAAGGAGGTGTAGAGAGATTGGCTCTTCTAAGACCACTCAGCTGATACTCAGCCTGTTTTAATCCTGTATCATAATTCTGTTTCCCTCAGGGACTGGAGAGATGCTCATTTGGTAAATAAAATGCCTGGTATAAAAACATGAAGACCCAAGTTCAGATCCCCAGCACCCACATAGAAACCCAACATAAAGTTTCATGTCTGTAAGCTTAGTACTGGGGGATAAAGAGAGGAATGGATTTCTGGAGTACACTGGGCATCCTGCCCAGCTTTGTTGATGAGTTCCAGGTTCAGTGAGAGGCTGTCTCAAAAAATAAGGTGCAGAACTAACTCTTGAGAAAGATACTTCAAGTCACTTTCTAACATTAACATTGACTTCATATACACTTGCACACACATGTGTACATATCTACACACATGTGTGTAAATATATTTGCCACACACACATAAATATACAAAGGAAAAATAGCAGTTCTCTCAATGAGGAATTAAATATGCAGCCATGAGATGAGCTGTTTCATAGAAATATTGAGAAACCATTCCATATACACTGTCAACATAATGGGAGTTTCAGCTCATTTATGTTGTATTGAATTTTCTGTTGTAACAAGGCAGATGTGGGTGGTCATTAAAGTCATTGTCATTTTACAGAATATATCAAAATGGCTTGAACTTTGGTTTGTCTTGTGGTGCTGGTGATCAGTTCCTTTAAGGCCTTATGCATGCCAGGCTGGTCCTCCACTTCTGTGCTGCACCACTGAACCCCACTCCAGCATGGACTGTATTTTTGTGAACTGCTCACTCCCAGAAACTGAGCTTCCTGAGATGGTGACCATGGACACATAGCTTTTCAAATTCCACATCATGAAGTAAAATAAATGAAAATGAAATACTCAGTTTCTTAGCTTCCATGGCCATTCCCTGGTATTCTGGGGCTGTGGGTGACACCATTTTGAATGATGCACATTTGTATTTCTGTCAGCATGGAAAACTGTGGTAGAAGGTCCATCCTGTGCAGTGCAGAGGTGTCATAGCCCTTGTGGGGTTAAGCCTCACTCTGCCCATGTGGTGGCCTACTAGAGTGACAGCAGGATAGTACTGCATCTGGGGGTCTTCCTCATTGTCTCCTGAGCCTCAGCTACTACTTCTAGGATCCAGCTGTTCATTGTGATTTTCAGTGGTACTCAGACCACCCACCAATTACCTCATTAATAAACTAAAGGGATCTGGACACAGGAGGGCTGGATTTTACACTCTTTCCGTATATTTGTTTGCAAAACCCATCTGTACACCATTACATTTTGATTTTCTGCTTTTGATCATCAAGGAAGGAGGCTGTTAGTGCTAATCACTTCCCTGGCTGTGTAGTTATGTTGCTCTGTCTCAGTCTTTTAAAGATTCCTGCCACAAGTTCTATGGAGCTGAGATGGAAGAGCTGGACTTTCAGGGAGATACAGAGCAGTCCCGACAGCACATCAACACCTGGGTGGCCAAAAAGACAGAAGGTGAACACAGAGTCCATCTGTTCTGTTTGTTTGTTTTCAGAGCTGGGGTTTGAACCCAGGGCTTGAACATGCTGAGCAAGACCTCGCCCTGTTAAGCAGTTAGCCTATTTTTAAAAAATGGTACATTTGTTAGTTTGTTTATTGTGTGTTTGTGTCTATCTGTGCACACCTGCACTCAGGACAACTCACAGGAGTTGGTTTTCTCTCTACCACTGGGTCCTAGGGATTCTACTCAGTTCTTCAGTTGTTAGCAAGCATCTTTACTTGTCAGGCCATCTGTCTGTGTATAGTCTTTTTATTTTTATTTCTGTTTTTGTTGTTTTGTTTTGAGACAGAGTCTCTCTGTGTAGCCTTGGGTGTCTTGAAACTCCCCATGTAGACCAAACCGGCCTCAAATTCAGAGATCTACCTGCCTCTGCCACTCAAGTGCTAGGATTAAAGGCGTGCACCACCATGCCTGGCTTTGTAGTCTATTGTTAATAATCATATTGTTAATGCCTTCGCAGGCACTTCAAATGTAAACAATAATAACCTTTGTTCTTTAAATCAGGACTTCTTTTTGACATGCCTGGGGATCAAAACCAAAGACTTGCAAAGTTCTCTAACATTGATCTGCATCCTTAGCCCTAAATCAGAAATCAGAATTCTTTTTGTTTTTTGTTTTTTGGTTTTTTTTTTTCTTTCAAGATAAGGTGTCTGTATGTAGCGCTGGCTTCCTGAAACTTACTCTGTAGACCAAGTTGGCCTGGAACTCAGGAATCTGTCTGTCTCTGCCTCCTGAGTTCTGGGATTAAAGGTGTGCACCAATCTGCCCAGCCCCTAAATCAGAACTCTTAAACTGCCCATCCCAACTCCTTTTTGCCTAAGAACTTTTTATATTACCTTGTACAGTGTATAAAACAGTTATAAATTTATTTATCTACAGAACTATGTTTTAAAACTGTTGGTATACTTATAATTTTGTCATAATTAAAGATGGAGTCAAATGTGCATACTAATGAGGTAAAGAGTTTATGTAACACAGTATAATCAGAAGATATAATAAATTGAAACTTATAAATATCTTATATGTATGTGTATATGCCTACATACATTTATGTGCAGCCTGTGCCTGCAGGGGCTTGCAGAGGCCAGAGAGTGCCAGATCCTCTGGAACTAGATTTCCAGGCAATTGTGAGCCACCTGATGAGCATACTATATGAAATTGTAGCCATTTAGTCATCTCCTCTCCCCAAAGACGTAATAATTTGATGCTTACACACTGAGAATGAGAACATGAAAATAAGTGAAAGTCTATTATTCACAATGATGATATTCTGTCTCTCTAAGAGCAGAAATCTTTGTATGTAGATCACAGATGCTGCAGTGTTGGTTGGCACTGCATTTTATAGGATAAATAAAATTTTATAGGATAAAAAAATAAGAGTTCTGATATATGGCATGCACAGTATGAAGTGCTCATGTATGTTCAGGATCAAGGCCAGAGTGAGGTGGTGTGAAGCTAGACAGGAGCTGCTGTCGTACACTCTTCAGGTTCATCGTGCATTGGAGTTTGAATGAAGTTTCAGCTATTGACTGTTCAAAAAGCTGCAACTGTTGGCAGTTTTTCCCTCAAGCCACACAGTCAGGCAGTAAGATCACAATCAGCAGCTTAGGAGACTGCTCTAAATAAATGAAAACTTATAAGTAGCCCTGGCTAAATAAATGAAAACTTATAAGTAGCCCTGGCTAAATAAATGAAAACTTATAAGTAGCCCTGGCTAAATAAATGAAAACTTATAAGTAGCCCTGGCTGACTTATATCCTGTTACATAAATTGTCTTGGCTCCTAGTGGTGGGATTAAATAGTGTGTCACTACATCTGGCTTTTCCCAGCTTTTCCCAGCTGTCTGTGGTGTCTCCCAGTATTTGATACACCTATTCAATAACCGACCAATCTGCTGCTGTCTCTCCCATCCTTGGTGCCCAAAGAGTCCAGAATGCTTTCCTTCTAGGTCTATAGCTCTTTCCTCTCTGGGGGTGATGCTCCCAAACTCTACTTAGCTAGGCAGGCTGTAGTTGTTGGGCCCAACCCCCATTAACCTGTGATTGTAGATTGCTTTATACTTATAAGATCCATTTTATTACTGCTAGTCTACTTTCTATTTATTTTTAAGCTGATGCATAAATATACATAGTGACAACTTTCCATATAATTTGCACTGTGCATTCTCTAATGTTCAGATTAAGATAAATATATCTATCACTTCAAATACTTTTAAATTTGAATTTGTAATCAGTCTATTTTAAAACAACCTAAAGTTCCTTTCTTAAAGTTGTAGGCACCAAATGTCTCTTTCCAGCTCAAGTGATGCTTTTAAATTCCAACTGCATGTTTAGCACCAACTCATATATTTTATGTATTTATTTGAACAATGAAGTTTTTTGTACTAGGACCTTTTGGGCTTATTTTTCTTCTCATTAAATCTTTGAAAGAGTTTGGCTTTAGTGCTGGAGAGCTGGCTCAGCAGTTAAGAGCACAAACTGCTTTTGCAGAGGAGCTGAATTGGTGCCCAGCACCCACACCAACTTTCTATCATTTCAATTCCAGGGAATCTAATACTTGGCGCCTCTGTGGACATCAGCACACATGTGGACACACACACACACACACACACACACACACACACACACACACACAACATTAATTCAAAATAAATCTTAAACAAAAAAGGTGTGTTCATGTTGATATCAGGGTTGTTGCTTTAAGGACGAATGTCCTTTTATTTTGAGAGAAAGTAAAATCTCTTATCCATGCTCCTGACCAGAGCAGGAGGGGGTGCTCTTTGCCTGTCAGCCCTTTGCATGTATCAGCCAACTCGGTTAGCCAACTGGGTCTTGTCTTTGTTACTGTTCTATTGCTGTGAAGGGACACCATGACAAAGGCAACTCTTATAAAAGAAAGCATCAAATTAGCTTGCTTATGGTTTTAGAAGGGTTAGTTCATGATCATCATGGCAGGAAACATACTGGCATGGTGGTGCTGGAGCAGTAGCTGTTCCACAGGCAGCAGGCTTTTTAAATCTCAAAGACCACCCCCAACAACACACTTCCTTCAACAAGGCCATACTTACTAATCCTTTCCAAACAGTTCCATTAACTGGGAACCAGCCATTCAAATATATGAGCTTATGGAAGCCATTCTCATGCCTTTTAATACTTTTTTTTTAATTCATTCTTTCAGATAAAATTAGAGAGTTGCTGTCTCCAGGTACACTGAATTCAGACACTCTGCTGGTCCTTGTGAATGCCATCTACTTCAAAGGAAACTGGGAGAAGCAGTTTGACAAAGAGGACACCAGGGAGATGCCTTTCAAAGTCACCAAGGTAAACACAGTGCTGTAGCAGAGGAGACTCCTGGGTAAGGTCCCCTGTTCACACTGGCTTCTGAAACATAAGGAGGCTGCTTCTACTAGTCTACAACTGCTTCACATAGCCCGTGCCTCTCATGTCTCTGGGGAGCTCAGCAGCCAGGACTGCTCTCTCAGCTTGGACGCCTTTCTCTTCCCTTTCCTTTTGCATGTTGCCAATGGGGGCTGCAGTCTGTATGGGTTCAGGCCTGGCCCTGCTTCTCTCACTGACAGCTGTTGAGGTCAGACCTGATGGCAGAGCTCTGCAGTGTACTTTAAACAGTCTGCCATAGAACTTTGGAGATATGGAAGTCTAAACTCCAGCTGTGGTGTCTGAGGCTCTTTATGGTCCCGAATGCAGCCATTCCTCGTGATTCCCCTCAGTGGTGCACATTCCTTTCTTTTCAGTGCATCTTCCTAGAAGCATTGTCCTATGTCTTCTCCCTCCTTCAAGAGGACCACAACTCCAGCTGGTTGCCACAAAACAATACAGTGGGAAAAGAACCTTTCTCACCCTGCTGGAAAAAGAGCAGAGGGCAGACAGCTGGCTTCTGAGTGCCTGGCTTATGGCCGGTGCTCAGTAAACACTGAAGCAGTGTGTGAAATTTGTCTTGGTTTGATGGGATAAGCACAGATTTTTGCTTATAGACAAGCACACAAAGGATTCAACCTCTTTGAGGTTGGAGCATGTTATTTGCTGGTGGCCCAGTGTTATTCTGGATTTTAATCAGTCCTCAGATCTCCCAGACAAACTTGAATTTGAACCTCTACTTTCTTAGGAAATGCAATTTATTTCAAGATTTATTCTCAACTAAACTGTTCTTTTTTTTCCTGATTAAAATATTTCTGTCTTTGAAATCAGTTATTGACAAAATATACATAAGGACTCCCTTCAACTGCAAGCAACAGAAACCCTAGATGACTATAGTTGAACTCATACAAGTTCATCACCCACCAGGAGGGCAGGAAATGGGTGAAACCTGGAGTTTCCTGCATGGGGTGATGCTCTTGGGAACTGACTCTGCTTTCCTGCTCTACCACCCTTAGCATGAGGTCTTTTCCTCATGCTCACACCAAGGCTTTGACCCTGACCATGCTCACACCAAGGCTTTGACTCCAGCAGTCCATGGGGAAGGGCATAGGACTGAGAACAAGAAGCCTCTTTCTGAGACCTTTCCCATTTATTATATAAGTGGAACTACTTACTGTGGCCCCTGCTAAGTACAGGGCCAAGAGGCATTGTCTTGCTTCCTTGTCTCTGCACTCAACACAGACTGGTCTGTGGCTTCATCAGAAGTTGACTGTAATCCTTATATATTGTCATGCCTCCAAAGGCACAAGATTTTTTGTTGATATGGATTTGTATTTATATTACGTGCAGTATTCCTGCTCACTAATTTGCCACTAATATGGTCTTCAAATGTTACATAAGAGCCTACTGTGCACCAGACATTAACTGGTTGAGTGTGTCTGCCCTCGTGCAGGTTTGTTTTCCTGGAGGAGAGAAATTGGAGATAAGCCTAGGTAAGACCACAGTGGTTGGTGGGAGAGCTTCGGAGACATACAAAGGAGGTGGCAGGATGCTGTACTTGAGTGCGGTTGCAGAGGAGAGCTGCTGAGGAAACCTTCACTGGGAGATAGTATGTGAGCAGACACCAGGACATAAGAGGAATGGTCCAGGTCTGAGGACTAGTTTGTTGGGCAGAAAGGGACTTAATCTAGTTAACAATAACCCTACAAACAGTCCTATGACTGTAGGATCAAAGAAGATAGAGTGGAGTAGAACAGGAAGCAGGGCAGGCTCTTTTCTATACCAGGGTGTTTCAAGGACTTCAACTTTTGTTCCTGCTAGAGTGGTAGGTACCACACACAGTGGTGTGGTCTGACTTACACTGTGCTGGGAACTCTGGCTGCTGTGCTGAGGTCAGTGACAAGGAGGTCATCACTGTACCCCAGGGCTGTACTGACTGAGGTGAAGGCTTAAAAATAAAGTCAGATTTGGGCTATATTTCAAAGGGACAGACAACACAGTTTGGTAATGAGTCAAATGCAGGGTGTGAGAAAGTGACAGAAGTCAAGGACACAGATTGGTTTTGGCAAGTGAAAGGAGGGCATGTAAGAATTGTAGGCAGAGCAGCTATACAAAGGAATATCAAAGTGCAGGAGTCAAATCGACTATAAAATACATTATTTCAGAGTTCAGGGAGGAGTCCAGGCTAGAACAGTGAATTTGGGAATGTGTTCAAAGTTATGAGAATAAATGAGACCCCCCAATAGAAAAAAATTGTTGGCCCAGGACATCACAGGTGTTTGGCGAATGGGTCAGTCAGCTTTCTGACACTAAAGTGTGGAGACAGCCAACTTAATAAGAGAAAGGGTTTATTTGACTTAGTGTTAGAGGTTTAAGTCTGTGATGACATGAACCCATTGTTTTGGGGCCTGTTTTAAGGGTACTGGAATGGCATCCTAGGAGCAGGTACTGGAGTAAAATGGTTCATCTCAAGACCAGGAAGTGAAAGAAAGGAAAAGTCCAGGATCCCACAATCCCTTTCAAGGACACATACCAATGACACAAACACCTCCCTCTGTCCCTCACCATTTAGAGATTCTGTTCCCTTGCCAGGCGTGGTGGCACACACCTTTACTCACAACACTTGGGAGACAGAAACAGGTAGGTAGCTCTCTGTGCATTCAAGGCCAGCCTGGTCTGTGTAGCAAGTTTGAGGCCAACTAGAGCTGCATAGTGAGACTCTGTCTCAAACAAGCAAGATTCCACCTCCTCCCATTCTAGCACTCCTGAGGACCAAGCCTTGAAAAAGGGGCCTCTTGGGGCATGTAAGGTCTAAACAAGTATTTGAGAGGCTGATGAAGTGTTCTAGAAGTCAATTTAAGAAAATGCTCCTAAGACTGGAGAGATGGCTCAATAATTAGAAAAAAAAAATGTTCTTGAAGAAGAGCAGAGTTCTAATCCAGCACACACTGGTGTCTCATAACCATCCATAACTCTAGTTACAGAAGGATTTGACACCCTTTTTTGAAATATCTAGGTAATAAATGCACATAGTCATATGGTACACATACATACATTCAGGCCAAATACTCATACATATACAATATAATAAAGCCAAGTATTCCTCGTTGCAGTGACTGGCTTCCTTGATTGAATCTGCCCGATATTTCACTTGTGTCTCCTTTCAATTTAATATTTATCTGTCCTTCACAGAATGAGGAGAAACCTGTGCAAATGATGTTTAAGAAGTTTACCGTCAACATGACCTATATTGGAGAGATATTCACCAAGATTCTGTTGCTTCCCTATGCTGGCAATGAGCTGAACATGATCATCATGCTTCCAGATGAGCATGTTGAACTGAGAACAGTAAGGAGTGTGGGGCCTTAATGGAGCTGTGAGAGAAAAATTGAGTGGCATTTGGGTTTCTGCTGGGGCAGCTCTCCTAGGCTCCCATGATCATGTTTTTGTCTTCCACTCATTTGTGAGGCTGGGGTGGAACCCAGTGTCTGGAGTCTGCTTGAAAAACACTCACCACTGAGCTGTACTCACCCGTCCCAGCTACTATATTAACTTACAGCCGCACTTCCCCATGCAGTGTAGAGCCTCCCCATCATCTCAAGTGTCCTGTGTGACAACATTGTCCTAAAGTCTTGAACTCTCTTCTAGGTGGAAAAGGAAATAACTTATGAGAAATTCATAGAGTGGACAAGGCTGGACAAGATGGATGAAGAAGAGGTGGAGGTTTTCCTCCCACGGTTTAAACTGGAGGAGAATTATGACATGAAGGAATTCCTGTGCAAGCTGGGCATGACTGATGCCTTTGACAACAGGGCAGACTTTTCTGGAATATCTTCCAAGCCAGACTTGTTCCTGTCCAAGGTTGTGCACAAGTCCTTTGTGGAGGTCACTGAGGAGGGCACCGAGGCTGCTGCTGCTACAGCTGCCATCATGATGATGAGGTGCATGAGGTTCACCCCCCGCTTCTGTGCCGACCACCCCTTCCTTTTCTTCATTCAGCATGTTCAGACCAATGGCATTCTGTTCTGTGGCCGGTTCTCCTCTCCCTGAGGAAAGGATGCTCCTATCAGTCTTTTACCCATTCTCCATGGTTTGCCTGTGACCCAAGTGACCTTATCCATAAGTGCAATGACAATTTTGAAATAAAGGGCTTTCTAGCATCCCACCTTTATAACTGTTTGTCTGTCTCATGGGAGGGCTTTTTCTGTGAACTGCAATTGCATTTCTGGGGGTTTGTGGTATTGCTGGCTACAGAGTTCATCCCTGCTGGAGGACCCTATGGCTGCCAACACAGGCAGCCATGTGTCCCCTGTGACAAGAGAAGAGAAGCAGTGCTTCTGTCTCTTCTCTTGGTAACATCAGGATCTTACTCCACTTTAACTTAAAAAACCTGTGAGTTGAAGCTCTGAGGAGTGGACAGCAGGGACATGCCTCTGACAGTCTGTGTAGAACTTTGTGCCAAAATTTATGTAAGCTAGATAGGCGGGGTGATCAGGGACCCAGCCCAGTGAGAACAGCTCATTTTCCTTTATATCTGTTTTTTCTCATATAGTATGACACACATACCTCTTTAGATACATAGTGTCCACTTTCTCCCAAGGATTGAAAATATTCCGTCATTCGCGGCAATCTAGTTGAGCATAGCTGCATGAGTAAACACCAGGTGACTTTCTAATTAGTGACAGATATTACAGATAAAAAGGTGACAAGTTTCTGAAGCTGTGTTTGCCACTTGCTGGGAATATAATAGAAGCATTCAACAGGAAGTGAAGAAATTGAGGGGGGGTGTGGTCTGTGTGAAAGAGTCATGTTGGGATTCTAAGGGGTGGCAGGAAGGATCTTCCATGGCCTGTGTGCAGTTTTACAGAAGCCAGGGTCTCTTCTGTGAAAGAGATGCTGCTCTGTAAAAGAGATGTTCTTCTGTAAAGGGCACTGATGCTGCTCACACACTGCCAAGCTGCGGTGACAGAGTGGGTAGCATTAAGAGACATGGAATTTAGGAGTTGATGTGAAGAAAGGGAGATTAGAGTTTGCTGCCTTTGATGTCCACCCTTTGTCACTGTCCCGTTGCTATAGCAAAAATACCTGAGACTGGAAAAGCTGAGCATGGTGGTGTAGACATGTGATTCCAGCACTTGGTAGGTAGCTGTGGAAGGATCAGGTATCAAAGCTATCTGGTGTTAACTGGAGTTTAGTGAAACAAATTAAATGAACCTAGTGGACAGCTACAGAGCTTTCCATCCAATAACTAAAGAATACACCACTTCTCAGCAGCCCATGGATCATTCTCTACAATCTATCACATGTTAGGACACAAAGCAAGTCTCAACAAACTTAGAAAACTTGAAATAACATCTTCCAGTCTACCTGACCACAGTGGAATAAAGCTGGCTGCCAATAGAAACTACAGAAAGTACGTAAGTTCATGGAGACTAAACAGCACATTACTGAATGGCAGTTGGGTCAAGGAATAATATATAAGGAAATTAATAATTCCTAGAATTGAATTAAAATGAAAAAACAACCTACCCAAATCTATGGGACACAAGACAGTCTTAAGAGGAAAAAGTTCACTATAGCATTAAGTACTTACATCAAAAAATCTGAGATATCAAATTAGTAACTTAATGATTCGCCTGATATCCTTGGAAAAAAACAGGAACAAACAGCATCCCAAAACAGCATGGGAAGAGATAATCAAATGAGGGGCTAAAATTAATGAAATAGAAACAAACAAAAACAAAAAATACAAAGAATCAAACAGTAGGTTCTTCAAAAAAAATTAACAAGATTGATAACCTTTTACCCAAATTATCCAAAAAAGAGAAAAGATCTAAATTAGTACAATTAGGGATAAAAAGTAGACATCACTATAGACAGTGCAGCAACTCCGGAAATCATGAGGACATACTTAAAATTTTTTTTATCTTACCAAATGAAAATCTAAAAGACATAGATGAATTTCTAGATTTATATTACCTACCAAAGTTAATTCAAGATGAAGTAAATAATGTAAAAAACTTTTAAAAAACCATGAGATGGTAACAGTAATTAAAAATCTCTCAATTGAAGAGAGCCCAGGTGGATTCTGTGTAGAAGTTTGCCACAAATGTGCCTCAAGATATTCCCCCAAATAGAAAAGAAAGGAACATTTCTAAATTCTCTTTACAAAGCCAGTATTACCCTGATACCAAAACAAGATAAAAAACTAATAAAAGAAGAAGAAAAAAAAGGTAAGAAAAGAAATTATAGGCCAACCTTCCTTATGAACATAGACATAAAAATTTCCAATAAAAACCTTGCTAAGCGCCGGGCAGCGGTGGCGTATGCCTTTAATCCCAGCACTCGGGAGGCAGAGCCAGGAGGATCTCTGTGAGTTCGAGGCCAGCCTGGTCTACAGAGTGAGATCCAGGACAGGCACCAAAACTACACAGAGAAACCCTGTCTCAAAAAACCAAAAACAAACAAACAAAAATGAAACAGACAAAAAACGTTGCTAAGCAAATTCAAGAACATATCACAAACATTGCCCATCATGGTCAGTTCAATTGATCACAGAGATGCAGGGATGGTTCAACATACATAAAGCAATAAACATAATCTACCACATAAATAAAGGATAGAAACCACATAATTATCTCATTAGATGCAGCAAAGGCCTTCAACAAAATTCAACATTCCATCATGATAAAAGTTATGAGTAATCTAGGGATATGTGGGATATACCTCAATGTAATAAAGGCAACATACAGTAAGACCAAATGCAACATTATTCTAAATGGAGAAAAACAAAGTATTTCTACTAGCATAAGGAACACGACAATGATGCCCACTCTTTCTCTCCATTCCTGTTCAATATTGTGCTTTAAGTCTTGGCTAAAGGATAAGACAAGTGGACGAGATAAAGAGGATACAAATAGGAAAGGAAGAAGCTTAAGTATCCTTATTTGAAAATGATGTGATTCTATGTATAAAAGATCTTAAAGACTCCACAAGGAAACTACAGATGACAAACACTTTGATCAAAGTAGCAGGATGCAAAATGAATTCATAAAAGTTGCCTTCTATCTGCAAACATGCCAAAAATGAAATCAGGGAAACAATAGAATGCACAATTGCCTTAAAAAATACCATTCACAATTTCTCTACCCCCTCCCCCAAAAAAATGCTTCTTCAGCAAAGGATACCATAATTCAAGTGAAGAGGCAGCTGGCAGAATAGAAAAAACACTTTACCAGTTGTATATCTGACAGCGTTAGTATCTAGAATATATGAAGAAAAAGGAAAAACCTTAAATATCAAGAAAACAAATAACCCAATTTAAAATAGGGACATGGAACTGAACAGATTTCTCAAAAGAATAAATGTAAAAGACTGAGTGTAGCCAGATGTTTCTCCAGTCCTGCCCGGCCCTGCAGTTGGATGAATTTCTCCCATTTGCATCCTTCAGCCACTCATTCCCAAGTAAACACACAGAGGCTTATATTACTTACAAACTGTATGGCCTATGGGTCAGGCTTCTTGTAAACTAGCTCTTATAACAACTCCACTCATTTCTATTAATCTATATATTGCCACATGGACATGGTATTACTGGTCCGTTGGCATCTTGTTGCTCCTTGGGTGGCAGGCTGGCATCTCTCCAACTCCACCCTTCTTTGTCTCCTCTTCAGTTTGAATGTACTGCCTAACCTTATCCTCCTCTGCCATAGGCCAATGCATCTTTATCTATTATCCAGTGGGAGCCACACATATTCACAGCATACAGAAAAACATCCCCTATCATTTCCCCTGTTCTGTCTAATCAAAAAGGATGGTTTTAATTTTAACATAGTAAAATTATATATAACAAAGCAGTTATCAAGCAAGAATTATAGTTACAATATCTAGTCTATTTGTATTTGGTAAAATTAAAGAAAATATTCTATCATTTATCCTATATTTGTGAGTCTAAAGTTTTACATCTAATTTACCTTTTATCATAACTAAGAAAAACTATAATTATAACTATCTAGTCTTCAACTCCATCAAAAGCCCAAGAAGGATATAATATTACCTGAGTAAAAAGGGAGTGTATTGAAAGTAACTTCCATAATACTAGAAATGACAGAGACATCTGGTTGCCTGGACAGTCACCCAAAGTTCTTCTGTATTGTTGGGGCATCTATCTTCAGCATACAGGCCTAGAGTCTCTGGCATTGCTTTCAGTGAAACAGGAAATTTTAAGGACTCTTCTGCCCATTCTGGCAAAGTTCATCAATTGCATCTCCCTATGTCCTGTAGAATGTCTGCCAGTTTCTTCTGTGAAGCAGGAACCTTAAGGACCATCTCACCCTGTTTTGGCAAAGTTCAGTGGTCATTTTCCCATGGGTCCTGCATGTCCAGGTTATACAACATTGTCAAGCAGTCCAGGCAAGAGCAGTTTCTTGCCCAAATGGCCAGTTTTTCCAAGAAGAAGATAAACTCCATATGGAGTGTCTTCAATGCCCATCTTCCTCTTTGAAGTAAATTTGTGCTGCCAGAAGCAGACATGTCTCACTATCCAGAAAAGTCTAAATTTTTAAAATATTTTAAATGCCATAATCTGTAAGTCTTTGAAGAGTTTGAAGATTACCTACCCGATTGAAATATATCTATGTATACCTAGGATACTTAATCTGTATTTCTTAATTATGCATTACACGTTTAAATGAGTTGCATAAATAATACCTTAAAACATGGTAGAAATATACATACAATAAAACAAAATTAACTTTAAACTTGTATCAATAAAATGAAATCCGTACCAATGTAAAATATTTTGAGATTAACTGTTGGTTTTTGGATTAAAGTAGATTCAATAATCTACCCCTTTATCCTATCATTTCTATATCATTTCCCCCTTTCTTCTTTTAGAATGAGATTGATATGACCAATAACAATTTGTAGCCAAACCCTAAACAACAACAAACATCCATAATCCTTTTTTTGGTAATGTGGGTATAGTTTTCTAGGCTACTTCTTGCTGATTAGTGGCACTGGCAATCTTATGGGGATCCTGAGAAAATTTGAGATAATAGTCAAGTCCTGCCAAGACCATCTATAACCTTTGTTGATAGATACCATCTGTCAAGGTTCAGACATTCTCACTTGATCAAATCTGATCCATCCTGGAACAAATCCATAGCCTCTTGCTTCCTGTGGAAACAGAAGCAGAGCCTCTTTTCCAAAGCAACATATCCTTAGACTCGAATTTTGAAGTCAAGATACCTTTAAAATATATATGTTGGTTTGAAAAACTCAGCAGCCTTTATAATCAAATATCTCTCTACAGTTAAAAATCCCAAAGACAACCCAATCCAGACTCTTATCTTCATCTTTACCTGGCTTAACTTTTATAGTATTTTTATTGTCTCTTTGCAGACTATTTTTTAAAGCTATCTATTTCTTTATATAACTGCATATACTCCTTTCCTCTCTCTTCCATGCCGGCATAAAGTTCTACAAATATTGTAAACCATTTAGAGTTTTATTTCATCTGAATCTGTCTTATTGTGAATCTATAATCCTTCTCTGATTTTAAACTGTTAAGCTGCTTGATGACTTTGGTTGTTGACTCTGTCCCCCCCTCACCTTCTCCACATGGTGGAGGTAATGTTTACCGACAGCTCTGGGATCCATGTTCACCACCAAGTCTAGGAAGCAGTGGGTCTATACCTCCATCAAGCAGTGTGTAACCCAGAAACTTTTTTTTTTTGGTCTGTACTAGCAAAAGCTAAATCCACATGCAGTGCATTCCACACTTTGGAGACACCTCTATCTACCACAGCAGGAATCTGCCATGCTATAGCTCAAGCCCATATGCTGCAGTGTCTCTGTATCATGGCTTGTCTTAAGAGATACAATTAGGAAGCTGGTCTTGGCTCCATTTTAGAACCCTTTTTAAAAGCTTTCTCAGGTTTTGGGTGGAAATTTTTGCTACCATGTTGGATGCCATATGTAACCAGAAGTTTCCTTGGCCCTGCCCGGCCCTGCAGTTGGGACAAATCTCTCCCATCCATGTGCCTGCAGCCACTTGGTTCCAAGTAAACACACAGAGGCTTATATTACTTACAACTGTATGGTCTGTGGGTTAGGCTTCTTGTAAGCTAGCTCTTATAACTTAACTCATTTCTATTAATCTGTATATTGCCATGTGCCCATGGTATTACTGGTCTGCTGGCATCTTGTTGCTCCTTGGGCGGTGGGCTAGTGTCCTCCAACTCCATCCTTCTTTGTCTCCTCTTTAGTTTGAATGTACTGCCTAACCTTATCCTGCCCTGCCATAGGCCAGTGCAGCTTTATTTATTATCCAGTGGAAGGAACACATATTCACAGCATGCAGAAAGACATCCCCCAGCAACTGAGAATTTTTTTTGTTAAATGTTCAACATTCTTTGCTATCAGGAAAGTGTAAATTAAAACTGCTTTGAGATGTCATCTTATCTCAGTCAGAATGGCTAAGACCAAAAACTGAAACAAGACAAAACACCAGAAAACAAATGCTGCTGTAGATGTGGGACAGGGGAACACTATTCACTGTTGATGGGAGTGCAAACTGGTACAGGCAGTATGGAAATCAGTGTGAAGTTTCCTTAAAAAAATCTAGAAATAAATCTACCAAATGATCTAACTATACTGCTCTTAGGCTTCTTGTAAGCTAGCTCTTATAATTTAACTCATTTGACTTGACTCTTATATCCATAGGTAGGAACCTTTTCAGTCTGGGTGCTGATCCAGTTCACTCAGAGTACTGTCCAGCTACACTGTTTGGACTTGTGTGGGCAACAGCCTCTTGATGCACTATTATAAATACCAGCTTCTGCCCCAGAGACCAGCAATACTCACTGTAGATCATGAAGCCCCACCATAATCTGTGACTGTCCAATTTTAGCTTAGAAGAAGCTAGACTCCAGTTGACACCCATTATCCCTTGGGTCTCCTCTACCTTCCTTTCCTGTAAATGTATTCTTCTATTCCTTTTTTACATAAGAAAAAAAAATCTAGAAATGTAGCATTAAACTCCAGACCAGACTGCTGCTCTGACCACAATACAATGCCTATGAATATCTCTAGCTAACAAACTTCCAGGTGCTATGATATCTCACTGAAACAGTGAGACTATAACAGAAGGGGTATTGATGGCCACAAATCTTGCTCCCTACCACCTTTCCCGTCTCCTCCTGAGGAATCAGAGAGTCTGGCAACAGGCTCCTGCTCTGAAACTCCCTCAGAGAGCTGTATGAGTGAGACCCTGGGTCTGCTGACAGCCTCAGTAGTTAAGAGCACTGGCAGCTCTTTTGGAGGACTCGGGATCCAATACCTCCTTTAGCCTCCGAAGGCACCAGACAGCATGTGGTGCATAGGCACACATACAGGTGAAACATCCATACACGTGCACATAAAATTAAATTTAAAAAAAAAAGAGAGAGACTGTGACTCTGGCATGTGGGCTAATTCCTCTCTTCTGGAGGCTCCTTCATAGACCACATTGCAATGTTTCTTGAGGTGTTTCAGGACCAAATCGATTCCTTTGCCTCATAGAACCCCCTAACCATGATGCCTTTGAGGTACTTACAGCAGCCCCTGCACTTGGAGTAGCATGCTTTGTTAATGTCAATTAACAAAATGGAGGTAAAAACCTAATATACTTTAAGAGAGTGTGGTAATACCACATACAAGAAACAGGCCTGACTCATGCAGAAGAGTTCTGGCCTCTCCTGTTCTGATCTAATAGTCCTGAACAAAGGGTGTCCTCTATATTGAACAACACAGCAAAGAGGGTAATGAGAAGTACTGAGGAACTTTTGTCTCATGAACTTTTACAGGAGCCTCACAAAGGGATTTGATTTGGCTTTGTGACTCAGAACAGCAGACAAAGCCACAGTTGGATCTTATCAGTCCATCTCTAACTATGGGTTGTTTCCAACATGTTATTTTATTTCATTTTTATTTTTAGGAGAGGGTGTTGTTTTCAATACCTCAATGCTTCCAGTAAATGACTTAGATATGGTGGCCACACTGTATATACATACCTCATTTTGAGTTGGGTATGAATGAGTCATAAAGGAAAAATAGGGAGCATGGTAGAATTGAGGCTGTGCATTCATCTGAGCTTGTAGGAGTTAGTTAATTACTTTGGAAGTCCAAAGTACGGTAACAACGATTATAATGTGTATTGTAGAGGTCAATTAATTCTGAACAGGTTGAACATGCAGTGTGTAAACATAAAAAATACATAGTTATAAATGGTTGCAGAGCTCATTAGACACTGGGTTACAGGTTGGGTGAAAGTTTGATTTGTAAAGTCAGGCTTCAAACACCATTTCTCAGGAAAACTATTTCTATGAGAGGACACAAGGGGCTGGCTCTCCTGGCCACTGCCCAGCCTGGATCTACTTGCTGTCATATGTCTTATTTGCTTCCTTAATCTTCTAATGTGATTGGTATCTTCCACATCACAGGCCATCAAGCTCCAGATGGTTTTAGAGTATCACCCATGACCATCAGCTTCAGTACCTGCCTCACACCCCTGAAACCATGACGCAGTGCTGTCTGTGATGACCACCCCTTCCCCTCTCAAAAATGCAACTCAAACCTTTCATGCCTCAAGGTCCTACACCCCTGTGACAGACCAACAACGTCAGTCGGGCCCCCAACATCCCTTCTCAGCTCTGAAGCAGGCCCCGAAGAGAGAAGACCGTGATCTAGTGTCAGTGACTTGACCTTGCTGATCTGTCAGGGGAAAACTGTGGAGACACAAAGGCCAAAAATAAAAGCACACCCCACCCTTCAACAGTCAGAACCTGATTGCTTCAAGCCTGATCCAGTAACTTGTGATGAGTTTTGCATCATGGGATCCTCCTAATGATCCATGGGGCCTCACCCAAGTGGCCAGGCTCAGGAAGGACTAATGCTGCTGCAAATGTATTACTTATCAGGATAGTGATACGGAGACTTCCTGTCTGTCCAGATATGATATCACACGAACGCCCCATGAGCTAAGACCAGGTAACTTCCTCCCCTGTTATAAAGGGACCCCTTCCATCTTAGCAGGGAGATTCTCTCTGAGAATTTTCTTTCTGTGTTTCTGTTTCTCCTGTAATACATTCTTTACTAAACCTCATATCAGTACTAATCTGGCAAATAATTTTATACCTGTGCTGCTATCTTGCCTGCTCTCCAGCAGTTTCTTCATTCCTGCATAGTTCAGAAACCCATGCTTAGAGAATGGTGCTGCCCGCAGTGGGCTGGGTCTACCCACATTAATTAACTTAATCATCCCCCAACAGACATCCCCATAGGCCAACCCAATGTAGACAATCTCTAATTGAGACTCTCTTCACAGGTTGTGTCAAGTTGGAAATGAAATATTAAGTTTTATGCAGAGCTGGGGATCAAACCTGGGATCAAACAGAAAGGGAATGTGCAGGACAAACTAGACCAAAGCCAGTTACCATCACTTGTGCCTGCTAGTGCTACCTTGGCAGAGCCCAGGGGCTCCTGGAAATGGTCTGAGTGTCATCAGGAGCACTAGCAGATAAGATGTGATGTGGTCTCTGCCTGCTGGGCTACAGACTCAGTGAATGAAAGCACATATGTAGCCTGGCCTGGGGTGGTTGGACAGCAAGCGTCGTCTCCCTGAGCACAAGCCATGGCTCCTCCTGGGATTTCAAGCCTCTTGGGCCTGATCTTCCTCCCACCTACCCCAGATGAGGTGCTGCTCCAGTGTTGGGGGACTGATGCCAGGAGCCTTGGCCCTCTGTGCTGTCGGGCACTTTCTTGTGGAAACAGGATGAATGGCTAATGCTACATCCCACTAGAGCTGGGGAAGGAAGAAAGAAGCAGCTGGGCTCAGAACTAGCAGACTGGTTGCCTCAGGGTATGACAGGAATCTCATGACTTTTTTCTAAACCCAGCCTTCTCCTCACGGGCCTCACACTGCACCAGGGCCGGTGGTTTAACTAAGGATCCTCTTCTCTCACCAATGCAGTCTCAGCCCTTAGCTAGCTTCCCAGTCTCTGTCCAGTCCTTACAGCCTTGTCCTGTCTGGTCTCAACTCTCATGAGATTCTAATCCCCAACTTTACCCCCTGTCCCCAGCCCTGTGGTCCCCCAGGCTCCAGTCCAGGCTCCATTCCTTCACACTGAAGGATGCTCGTGACCAGGAGTCCTTTGTCCCAGGTCTTGTGGTCTTGGCTGACTGGTATATGAGAGCTGCCCAGAGCTCATCTATGAGACATGGGGATAGGGACTCCTGGTCATGAATTCCCTTCTGGCTGAGGCAGGTGAGCATGGAGGGGTGGCTCCTGCCATGCTAGGCTCTGTGCCCATTCCTTGGAAGGAATGGGCACTCTGGGAGTGAGCAGCAGCTGAAGGCCTGAAATCTTCCCTAACTTCTACACCTCCAGGAAGATGCCAATGAGCCCTAGGAAGCCCAGGGCTCCATGGGGGCAGGCCACTGGGGTGTGCACTTTGCCTCCAGGGTCTGACCATTCTCTCTCCATCTGGCTCAGCTCTTCCCTGCCTGCTCCTGAGGTCATCTTGGTGACTCAGTTCACTCTGTCCTCACCAGTGTCGTCCTCCAGGTGTCTCAGTGAGAGGCTCTGTCATCTCTGACTCCACCTCTGCTGAAAATTCTCAAATGCCCTGCCTACCCCTCCAGCACCTGCTGGGGAGGCCCAGCCTAGATTCTCCAGCTCATGGGCCTGTAGACCAGGCCACACCAGCCTCACCCTGTTCTCCAACCTTGGTGCTTCAGGCCTGTTCACAGAGAATCTGAGCATCTGACTCTACTTCCCTCCCATTTGTCACCCTGTAAAATCCACTCACACCTCTGCCTCCTCACTGTCCTCCAAGAAGAACAAACTGCTCCTCTCTCCCCTTCCTCTTCTTTTTGAAGGCCACTGTGCTCAACTCTGGACACCCACTTCCGTCCAACAGGGATTCCTCATGGCCCCAAACCACTCAGGTCCTTCTTTAGAACTAGCCCCTCTTTTTGTCCTTAACTTATTTTTCTGCCCTCTCCTAGTCAGCTTCTGGCTCTTTTCTCTCCGTTTGTCCTGTGTATTGGCATTCATGGGAATCCTTTCCCTCCCTGGGAAATCCTCACTGAGGCCTGTGACTTCAAGCTATATGTATTTGACAGGCACATTGACACTTGGTATCTAGACCTCTCCTGGACTTTCCATGGCACCTCAGTCTTTCCATGTCAAAACTGAAATGGATTCTGGATCTGGTGGCACAGGCTTGTTATCCCAGCTATGTGGGAGGCTGAGGCAGGAGAAATTCAAGTTTGAATCCAATCTGGGCTACAGACCAATTTGAAGGCCAGCCTGGGTAACTTAGTGAGACCTTGTTTCAAAATAAAAAGTAAAAAGAGGGCTGTGGATTTAGCTCAGTGGTAGAGTGCCTTGGTAGCATTTAGGAGAGCCTATGTTTAGTCCCCAGCACCCCAGAGGGGAAAAGTAAAGGGCTGGTGATATGACTAAGTAGATAAAGTGCTTGTCAGTCAAGCCTACTGACCTGAGTTTGTTCCTTAAAACCCACATAAAGGCAGAACTGAATTAGTTTCCACAAAATCAACTTCCAACCTTCATGTGTGGACTGCCACACACCCTCACACAGTCACACAGTCACACACACACACACACACACACACACACACACACACACACACACACACCGGCAACAATAAAGTAAATAAACAAACCGTGTTTCTTTGAACTTCATCTAACTTCTGTTTTCCCATCTTGCTGTTGTCACTGACTCACCTGTTGGGCCAAATCAACCATCTGCGTCATGTTAGGTTCTTCCTTCCCCACCCACCTACTCCACAAGCATTAAGGCTATATATCTCTTTTGTGTTGTACTCATTTCATTTGTTTTGATACAAGGTCTTACTATATAGCTTTGGCTAGCCTGGAACTCTCTATTTAGATCAGGCTGTCCTTGAACTTGTAGAAATCCTCCTATCTCTGCCTTCCTAGTGCTAGGATTAAAGGGGTGCTTGGCCTACCCTCTTGAGAAAACAGCTCTTTCCTCTGGTTCCCTGTTAGTGATTTTTATCTGAAAAACTGGCAGCATTTCTTCCCCTGCCTGGTTCCCACTTCTGCCTCTCTGCTGTGAAGGAAGCTTTCCTATCTTAACTCTGAGGCTGTAGCCACATGCTCAGAAGTCTGGAAACCCACCGGCATGATGTCGTGAATATAAAACACTCAGTCTAGGCTAAAATGCCTCATATTTAATGATACACTAGTAAGTTATAGGTTTCCAGAGGTGTGCACACACTTCCACATTTCCTAGTCTGCGGGGTTGGAATATTCCCTTTCGTGTGTCATCTCCTCAGCTTATCCTCATTCTTTAGTTCCCAGTTCTGTGTTAAGGATTCTGACACCCTTTTTGGTCCATATTCCCAAAGGCAAACTTACTGTTCCTGCTTCTACTTGTTCTTGTCCCTTATATTCAGCACTGGTACTTCACATATAACACCATATTCCATCTATGTGCACATCTGTACTGAGGCTGAGACTGTGTGTTCTCTCTCTCTGTCTCCGAGTGGCTCCTGGCCCATTCAGTAAGTAGAATAAGTCTGTGGAACAAATGAAACAATTACATCATGTGTGGAAATTCACTGGTACCATTTTTCCAATTGTAGGCAGTTCATATAATAAAGCCATCAAAGCCAATGATCAATCATCAAACTATGCAAAGAACAGAAGTGTAAATGTTCTAAAGGACTTTGACTATGACATTACATAGTTATCTCACAGGCGAGGAAATACCCCTGTCCTTGTGAAGGTCTAATATTTTATTTAGACACGCTAATGGCCCTGGAAAACAGAAGGGTCAGTGTGTTTTTGGAGAGAAAGTCCGGGGAATGCTGCAGTGATAACTAGACAATAGAGTCCTGTTCTACCCAATCGCTTTCTCCTTGAGCTCAGCAAACAGATGCCTTCCTCACAAGAGGCTGTAGTTCTCTAGTTCAGGATGGGGTGGTGCAGTCCTTTGAATGTTCCCAGTGAAACTCATGCTGAAGCCAATCCCTCAAGTTAGGTATTATAGGAGATGGGGGTCTTTATGGAATGATTAGGCCATGAGAGCTTTGCTGTAAGTGGGATAATCCATTTATGGACTAATAGAGTTATTGCGGGTGGGCTATCTTGAACGGGTCTATTAGGAAGCCCATTTGTCTTTGTCACTTGTGTGTATTCCCCTCATAGTGTCAAGACTTGCACCTCAACAGGACTCTCCAGACAATCTCTACTAAAGAAGAGATTCTCATTAAGATGCAGTCTCTCAACCTTGGGCTTCTCAGCCTCTAGAATTACAAGTTAAATAAACCTCTTTATAAAATATGTGGTCTGAAGTATTTGGTAATAGCCAAAGAAAACAGGCTAAGACAGGCACTGAGGAGAGAAGTTTTGTGCCTTCATTTAAGCTCTCTGACACCCTCACCAAGGTGAACAGTGACATATACACCTCATACCACCCCCTACTTTCCTTCTAGAATACCAGGATGGCATTTTAGAATTAAACTCCTTTGTATGGAATCCAAGTGGGTCTTCGAGAGGATTCTTTCAAGATGACCATGAAATTGGACCATGGAGGTACATTTTAGGTCTCCAAGACCACCTAGCTGCAGTACAAGCTCTAGTTATCAGCCCTGTCTCCCAGAATAGCCACCAGAGCAAGTGGTAGAGTCTAGTGCACCCTGGTGTGCCTAGGTACCGTAAGAGACTGCCTGAAATTCGCCTCCTAGCTCTCAAACTTCACCCATCACAGGTTTACTGCCTTTTTTTTTGCTTTATTTTTACATATTTTGTATTTTTAATTTTTTGTTGTTGTTGTTGTTTTGGTTTTTCGAGACAGGGTTTCTCTGTATAGCTTTGCGCCTCTCCTGGAACTCACTTGGTAGCCCAGGCTGGCCTCGAACTCACAGAGATCCGCCTGGCTCTGCCTCCCGAGTGCTGGGATTAAAGGCGTGAGCCACCACCGCCCGGCTTGTATTTTTTAATTTTGAGAACTTCATTCATGACAGCCTTGTAGACAACCTCTCGAGGTGTCTCCTGGGAGCACTGGCCTGGGGCTCCTCATGTAGACTGAATAGCTCTTTTCAGCAATGATCTGAGATCTCGGGGCCAGGCTACTGGTTAGCTGCACTCTGTCTTGGCATGGTTGTACTTGCTCAGCAGCCTCCTCATTTGCATTTTAAAACGAATCACCTATTGATGCTGAGGTGGATAAGAAGATGAGCTTCTTTTGCTGTGGAAAAAGAGAGACACAGAAGCATGTCGGGGAACCAGGGCATCCAGGAGGCTGATCATTGAGAAGAAGTTTGCAGTTCAAGTCAATTCCCAAAGTGCTGATTGTGGACAGGTGGCCCCAAGTTTGAACTATGTCTCTCCAAGGATCGTGGTTTGGGATATTTGGGGATAGAGAGGTAGACTGGCTTAAGTCAAAGGAAAAGTAACAGTAGAGGAAGTGACAGTGTCTGCCTCTGTCACTCAGTCTTCATGGCTCTTCAAGAATGATGTCCAGAAAATAGTGATGTTAGCATGGTTCATTTAGGGCAGAGTTTCTAGCTCTCTGAGGCCAATGGTCACTCATCTGACACCTGAATAATCTCAAGGTTAGTGTCAGTATTTTCAGCAATAAGGGTTGGTGATTCAGGCCCATATTCCCAGAGACTCAGGAGGCAAGAATATCCAAAGTTGAGGCCTGCCTGGAATACAGACTGTAGCTGGAAGGTTTCTCCAGTCCAGCCTGGCCCTGTAGTCCCTCAGCTGCTTGTAAAATAATAATTTAGAGGCTTATATTAATTACTAATTGTATGGCCTATGGCAGGCTTCTTGCTTGCTAGCTCTTATAACTTAACCCATTTCTATTAATCTATGTGTTGCCACATGGCAGTGGCATTATTGGTCTGCTGACATTTTGCTTCTCCTTCCACCGTGGCTGTTGTCTCTCCACTCTCTCCTTTCTTCTCCCCGTATATCTGCTTGGATTTTCTGCCTGCCTCTGTGCTGCCTTGCCCTAGGCCAGTGCAGCTTTATTTATCAACCAATCAGAGCAACACATATTTACAATATACAGAAAGACATCCCATAGCAACAGACAGATCTGAAGGTCTGCCCGGGCATCTTAGGGAGACCCAGTCTCAAACTAAACAAAGAAAGTAAGAAGAATCGAGGTACAGCTCAGTGGTACAGCACTTTGCCTGGCATGCATCAGGCTTCAGGTTCAATGCAAGTACAGAGTAGGTGGATGGAAAAAAAAGAGGGAAACAAAAGTGGCCTTCAATTTCTAGAGAGTAACTTAGACAACTGTTATCCTTCTACAGCCACGACCTGCATATCACATTGCAGATGCTGTTCTAGGAAGGATGTACGCACAGAACTGTTCAAGTCTCAGAACAAGGTCACTTTTACCTCAAAGCAGGCTTGGCTCAGAGCAAGATCACTGGTGCCTCTGGACAGGACGAGAAAGAGTAACTCAAGTTCTGGCTGCAACCTGTTTTAAGTGTACTGGTAACAACCAGTGGAGAGTCTCAGAGACCCCCTAGTGACTCATGTAACCCTTTCAATTCTCTCACATTTGGTTTGAAACCAAACTCTGAATTTAAAGTGTGTGTGTGTGTGTGTGTGTGTGTGTGTGTGTGTGTGTGTGTGTGTGTGAAGGTTTTACATTCCAGCTCAGGCTGACCTGAAGTGGTCTACAACTCATTACGTAGACAAGACTGACTTCAAACTCATGGAAACTCTCCTGCTTCATGCTCATGCATTCTGAGATTACAGCATGGGTCACCATTTTAGGTTTTCTCCCTTCTTTACAATTTAGGAACATGCTTTTTTAAATGTCTGTACTCTCCATGTCTTTATGACTGAACCTTTCTTTACATACACTCCATTAGGTTAGGGAAAAGTCTCAATTTAAAGGTAGTTGTTTAAAATAGAGACAGCAGTTAAACATACAGACCTTCAAACAAATCTGTAAGTAGTCACACTTTAAAATCACAGGCCTCTCATGACCCAGTGCCCTAAGGCCTGCAATTAGACACTTGGAAACACATCGTAAACTCTTCATTTCTCAACACTAATGAACTATCCTGGACCACCAGCCTGAGCCCGAGGCAACATTCCTACAAGAGATGTTATATAAATGGTTTCTAGATAGCCATTCACCTTCTAACACATTGGCTTAGTGATCAAACAAACAAACAAACAAAAAAACAAAAAAACCCTTTCATTCTCTGGTCTCTCTGTCTCTGCACTGTTTGACTCTATAAACCTTAGTAGAATCAAATCTTTTGTGATTATACTCCATGTCTGCTGTGAAGAAGAACTTTTTAAAAACTGGCCTCCTGATTGGCTTTCACTAGAGTAAGGCAAAACACCTTGTTCATGTTCATGGTCCTGTAATATTCTCTGCTGCATGCCTGATCTATATCTTTTAGAAGTGATGTATAACCCAACATGTTTCATAGATGAGTCAGTCACTATAAGTGACCATTATCGGTTGTTCCTTGGTGAAAACTGTTGGGTCACTTGACATGAAATAATGTGACATGGTGATGACGTTTTGCTATATGCCATTCGAATAACTTGTCTGTTGTTTTTGGAAAGCACCATAGTGCATATAGAAAACTACAAAGGCATTTTTTTAAAAAAAAAACTGGAAACGTACATGCAGGGAGTCTACCTCTGAAACGGTCTTTTCTTTTGTACTCTAGTTACGTGGCAGTTACACATTTAATCAAATTGGGTTAACCAAGCAGTTGAAAATCATGGGGACTTAGTCCATTGGTAGCTTTCTACTCCGCTAAGGTTCCAGTTGACTAGACACTAAGCCTTCCTTGGTTCCACGCACTGAGTTCTGGTTTCCAGGAAGTATTGCTAAATTAGTACAAATCCACCTCACCACTGACCTCCAGCTATAAGTGCTGTTCACATTCCATCAGTCAGCCAATCCCTGGGACTCTAAACATTTCACACAGAAAACAGGAGTGTTATCTACAGCTACAAAATGTGCAGGGCGAAGCCTACACAGCTGCTGGGAGGGTGATTTCCTTCTTTTCTGAGGCAGCAGATGCACGTAGAATGATTTCCTGGTTGCTGTTCTGGGATGTACTCAGGGAACTGCACATGGGTGGCAGTACTCATTTTGCATGTGTTTGTGTCAGTCTGTGATATCCAACACTTTAATTTGTCTTCATAAGTCGACCATAGCACATGCTGGGGCTAGAGCTAAGTGACAGAGTGCATGCTTAGCATGTTCAAGGCCTTGAATAGGATTACTAGGAAGACACCACACTGAAAACATAACACAGGAAAACACACTTAGCTGAAAACAAAAATCCAAAATACATGAGTAGCATTTGCTACTCATGAACAACATTCCTGGTAAATCTCTCTCTTTCTGTCTCTCTCCTCTTTATTTGTGTGAGTGTGGTGTGTGTACGAAAATTATACACAAGTGTGCGAAGTCTGTAATCCCACTACTTGGGAGGCAAAGTGATCAGTTTGAAGCTAGCTTTGGCCACATAATGAGTTCAAGGCCAGCCTGGGCTGTGTGAGTCTCTGTCTCAAACAAACTAACAACATAAATTTCCAAGAAGTAAAACAAACAATTTTTAAAAATTGAACAGATGTCAGGAACAGGTAGACAACCGGAAAGACAAAATAGCTTTTGAACTTCTGAACTCACAATAAAGCAAAGGTCAGGGCTGGAGACAGAGAGCAGATAGAGGGAAGAACACTGTCTTAGCATGTGCAAGGCTCTGGCTTTATTCCCAGAAGCAATATATTCTTTTAAAAATACAAAGAAATAAAAACATGATCAAGATATAAAAACAAAACAAAACACAGAAACATGTGCTAACCAGAAAACACCCAGAGAGTATCTCTCACCCAGCAGAGTGGCAAAAATCCAAGGTTTGACAGAAATTCTGTCTTCAACTGTTAGCAAGGCTATCAATAACACCTTAAATAACACATTTCTCAATGACATTTGTTAAATGGTAACTGGGTCTTAGAAACTGATTTGTTAGAGAGCCTAGATTTCTACGTGGCCCACAAAGTAACTAAGAGCAAGAAGGAAGCCGGGCACTCTTGTCACGTCGCATGTCTTCTTACCTTGGATCACCCACTAGATCTGCACATAGGGACATTAACCATTCAAGGGTGTCTATCTAAAAACCTGGGTACCCAACTTCTCCCTTCAAGGCTGAAGGCACAAAGGCATCTTTTCCAATATCCTCTCACAGAACCCACAAAGGTGTGTTGGGTCTCTTGTTATTGTCCAGCCTAGAGTCACTCTGGACTTCAGCAACAGCAGAGCTTCCAAATGAGAATACTCACCTGCCATGGGCCTGCTTGTCCCCTCCAATAATGAGGATACTCACCTGCCATGGGCCTGCTTGTCCCCTCCAATAATGAGGATACTCACCTGCCATGGGCCTGCTTGTCCCCTCCAATAATGAGAGCTCTTTGGATCACACCGAAGAACCATAACTTAGACTATGGTTAACCAGACCTCAACTTGACCAGTACTGTTTAATTATGTATGCCTCACTTCCCTGCCCTGTTTAAACATAAATCTAACATAAACATAAATCTCACCCTGTTTAAACATAAAGCTCACACCAGTACTCTGAAGATGAACGTAGGGCCCCTGGTCCATTTTTACCTGTTCCTTTTTCTACACATGTTGATTGAATCCTCTCCACTTTTCTCCATCATTTACCCTTTTAATTACCATATTGGGCCCAGGGACTGAGTCTAGACCTTTGGAAAGAGTAAAGCCAGGGCTTTGGCCCGAAAAGTCTGGTTGATGAAAATACAGTAAAGACAGTGTTACTAAGGATGGATCATCATCATGGGCATTAGGGTCCACTGCACCAAGATCGTGTAGTGGGAGACAGAAATTGGGGCTCAGTTGACAATAAAACACGCATAGTAGGTAACTTATAGCTAAGGAGCAGGTGGGTGCCGGTTGATGGAAAACTGCTAAAAGGAAACCTCAGAAGTGAGGGGGATTCTAGCTATATCTACCCAGTAGATTCTTGTTGAACACATGCCAGGCTGATCAGATCAAAGCTGACTAGATATTGAAGATGGGGGTTTCTAGCTGACTGATGTGCATCAGGATTCTTGTTAAAGTTAGATTTACAGCTGGGCTTGATGATGTGTTCTCATACTATTAGGAATGGCATGGTGGAGGGAGAAGGATTACAAGCTTGAGGCCAGTTTGAGTTGCATGGCGAGACCCTGGCTCAAACTGAAATCACAAAAACCTGAATATTGCCAGCAAGTGCAGAGACAAACCTTGAAAAAGATTCCTAAGAATGAGTAAGGTCAGACCAAGCAGAGACTCTTTGTCAGGGAGAAAATGGCAATCTTTATAGTGGGGGAGTTGATAGAAAAAGATTGGTGTATTTATCTTTTGATATGACAATCCTCCTTTTAGGAATCCAAGAATCTCTGCCATTACTACACAATATACATACTAAGTTCTTGTTATGCATAGGGTGGATTATCACCCTCAGGATTAGCCATGGGGGGTCTTGTTAGTTTCTACTGAATTGAAATGTATGTACCCCTCTGGATAACTGTGTGTGCTGACACTGTTGGGTGCCGGACTAGGTACAGATAACATTGTTTAAAAACCTAAAACCCAAGGAACTGATCCATATGCACACAAAGGGATACTGTGCAGCCAGGAGAGGGAATAAGGAAGTGCTCTACATACCATATTAGAAGGATCTCCAAAATTGTGTGTGTGTGTGTGTGTGTGTGCGCGCGTGCGTGTTTTAAATTCAACTTTCAAAACTACTGAGAGATAACAAAATGCTATTCCTCAAGAGGAAAGGTGAAATTAGAGTTGTATATAGAATTCTAGTATATATACATACAGAGTGTGTTTTCCCAAAGGACATGCTGGAAGGATAGGCCAGAAACATTGTTAGAGAGGAAAGGATCCAAGAAGCTAATGGGAGTGAGATACTTTGAAAATTCCTTATGTTTCAGTCCTTTAAAAGTAGAAACTCACAGCTAGGCTGATTCCCTGGTTTTCCACTGACATCTGCTAGGTAGATGGGTCAGCTTGCTGGAAAAAGATCTGGAAAGTTCCTCACAATAGACTCTATATTCACATAGTGGGGGTCTCCAAAGAGCATCAGTTTGATCTAACTTTTCAGAACCCTGCACACAACTCACACAGACCCAGACACATTTCAGAAGAGGCTCCAGAAAAGCAGATCCAACACCCTTGGCATATATATATATATATATATATATATATATATATATATATATATATATATATTATGGGGTGTTTACCCACCAACCCCACAGTTCTCCAGAGTTTTCTTGAGTGTGAGCAGCAGGAAATATTAGATGGAAGGATTTATTGCGGAGAATCTTGCAGAGATAAACAGATAGAAAATAAAGGATAGCCTCGAGAGGGCCTGGAACCTTTTCCAATGGGCCTGACTGTCTCTGCCCCAGGGTTTTTATAGAGATGCCAAGGGGTGGAACAAAAGACCTCCTCCCCCAGCACAGCCAAGTGCAGACCATCTCAGACACCTGCACTCAGGCCTGTGGCCCTAATCATCCTCTATGCGGACATGCAGGGTAAAGCCACGAGGAACCCGAAAACGGGCTCCCACTATATCTATATCTATATCTATATATATACAGATATATATGTATATATATAGATATAGATATATATACATATATATCTGTGCGTGCTAGACAAGTGTTCTCTCCAGCCTCAGTAATAAAAGTCATCTTTCCTCTCTCGCTTTAAACTTCTCTTCTGTTCTGTCCCGTTTATGCCCGCTAAGTGCTGGCACACTCTGGTGGTGGTAAGGCTGTCATTCAGTCTTGAAGAAGGCACAGTGAACAGGCTGGTAAGACCTCACTCTGGTCCTGTGTAGGAAACAACCCAAAGACACCACCTGGGTGTGTTCTAGTCCTTGTTTCCCAAGAGCCTGCAGTAAGCAAAGGAATCCAGGATGGAAAGATCAGCTGCAGAATTGGCAGGCGGGAGGCCAGGAGCTAGAGGAAGGGATGGATTATTGAGCTATGGTCATCTGGTGCTACTCTCTGCTTTTCCTACCCCTCCTCCTCCCCACCCCCACTCCCTCACCTTCCCGCTCAGGCCGGTGCCTCAGGCTCCAGACTCCACCCACCTCTCCACCCCTCCCGTATTTGAGACCCAGGGCTCCCCTAGCGCTTCCAGATCTCAGCTCAGCCCGCTATAGGCCACTGAACCTGGAATCCCGGCTACGCTCTGCTGGCTACGCTCTGCTGCGGTCTGGCTTTGGCGCGGGGCGGTGGGGACGTGGGCAGGAGGGGGAAGTGTGGTGAGCCGAAAGAGCCCCAAGATCTGGGGCAGGGTTTCTCCAGGCTGCTGGGTTGCCACAGTTACAGTGACTGCAATGGGAGAGTCGCCTTGTGGCCCCAGCCAACTGGTGGCACTGCCCCTTGCCCGCTAGGATGCCAGGTGCGCTGGCTAAGCATCTATTGAGGTGTCTTGTGTATGATAGGGTCCATGCGCGGGGACTCGGGGCCACATGTGGCCCTGCTTGACCAGACGGTGAGATCCCAGGTTCCTAACACATGCGACAGGCTTTGGGATCTTAGAGGGCCGGGGCCAGAGAGAGGCCTGGGAGTTTATGCCAATGGTGTTGGACCTTCTTTTCTGGAGTCTCTTCTGGAATGTGTCATGGTCTTTGAGAAAGTTGTGTGTGAGTCTGGAAAGTTAGGCACAGATCACAGCTCTTTGGAGACCCTCAATCTGTGAAGATAGATACTCGTGAGGAACTTTCCAGATCTCTTAGTGTATTTTTTCTTAAACTCATGTTGGGCGAAATGTTAAGTGAGTCTACGTCTGCCAGGCTAGGAGATCATATGAAAAGTTTTGATCTGTTTTCTATTCCAGATGAAATTGTCCTGTGAATTAATTCCCCCCTCCCTTTCTCCTTGTTTTGTTAGCCAGGTGATTAACTCTTTTGTTTGAGAGTAGCTTGGAATGTTAGATGCACCCAGGCCTGAGGTAGAGTCCAATCTCTTGGTCAGAAGGAAATAGCTTTTCCTTCATGGGTCTCAACAGAGAACCCTGAGCACAGCTCCTGCAACATTCCTCCCTGCGAAAAGGTACCGTTCGATCATTTGGGAGATGGGCTAAAGTTGGAAAGAGATGTAACTTTTTTTTTTTTTTTAACCACGAAAATCTAGAGATCCAGTTCTACAGCTGCTCAGAAGGACTTGTATCTGGACTGGAGTTTGGTCCCACCCTCACATGTAGCCTCCAGGCAAGGGAGATTAGAAACTTGAGCTCCCTGCTGGCATTTGTGGCCAGTGAACCAGGATCATTACTGGAAGTGACTCTTTTGGTGGCCCTAGCCCTCGAGTGCCTAGCCAGTTTCTATGTCCTTTTCTTATCATCAGGAACACTGGTCTGTGAAGGATTGCTGGGTGAGGTGAATGCAGGTTACGTGTGTGCGTGTGTGTGTGTGTGTGTGTGTGTGTGTGTGTGTGTGTGAGAGGGGGTGTTGTAGGGGGCAGTTACTTTGTGATAGGACTGTTCCTAAGGATGTTTGTACCTTTCTGGTGTGGTTTAGGACTATGCTGTGATATTTGATGTACTGAGTAATCTTTGGGTTAAGGTCATGAGATCAGGGATTTTAGTGCTGGGAGCCCAGGTTACAGGGATGGCTGATGTTATCATTTCACATTTGGAGTGTCCTGTGTTTCAGGACTACCCTCAGTAACTGCACCTATGACTTGTGTCATCACACAGAGAGGGAGCATATGGTTCACACTTAGCTCCAAAAACCAGGTTCACTGGCACCTCTATCTGCGTGTCTGTTTTCATGGATTGCACATGTAGAATCAGCAGACAGAAACCAACAGCAAATAGAAAAAACTGGGAGGGAAGCCAGGTGTGGTGCTGCACACTTGTAGTCCCAGTACTCAGGAGGCTGAGGCAGAGGGATGATAGTTTGAGGCCAGCCTGGCCTGGAGCTCAGAGTTGCCTCCTGAGTTCTGGGATTAAAGGAGTGTGCCACCATCCCAGGGCCCAAAGAATCTCACAGTCCAGTCTAGTTGTCCACAGCAGTAGTGTAAAGCTGTGCTGTGTATTCTGTTCAGATCACTACATCTGGGCACACTTCTCTTCCCTGTGGCCTCTTGCATTCCCTTCCCATGCTCTGTGAGTTCTCAGCCACTGCTCAGGGGGGCGCTGATGGGAAATCTTAGAACTGTTGTACTGTCTAACTGGGGAAGGGAATTTGACAGCTGCATGGGGGTGATGTCAGAGCTGACAGGCCCTGCTTCTACAGTTGCCTGCTTCCAGCCTGCACTGCTGCATTCGTGGACTTCCTAGCTGGTGGGTCCTTACCTGCCTCTTGTCCTCTGAGCCATTTCCTTCTGGTTCCCCGTGTACTGATTTCTGCACATGAGGAAGACAAGGCGCTGGCCTGAGTTACCCCAGCAGGGCTGTATCACTTTCTGCATGTGACCTTTCATTTCCAGGCTGTGTTTTCCCTGTGTTCACTGAGGCTCAGCATCACTGTGTGAGTGAAGTGAAGACCCAGCCTACACATCAGCCTGTATTCGTGTGATACTGATTTAATCCCTCGTTCCAGACTCGCTATCATGGATTCTCTGCAGGAAGCAAATGGCACCTTTGCCTTAAACCTTTTGAAAATACTGGGAGAAGACAGCTCAAAAAATGTATTTTTCTCACCCATGAGCATCTCCTCGGCCCTGGCCATGGTCTGCATGGGGGCAAAGGGAGACACTGCAAGCCAGATGATTCAGGTAACCAGCACCATTTCCCAGCAGATTAATACCATGGACTGTCAGCTGAGCTGCTCCTCCACACTCCACATTGCCCTTGCAGATGACATAGGGGTGTGACTGGAGAGTTGATGGGGGAATGTGCTACCTGTGCTGGAACCCTAGCTGTAGCATCCTGATCCACTGGTGGGGACTGTGTATGTGAGGGTTAACTTGGGACAAAAATACCAAGGGCATGGCACCAAGGCTCCCATGACCTCCACTGTCTGCTGTCTGGACCCAATGGATCTCAACTCTCCTACAGATAAGGTCTCCAATTAGGATCTTGAAGTTCATTCCCAAATGGGGTCAGCCTTGGCTGGCAGAGAGGGATAGGACCACTGGGGTTCTTGTTGGGTACAGTGCTTTTTCTCTGCATAAGTATATGAACTACAGAGACAGGCTGCCCCAGAATAAGGTGGAGAGACAGTGAGGGATAAGGACAATGCACACTCCGTGAGGGACCATCAGCTGGGAACCGTGTAACAAGTTTTTACTACAGATGGGGTGGCTTAAGTAACAGAGTATTTTCTCATAGTTCCAGAGGCTGAATTCTAAAAATCAAGGAGCTGGAAATCTGGTTTTCTGTGGATTGTAAATGGCATCTTTGTCCTCTCTGGCTGTCTAGGTCATGGTCTTCTTTTCTTATAGGGACACAGGTCAGATGGGATTTAGCTTACTCTAATGACGTCCTTTTAACTTCTTTGTGCCTATAAAGGCTTAGCTCCAAATATGGTCACATTCTGAGGAACTGGATGCCAGATGTCAATATGCCAATTTGGGGTCCACATTCAGCACATGGGAAAAAACACATTGCAGTCTCTGAACTAGCAATTCTGAACCACAGCAAAGTGTGTATGCCCAGTTTCCTGAATGCCAAGGTTGGGGGTATCTTGATTCACTCCCACACTTGTGTTTGAAGAGAGTCTTTCCTAATTCATGACCACCTTGAGCCACAACTTTGCGTTCTGGGTTAGTTCCTCGAAGCACCCTTCTGTTTTTACAAGACAAATGTGTTTGTTTCTTCCTTAGCCTGCCTCCTTATTGGAGAGAGTTAGGACCTAAAGTTTTGCTTGCAGTTTAAACTCTCTGTCTCTGTCTCTGTTACCCCCCCCGCCCCCCCCCCCGTCTCTCTCTTTTAGTTCTAAGCTGTTACAACTACTGATAGGCAGTTCATCTGTTTCCTATGGGAGCAGCTGAAGTCTTTTGTGTACCTTTTTCAGAGTCTTGGAAGGCCTATGGAATTGTATCTGAGGTCTGGCATCTAGGTGTTCACTGTTGGCTGGGGTCTTACATCTCTTTCAAGCAGCTTTATGTGGTGGCAGTTACTCCAGGATTTTTATGTGGCCTTCTGGAGGATGGCTTGGATTTCCTTCCATGATGTCTGGGAACAAATGTGGCACCTGCCAGGCCTTTTAAAGCCCAGGCTGGAACAGGGTCACTCTCCTCCATTCTGTTGGGCAGACAGTGCTGGAGCCATCCAGACCCAAGTGCAGGGAAGAGACAGCATGGTCTGAGGTCAGAACTGGCTGCACTGGAGTCGTGGCAGGTCTGCTTGGCAGCCATGCTTGAGGCCAGAGCACAATTAGTGAATGTGAAGAGCTGGACTTGTGAAGGGCCATTTCTGCTCGGTGCTGACAGGGAACAGGGCAGGGCCCTAGAGAGGGAGCAGTCAAGGTACTTTCGTCTTTAACTAGGTGGCTCTTTGAGTGGCAGCAGGGATGTATAAGATTTTGAGAATGAGTTTAGTGTTGCCTCATTTCGTATAGTTGGGCTTGCCGAAGTTGTGTTTTAATGTTTTGATTTCAGGCGCTTTCTTTGGATAAATGCAGCAGCAGTGAAGGTGGAGATGTCCACCAGGGCTTCCAGTCACTTCTCAGCGAAGTGAACAAGCCTGGAACACAGTACTTGCTCAAAACAGCCAACAGGCTCTTCGGGGAAAAGACTTCTGCTGTCCTTGCAGTAAGTGTCATGTGGTTCTCAGAGACGGTAGGCTGGAGTTATCTTCTAGCTATCACACAGACTTATACACACTGACATACACTCCTGCAACACATGTGCACATATCCAAATGAAATGTACATTTATTTGCCACACACACATAAACATACAAATAAAAAATAAGAGATAGTTCTTTCAAAAAGGAGTTAAATATGCAGTCCTGAGCTGTTTGATAGCATATTGATATATAAATGTATAATATATTTTTAAAGTATATAAATATAATATATAACATACATTATATAAATATACAACATATAATATATGTATTATACTGTTTATATATTATGTAATAAATATATATATTCCATATACACTCAGTATAGTGGGAGTTTCAGCCCATTTACACCATATTGAGTTTTCTGTTGTAACAAGGCAGATGTGGGTGGTCATTAAAGTCATTGTCATTTTACAGAATATATCAGCAAATGGCTTGAACTTTGGTTTGTCTTGTGGTGCTGGTGATCAGTTCCTTTAAGGCCTTATGCATGCCAGGCTGGTCCTCCACTTCTGTGCTGCACCACCAAACCCCACTCCAGCATGGACTGTATTTTTGTGAACTGCTCACTCCCAGAAACTGAGCTGCCTGAGATGGTGACCATGGACACATAGCTTTTCAAATTCCACATCATGAAGTAAAATAAATTAAAATGAAATACTCAGTTTTTAGCTTCCATGGCCATTCCCTGGTGTTCTGGGGCTGTGGGTGATGCCATTTTGAATGGTGCACATTTGTATTTCTGTCAGCATGGAAAACTGTGGTAGAAGGTCCATCCTGTGCAGTGCAGAGGTGTCATAGCCCTTGTGGGGTTAAGCCTCACTCTGCCCTTGTGGTGGCCTACTAGAGTGACAGCAGTATAGTACTGCATCTTGGGGGGGGGGATTTCCTCATTGTCTCCCGAGCCTCAGCTACTACTTCAAGGTTTCAACTGTTTATGACTTTTTTTTTTTTTTTTTTTTTTTTACTGACACTCAGTCCACCATCCCACTTTGTTCATAAACTAAGATTAAAGAGAGCTGGAAATGAGAAGTTGGTGTATTGGTTACTTTCTATTGCGGGGACAAAACACCATGGCCAAGGTAATTTGTAAAAGAAATCGGGCTTATGGTTTCAGGAGGTTAGAGTGGATTGTCATCATGGCAGGGAGCTTGGCAGCAGCCAGGCAGGCATGGTGCTGGAGCAGCTGAGAGCGCAGCTCTCAAAACTGCCAGTAGGAAGCAGAGAGAGCACCCTGGGAATGGAGCTAGTCTTCTTGTCTATTTGTTTGTGTGTTTTGAGACAGGGTTTGTCTGTGTAGCCCTGGCTGTCCTGGAACCTCAAAGCCTGATCCCAGTGACACACCTCCTCCAACAAGGTCACATCTTCTCATTTTTCCCAAAGATTTTCACCCACTGAGGGATTAGTGTTCAAATATATGAGCCTATGGGGGTTATTCTCATTCTAACTACCACAGTTGGGTTTTAAGTTATTTCCTTATATTTATTTGTAAATTACCATTCATTTTGATTTTCTGCTTTTGTGCATCGAGGAAGGAGGCTGTTGGTGCTAATCACTTCCATGGCTGTGTAGTTATGTTGCTCTGTCTCAGTCTTTTAAAGATTCCTGCCGCAAGTTCTACGGAGCTGAGATGGAAGAGCTGGACTTTCAGGGAGATACAGAGCAG
Organism: Peromyscus eremicus; assembly: GCF_949786415.1. Lineage (NCBI taxonomy): Eukaryota > Metazoa > Chordata > Mammalia > Rodentia > Cricetidae > Peromyscus > Peromyscus eremicus. The sequence goes on from NC_081420.1 coordinate 29,703,269, forward strand.
TCCCGACAGCACATCAACACCTGGGTGGCCAAAAAGACAGAAGGTGAACACAGAGTCCATCTGTTCTGTTTGTTTGTTTTCAGAGCTGGGGTTTGAATCCAGGGCCTGAACATACTGAGCAGGACCTGCTCTGCCACTGAGGCCTTATTGACCAATTTAGTGTACAGTAAACATTCTATCTATCTATCTATCTATCTATCTATCTATCTATCTATCTATCTATCTACCTATCTATCTATCAATCAATCATCTAGTGTGTGTGTGTGTGTGTGTGTGTGTGTGTGTGTGTGTGTGTGTGTGTGTAGGTTAGAGGACAGCCTACAGGAGTGCTTCTCTCCTTCCACCCTGTAGGTTTCAGGGATTCTGCTCAGGTCTTCGGAGTTGATGGCAAGCACCTTCACCTGCCAAGCCACTTCTCTTGCCCAAATGTGCTTTCAGTAGTTTGTCTCCTTAGTCCCTTCACTAAGGCATCAGCTATAAACAGTGGAGCAGTGGGAAGCAAGAGGTGAGCCACTGTCAGAAGCACCTTGGGTTCGTCATGCATTTGAGTTTGGATGAAGTTTTGGCTGTTACATGTTCAGAAAGCTTTGACTGTTCAAGTTTTGCCGCTGACCCCACATTCAGTGTCAATAAGCTTATAATCCAGAGTTTAAGAAGCTTTCCTCCAAGTATTTACCAATTTTACAAATCTGCTTCTTAAATATTGTCAGGGTCTGACACCTTGCCTAGCCCTTCCCGGCTCTTAGCATTGTACCTTTAATACATCTCTTCCAGAGCCACCCAGCCTCCTGGCCTTGCTTCTCTGCCTCCTCCCCTTCTTACCCTCCCCTTTTAGGTTATTATTATTGTTGTTGTTGTTGTTACTTTTACAAGCAAAGTGTAGAAGGCTTCTGCTGCAGCTCCTCCCTGTCTGGTATTGTCTGGTGTTCTACAGTTTTCCTGCATCATTTCAAGTGCTTGGCCCCACCCCCATTTTAACCTGTGGCTGTAGCCTGTGCTTTATACTTGTAAGGCACATTTTATAACTGCTCTTCTACTTACTTAAATTTAATTTTTAAATGGATACATAGGATTATGTGTGCTTGTGGTGCCTCTGCGTGATTTTTAATACACGTGTACTCTGTAATGTTAAGATCAGGATAAATATATTTGTTGTTTCATATATATATATATATATTATATATATATATATATAATTTTTTTTATCTATGTGAGTGTATGTCTGTGTGAATGTATGCCACATGTGTGTGTGTGTGTGTGTGTGTGTGTGTGTGTGTGTGTGTGTGTGCCTGTTGAGGCCAGAAGAGGGTGCTGGATTACCTGGAGCTGGAGTTACAGGTGTTTGTGAACTATCCATTGTAGATACTGACAACCAAATTCGTTACTGCTGAGCCATCTCTTTAGGCCCTCCTTCACATGTTTTTAAAATAGGAACTTATAACCATTCTGTCTTAGAACAGCCTACTGAACTATTTAAGCTGTAGACATCAATCATCACTTTCAGGCTGTACCTGTTGACCTGTTAGCATCTACTATGTTCATTCAAAGAGTTAAGTTTTTCTTCCCAGAATATTTTCCTGTGTTTTACTTCAGCCAATTCTTTTAGTTAACTGGCTTATTAATTATTCCTTTCAGATAAAATTAAAGAGATGCTGGATGATTACATGGTGAAACCAAGCACCATGCTGGTCCTTGTGAATGCCATCTACTTCAAAGGAAACTGGGAGAAGCAGTTTAACAAAGAGGACACCAGGGAGATGCCTTTCAAAGTCACCAAGGTAAACACAGTGCTGTAGCAGAGGAGACTCCTGGGTAAGGTCCCCTGTTCACACTGGCTTCTGAAACACAAGGAGGCTGCTTCTACTAGTCTACAACTGCTTCACATAGCCCGTGCCTCTCATGTCTCTGGGCAGCTCAGCAGCCAGGACTGCTCTCTCAGCTTAGAGGCCTTTCTCTTCCCTTTCCTTTTGCATGTTGCCAATGGTGGCTGCAGTCTGTATGGGTTCAGGCCTGGCCCTGCTTCTCTCACTGACAGCTGTTGAAGTCAGACATGATGGCAGAGCTCTGCAGTGTACTTTAAACAGTCTGCCATATAACTTTGGAGATATGGAAGTCTAAACTCCAGCTGTGGTGTCTGAGGCTCTTTGTGGTCCTGAATGCAGCCCATTCTCATGATTCCCCTCAGTGGTGCACATTCCTTTCTTTTCAGTGCATCTTCCTAGAAGCATTGTCCTATGTCTTCTCCCTCTTTCAAGAGGACCACAACTCCAGCTGGTTGCCACAAAACAATACAGTGGGAAAAGAACCTTTCTCACCCTGCTGGAGAAAGAGCAGAGGGCTGACAGCTGTCTACTGGGTTCCTGGCTTATGGCCAGTGCTCAGTAAACACTGAAGCAGTGTGTGAAATTTGTCTTGGTTTGATAGGCTAAGCACAGATTTTTGCTTATAGACAAGCACACAAAGGATGTGTATGCAGGATAATACTTATTGATGGCCTATCATCTTTCTGTCATCAATTCACTTCATTCATATGTGGTTTTTGTTTAGTTTGGTTTGGTTTTTCTTCCACACATACTCCTAGGCCAAAAGACCAGATTAATTGTATGATATTCTGGACAGTAAACTAGCCCTTAGATCTCCCATGCAAATTGGATTTGAATCTTCAGTTTCTTCAGAAATGCCTTTTATTTCAAGCTTTGTTCTTGAATGACATTTTTTCTTCTGACAAAACTATTTTTGTCTTTGATATTAATTATTGACAAAATGTATGTTAGGACTTCCTTCAACTGCGAGAAACAGAGACCCCAGATCTCTGTAGTTGAACTCATGTAAGTTCATCACCTATTAGTAGGCAGATGTATGGAGCCTGTGGCTGGGATGGAGCTCTTGGGAACTGGCTTTCCTTTCCTGCTCTGCCATCCTTGACATGGGCTTATTCCCTCATGGTTACATGATGGCTTAGACTCTGACTTTACAGTCCAGGGGAAGGACAGAGATGGGGAGCTAATAGCCTCTCCCTCTGAGCCCTCTCCTGGATATTGTATAAATGGAACTGTTTAATGTTGCTTCTGCTAAGTGCAGGGCTGTGAAGTCATCTGTCTTATTTTCTTGTCTTATCAGTAGAGAAAGACTGGGTTGTGCCTGCTGGCTGTGAGTGTTACTGAAATCTGAGGAGTACATGTTACAGTGCCTCCAAAGACACAGAATTTGAAATGATCTGGGCTTTCATTTTATTTTATTCCATATGAATGGAATGCAACTTACAGACACAAATAGTGAATCATTAATTTGCTAAGATTGGGTCTTTTCATATTGCATAATTAGAGGCTTTGGATCTTGGAGGTATGTGGGGAGAAACTGTCCAAGGCAGAGGTTAGCACCCTGTATACCAAATTCATCCCAGACCAGTTTTCCTAGACAGAGTTTTATGTTACACATTTACCCTTATTCATTTACTAATGACTAGTTGTGACAGAAAGTGTGTGACCCACAGAACCAAGCAAGAGTGCATAAATCATGGTCGATTATGGGTAAAGTATGCCGGTCTGGGGTCAAGGACATGAATGAGGAGAAGGATAGCAAGCTACCTGGATCATGGCTAGTTCAAGGAGCCATGATACACTGATCACAGAACAGGACTACAGAAATGTGTTTCAATCACTTAGAATGGTGTGCTGTACCAGAGAAGCGGGACTGCAAAGGGTCTTCGGTTGTGTCTATCACAAGAAATTCCGTAGATTTTACAGTAGCTTCTAGATTTAAACTATAGAGGGACTGTAGCTGGAAGTTTTTCTGTGTCCTGCCCAGTCCATAGCCGCTCAGTCCCCAATAAACACACAGAGGCTTATAATAATTATGAACTATTTGGTCATGACTAAATCTTATTACTGACTAGCTCTTACAGTTAAACTAACCCATAATTCTTGTATTTGTGTAGCTACATGGCTTGGTATCTTTTTGCAATTCTGCTTTGATATCTTGTTTCCTCTTTCTAGCTGGTGACTCCTGATTCAGCCTTCCTCTTCCCAGAATTCTCCTTGTCTGCTCACCCCACCTATACTTCCTGCCAGGATACTGGCCAATCAGTGTTTTATTTATCAACCAATTAGAGCAATACATATTCACATCATACAGAACAACATCCCACAATGCTTCCCCTTTTCTGTCTAATCAAAAAGGAAGATTTTAACTTTAACATAGTAAAATTACAAATAACAAAACAGTTATCAAGCAAGAATTACAATTATAATATGTAGTCTATTTATATTTGGCAAATTCAAAGAAAATATTCTATCATCTATCCTATATTTGTGAGTCTAAAGTTTCATATCTACCTTATCTCTTATCATAACCAAGGAAAACCATAATTATAAATGTCTAGTCTTCAACTATATCAAAGACCTCAGAAGGATATATTACCTAAGTAAACAGAAAGAGCATTGTAAGCAACTTCCAAAACTCTGGAAACAACAGAGACAGCTGCCTGCCTGGACAGTCATCCAAAGTTCCTCTGTAGCATTGGGGCATCCATCTTCAACCCATAGGCTTAGTCTCTCCATCATTTTTCTCTGTGTCCTGTAGAATGTCTGGCAGTTCTTCTGCAAAGCAGGAACCTGAAGGACCATTTTGCTTTGCAATGTTCAGTGGTCACCTTCTTATGGGTCCTGCATGTCCAGTCAATACAACATTTTGTCAAGCAGTCCAGGCAAGAACAGTTTCTTGCCCAAATGGCTATTTTTGCCAAGAAGAAGATAAACTCCATATAGAGTGTCTTTGATGCCCATCTTTCTCTTTGAAGTAAATGAGTGCTTCCAGGAGCAGATGTGTCTCATTGTCCAGAAAGTCAATGTTCTTAAAACATTTTAAATGCCATATTCTGTAGGTCTTTGAAGTGTTTGAAGATTACCTCCTATATTGAAATATATGAAATATATGGAAATTACACAGAGAATCTGGGTTATATTGTCTTTGGGATTTTTAACTACAAAAGAAATTTGATTGTAAAAGCTGCTGAGTTAAATCAATATATATATTTTTAAAGGTATCTTGACTTCAAAATTTGGATCTAAGGATATGTTGCTTTGGAAAGGAGGCTCTGCTTTTGTTTCTACAGGAAACAAGAGGCTATGGATTTGTTCCAGGTTAAAATGGATAAATTTCATCAAGCCAGATATTGACTATGACCAATAACAGTTTGTAACCAACAACCTAAACAAAGACAAACATCCATAATCCATTTTTTTTTGGAATGTGGGTGTAGTTTTCTCATCTATTTCCAGCTGATAAAGGGTGCTATATTCTTATGGGGATCCTGAGAATAATGGTCAAATGTATGTGTACCTAGAAAACTTAAATAACATGACTATAAGTTTGATTATCATGGAGACTAATTATTAATCTATATTTCTCAATTATCCATTACAATTTAAATGAGTTACATAAACATAATACCTTAAACAGGAGTAGAAATATACATACAGTATAACAAAATTAACTTTAAATTTGTATCAATAAACTAAAATCTATACCAGTGCAAAACATTTTAAACAAGTTGCTCTTTAAAAGTAGGTTCAACCATCCACCCTTTTATCCTATCATATCTATATCCTGTATTTCCATATCATATCCTCCTTTCTTCTTTTAGAAAGATATTGACTATGACCAATAACAGTTTGTAACCAACAACCTAAACAAAGACAAACATCCATAATCCATTTTTTTTTGGAATGTGGGTGTAGTTTTCTCATCTATTTCCAGCTGATAAAGGGTGCTATATTCTTATGGGGATCCTGAGAATAATGGTCAAGTCCTGGGAAGACTGGCTATAACCTTTGTTGATAGGTACCATCTGTTAAGGTTCAGGTCTGGCTTGATGAAATTTATCCATTTTAACCTGGAACAAATCCATAGCCTCTTGTTTCCTGTAGAAACAAAAGCAGAGCCTCCTTTCCAAAGCAACATATCCTTAGATCCAAATTTTGAAGTCAAGATACCTTTAAAAATATATATATTGATTTAACTCAGCAGCTTTTACAATCAAATTTCTTTTGTAGTTAAAAATCCCAAAGACAATATAATCCAGATTCTCTGTGTAATTTCCATCTTTAAGTGGCTTATTTTTTATATTTTTACTGTCTCTTTAAAGACTTTATTTTTTAAAACTTTCTATTTCTTTAATATAACTGTCTATATTCATTTTTATCTCTTTCAAGTCTATGTACATTTTTATACACATTGTAAACAATTTAGAGTTTTATTTCATCTGAATCTGATTATTGTGAATCTATAATCTTTCTCCGATCAGGGGAGATTTTAAATTGTTAAACTGCGTGGCTAGTAAAAAAAGTGGCAGCCTTGGCTGCTGACTCCATCCACCTCAGCTTCCCAATATGGCAGTGGTATGTTTACAGCCAGCCCTGGATGTCATGCTGTCTCCTGACTCTGGGAGGCAGTGGGTCTATGCTTCCCTCCAGCAATGTGTAGCCCCAAACTTTTTCTTTCTCTCCTTTTTTTTTTTTTTTTTTTGGTCTGTACTAGCAAAAGCTAAATCCACCACACAGTGCACTGTATGGCTTCGTGAAACCTCTGTATAACTCGGCAGGAATCCACCATGCTGTAGTTCAAGCCTACATGCCGTGAACCCACCATACTGTAGCTGAAATCCACACACCATGGCATCTCTGTACCTTGGCATCTCTATATCTCAGCCCACATGAGGCATGAAGTAGAAAGCTATTTTTTTTTGACTCCATTATTATGTGTTTAGAAGCTCTTTTTAAACTCTCTTAAGCCTTATGGAAATTTGAGAGCCCCATGTTGGTACGCCAAATGTAGCTGAAAATTTTCCCGTGTCTCACCCAGTCCTCAGCTGCTCAGATCCCAATAAACACAGAGGCTTATATTATGAACTGTATGGCCATGGCTCAGGCTTATTACTGACTAGCTCTTACACTTAAACTAATGCATCATTCTTATCCATGTTTAGCCACGTGGCTTGGTACCTTTTCACAAGTCTGCCTTGACATCTTGCTTCCTCTGTCGGGCTGGCAAGTCCTGAATAAGCCTTCCTCTTCCCAGAATTCTTCTCGTCTGCTCACCCCACCTATACTTCCTGCCTGGCTACTGGCCAATCAGTGTTTTATTTATCAACCAACTAGAGAAACACATATTCACAGCATACAGAATGATATCCCACAGCAAGGGATCAGAAACTGAGAAAGATTGTTGAATAGGATGTGTTTCCTGGCACATCCTATTCCCTGACACTGTGTTGGCAACAACTACAATTTTTTTCTGGTAAGGTGTTCATCTTGCCCAGCACTCAGTGTGGCTGCTCATTAATTTGCTACTCATGTAATCAGCAGATGTTGCTTGACAGCCTACTGTGCACCAGGCCTTAACTGGCTGTGTGTACCTGTCCCCATGAGGCTAAGTTTTCCTGGAGAAGAAACTTTGATGTAAGCATAGGTAAGAACACAGGAGTTGGTGGAAGGGCTCTAAACATAAAAAGGAGGTGGCAGGATGCTATGTTGGGCTGTGGTTGAAGAAGAGCACTACAGAGGAAACCTTCACTGGGAAGACGGTATGCAAGCAGACCCCAGGACCTTAGGGGTATGGTCCAGGTTCTCAGGAGTTGTTCATGGATTAGAAGAGACATTAAGGTAGTTAACCACAAATCCAGAAGTAAGCCCATCACTAAAGTGGAGCAGGGTGAGAGCATGATAAGAGGTGAATAGGAGAGGAAGCAGGATGGGCTCTTGATGTGATTCCAGATAGGTTAGGGTTTTGCTCCTGCTAGAGTCACACCACACCAGGGTGTCCAGATAGAGTGATGTGGCCTGACTTGCATTGTGCTGGGACGTATGACTGCTGTGCTGAGGTCAGGGACAAGGCAGTCATTACAGTATTCTAGGGGTATGCTGATGGCAGTGGAGGTTAAGCAACAACTCAGGCTATGGTTATATTTCAAAGGAGGAGCCCGTATTATTTATTATTGAGCTAAGGGAGAATGTGAGAGACAGACAGGAGTCAAGGACACACAATGATTGTAGCAAGAGAAAGGGGATGGGATGGTTTTGGCAATGGGAAGGAGAGTATCACTGGCAATTAGGACAGGCAAAATTGTGTGTAGAGCAAACTTGCAAAGGAATATAAATTCAGAGGTGTGTCTGCAATTGGGGCTTTGTTTGTATCAAATGGAAGGAGTCAAATTGACCATAAAATGTATTATTCCAGAGTTCAGGGAGAAGCCCAGGATTTGGAAATTATGTTCAAAGTCATGAGACTAAATGAGTTCCCCCTTGATAAAGGCATTTTTGGCCCAGGACATCCCAGGTGTTTGGAGGTTGGGTCAGTCAGTTTTCTGACACAACAACTAATATGGAGATAATCAACATAGCAAGTTGATAATCCCTTTCTAGAGAACATCTCCATGATCTGAACACCTTCCTCTAGGCTCCACCTCTTAAAGATTCCTTCCCCTTCCAAAGCTCCACTCTGAGGACCAAGTCTTGAAAAATTGGCCTTTAGGGACATATAAAGTCTAAATTGGTCCAGAAGTTGAGAGGCTGAGAGAATGTTCTAGAAGTCTAACCAAGGAAATGCTCTCAGGGACAGTGACTGTCTTCCTCTGTTGAATTTGCCCAATTTGAGTTGTTTCAACTTAATATTTATCTATCCTTCACAGAATGAGGAGAAACCTGTGCAAATGATGTTTAAGAAGTTTACTGTTAACATGACTTATATTGAAGAGATATCCACCAAGATTCTGTTGCTTCCCTATGCTGTCAATGAGCTGAACATGATCATCATGCTTCCAGATGAGCATGTTGAACTGAGAACGGTAAGAAGCATGGGGCCTTGATGGAGCTGTGAGAGACAGTGTCATTTGGGTTTCTGCTGGGGCAGCTCTCCTAGGCTCCCATGATCATGTTTTTGTCTTCCACTCATTTGTGAGACTGGGGTAGAACTCAGGGTGAGTGACACCAAGCTGTACTTATCCCTATCAGGTACTATATTAACTTACAGCTGCACTTCCCCATGCAGTGTAGAACCTCCCCATCATCTCAAGTGTCCTGTGTGACAACACTGTCCTGAAGTCTTCAACTCTTTTCTAGGTGGAAAAGGAAATAACTTATGAGAAATTCATAGAGTGGACAAAGCTGGACAAGATGGATGAAAAAAAGGTGGAGGTTTTCCTCCCACGGTTTAAACTGGAGGAGAATTATGACATGAAGGAATTCCTGTGCAAGCTGGGCATGACTGATGCCTTTGAGGACAGGGCAGACTTTTCTGGAATATCTTCCAAGCCAGACTTGTTCCTGTCCAAGGTTGTGCACAAGTCCTTTGTGGAGGTCACTGAGGAGGGCACCGAGGCTGCTGCTGCTACAGCTGCCATCATGATGATGAGGTGCATGAGGTTCACCCCCCGCTTCTGTGCCGACCACCCCTTCCTTTTCTTCATTCAGCATGTTAAGACCAATGGCATTCTGTTCTGTGGCCGGTTCTCTTCTCCCTGAGAAAAGGATGCTCCTGTGTCTGCTTTGTATGCACTCTCCATGGTTTGCCTGTGACCCAAGTGATGTCATCAACAAATACAATGACAGTTTTGAAATAAAGGCTTTATGGCACCTCACCTTCAGAACTGTGTGCCTATCTCATTGGAGGGCTTTTTCTAGGATCTGAATTTGCACTTCGTGGGTTTGTGGTGTAGCTGCCTACAGAATTCATCCCTGTTGGGAGGCCTAGTGGCTTCCTTCAGTCAGCTGTATATCCTTACTCAAGAGTGGGGTGTCTTTATTTCTTCTCCACTCAGCTGTATTGAAATCTCATCTCACTTTAGTGAGAGAATACATGCAGGACAGGTCTTTTGCGGAAGGGGCAATAAGGATAGCCTCAGACAGTCTCTGTAGGCAGCTCAGGTTCCAAACTGGGGAAAACAGAGACACAGTGTTCTGGGACTCAGCTCAGTGAAAAAGCTCCTTCTTTCTCCATGTTTTTCTGCACATGGGGTGTGTCACAAATCAGTGCAGGCAGATGTACACTGCCTGCTTGATTCCAGAGGGCAGATGTGGTGATATATTGTGTACCCTAATAAATTTGCTAAAGATCTGAGAACATAAAAAGCCACTAGGTTAAACTTGGAGGCTAGGCAGTGCTGGCACACACCTTTAATCCTAGCACTCAGGAAGCAGAGATCCATGTGGATCTTTCTGAGTTCAAGTCCACACTGGGCAACATAAGATTAACTCAGTCTAGGAGAGAAACAGAGCCAGGCAGTGGTGGCACACACCTTTAATTCCGGTACCTGGGAATCACATGCCTTTAACATCAGCAAGAAAGGTATATAAGGTGTGAGGAGACAGAAACTGAAGGCTTTTTGGCTGAGGAAGCTCATTTTGCTAGAGGCCTATCAGGCTGAGAATTAGATAGGGGTACGAACTCTAGTGGCTGGCTTCTCTGCCTCTCTAATCTTTAGGCAAAGTTTATTATGGTACACAATATATCACCACAGGCAGAGGCATGTGTAACCATTCCAGGGAATATGGCTGATCACAGCTAGTGAACTTCTATTTCATGGTCAGTATTACAACTAAAAAAGTGTGGCAGGAGTGGATACAGGAGTTAAGTGGATGTGTATTGTCTTTCAATAGCTGAATTTAGTCTTGGGACCAGACCATATCTAAATGTTCCTTGAGGCCCTTCAGGACTAGTGTGATTCCCTTACCTCTGTAGTACTCCCTAATTTCTGTGCTCTTCTTGACATACTTAGAGCAGCCCAGGGCAAGGGTGAGTATGAGTGTACTTCCTGTCCCCAGGGAATGGAATGCTTCATCTGTCAATTAGTCAGAAACCGTGCAAGATGTAGCTAAGTGACTAAAAGAACAAACATGACTTCAGAAAGCCAGTCTCTCTGAGGTCTGCTGACTATATAAGGGCACATGGGTTGAATTTCCTAATTACTACTTCTCTTGGGTCTTCTTATTGATATAATTCTTATTTTCAATTCTTGCTTCTTTAACCTTCTAGTATGATAGTATCTCACATATGACAGGACATTAACCTCCAGATGTGATCCCAACAATATCAACTATTACCATCAACATCAGTTCCTATCTGACACATTTAAAACTTCTAGGGTCTTACAGTGTGGTCTTCAACAAATGTCCCTCCCCTTTCCAAATGCAACTCAAATCTTTTATGCTTCAAGTTCCTATAAACCTATGACAGACCAACAATGCCACTCAGTCCTGCTTTTCTCCCTATCTTAAACCCCATCTCAACTCTAGAGAAGAAGACAAATAGATTAAAATCTATTGTCAGTCATCTTCTTGTGGCTCTGCCAGGGGCAAATGTAAAGATAGAAAGGCTGAGAATAAAACAATAATCCCCACCCTTAAACAATTACAACTTATCTGCTTGGGGATCGACTCAGGAATGTATGATGTCTTATCCAAGAACATAAGTCCTGAATACCCATGGGGCCTCACTCAAGTGACCAGGAAGACAAATGCTGCTGCAGATGTATTACTTATCAGGATGATGAGATGGACACTGCCTGTCTGTCTAGATATGACATCACAAAAATGGCCCATAAGATAAGACCAAGTAACTTCCCCAACTGATATGAAAAAACAAAAACAACAACAAAAAATCCCTTCTATCTCATGGGGATGGTTACCTCTGAGAATTTGCTTTCTTTGTTTCTATGGCTCCTATAATACACATTCTTTAAAAGCATTTGTCAGGGACAAGGACAGAATCTCTAGTTAGTGGAAAAATACAGACCCCCGATAAGACAGGAAACTAGATCATCTTACAGTCAGGCTGCCTAGCAACAGGACATTGAGGCAGAGCCCTTGACCCTTTCACCCTGTAAACATCCTATACAAACATCCTGTTAGCTTGCCCCACCTTATGCAGATGACAGCTTCTTGCTCCCCCGACCCTGGAGGAATTATATAAACCCTCTTGGAGAAAAATAAAGTCACACCTTGATCAGAATCTAGACTTAGTGTATTTTCTTGTATCTCCTGTCCCTATCATTCCATCCTTAGGGTAGCCGAGAACCCGTTGAAGCCCTGCAGGCAGGGCAAGCATTTATATCTAGTCTGGTAATAATTTTATGTGAAAATATAATTTTATAATCTGTAGTTGGAAGTTTTTCTGTGTCATGCCCAGTCCCATAGCCACTTATAAAATAATTACACAGAGGCTTACATTAATTACCAATTCTATGGCCTATTTGGCTCAGGCTCGCTAGCTAGCACTTATAACTTAAATTAACCCATTCCTATTAATCTATATGTTGCCACATGCCATGGCATTACTGGTCTGCTGTTATCTTGTTGCTCCTTGGGCATCAGCTGGCATTTTTCTCTCTCTATTTCTTTTCTTCTTCTCTGTGGGGACCTGCCCCACTGGGAACTTAGGTCACCTGTGAAGAGGTGGCCTGGAACGGAGGAAAGGCAAGTGCACGCCGCTCGCCCATTTCCCAGCCTCCCTCTTACCCAGAGACAATCAGATGCATCGGGGAGTCAAGTCAAGCAAGAAATCGTTTATTGATAGGCAGTAAGCTTCTTTTATACCAGAAAACCTCCAAACCCTAGGAGGGGGTGAAGGAACAAACCAATCATTTTAAAGGGCACCCTATTTACAAATTGTTTATGTCCTGACACTATCTCTTGTTTTTTAGTATCTTATCTTAGCATAAATAACTTGAGCTAACTTCCTTTCTCACCATTTGTATCCACTCTCTGCGTAAACATCTTAAAGCTTAAGCTCTATTTATCTGAATTTCTCTCGGCACCCTCTTTGCAGCCCATGTATGCCCCACACTTCTCCCTCTTCATTTCAAATGTACCACCTAATCTTATTCTGCCTTGCTGTTGGCTAAACCCAGACAGGTTTTTCAGTTAGCCATTTTAAAGGTAAGGCCCTTGGTACGTATAAGAGTTCAATGGAAGTTGTGTTCTGTTTATGTACATCCTGAGTGGTTAGTGGCTGTTTTTTTATAGTATCTTATAATATTATTCCCAGAAACATGAATTGGTCTATAATTTACATTTGAGACTGGAGGAATTTTAATCTGTGTAGTTCATTGCTGTAACAGATCTAAGCCCCAAAGATTCACTGCTACATTTGCCACATAAGGCTTCAGCCTTCCTCTTTGTCCTTCTGGCCCTATACATTCAAACAATCTCGAACTTTGTTTTACCTCAGATAGAATTCCAATTCCTATAAATTGGAAATCTACCTCTTGAAGAGGTCATTCGGATGCTATGATTTTGGTGTAATTGTAGTCACATATGCACCTGTGTCTACCAGTCCTTCCAGGATAATGTTGTTAATTCACACTCCAAACTTTGATTTTTGTTCGTTTATGGAAGTCTGCCAAAATATTTGTTTTTGGTGTGTTTTGAAATTTTAATCCATCTATCAAAGTTGTTCTATCATCCAGTGCACTATCGTTCTTTACATTAGACACTGGGTTATTTAATTGTCCTGGGGAGGAATTTCCTCTACAGTGATTGGAAATGTTTGGACCACATTTGATTTTGGGGCTAGTGAGAGTGCACCCCCCCCCCTGGTGTTTTCTGCTGGTAAAGGGTTGCCTCATATATCTCTTATTGATCTGCATTCATTGGTCCAATTTTGGCCTTTGCCATATCATATGCATAATCTGGAAGGTTGGGCTTCCTGTTTGGGTTATTTCTAAAAGAATTATTGCTTCTAGGAGTACCCTGTGTACAATTTTTCTTATATGACCTGGTGTACCACAGTTTAAACATTTGTTACCTTGATGCTTCCTTTCACCTTTGGAAATTGACTCTCCTATCCAAGCCTCATTACCATAGTTAAGAGATTCAACACCTTTTATATGTTGAATCCATTCCTCCAAAGGTGCTGACTTGACCTTTAAAGATGTAAGTATTCTTTTGCATTCTGTATTAGCATGATCAAAAGCCAAAGATTGAGTTAATATTTGTCTTAATTCTTGATCTGATACTGTCTTGTTTATATCCTTGGTCAGTATTTGTAAAAAAAAAAAAGAAAAATCAGTAAACTGTTCTTCTGACCCCTGGAAGACCTTTGTATATAGCTCAGTTGGTTTCCCTACTTCTGTTCCCCAAGCATTTAAAGCTGCTGTACAGCATAGGGATAATGTATGCTCATCAAAGGTAGCTTGTACATTTATGTCAATGAAATGAACCTCACCAAGAATTTGATCTTGGGAGATCTCAAAACCCCTGATCTTGCCTTGCTGTTTAGCCTCTTCTTTCAACTAGCTGTATTGTAACTGCTGGCTGTATTGTAATACAACTGAGATTAACCAATTCTAGTCATCTGGTATTATTCTATTTGTAGAAGACCACTATTTAATATCTGTTTTACATATGTTGAATATGTGCAATAGATAACTACAGCCTTTTTAATGTGTTTTAGATCCCCCATATGAATAGGTTGCCAGATATATTCTATATATTCTTCAGGATGTATATCATCTGCTGGCTTCTCACACATGATGACAGGATAAGCTATTTTATAAGAGCCACGAGCAGGAAGCAATTCTAAAAAAATAATGCCCCTCTACCAAAGGTTTTATTTTTCTCAGGGTTATGGATCAATGGTTATAGGGTTAGGGAGGACAATAAAACTTATACTGAGGATTCTTTTTGGAAAAGAAAAAAGGGGAATGAATAGGTACAGTATATTAAGGTAGATTATTATATCTACTAGTAAACTAATTTAGCAAACTATCAACCTTGGATAATTTGCACTGATATGGATTCTTGTATATTGATACAAATGTAAACTATTCTTATATTCCTATTTGGGATAACTTGTATATTAGTACAAATATAAAACTATAATTATTGCATTATGCACATATTGTTACTCCTGTTTGAAATATTTTGTATATTGATACAAATGTAAAAATATATTTATCATACTATATGTATGTTCTACCTCTCCTGGAGTGGACTCTCTCTTCACTGAATCTAAGCATATGTTTTGTTTCCTTATGTCTCCTTGCTCACCAGTTGAGGGTGTAGTCTTGCAGTTATGGTCTCCTAAGTATGGCAGCCCAGGGGCTTACTTGCCTCACTGGAACGCTGTGCTTTGTCTGGGTCAGTCAGTGGAAACAGTGTACTACATAGTTAAAAGTCCAAAAGCCAAATATTACTGAAGAGGGGCAGCCTGCAAGAGCTGGCTCCAGTGGGAGGGCACAGAGGCTGGCTCTCCTGGTTAGTGCCTCATCTAGATCTGCCTGCTGGCATAATTCTTCTCCTTTTTGGCCCTTGCTTCCTTAATCTTCTAATGTGATTGGTATCTTCCAAATCACAGACCATTAAGCCCCTGTTAAGAATATTTTGTATATTGGTACATATTAAGGATATTGTGGTCATATTGCATATTACACTATACATTTCTACCTCTGTTTAAGATATTTTGTGTATTGTCACAATTCTGAGGTCATTGTTCTTATACAGTACACCTGCCTACAGACTATTCATCTTGTTAATGTGTAGCCTTAGTCCTTAAATTATTTAGGTAGATAAGACTTACAGAACTATAGTCATTCATGCTTGTCATTTATATAGTTATGTTAGTTAGGTTGTCCAGATTTTCAGAAACATATGTCAGATAGATAGGTAATCTTCAAACACTTCATAGACATAGAGAATGTGGCATTTAAATGTTTTGATAACTTAGAATTCTGTTGATGTGAGACATGATTGCTCCTGGTAGCACTGATCTGATCCTGAGAGAATGTTGGGCTTCTAAGACATTTCTATTTGGAAGTTTGTCTTCTTGGCACAAAATGGCCTGCTGGGCAAAGAACTGCCCTTGCCAGATTGCTGACAGTATAAATGCTATCCTTTCCAGACAAGCAGGACACAAGGAAAAGCAACTACTAAACCTTGCCAAGACAGGGTAAGATGGTCTTTCAAAATTCCTGCTGCTGAAAATGGTCTGTCAGATATTCTAGGCCTGTAGCCAAACTGGATCTGGATGCCCCAACTATGCTGAGAAACTTTAGGTGACTGTCCAGGGTGCCAGCTGTCTCTGTCTATTCTCACAAGAATTTTGGAAATTGCTTGCTTGCATTTCCTGTTTTCTCAGGTATTATTATGTTCCTTCTTGTGGGATGACTCATCCCTAATGGGCTTGAGGGCCGGAAGGCCCAAACAAGTAAAAAAGATACTTTCTGAGAGCCAGCCTGGGTCTACCTAAGGGTCTTAGCAGCAGCAGCAGCTGAAACATGATCTGGAGATGACCTGGACCAATGAGAGGCAGCCATGTCACACCAGCAGATGCATATTCATTAGACCTCTCCCAGGGTGGTGTGGAGGGTATATAAGGCTTGCCTCTTCCTGAATAAACTGAACTTGTTGTTTTGACATTCTCCCGCAGTCTGTGTGGTTTGACACTGCGCCTACTTGGCCTCTGCCCCCCAAAAGAAACAACAGCAAGGACCCTGCTATACCTCCTCAGGTCTTTGATGGCATTGAAGACTAGGTAGTTATAGTTACAATCTTCTTGTGTCTTAGCTAGAACATATTAAGTACTAGATTCAGATTCTTCAGGAAAGAACAGCTTTTTGAATAATCTCTGTAACATGCCTTTAACCTATGTTCTGGACATCTCTGGATTTTAGTATATATCTCTTGTTTGACGTTGTTCTTGCTGGTTGTAATTCTTTTTTTGGGTTATTACTTTTCTTTTCCTGGATAATACTTGATAATCATTCCTATTGTATATAGTTTGGTATTAGGCTAGAACTTTCTTATTTACATAAAAGGGCGAGATTAATGGATAGCTGTTCTAGCTATGACCTTGAAGCATTGCCCCTAGAGATGCAGCAGGTAACTGCTCCACCTGCCAATGACCTTGAAGTACATGCTACTTGGGCATGGCCTCATGGGCCCTTAAGACCTGAGATGCATGTAGGCAGCTCTCTTTGCTCCCTTGTGGGACTTGGTTTTGGGACTGATCCAGGCAGCTGAAACAGTGTTCTAGAACCTGTATCAATTCTGTTCTGTACAGTGAGTTTTACCCTTAATAAATTCTTTCCCCTTTAAACAGACTCCATAGGTTTCTCTTACACCTGAAGACTCAATTCTTTTTCTTACTCATTAGCTTGAGCTATGGCCTATGCAGCTCCTTAGGTTAAACTCATAGGCCCTGGCTGTGTAGCATTTCCTTGTCTTTATTTTTACTCATCAAAACTCTGTACAAGCCAACATTATTATTATCATCATCATCATCATCATCATCATCATCATCAATTTGACAGTATAGCTTAGGGAGGAATCATCCTCATGACAACCTACAGATAAAAATGCCCAGTAGAACAGAATGTTTCCATGAGATAAACACACTACATTACAGGCAATGGGGGTCTCCCCACATCCACTCACACTACGCCAGATACCAGAGAAAGATGGCAGCAGCAAACATGTAAAGGCACAGCAGAATAAAAGACATGCTGGTGCCTGGGGTCTTCGGGCCTCGCCTAACTGAGATTGACCCATCAGAGAGTTTCCTTCTGGTGGGCTAACACCTTGAACTTCAATTGCCACCTGCTTGCTCCTCTGACACAGCCATTGACATACCATGCTTTTTAACTTCTGTCGTTCTGCTTCTGACTAAATGTTGTTGTTAACTAAAATATGTCAACCCAGAACATAGTTTTTGTGTTTAAAAGCTCATCCTGAAAAAGGCTCAGAGCTACACTGGGATCCTGATCACCCAGTATTGGTTGCAGGCCGGATAATAAAGACTTTCTGTTGGTTTAAATCCATGTTTGAGCTGTCTTCTCTAGTGAATATCCCATAGCAATGCATCCTCCAATCAAGTCCCACTCGTATTTTCCACAACCTCCTAACAATGCCATCAGACTGCACATCAAAGCATGAATCTGTTGATTAGGTGAAAGCCTAGACAATCCACTCTCACCTTCTAGTGATTGGATCCACCAGAGGGAGACCATGAGCTGCTATGGGGACGTTTCATATTCAAACCACAATGCAGATACAGCACAGTGTATGTGCCATCTCCTCTACAGTGCCTTGTAAATCCCACTTGGTGTCCTCCTATGATTCCTCTTGCAGTTGTGCCTAATTGTTTTATACAAACATACTGGGTTTTTTTTAAATTCAGCTTGTTTTCCTGTGTGTGGAGTGCACATGGATGAACCTTGAGTCTTATGTACGGTAAGTCAATAATAACTTACCACTGAGCTATGCTCTCAGCCCTTTGGACCTGACTGCATTACTGGTATCTATCCAAACCCTTTTGGATGAGATTTTTTTTAATTTCCCAGCCAGATATTGCTTAATTTTGGAAGGGGGGAGGGGAGGGGAGGGGCCAGTGCAGGGATACAGCATGGGATGATCATTGCTGCGCTAGTGACAGCACCTCCTTCACCCACCTGGAGATAGGGAGGAGAAAGGTGTTGGAATCCTGGTGGGCTTTGGCCAGCTAGAGGCCAACAGGTTGCTAAGCTACTCCTGGTGTTTGCCTGCCTCAGTTTCTTCTTCTCTATCTCTGTTTTGTGGATGGATCCATGGACTTGAGCTAAGTACAGCCCTGCTCTGCTTCCCTTCCCTTTTAAAGCTGTTTTGAGAATTGGATATACGGAAATTGACCCTTCGCGTGACACTTTTTGCTCTGGCAGGAAGCGGTTGTTGAACTGTCAGCCTGAGTGGCACAGGGGCACAGATCCATACCACACTGGCAGCTCCTGTTGGGTAGGGAGGTGAGGGGAGAGGAGGGAAAGGGAAAGTGGACAGTCTTCTTCAGGCAGGAAGTCTTGAATAAGGTTAGTCACACAGCAGGCTTCGGAAGTAGAGTTGCAGGGCTGCTAGACATACTGAGATGTGTATTAAAGGTCTCAAAGGGAGGAGACACATCCGGCACCATGAGGAAGCAGGCTTAGGTCATATGTGACCTGTGCTATATGACAGAGATAAGGGAGTAGGGAGTTGAGGCTATGTGAGAAATCACAGAGAACTGCTGACAGGAGAATTGGGGCTTGGTTAAAATGTGACTTCAGCCACACTCTCTTTGACTCCAGGCAACAGGGAGACTGAGAATTGTTCCAGCCTGCTTGTAGCCCTTTGGGCCTAGGACCTGAAGGGCTCTAACAAGCTCTACACGGACAGAGCAGACTGGCTTTCCCAAAGAAATGCATTTCAGGGCGAGCCTATGTGAAGCTGAGGTGGGTTCATTAAAAGAAAGATGGAGAGAGGAAGAGGAGGAGAGTGAGAGGAGAGAGGAAGTGGGAGAGGAAGAGTGGGAAGGAGAGAAAAAGGTGGGGAGGGAGGAGTGGGAGAGAGACCAGTGCATCCTGCAGGATGATCTTGGGCTTCTCCAGGGAGATTCCAAAGAAGATTTTCCTGGCTTTGCATCATACCGCCACAGAAGGGTAAGACCCCTTCCCCTTTCAACATAGCTCAGAGTAATATCATCCGGGATCCTTATTCCTCACTGCAAGGTATCTTTGGCAATATAACAGAACTTTCTCAGGTTCCAGAGTTTGAGACCCAGGTATCTTGGATGCCTTTGTGGGATGAGCACAGCTATGGCTGCCATTGCATACTCTGTGTTCCTATTGTAAGATGGGGACTTGCTAGCAGGTAGCTCTAAGGTCCTTCTGTCTGAAAGTCTGCGCCTCTGACTGCCCTGAAGACATGCTTACTCAACCCCACTTTACACTACCTGCCTGTATCTTGCCCTTGACCCTGATAGGGTGCTGTTAAATGACCTATGGCAAGAACTGTAGTGACCTGAGCTCTGAGCCTGTGGTACACAAGGGCATGAAGCTGTTGACCATGGACAAAGTGTTGAGAGTGCTTAGGACAAGTAAACTGGCAGTGTGGATGAGGCCCACAACAGCAGGCCTTTGTGGCTTTAGTTTGGGCTTTGCCATGTGCATATGTTTCCTACAAGGGGAACTGATGCTCACATGGTGCTTTGGATGTGGTTTGACTTATCATCTTTTATTTTTAAGGCTCTGGTTTTCCTAACATGAGGCTGTAGGCAGAGTTTCTCTGTGTCCCAGCAACCACTCCCAAATCCCCACTCAATGAGAGCAATAAATTTTCACAGTGTACAGAGGGATTATTCCACAGCATGGGACTGTTCTCTCACTTGGTACATCTTGTTTGTATGACTATGGGTGAATTCATCATTTCAAATGGCTTTCAAGTTATACAGGAGATAGCTTTCAACACACCAAAGGATTCATATGTGGAAACAAAACTCATGACTCCCACTCTCATCCCTCACCCAGGGAGTGACCACAGTGACATGTCATGTGTGCCCCCTCCACACTTTGTCCAAGTACAGGGGACTGTGTACACACAGCAGTCTCTGCAACACAGGGTCATATTATTAAATATTGTCGTTCATGTTTTTCATTTAATATTAAAAACAAAAGTTAATCTTGAAGTGCCCAAAGAAATAGTTTTATGTGTGTCCTGTTGTTCACTGAGCCACAGCATCACTGTATGAATGAGAGTGAAGACCCAGCCCTCCATATCAGCCTGTATTTATGTGATACTGGTTTAAATTCCTTGTTCCAGACTCGCTATTATAGATCCTCTGCAGGAAGCAAATGTCATCTTTGCCTTAAACCTTTTGAAAATACTGGATGAAGACAGCTCAAAAATGTATTTTTCTCATCCATGAGCATCTTCTCAGCCCTGGTGTGGTCCTCACAGTGGCAAAGGGAAACACTGCAAGCCAGATGATTCAGGTAACCAACACCATTTCACAGCAGATAAATACCATGGACTGTCAGTTGAGTTGGTCCTCCACATTTCAAATCTCAAAGCAATTGCTCTTGATGAACAACTACAGGTGACATAGGGATGTGGGTGGGCATTAATGGAAAACATGTCTAACTCTGCCAGGACCCTGGCATGAGCACTTTGATCAACTGATGCTGATCTATGATGTTTAAAAGGAAGGCAAGAATACAAATTGCATGGCACTAAAGCCACCCATGACCCCCACTATTTGCTCCCTAGCTCCTTGTGTTTCTCATCCTTCCTACAAGCAAAGTACAGTAGGTTTTTCCCCTCCCAAGACTCTGAAGTTTCTTTCCATGTGAGGTCAGACTTGGTCCCATGAAGCAGCAGCAGAAGCCACTGAGGCTATTCATGGGTGTAGTGCTCTAGGTGCAGAGGTATATGTACTATAAAGACAGGCTGTCTTAGCATAAGACAGGAAGACTATGATGGATGCATGCAGTGCACACATCCTTCAGAAATGGGGATGAGGATATGTGTTAATCAGGGGTGTGTAACAGACAGAACTGATCGGATGATTTAATTAGCACACAGTTCTTTCTTAGTTTTGGTGTTTAACATTTAAAATTACTGTGAGCAGTAGAAATATGAACTAGGAATTCAGCTGACACAGACAAGGTTAAAATCCTGGCACAAGGGCTCTGCCAGAGGGAAGCCAAAACTCAAAGAGTTTTGGTGATATTGGTTTTTGAATGTATTAGCTGTTTCCTGCAGTGAATTTCTTGTGTGCCTTCCCATTTGATTCTTTTCCCAAGAACTTGTAAAAGTGTGGTTGATCATTTATTGTGTACAACTTCCACTATACAGTTGGGGTATTTGGATAACATTCCCTAGCTGTGTTTGATAACAGTCACACAGTCAAGACCTCTTTCCCATAATCAGGCCTTTGTTCCTCTTACTCTAGCATAGACTTAGAGCCTGCCTTCCTGTAATTATCTTTATTAGCAGACATCTGGCCAGTGCCATCTCCAGACGAAAGAAAGTATTTCATCTGAGACACTTCTCAAACATCCAAGGACAGAATGCAGATAGATAAGCACCAGCATACCCTGAGCTCATCTTGCCTACAGATAGGAGAAGCTAACCTCACTAACCTTAAATCCTTAACTCCTTACCTTCACCCAGATTTAGTAGCACAAGACCCTAATTTAAGAGATTTACTATTTGCAATTACCAGGATGGTGTTCAGCCATCTATAGTTACTGAGATAAGGTAAATATTCACACTGACCCAATGAGACAATGCCAGCCAGGCAGATGATAGGTAGGTACCAAGCTTCGTTTCTTGTGCAAATTAAACTTAAACTCTCCTCTTTTTTCCATAGCCCAGGTATTATCCTTAGTTCTAAAGATTCTCCCTTTAGCAATCTACTCAGAGTAAAAGTGTTTTTAGGAACCAAATGCTACATGTTGTGATGCAGGTTGCCTAGCAACTGAGAACACTTTCCCGCCCTGCCAGAAAATAGCACAGCTGAGAGCCAGAAGTGGCACTGAAGGAAAAATGGTAGTTTTATTTTACTTGTGACTTATATTGACTCCTAATCTTTCACCTAAATTACTTTTTATATCCCCTACTTGATTTTAGCCCTTAGTTGACCCTACCTCCATCAGTCACTCCCCTTTTGGGTTGTAAATGAAAGCTGACAATTACTGTTCTTTGTGTGGATCTTATCACCTCTCTTCATGACCCTGAAAACTTCAAGCCTCACATTGTATTGCCAAAGAATTACTGCTTGTAAATACATATAAACTGGTACCCCCATGGTACTTGTAGAATTGACTTAGAAGAATAAAGTGAATGGACTGAAAGAGCTCAATGTGCATAGATTCTTTTGATATTCCTAAGATTAGATTCTCAACTGGTTGTTAGATTCTTCCACAGACCCTGGGGAAGGGCTATTTGGGTCTGGACCCCAATAGCTCTTGTTATAAAATCGAAGTATTGACAGTCTGGTTTCCTTGGCTATAGATGGTAACTTTTCTCTGGGTCTTCAACTGTGTGTTCCTTGTGTGTCTGTGATCTGTTCTCCATTTTTTATGTGGATACCAGTGATCCTGCATTAGAGTTCTACCTGATAACTTTTTTTAAAACTTCATTTTGCCCTTAAAGTCTTTCTAAAAGTTAGGCCATATTTGGAGGAACTGGGTGTTTGAATGTGAACATATGGATTTGGGGGAGACACATTGAGCCTATGGTGGAAGGTGAAGGAGGCACATAGCAGCCACTGAGCAGCAGCTATTCTGAATGCAGCCAAGTGCACACAGCCAGTTTCTACTGCCCTGAAAGTAGAGATGTCTTGCTTTGCCTCTACATGTATATGCAGGGACTCTTCCTAATCTATCACATTAGTGGGCCGTGACTAAGAGTCTGGTTTTGTATATGACCACACCATTTCATTTTATGTGAAACTGTTATGTTTTTGTTCTCTGAGCCTACCTCCTGCCTGGAGAAAGACTTGTAGGCCCAGAGGCTTGCCCTCAATTTGAACTGTGTCTCCCTTCTAGTTACACACTGTTACTATTCCTTTTAAACCTCTGTGGGATTTCTGTGCAACATTTTATAGTCCACTACACTGTAAATAGACACCTGCATCTGCCAGTCTGTTGGGTTGGGTATAGGGGCCTATGGGACACCATCCTTGAGATGCATAGAAGACCTTTTATCAAGGAAGCCATTAACCTTAAGGTCTTAGCATAGTAACCCTTGACCTTGCTCCTTAGGCCAGGAACTTGGTCTTTATCTTGTGGCCATTTTTTTACTTTTAAGATTATTTGCCAATTGGTGAGCCTAGGAATAGAAGCAATTTCATTGCCTACCCAACAAGACCTGGCTTAGAAATAGTTTCTTTAATTTCTGCTTCAAATGAGAACACTTCATTTCTTCTTTTCTTCATTTTTGAGACATGTGGGAGCCCACAGAGGCTTCCTAGTGAGAACTTGCTCAGGTCAGAGAATCTGGGCTTGCTTTACCCAGCAGGGCTGTATAATGGGATGATTTGACCATGGGCATGGTTACCATGTGTTTGGAAGGGTCTACACTTGGATGTACAGTGTGCATTGACCTTGCAAGGAGGAGATCTTTTGCCTCTCCCCTTGGCATATTATAAAAAGCCCTTTTCAATACAGGATGAGGCTGTTGGGTATTAACCCAGGTCCTCCCGAAGCTATCCTGTGTTTCTATCTTTCTTCTGGTTGGCTAGGTCTCTCTTTCTATCTGATATTTTCTTACCCCTCTCTCTTCCTCCTAAGAAGTGGGAGATGGGCCCCCACAGAGACAACACCTCATGCAGCACAAACCAGCTTCAGGTTTTAGGAAATTGAGAATGACCTTGAGCTCCTGAGTCTCCTGCCTCAAACTTCTCAGTGATGACATTAACACATGCACTAGTGCACTCGGCAACATTTCTTTTTTTTGGTACATCTCTCTCTTTCCATACTTCTGCCTTGGCAGTCACACTCTTCAGAGTTACCTTAGTCTAATACAGAAGGCCACAGGAAAGTGTCCTATTGTTTTTATTCTGCAACATTTCATCTCTACACAATCATGATCCAACATGTCTAGTATTTTGTAGAATCTTTGATAGATTTTTTTTTCAGAGAACTTTGCTTGATACAAGAAAAAGCAAAAACTTAAGGTAGAAGACTTTCTATTTAGTATGTATGCATTTAAAAAATGTCGAAGCTATTACTCACATTGGTTTTATTGAATAAAGACATCTAGGTTTCTATAAAATTATACTGTATGTGAAACTCCATCTTGAAGAGCATGCCAGCTTGTGTGACTCAGCATCTTGTCAAGTTGGCATAAAAGGAGCCAGCACAATTTTCTAACAGTGAACATCATGCTTCCTTATCCACTGTAGGTGGCCCAGGATAGGCTGTATAGCATAGTAAGATATATATAACCCTAGCCCTTGGTGACCATGGGGTCTAGTTGGGGGATTATCCAAGATGCAGAAAGTTAACAGATAAAATAACCACCATAAGTGGTCCAATTAAAGTTCAAAGCATACACATGATTGGTGAGAAAAATAAATTTGTTTTGAAATGGTGTTTAAAAACTTCATAGAATTTAACTATTATAGTTAGTCATGGAAAACACAGTAGTCTACAGAAACATAACTTCTGCAAGGAGAACATGTGATAGTCCAAGCTAGCTGCCATGACAGCTAGATAAATTGAAAACAGATAATACAGACCAGCTGTTAGAGGACCACACTGCCTGAACCTGTCCCCAAGCCTAACACAGTGATGGGTATATACCTGGTGAGTGGTGGACAGTAAAGCAAAATGAAGTTAAACTGGACATTAAGGACCAATCACTAGTAAACTGCAGTGGCTGTCATCATCCACAAAAGCATTTACTATGATGCAAACAGGTTAAGTCAAGTGACAGCGAGAGTTGAGGAGCCAGGAAAAACAGTATATAGAGCTGGCATGGCTTGTCTGTGCATTTATTATGGGTCACCCTAGAAAACTTTGTAGGCTCTCTTGAGGGAATTGTTTGCCTCCTTTGTTGTTGACACAACCAGAAACCCAACCACTCTGTGATCCTGTGACCTGGCAAAGGGCACTGATGAATGTCAGGACAGGAAAGAGGAATGTGGGCATCATAAGATCAGGCAGAAAGGAAGAAAGTGCCCTCATCTTGGAACATGGGTTCAACCTATATGTCCATTCTCACAGGGTTGTAAGAGCTGTGAAGATGCTGAATAGTGAACTGTTTCCCACATAGTAAATGTGTCTTTACGGAGAAGAGAACCTGCCACAGAACAGGAGGGTGTTGGTTTTGTTGTGCCTGATGAAGAAAAGGAAGGGGCGGTCAGCACAAAACCTTGGGTCACCACCAGATGAGAAACAGCACACATTTGCCATGGTGGAGGCTGCAGCCTCAGTGCCTTCTTCATTCACCTCCACAACACTCTTGTGAACACACTTAGACACACACAGGTCTCTCTCCAGAGACATTCCTGATAAATCGGCCTTGCCCTCTTGGAAGACATCCACCATTCCCAAGTGCTGAAACACAGACTTCATGTCATAATCCTCTTGCAGTTTAAATTTTGGAAGTAAAACCTCAGCTCTAGTGCTCCGCATAAAGTCTGGTTTGGTCCAAGACATTAACTTCTCAAAAGTGAGATTGTTTTCCACCTAACAAAGAAGAATTAGAGACTTTCAGATTCACAGTTGAGGTCTTACCCAGAGGCACATGGACAGTTCACACAGAACCCTCCATAATTCTGCAGGGGGCATGCCTATTCACAGGACCAGACAGTGTGAGGGTCCCACTGTCCTGCTAACTTGAATCAGGCTTCACAGATGGGCATGGAAGAGAAGTAGCCGATGGTTGGGAAGACCTGGCTGTCCTCTCCTAAATAATTTCTGAGACATCTTTTATTCTGACATGTGAACATGTCCAGGTGATTAAGGTTTAGGTTGTATTTGCTTTTGTTTTCTTGATCTAGACTTAGTTTTGAAGATAGTACATCATTGCAGTTTTTTAAAAAAGTGGAAAAAATAAGACATTTGGTGTGAGCCACATCTGAAGGAAGGTCTATCTAGCGTTGAAATCTATGCATTTTGTGGCCTACTGTGGCTTTTATGTGAAATTTCCCCCAAAGGCTCATATACTGAATCCTTATTCTGAAGCTGGCAGCAACATTTAGTGAGGCATCTATAATTTGGGCATGGGGGGTCTAGCAGAATGAGGAAGTAGTTACAGGAGGTGTACCTATGAAGGTCATCCTTGGTCCTTTGTCCCTTCTCCTTTCTCTGCTTCCTGTTTACTGAAAGGTCTGTAGTCTCTGTCATTATGGAAACCATTGATGGGGACAGGTAAGTTGAAATGAACCCTCTGAATCTGTGATCCAACATAAATCCTTCCTATTCTGGGTAATTCATGTCAGTCATTTTGTCAGTGACAAAACACTAACACTATAGATGCCACAGTGAGGAAGCTGGATGGGGAGAGCCAGGTGAGCTGTTCTGCTTACAAAGATCCCTTAGGTCATGCATACTCCATGGCCCACTGTTCAGAGGATGGCTAACACACTGTGGGGTACCCTGCTGCAAGGAAGACCAAGATGTGTCATAATGCTCTGCCTGACTCTGTCCTCCTCAGCTGCATCCCTCCTCTTCCTCTTGGTTTGGGTAAAATTCAATATCTTTTCTGTCTATTTTATGTTCTCAGATACTAAAAGAAAATACTAAGGAAGGTCATGATATGGATTATCTTTATTTTGGGTGGCTATATACCAAGCCAAAGTGTAGAGTTCATTGTCTGAGTTGTCTTCATTTTATCCTATCAGATAGCCATCTCCATTTAGTGATGAAGTTATGTTCTGTGTCAAGGTCACACAACCCACAATGGGAGTCTCAGACATAGCTTAGATTCCAAAGCCCAGCACCTGCACTCAGCTCTAAGCTGGGTACCATCTACTCAGATGGAAATTGCTAATCTGCAAACACTGCTTTCTGTTCTAATGAGAATGGACACTGGATTCTTCTCAGGGACATTGAGAGAAGTGCCTCACCTTGCTGAGGTCCACACCATCAACTGGGAGCAGGACCATCAAGCTCAGCTCCATGCCATCATAGGGCATCACCAGCATCGTTGCCTGAACTTCTTCCACATAGGCAAGTTTAAATACGTCTTTCTGATACATCATCTGTACTGGTCTTTTCTCCTTCTGAACAGAAGAATCCAGAACATAAAAGATATTAATGAGAGAGTTCAGAGGGTTTCCAAATGAGTGGAATTTAACAGCAGAAGTGTTTTTAGCACTCACAATGAAAACACTATTCATGGTACAGTGAACACTTAGTCAATATCTATCAGCCTTTTCCTACTTTCATAAAAATAATAGAGTGCAAGCAGATATGGACTGTTGTAGATAGGATTCTACAGTTGTGATGAAACACCATCACCAAAACCAACTTGGGAAGGGAAGAGTTTACTTCATCTTACAACTCTCAGGTCACATTCCATCACTGAAGCAAGTCATCAGGAACTCAGGTAAAAGCCATGAAGAATGCTACTTATTGACTTGTTCCCCATGGATTTCTCAATCTGCTTTCTTACATAGCTCAAGACCATCTGCCCAGGTTTGGAGCTACCCACAATGTGCTGGGCCCACACCAATCAAGAATGAAGAAAATGCCCAACAGACTTGCCTCTAGGTCAGTCTTATAGAGGCAGTTTCTCAGTGCAGAGTCCTTCTTTTCAAATGGCTCAGCTTGTCTCAAGTTGATAAAACAACGTGGACAGGGATTAACTCGGGAAAGATGATATGGCATCCGGCAACAAATATGACATTCAAATGTTAATATTTTAAAATCCTGCTTGGGTCTAAAATATTCCATTAAGGCTCATGATCCAAGGCTTTTGTCCACAGGGTAGCACCATTGGAATGTGGACAAACCTTTAGGAGGTAGGGCCCAATTGGCGTATGTAAAGTGTTAGGGGTGGGCCCTGAAGAAGATATTTGCACTACAATCCCTTCCTGTTTCTCTCTTTTGCTTCCTGACTGCTGTGAGGTGAACAAGCCCCCACCATGCATTTCCACCATGCTGTAGTGCATCACCAAAACCCAGAGTGATTGGACCAACTGACCAGACTGAAACTTCTGGAACTATGAACCCAATTAAACATTTACCCCTTTTACAACCATCATATCAGATGCAGGATTTTGATCATTTAAAATGGTCAACAATTATATCTAAGGAAACAGCATATAGATAAAAAAAATTTCTTCAAATAGACTGGATTATTTTCGTAGTCATGTCAATGGGGTACAGACATATACATCTTCTCAGAAAATATTCTGGCAATAGGAGCACACATACTCAGAGGTTCAGGATGAGTCACAACCTTATAACCCACCACAGAGCAGAGAGCTCCAGAGCACAGACAATAACAGGCTTAGGGCAGAACTCCATCCTGATAGCTTATTACAGAGAAGGGAAATCTTTGTGATGTATTGCAGTCTGATGATCCATCATAGACAGACAGTGCTTGTTAACCCTTTAAGAGTTAGGGGCCATCTGGACAGAATCTAATGAATATTTCTATGGTTAATCAGGTTGTTTCTGTTATGATAGTCCAGAGGTATTTTTTAAACACAGAAGTGGGCTGACCATCTGGGAAGATTTTAATTACAGTGGTACATTAAACATAAAAATTTGCTGCAGACCACACATAATGAAGATTAAATTACCCAATAAAAGGACTCATTCTTTTACAAAGTTTTTTTTAAAGCACCTGTAATAAAAACATAGTAAGGAGTTTATCATTCAGGACACTCCAAAGCATATCAAATTATATTTTATAGGAATTGGGTAAATAATTCTAAATTCTACTGTAATTCAAATTATACTCCAATTAAGACATAGATCTTAATCGCTCAGTTTCAATATTAGAAAGTGATAAATACTGTTTAATAATGATAAATTACTAAATATTCTTATATTACTTTCTACACTGCTTCATGTTCCATACATATATTATACTATGTTAGCAGCTTAGTTTTGCTATTCCAGAATGTAAGGAAAATTTAATTTCTAAAATGAAGTAGGAACTATAGTTTTATGAGAAATTATCAGAAGCAGTAAGAGCCACCATCAGGATGTAAAATAACACAGGGAAAAAATACTCAATATTCTTATCATTTTCTACAGAGTTTAACCTTTCCTTCAGAAATATATGTTTGAAATGGTTTTCTGTGCTTTCTCATTTTCTCTTTCTGGGCTGAGGATAAAACCCAGCACCCACACAGGACATGTGATCTCTACCTCTGAGCCCCAGAGCTACACATTCACAATTACACCCTTCCATGCAATCTCTCCACCACACTGTCACGAACCTTTGCACACTGGTCCTTACCTGGTTTACTTTAAAGGGCATTTCCCTTGTGCGTTCTTTGTCAAACTCTTTTTGCCACTTTCCTTTGAAATATAAGGCATTGACAAGAACCAGCCTGGTCTTGGAATCAACTGAGTCACCCGACAGCAACTCTGGAATTTTCCCTTTTGAGGAAGCAGAGATTCATTCAGGCTCATGTTATACATATGTGAGAAATGAACTGATCTGACATCTGGGCAGGTCCAAGAATCATGTTTTCAAATTTATGGAATGTGGATAAACATATTAAAAAATCAAAACAACATACAAACACCCATTTTTGACTTGATGTCATGCACACTGGAAGAGCATGGCCAATGTGTGGATACTGAAAAACTTCCAAGTCTCTCAAGGAAAGCAGGTTTGGGAAAAGCAGAAAAAGTGACTCCAGGATAAAAAACAAAGAAACAGGAAATGTGGAAAAGGTCACAGGGCACCAGACTTTCCACCTGCATGCTAATGTTGGTTGCCATGTACATTGGGTCTGGAATCAACCAAGAGACATGTCTCTGGGCAGGTCTATGAGGACAATTCCCAGAAAGAGTAACTAATGGAGAGGACGCTCCCCCAAGGGAGCAATAGCTTCCTGTGCTGCCCTGATATAAGGACTGAGAGGGAAGCAGCACTGTTTGGTCTGCCTGTCTCAGTCCCTGCTGGTGAGTGCATCGACACTGTTCACATCTCTGCAACTGCGATTTTCAGCTGACACTGGAGCCCATATGGACTAAGACTAGTGACTCTCCAGAAACATCTAGGCTTTTCATTACCAACTGACTGTTAAGGTCTCCAGCCTCATAGACTGGGCAGCTACCAGATTCTCAGCTTCTCCATAAGCAGATGATCAGTAGCTGATTACTCAGCCTGTATTGTGTGTGCCATTCTATTAAATCCCCTTAGTAAAATTCTGTTCCTCTAGAGCACTCTGACTAATATACTACTGTGAAATACAGCATCTCATCTAGTACTCTGTCATCATGCCCCGGCTCTACATACCACAGTATGTCAGACACTCAAGTACAGATACTAGTTTGGAGGACGTATTACTATTCTACACTTCAGAGTCCCACCCATCCCTAGAGGAAATAATGCAGGTTGAAAGACATATTCCCTTCTTTTCTATTAAGGAGTATCCTTTCAATGATCAAGACAATCCTTGCTAACTTGTGACATCAAGAGTACACAAGAAGTAAGGACTCCAACAAGAAATTTACAAACAATTGCTGTGGTTTTAAGAAAATATTCTCATTCTATTTGGTCTGTTTGTCTGTCTGTTTCTTTTTCTCTCTCTTAGCAGAAATAGGAATGTACCTATGGTTACAGAGGCATCTAAATGGTCTAATTATCAAACAATGATCTCAATGATCTCCAAGATCAATGCTGGAACATGTCATCTCTGAAATAAAAACAACTAAGTTCAACCCCCATTGGGTCCATGTAACTGAGCAGCCCTGAAAGAGGAAATCAAGTCTAGTTTCATCAAATGTAAGTAAGGTATCTGAAGCAGGAAATATGGAAGCAGAAATAGGACTCCTCTTCAGAGGTAAAGGTGGTAGTGTCCGAGGCAACACAGATTGTAGGAAGATCCAGCCCAGGACAAGATTATGGGGAACATCTACCCATGCATCTCCATCTTAGAGATGGTGGAGTCACCTGTCCTGCCATTACGGCAGACCATCCCTGTCTTCTAATGTAAACTGTTAGACTGGAAATCAGGACATTTGTATCAACCCTCTCTCCCAGAGAAATACATGAACAACTCTGTTTTTAAAGTCTGAGTGTCTGAGTAAAATCTCCATGAATTCACTGAGGTCTAAATTATATCATTTGACCTAGCTAGTCTGCATCCCTTTGATATCTCTGAAATAACAGTGAGATTAGTCAGTGGGGGGGAGGGGAGAAGGGAAAGTTAAGAGAAAGAGGAGGGAGGGTAGAGGAGGGAGAGATGGATGGAAAGGACAAGAATGTGGGGTGTGAAATAACTTGAAATCCTGACCTTCAGTCTGTTCAGAGACCCACATGTTTATGTGTTTCCGGGATTCCTCTGCTGCTTTGACAAAGGACAGCTGCTCCAGCTTCGAGTGGTAGAACTGAAGACAGGATTCCTTAAATGTCTGGAGAAGAAAATGTTCAGTGAGGTAACATTGCAAAATACAGTGTCAGCAAACTTCCCAAACTTCTGAATACTATGGCATTAAAAAATAAAATACAACCAAAATTAAAATGAGTGTAAATATCACTTTAAAGAACAAACATCTTTTTGTACTAGGCCTTTGTAAATGGAAATAACCAGATATGAATAAATTTAAAATTACACGAATAAATAAAAATAAAAATATTTCTGATTTGAAATATTTCAAGGTATCACTATAGAATTGTGGTCTTTGGGCAACGTTCGGGAGTTGAGTCTCACTATGTAGCCTAGCCTGGCCTAGAACTCATGATCTCCTTTCTCAGTATTCTAAAAGCAAGTATTATAGATGTGGACAAACACACTGACTAGATCTTGATCCTTAATTTTCTCAAGTTCTCTAGGGTCCTTTGCTGTGGATATCGCTCTGTATGCTGTGAATGGGTTGCTCTGATTGCTTAATAAATAAAATGCTGATTGGCTGGTAGCCAGGCAAGAAGTATAGTATAGTCGGGATAAGCAGAGAAGAGACTTCTGGGAACAGGAAGGATGAGTCAGCAGTCGTCAGCCAGACACAGAGGAAGCAAGATATGAAGGTAGAACTGAGAAAAGGTACCAAGCCACGTGGCTAAACATAAATAAGTATTATGGGTTAATTTAAGTGTAAGAACTAGTCAATAGTTAGCCTGAGCTAATGGCTGAGCAGTTTTAATTAATAAAGCCTCTGTGTGTTTACTTGGGTCCAAGCGGCTGCAGAACTGGTGGGGAAGAGATTTGTCCTGACCATGGGCCAGGTGGGACACAGGAAAACTTCAGCCACAGTCCTTCAATAGGGATCTATAGCAACAAGTATTTGAATATAATTGACATCATTCTATTGATACAACTTACTGAGAGGAATTCACAAGTGCTCTCTGCAAAGAGCCTGTTGGCCATTCTAAGCAAGTATTTTCTGTTGGGCTTGTTCAAGTTACTGAGCAGCCGTTGGAAGCCTTGATGAATGTCTTTGCCTGTTTTTAAGCCAAGTGCCTGTGAAGGAAAAGAATAAAATATTATAAGCTCAGTGATGAGACGTTGTGGTTGTAAATATAATTTTCAAGCTGAAGAGTTACTCAGATAGTGAAGTAAGAAAGGCTCTGATGTGAAGCAGGTTGGTATTAAAACAATTAAAAACAGGCATTAGCCTTAATTGCTAAGGAATAATTACAAAGTCTATTACTCTAAAAATAATATAGGTCTTAGCAACCCATGCCTCAAATAATTTCAACAACTTTTTTTTTCCATTGCAGAATTTGGGACTGACTCTAGCTCCAAACAAATGCTAAGCAAGAGTTTACCAGCTCTACCACTGAGTTATACTAATAATGCCTTCCCTCCACTTTTGAAAAACACTTTACATTTGAAACTAAGTTGCCTTGGCTACCCTTGGGCTTGGGATCCTCCTTCCTCACTCACCTTAGTAGCTGGAATTAAAGCCCTGTGCCACATGGCTAGCATGAATCTATTTGTGCACCATTTTCTAGGTAAATCTGGTCAAAATTTTGAGATTTCCTCCAAGTTATTAGTCTGGAAAGCTCATTGCCCTGAAAGAAGTCCTGAGGTAGGGGTCAGGGTAGAGAGATGGCTCAGCAGTTAAAAGCACTGGCTGCATTTCCAGAGGACCTGGCTTCAATTCCCTGCCCACAGGGCAGCTCTAATCTGCTATGTCTCCTTTTCCAGAGGCATTCACATCCTGTAGAGACATATATGTGGGCAAACCACCAGTGTACATAAATTAAAAAGAAATTATTTTTTTAAAAAGTAGATCTTACTGGAGTAGACTGGCTTCTTTTCTCTTTATCCCATGACCAATGAAATAGTATGAGCCCATTCCTACCCTCCCTTCTCAGCAACTCTTAGGAAAGTGAAGCAGGTGTGGGGTGACAGACAGCTTACCTGAGACATCTGGACTGCAGTGTCTCCCTTCGCCCCCAAGAGGACCATAGCTAGAGCAGAAGAGATGCTCACAGGAGAGTAACATACATTTTTCGAAGGGTTGCTTTCACAGAGCATCTTTAAAAGGTGGATGGCAAAGGTGCCATTTGCTTCAGACAGAGTGTTCATATTGCAGAATCTGGAGGCAAAAGAGAAATGGTACTCAACATACACTGAAGGTTCATTGACCTTACTCAGGGGAATCTGGGACTCTACTCTTGGTTCTCATTCAAAGCTCAAAAGTACTTAAAATTGGATTTTAAAATTCATACTTGGTCACAGTTCTTCTAATCTTAGAATTATTATCTAAGTGTGGTCATGACAGCAGACCAAACTAGCGTCTGTGGCATCTGCATAGGTAGAGGTCAGATCATCAGGACTGCACACAGGACTCTGCTGAGAGAGGGGGCCTCTAGTCTCCTTCCATACACACCAGCTCCTCTCTCTGAAGATGGTGGCCTGGAGGATAAATAGGAGGAGGAGGAAATGAGGAAGGGAAGAAGAAAACAGACATGAGCATCCAGGTTCTCTAGCCTGGCTTTAGCAAAGCTGCATTCTGGGTCTGCCTATGAAGGCTCCTCTGAGATGTCCAGGTGTGCATTAGACAGTTTCTCTGCATTTGCAGCTGCTACAGGACAGACATGGAGATGCTGAATGAGACCCAAAGACAGGCTGGTGTCACCAGCTTTGCTGTGGAGCAGGGAGCATCCACCTGCAGTGGCTGCTCAGGAGGCTTTGATCAGGCAGTGGCACCAGGCTGTTTCTCTGTGGAGCATACCTCACTCCCAGATGAATGGACAGCTTGGCTCAGACTAAGTGACTGCTCCTGCCACAATATCCCAAATCTGAGTCCCTGCACATCCCATGGCTGTGCTCTGACTCTCATATGACCTTTGAACACTGGAAGTGTGTTCCCGAGTGCTTTCTACAGTGCTTAAATGCAGA